>NC_056435.1:23753854-24467059 GCF_018296145.1 Oncorhynchus tshawytscha | reverse complement strand
AAACACTTCCTTATAAACTTACTCACAGAATCAGCTTATGCAATATTATTCTCTGAGGCTACCCAGAAAATTCTCCAGTCCGCGTGATTAAAACAATCTTGATGCGTGGATTCCGATTGGTTTCAGTTTCTGCCTATAGGAAGGGAGGAGCAAAATGGAGTCATGGTCAGATTTGCCTAAAGGATGGCAGGGGAGGGCCTTGTATGAATCGCAGAAGTTAGATTAGCAGTGATCCAGTGTTTTTCCAGCGTGAGTGCTACAGTAAATATGCTACTAGAATTTCAGTAGCCTTAGGATATATGGTTTCCAGTTTGCATAAAGTCCAGTGAAGTTCCTTGAGGGCCATCGTGGTATCGCCTTGAGGGGGGATATACATGGCTGTGACAATAACCAAAGAGAATTATCTTGAGAGATAATATGGTTGGCATTTAATTGTGAGGAATTCTAGGTCAGGTGAACAAAAGGACTTGAGTTCCTGTATGTTGTTACAATTACACCAATCATGAAACATACACCCCCACCCTTCTTCTTCCCAGAGAGATGTTTATTCCTGACGGCGCGACGCACAAAGAATCCAGGTGTCTGTACCGACTCCGACAGCATATCCCAAGAAAGCCATGTTTCCATGAAACAGAGTATGTTACAATCCCTGATGTCACTCTGGAAAGCAACCCTTGCCCTGATTTCGTCAACCTTTTTATCTAGAGACTGGGAATTAGTGAGTAATAAGTGGTGGGTGGTGTGCACACTTCCGAAGTCTGACCAGAAGACCGCTCCGTCTTCCTCTTCTCCGGCGGCGTTGTTTTGGGTTAAACTCTGGAATCAGTTCAAATGCCCTGGGTGGTTTGGACAAGGGATTCACTTCGGGAAAGTCGTATTCCTGGTTGTAGTGCTGGTAAGTTGACATCGCTCTGATATCCAATAGTTCTTCCCGGCTGTATGTAATAACACTTAAGATTTTCTGGGCTAACAATGTAAGAATGAATACATAAAAATAAAAAAATATTGCAAAGTTTCCTAAGAACTAGAAGCGAGTCATCCCTCTCTGTCGGCTCCATCTTGATCTCAGTTTATGTTTTTTTATAATCAAATATCGCACATTTTCAGAAGAATACTTATTTCTAAATTTGTAGAGTGACATTTGGGTTCACAGTGGGCGTAGAGAAACAATATGTTGGTCATTTAAATGAGATCAGACTGACAAAAAATAAACACCACTTTATGATGATAAAATGGTCTTTCTCTCCTTCTTAATATCCTCTCTGAAATTGTTACATAATCAGTAAAATGTCACAGAGACCTTTATGGTTAGTTGATGAAAACGGGCCTCACTCAACCCCATTCATTCTACATTCACAGACTGTCACAACGTTGGAAACTAGACAAATTTAGCACGTTTTTTGTTAACTCTGTCTATGTGCAGGTGGGTGATTAGTATCCCCCAGGCTTTAGACCTTCACTTTATACCCAGCCAAGTCCTCATATATAGTGTTTTCGTGAAGGGAGATTGATGTTCAAAGGAAAATTGAACATTTACTTAACACTGATATAGATTTCCAATCAGCAGTGAGGTAGAAAGAGGCCTTCCTCCTTTGTAGTGTTGATGTGTATGAAGTGTCAGGTTTGCATTCATTTCTGACATCAAAGAGCTGTTTTGCTCTTTTTTATCACCCTGTGCCCCTTTCCTGCAGTCAAATGACCAAAAGAGCCCTCTAGTGCCCTCATGGGTGGAATGTTATTCATATTTTTCATAATTAATCAAAAAATAAAACAAATACACAAAAAATCCATTGTTTTTATGTTAACTTCAGTCTTCTATGATACTGTATGAAAGTGTAATATTGGGATGCAAACTCAAAATTGAATACATTTCAACTCTATATCTGACGCAGTACAAATGTTTTCTTTTCTTTTTTCAAGACCCATAATATCTAATACCTTTGTCATCTGGAAAGGGGGGTCGAGGGGTGTCTTTGGGAGTCAAAGCTGCAATAGCTTAGTCACCCAAACACATTCAAACCACCTTGAAGCAAAGGTGTCGTGTATTATGTTGGTAACAAGAAACTGTAGATGACATGTGGTGCGATGTGGTCTGAGAATGAACCTTTTAATTTCTGTTATATTTCATTAGAGAGCATTGATACAATTTCGACCAATCCATTGGTTGAAATTTTAAACATGTATTTTCTATAAAGACACACCCTATGTGTTTGAATAAAATCAACTATATGTACTTAGCTCGTGTACCAGAGAGTCTGTTCTAACAAGAAAAAAATATATAAAGCCTTTATTACAGCAAAGACTAAAAACAGTTGCATGAATTCGTGAATTGGGGTTTATTTATTGTTTAAGCTAATTATTCAAATTTAATTTTAAAACAAAATCGCTTGATTGCATTTCAAAGCATGAATGACTCGTATGCTGTGTGATGACATGAACGAATGAATGGTTGATTGATTGATACATACAGTAGTCTACATATTAAAATATATCCCTAAGTAAGTTACGGTATTAAGACTAAACAGGACATGCTCTTAGGCCTGCAGCTCGAAAGTGATTATACAAGGCTACTACTATACAAAGCCTACTAATGATAATGACATGAGTTATTATTATAATAATGAAGATAATAATAATAATAATTGTAATAAGAACAATAAGAACAAGGTCAAGAAAAAAAGACGGTATAGAAGTGAGAGCTGTGTGCATATTATGCGTACTGTTATATTACAATATTATTTTTCTGCCCATTTGGAACAGTGTAAACAACTATAAGTAATACCAATTATACCAATTATAAGTAATACCAGAGAGTCTGTTCTAACAGAAAAAAAGTGTATGGCAAAGATTTAAAAACATACAGATTTGTGAAATTGCTTTATCCAACATTTTTCGGTTGCGTGAGGCTTGGTGCTCACGGGATCAGTATGCTATTAAACAAACAAATAGGCAACAGGGGCAGGATCTGTCTTATTTCTGTAGATATATATGGAAGATTTTATAAAACAAGGCACATTTAACAGTTAGGCTATTGATTATAGACCTAATTAAGTTGGGGTTTCCTCTAGCCTCAATTTTATTAGACAATTAAGGCAAGGGCTGTTTCCTCGTCTCCTTAGTCCACTGCTGCCTCCGCCACATTGTTCTCAACACCAATATGCTTGTATAACTTTGCTGTTATGCACATAGCAACATAGGGAAAGGCGCCAATTCAACGGCACACTGAAGCTTATGTTTCAGAACCGCGGTCGCTGTCCAACACAGGAGAATGCGCATTTGTTATAAAATAATATTACATTTATTAGTGTTGCACCATTATTTTTACACAATATAAGCATATACAATTTCAGTATCACATGTCTTAGAGCAGGCCTGGGCAACTCCAGTCCTCAGGGGCCTGATTGGTGTCACACTTTTGCCTCAGCCCCAGCTAACACACCTGACTCCAATAATCAACTAATCATGATCTTCAAGTTTAGAATGCAATTAGTTTAAAATCAGCTGTGTTTGCTAGGGATGGGGCAAAAGTGTGACACCAATCAGGCCCCCGAGGACACAGTCTTAGAGTGTTGGACTGTGCCATCCCCGTGGCCTCTGCAATGGATTAGTCCGCCGAGACAGGTGTGGTTTAGACAGGTGTCCTGTACCAATGAAAAATATAATACATTCGCACTGCTCGACTAAAGACATCTCGGTCGACCAAAAGCCTAATAGACCAAACAATCGACCAGTTGATTAAATGTGGTCAGTTCTAGATTTGATGTTGAGAGCCAAGGACTCAGTCGTACCTTCCACATCCACAGTAGCCTTTAGCAAATAGTCTATAACTGTGTATGTAGGTTTTCACTGTGAGGGCCAAGGACTGGTTTCACCTTCACAATAGTCTATAATAGCCAAAAGTTAAACACTTAAGGGTCATAAATGCCCCCCCCCCATCCTGTGTTGCATGACATACCCAGCAAACATGACCCCATTTGCCCCATGTGGGTATTCGGTGGCAAAGTGGGCATGGGCTAGCCCACATCAGCCCAACACGGGCTAGCCCACAACAAGCCCATCATGGGCTAGGCCAGAGTTTCCCAAAGTCGGTCCCCCCTCCCCCAGCTGATTCAAATAACCAAATTAGCTGTGGTTATTTGAATCAGTTGTGTAGTGCTAGGGTAAAAACCAAAACGTGCACCTGGGGGGGACTTTGGGAAACCCTGGGCTAGCCGCCACCAAGCCCAGCTACAGGCAGGGGCTCATTTGATTATTTGGAGGTGTCCACAGTTCTTTTTGTGCGAACTTTACTAAGAGTGTTGTTCCAGTTTAAGGGTTCTGTTGTGCGATGCCCACATGTTTTGTATTGTACACAGCCAATGATGAAGTCTTTAAAAAGATACAGTAAGTGCATGTTACATGCTGTATGAGAAGCTTAACATTTTATCTTCAAAAAAATATATGTATGATAGTAATCACCTGATTTGCTTTCTGATACACTGGCCATGTCAGAATACACATACTTGTGTCTTTAATAGTAGGCTGTTTGAGTATGAAAAAAAGTGTTACAGTATGTGACATTTTGAAAATCAAGTATACTTTAAATGCCCGCACATCATACTCGTTTTGGCTTTGGGGGATGCACTACCGAAATCAACAAATAGCAGGAAACAATGTAATCGCACACGATTGAGTATGCTTTAAATGCAAGGATGTTATACTCATGTCGGCTTTTCATCTAGTAGAATTCACTGCACACTTTTGGGGAATTTCACAGCCACAGTGCTTTGGAAGAGGGGGGCTGCGAGTTCTGATTGCTAGATCTGATCAAGTAAACAACAAAACAACTTGGAAGATGGCGAATAGCGATGCTTCTTCGGTGGTGTTCAAATGTAAGTAGCTTTTGTTCTTCTTAAAATGATCACAACTATTTCATCGTAACGTTACATCTTTGAAAACAGATTTGCTGCCTGCTGTGCCTTTTAGCTAGCCAGGTGCTTCAGTAGGACTCAAGGGTGAAAGTAGATTTAATTTCTTCACAGGACGGGACCTCCAAATAATTTTATGGTCGCAATCAAAGAATTACATTGTAACGTTTTTCTTCCGCTGAAGGAGAGGAGGACCAAAATGCGGCGTGGTTAGTGTTCAACATCTTTAATAGACGAAAAACGAGAACACTACAAAATACAAAACAATAAATGTGAAAACCGAAACAGTCCTATCTGGTGCAATGACACAAAGACAGAAGACAACCACCCACAAAGTACCCACAGAATATGGCTGCCTAAATATGGTTCCCAATCAGAGACAACGATAGACATCTGCCTCTAATTGAGAACCAATCTAGGCAACCATAGACATACAAACTATCTAGAAAGGAAACAGCCCCATAAACATACAAAAAACCCTAGACCAGGCTAAACACATAAATCCCCCATGTCACACCCTGATCTAACAAAAATAAGTTGTCTTTGTTCGCTTTAGTCTCCTCCTAGGAACGGCGACCCTCGCCGCCGACCTAGGATTGGCAACCCTACTAAATGGCCCCACTGGACTGAGGGGCAGCTCCGGACTGAGGGGTAGCTCAGGACTGAGGGGTAGCTCAGGACTGAGAGATAGCTCAGGCTGGTTGACGGCTCTGGCAGATCCTGGCTGACTGGCGGCTCTGGCGTCTCAGGACAGGCGGGAGACTCTGGCGTCTCAGGACAGGCGGGAGACTCTGGCGGCTCTGGACAGGCGGGAGACTCTGGCGGCTCTGGACAGGCGGGAGACTCTGGCGGCTCTGGACAGGCGGGAGACTCTGGCGGCTCTGGACAGGCGGGAGACTCTGGCGGCTCTGGACAGGCGGGAGACTCTGGCGGCTCTGGACAGGCGGGAGACTCTGGCGGCTCTGGACAGGCGGGAGACTCTGGCGGCTCTGGACAGGCGGGAGACTCTGGCGGCTCTGGACAGGCGGGAGACTCTGGCGGCTCTGGACAGGCGGGAGACTCTGGCGGCTCTGGACAGGCGGGAGACTCTGGCGGCTCTGGACAGGCGGGAGACTCTGGCGGCTCTGGACAGGCGGGAGACTCTGGCGGCTCTGGACAGGCGGGAGACTCTGGCGGCTCTGGACAGGCGGGAGACTCTGGCGGCTCTGGACAGGCGGGAGACTCTGGCGGCTCTGGACAGGCGGGAGACTCTGGCGGCTCTGGACAGGCGGGAGACTCTGGCGGCTCTGGACAGGCGGGAGACTCTGGCGGCTCTGGACAGGCGGGAGACTCTGGCGGCTCTGGACAGGCGGGAGACTCTGGCGGCTCTGGACAGGCGGGAGACTCTGGCGGCTCTGGACAGGCGGGAGACTCTGGCGGCTCTGGACAGGCGGGAGACTCTGGCGGCTCTGGACAGGCGGGAGACTCTGGCGGCTCTGGACAGGCGGGAGACTCTGGCGGCTCTGGACAGGCGGGAGACTCTGGCGGCTCTGGACAGGCGGGAGACTCTGGCGGCTCTGGACAGGCGGGAGACTCTGGCGGCTCTGGACAGGCGGGAGACTCTGGCGGCTCTGGACAGGCGGGAGACTCTGGCGGCTCTGGACAGGCGGGAGACTCTGGCGGCTCTGGACAGGCGGGAGACTCTGGCGGCTCTGGACAGGCGGGAGAGACTCTGGACAGGCGGGAGACTCTGCTCTGGACAGGCGGGAGACTCTGGCGGCTCTGGACAGGCGGGAGACTCTGGCGGCTCTGGACAGGCGGGAGACTCTGGCGGCTCTGGACAGGCGGGAGACTCTGGCGGCTCTGGACAGGCGGGAGACTCTGGCGGCTCTGGACAGGCGGGAGACTCTGGCGGCTCTGGACAGGCGGGAGACTCTGGCGGCTCTGGACAGGCGGGAGACTCTGGCGGCTCTGGACAGGCGGGAGACTCTGGCGGCTCTGGACAGGCGGGAGACTCTGGCGGCTCTGGACAGGCGGGAGACTCTGGCGGCTCTGGACAGGCGGGAGACTCTGGCGGCTCTGGACAGGCGGGAGACTCTGGCGGCTCTGGACAGGCGGGAGACTCTGGCGGCTCTGGACAGGCGGGAGACTCTGGCGGCTCTGGACAGGCGGGAGACTCTGGCGGCTCTGGACAGGCGGGAGACTCTGGCGGCTCTGGACAGGCGGGAGACTCTGGCGGCTCTGGACAGGCGGGAGACTCTGGCGGCTCTGGACAGGCGGGAGACTCTGGCGGCTCTGGACAGGCGGGAGACTCTGGCGGCTCTGGACAGGCGGGAGACTCTGGCGGCTCTGGACAGGCGGGAGACTCTGGCGGCTCTGGACAGGCGGGAGACTCTGGCGGCTCTGGACAGGCGGGAGACTCTGGCGGCTCTGGACAGGCGGGAGACTCTGGCGGCTCTGGACAGGCGGGAGACTCTGGCGGCTCTGGACAGGCGGGAGACTCTGGCGGCTCTGGACAGGCGGGAGACTCTGGCGGCTCTGGACAGGCGGGAGACTCTGGCGGCTCTGGACAGGCGGGAGACTCTGGCGGCACTGGACAGGCGGGAGACTCTGGCGGCACTGGACAGGCGGGAGACTCTGGCGGCACTGGACAGGCGGGAGACTCTGGCGGCTCTGGACAGGCGGGAGACTCTGGCGGCTCTGGACAGGCGGGAGACTCTGGCGGCTCTGGACAGGCGGGAGACTCTGGCGGCTCTGGACAGACGAGGCGCACTGTAGGCCTGGTACGTGGTGCCGGCACTGGTGGTACTGGGCAGAGGGCACGCACCTCAGGGCGAGTGCGGGGAGGAGAAACAAGGAGTACTGGGCTCTGGACACGCACAGGAAGCCTGGTGTGGGGGGCTGCCACCAGAGGGCTGGTGCGTGTAGGTGGCACTGGATAGACCGGACCGTGCAGGTGCACTGGAGCTCTTGAGCACCGATCCTGCCAAACCTTACCTGGCTCGATGCCCACTCTAGCCCGGCCGATACGAGGAGCTGGTATGTACCGCACCGGGCTATGCACCCGCACTGGAGACACCGTGCGCTCCACAGCATAACACGGTGCCTGTCCGGTCTCTCTCGCTCTCCGGTAAGCACAGGAAGTTGCCGCAGGTCTCCTACCTGGCTTCGCCATACTCCCTGTGTGCCACCCCCCCAAGACATTTTTGGGGCTGACATTCGGGCTTCCTACCGCGCCGCCGTGCTCGTTTCTCCAACTCCATTCTCCTGTAACCCCCCTCGCACTGCTCCAGTGAATCCCAGGCGGGCTCCGGCACTCTCCCTGGGTCTACCGCCCATCTCTTCCCAAGTTGTATAGTCCAGATACTGCTCCCATGTCCAGAAATCCTGACATCACTGCCTCTCCTGCTCCTGCCCGTTATCACGCTGCTTGGTCCTGTTGTGGTGGGTGGTTCTCTAATTGGTTCCCAATCAGAGACAACGATAGACAGCTGCCTCTAATTGAGAACCAATCTAGGCAACCATAGACATACAAACTGCCTAGAAAGGAAACAGCCCCATAAACATACAAAAAACCCTAGACTAGACAAAAAACATAAATCCCCCATGTCACACCCTGACCTAACCAAAATAATGAAGAAAACAAAGATAACTAAGGCCAGGGCGTGACATACATATAGAATCCCGATTAATTCAATAGGATCTCTGTGGGCCTAGTCGTAAAGATGTGTGATTTAACTTTTAAAATGTGTTAACTTTTGTTGTGGCATAAACACAACCAGTCATGATGTTTTCTTCTGATTGTCAAACAACTACTCAAAACAGTGGTGAATGGAAAGAGACATCTTCTCCACAGAACACCAACAAGTGTAATGACATTTGGCAATTTTCATTAGGCCAGAATTTATGTCCACTGCTGTCTGCAGCGTCGGGCATTTTATCTCGGCCTTGGCAAAATGTAGGTGTTCTCGTTGAACCACATCGTATTTTGGAGCGTTTTCAAGTCCATTCTGACATAATGGTGTAATAGCCTACCGTTTTCTTGACATTGTTGTAAATACTGTTATGGGCTCATCTTTAACCAGTATGGCGTACCTCCACTATTTATTTTGCCGGGATTCCGTACCAGACCGTACCGCCTTACTTTCGCCCCTGGTCGGACTAGAAGTTATAACTGTTCGAACAGTAATGTTAAGTACAGGGTTAACAGTAACGTTACTTGCTGTTGAGCAATAACTTCATATTTAACATTAGCCTAGTTCGCTAGCTAGCTACTTGTTGTAAATACCATTGCTTGTGTTCAAAACTATGCACAAGCTATAGTGTTAGTCATGCGGTAACCTATATTCCTATTTTCCACAGCGGTGCTGGTCCCAACACTTCTCTTTTCTTCTAGTTCTCCTGATTTGACACTTCACTTTATCTGTGATGAGCTGAACGGTTACAGTCTAAATGGGTCTTGATAGTTTCATTGCACATGACCTGTTATGGTGAAAGTAATGGTAAGCTGCACTCCTTACTGTTTCACCTTGGCACTCCAAATTTGATAAAGTATGTGGCAGTCTAGCTATCTTCAGAAAGTTCACGCACTCTACTTTGCACATGTTTTGGTTAATGTTGTACATCTGGTGTCTTTTCAGGATCTATGGTAAGGAGTGAGAGCTGGAGGGGCAGCTGTCACCTGTAAGGGTGAAAAAGAAGTAAGAGAACCTTTAGCAAAAACACACTGTACGCTGCTGTATGTTATCTTGACATTTATTGCTGTACTTGGCTAATAAAGTTATCCTTTTCGTGCAACAACACTTTCCCATCTATTTCCTATGTTTCACCAGAAAATGAATATACGTGTGAAGACACACTTGATAGAAAGTATTCCAGAGAAATGTACTGCAATTGTAAAGTATTATGTTTGATGCTGAAAGCTATCCTTTTCCATATTTTTTTGTAATTAAAAGCTCTCCCCACTGGAGTCAGCATCGAGTGACTGGAGGCCATAGACGCATCCTGGAAGTGGTATGCGGTGATGGATGAAGTGCTAGCGGGCTGCCACTTCATTGCCCCATCGGTCATCATCTCCTCATCCTCCCAAGGTGCAGCTATAGGCTCCCCTCCTTCCCAGACTCGCCCTAATGTGGGCTGGAGTAGGAGAAGGAGGTGACTGCCAGGGAGTCATGACTTATGGCCGTTTTAGAGACCATGATTAAGAAGTAGTTTTATGTATTTTGTATGTACAGTATTGTATTTCTTTTTTTAATCCCAAAGTGAATTTCGTTGTTTAAAAAAAAAAGTGTTTTCTTCTTTGTAATAAAAAAGAAAAAGTGATACAGGTACATCTACTGTTGGTGTGTTTTATTTTTTTTAAATCTACATTAAAAAAATGCACTTGCACATCGGAGCTATCTTGTTGCAGATACCCGAACACTGCTCTTGCTAGTATCACTTTATTATTGAAGTTTATTTGTCGGCCTCTTGGCCTTGGTTTTTTTGCTCTACGAAACTAAAATAAACCATCTGTGGCATAATAATAATTGATGACATTTTTATAGCGCTTTTCATAACAATCTCAAAGCTCATCAAAAGTATAAAAAACAAATAAGCAATACATGATCACAAGTAGCCTAGCTATAGGTCAACCACTAGAGGCCAAGTCTGAGTGCATGGATCCTCCAAAGATGGAGAGGGACAGTTCATGGCTTGATCAGAGTAAGGTGGTCAGGGAGATGGCTGATGAAGATTGAATTTGGTAACGATCTTGTAGAGGGCTACTCTGGGAACGAGCCTGATTCATGTAGCCACTGAACTTCTCCGTCACAATATATGGCACCTACTTGGCTGATGCCTCAGCAGCTGTGGGTACCAGAAAGTGTCACTCTGACCATAGTTTACTTTGTATATTTCTATGTTTTGGTTGGTCAGGGTGTGAGCTGAGTGGGCATTCTATGTTTCATGTCTAGTTTGTCTATTTCTATGTCTGGCCTGATATGGTTCTCAATCAGAGGCAGGTGTTAGTCATTGTCTCTGATTGGGAACCATATTTAGGTAGCCTGGGTTTCACTGTGTGTTTGTGGGTGATTGTTCCTGTCTCTGTGTTTTCACCAGATAGGGCTGTTTCGGTTTTCGTTACGTTTCCACGTTTGTTGTTTTTTGTAGTTTTTGTATTGATTCGTGTTTTACGTTTGTTGATTAAACATGGATGCAATCTACACGCCGCATTTTGGTCCGACTCTCCTTCACCAAAAGAGAACCGTTACAGAAAGCTCACGACACACACTTCAGAGTAGTAGCCATCCTTACTCATTACAAGCCCTCTGCCTCAGCACTGCATTCCCCTACTGCATCTTCCATTACTCTCAAGCTTCAGGTGACTCTTCAGTTGATATACACGTAGGCCTACGGTACACTCAAGTTTACTCCAAATACGTCATTCCAAATGCTAGCTACTTAGCTAACGTTAGCCCAAAACAACAACACTCTGGCGAATTAAACTGCCAGTGGGTGGGGCTACAGACATTTCTTTTCAGTCCATGTGAAGCCGTTACTGATGGTGTGTTCAAGACATTGAGGTATAAAAGAACAAGACAGCTGGGAATTTGGGGAAAAAACGTGCTTTGAAATGGATGATATGTTTTTTACAGCCAGTCAACTCGGAATTACAAGTAACAAACTCTGCATCTTCCTAGAACTCCTATTTCGCTGACCTAAAGATCACCGACATCACGATTTTTCACTGTCTCAGCTGGTTTTGCTTTTGAGTTCCCAGTTGTCTTGAATGCACCAAAAGTAATACGTTTCGGCTGTGGCATACTGTGTACAGTATTTGCTAAAAAGTACGTAGTACGATTAGTAAACAGTATGCAGTTTAAGTAAGTAGTATGCAAGTGTAATGTAGATGCTGGGAGGCAAGAAGCAGGTGGGTTTAATATAATAAACAACATGGAGCGAAACAACATAGGAGTAACGTCTAGACATGAACAACATAAACAATAGCTTCTGAGGAAAGAACTTAAGGGAGTGCCAGATAAAGGGGAGGTAATGAGTGAGGTAATGGAGTCCAGGTGTGCCAAATGATAAAGTGCAGGTGCGCGTAATGACGAATGCCAGGTGCGCGTAATGATTGATGGTTCCCAGGACCGGTGGTTAGTAAACTGGCGACGTCAAACGCCGGAGGGGAGGTGCGGGAGTAGACGTGACAGCAAGCCAGATTTCATACACTGCCATTGTATCATGTTCCTTAAATACCTTTATGGCTCGAAAAGTATGCAATTCATGAATTCAATTAAAAGTGTCATAAATAAATGATAAATAAAATAATTCCTAAATAGCAAAGGCGCAATGTTGGGCAGCCTACATGGGGTCAATATTTTAGCCCGCATTGGGCCCACATCGTGCCAATGTGGGAATGTTTGCTGGGGAAAAAACAGGCTTATTTCTGGCAAAGTGAGCGCTGCCTTCACCAGAGGGCTGCCTATACTGGGCCACACTGGGCAAATGCCTTGGGGGCCAACGTGCAGCCAATATTTTAGCCCGCATTGGGCCCACATCGTGCCAATGTGAACATATTTTCTGGGTAACCAGTGTGTTGCTCAGTGTGTTGTTCTTTACTAGATGCTTATTGGAGTAATGGCTTCTAATTTCTACCTCTGTCCTGATGTATGGCTTTGAGCGCAAGAGGTGAGCGATGTAGACAGGAAAGGCACACGTGTGTGTGTGTGTGTGTGTGTGTGTGTGTGTGTGTGTGTGTGTGTGTGTGTGTGTGTGTGTGTGTGTGTGTGTGAGAATTCCGAACTGTGTGTGAACTGAGGACAGGCAGTGTGTGTGTGTGGACAGCCTTGTGTTTATAGCCCACATATTACTACTTATCTATTTTGAAACTGACAATACATCAGGTAGAATGTGAAATCAAACAAAGCACATAAAGACATTGTGAAGCTAAACATTCTGTTACAATACATGCTGGTTGAACAATGAGTGACTATGATTAGCAATTGTTCAGTAATGGGGAAAACACACACGTGTTTGAGTTGAGATTGGGTTTCTCTTTGGATACTAAATCGGTTATTTGTTCCAGAGCTTGAGGCACTCATTGATCTAAACTAAAGGCTTTGGTTGAATTCATTTGTGCATACCGTTGCAAAACATTTGGAACTGAAAACGAAAACAAGCATTTGTTATTGGACAGGTCTCTCCCTGTTTGCCTGTTTTCTTCCACTTGGTGCCTAATGAACATGACCCTGTTGTGATAAAGAAAGGAAGGTCTTGACTAAGAGCCCTCCTCTATAACACTGACCTACTGTGCGAAAACAAATACCATGCCCTGAGATTAGGGATGGGCAACCCCAGTCCTCGGGAGCCGGATTGGTGTCATACTTTTGCCCCAGCCCCAGCTAACACACCTCCAATAATGAACTAATCCTGATCTTCAGTTTAAAATGCTAATTGTTTAGCTGTGTTTGCTAGGGATGGGGAAAAGGTGTAACACCACTCCGGTTCCGAGGACTGGAGTTGCCCATCCCTGTCCTAGATGTACTAGAAAAGCCAATATGGACATGGCTACAACGCTGAAGAGCTGTTGACATGATGAGACGGTGAAAAGAAACCTGATGCACAGTAACACACACACATGCAGCATTCACTGAAACATACGCATAATGACAAATAAATTCTGAAAGTCATTTGACCCGTCAAGCAAGTCAGAAGTATTTTATCTTACCCAAAGATTATGATCACTTGCCCGAAAATTTCAATGAACTATTTACATGCAGAAGTGCAATATACAGCATTGCCTGCCTTTCACCTACATGTACAGTATGGGAGGAATCAGAAAGATCAGTACTGGAATTCTTTGTATTTTGGTTGCTACCAGAAAATAATTCTCAGAGTAAACTCAACTTGCCCAACTGCCGCAAATTATCTGTACTTCACTTAAACAATGGGGATGAACCAGAAATATAATTTGTAGGCTAGGAATTCTTTGCAGTTTGGTTGTTTTCATATAACTTACCCAACTGCTCAGTTCACCTGCCCCAGGCAATAGGACAACCCTTAATGTCAATCGCTGGAACTGATAATGACAACCGTGATGAGAGGGTGTCAGCGAGGAGGGTAGGGTGGGGGTTTAATTGTATTGTATTGCATTGTAGTCATGTGCCACATGAATAATAAAATAGCAGGCTGTTAGACATGGACAGAGAGAACAGAGAGAACGCCCAGTCAGTCAGTCCTGTCATTTGCACTACGGTAAATCGACATATTGGATGTAACAGACTATAATTTGATTGTCGGGACACAGAGCTGCTCTCCTGGTGTGAGCCTTGTTTGTAGAACACCAAGCCTGCCTACACACACAAACACATCTTGGTTTCAGACACACACACACACACACGTTGCCTCTAATTAAATTAATGGACAATGAAGAATTAAGCCTCTTTTATATGGTTCAATAAGTCTTCCTTTCACCCCCAACAACACCCACACAATGCCATCTAAAACACATACACACACGCAAAAACACACACGCGCACACACTCCTCTCAACACCACAGGACTATGTGAGTCCCTAGCTAATTAGCACAGTCTCTCATCTCCACTCATCAGAGCATCAGACCAATGCAATATGCAGGAAGTTCAGTCGACTGCTTCACTCTGCACTTCACCAGGATCACACAGCATTACTCAACCCTGCCAGACAAGCTTGACTGAGGTGAGCTCCCTCAGTGTTCAGAACTCAGACCATAAAAATATAATATTGGGTTGGATAGGTCAGAAATGACATCTGACTCACATTCAGGTTTCCAATACTTTCTAAAAAAATTTTTTAAATGAATAAAAACATAGAAGCATGAATCTGTCTTGTGTTCCCTCGTTCAATGTTGTTTGAAAGTCACTTTCAGGTTAATACAGGTTACAGAGGGCAGGTTTTTGTACAGGCATGGGGTGTGAAGAGTTACCATGATCTGCTCGGACTGACATTGATCTGCAGAGCTGCCATTTGATCTCTCTGGTGGGTGGAAGGTTATCATAAAGGTCATGTATTAATAGTGTACCTTCAGAACTCCATCAGATCAGATTTTCCTTTCTCACTGATAACAAACTTACACAGGGTTCAGTCAGGATCAGAAAGCCTGTCTGACTGACTGACTGCTCTAGTATGTTGTTTAATAAGGGGGGGGGACATCACACGCTTAAAATAGTCTTGGAATTATCTAATAGATCTTTGTTAACCCTGATGAAGGCTGGAAAAAGGCACAAAAGGCTGTTAGATAACATACTGTAATCATCACACATCCTTCCTGATATTCACACTTCTTTTTTTAAATCACACATCATTTACCCACTTTGGGGGAAATCTGGTTAGCAGACTTACATAAAGAAATATATATAGATCAAATAAATACTGCTTTGCTTATAACCATTATGTAAAATGTATTTATTTTTTATTTTATTTTTTAAATATAACAGCTGAGGTCAGATGTCTATCAGCATCAGTAGGATGCTTGAGAAGAGTATAAACAATATGTCAAAGTCTCTGAGATATCACATATGTTTGCCAACAACCATAAAAAATCTGTTTTTTATTTGATTACCTGTATTAATAACTTGATTTGTGTATTGATTGTCCTTATTGACACAACTTTAAAAGGTTACACTGACCAGCTAGTCGAGTCCTATTGAAATGTGATACTGAGAGCTGGATGGATACTATTCTGCCTTTACACAGAGTCGTTGACCCGTGTAGCAGTCCTGACATCTGACCGACACACAAACAGACAGACACCTCCCCGTCCCCCCTGGCCCTGTGACAAACACATAGTTTATTTTGCAGTCTACTCATCATCATCAGCTTCCTCGTATCCTCTCAACTCTTTCTCCACCTGAAAACAGGATATAATCGCAGGCTGAATCTAGTACGTCACCTCAGCACGTCATTTCCTGTCACAAACTCCTGTCACGAACTCAGATACCCCCTGTGCCTCGACCTGTTGTTTCGGCCTGTTGTTTCAGAATTTAAAAAATATATATATTCTGTTCATACGAGTTTGTGTCAACACCTGCTACCAGATCGCTAGCTAGGTTGCAATGGAGACCGATTTGCCTGGAATAGCTAATGAACATTTCCAGCGTTGTATAAGCTATGTTTATTACGCTCTCGTCCGGGACAATATTGACGATCTGGAGTTCCCTTGTGGCTATTGTTTGCTTGAGGAGGATTTCAGGAATGTGTTGGCTATCCTTAGCAAGCAAATTTCTATCCTGCACGCACTTATGGAACTTTCTTGTTCTCAACTCCTGTACCTATGAACTGGAGTTGCAGTGCATTCGGAAAGTATTCAGACCCTTTGACTTTTTCCACATTTTGTTACGCCACAGCCTTATTCTAAAATGTATTACTGTTTTTTCCCCTCATCAATCTACAGACAATACCCCATAATGATAAAGCAAAAACAGCTTTTTATAAATTTTTAGCAAATATATCTTAAAAGACACAGTGCAGTCAAAAACTGGATTTTCTGTTTTTTTTATCTACACTCAGGGGCCAATTTATTATGTAAATCAAAATGGTTCGCTCCTACAGGCAATGAGTCACGTGGCCGTGGCTTGCAAGCAGGCAGACAGACAGGCGTCAATGCATTCAGTTACTGTTCGGTTGAAAGTTAGAATGGGCAAAACGAGTGACCTAACCGACTTTGAGCGTGGACTGAGCGTCGGTTCCAGTATCTCAGAAACGGCCGGCCACCTGAGCTATTCACACACAACAGTGTCTAGGGTTTACCGAGAATGGTGCAACAAATGAAAAACATCTAGTCAGCGGCAGTCCTATGGGTGGAAACAGCTTGTTGATGAGAGGTCGAAGGAGAACTGCAAGAATCGTTCAAGTTAACGGGCTGGCCACAAACAGACAAATAATGGCGCAGTACAACAGTTGTGTACAGAACGGCATCTCAGAACGCGCAACTCGTCGATCCTTGTCATGGATGGGCTATTGCAGCAGACGACCACACCAGGTTCCACTCCTATCAGCTAAAAACAAGAAGAAGCGGCTGTAGTGGGCACGCCATCACCAACGCTGGAAAAACATTGCCTGATCCGACGAATCCCGGTTACTGTTGCGTCATGCTGATGGCAGAGTCAGGATTTGCGGTGAGTCCATGGCCCCATCCTGCCTGGTGTCACCGGTACATGCTCTACCAACTGAGCTACACAGGACCATAATGTTATTTTAGTGTAAGAGCTGATTGAAAAGACCGCCTGACATTTCAGCCAGTTGTGGTGGGATGGGGTTTTGGCCTGCCTGGTGACATCACCAGACAGTAAATTAGTTAAAGACCAATCAACCTCTGCCATTAACAGCTTCTTTTTTACCCCCATTATACCCTTCCCACTCAGACTACTCCCAAGCTTAGTTCTTGCTTGAGAAATTGCTCATTGCTAAGAAGTTATTTTTGCTTCTTTTTGAACATTTTTAATTGAAAACAATCACACAAGGTACTAATTGTTACCCAGAAGTGGTTTGATACTGTGATAAATACGGCTGCATTGGACCACACTTCAAGTTGGAGAATGAATAAAAAAAGTGACTCAAGAAGGGATTGACAGGCTCTGTAGTTGTTATAAATATTAAGAAACTGCAAGTTCCCAGCAGATGCTTCCTATTTTGCATCAAAGCATCCTTCACTCATGCTGCCAAACATACGCTCGTAAAATTGACCATCCTACCGAACCTCGACTTTGGCGATGTCATTTACAAAATAGCCTCCAACACTCAACTCAACAAATTGGATGCAGTCTATCACAGTGCTATCCGTTTTGTCACCAAAGCCCCATATATTACCCACCACTGCGACCTGAACGCTCTCGTTGACTGGCCCTCGCTTCACTCTTGTCACCAAACCCACTGGCTCCAGGTCATCTACAAGTCTCTGCTAGGTAAAGCCCCACCTTACCTCAGCTCACTGGTCACCATAGCAGCACCCACTCGTAGCACGCGCTCCAGCAGGTATATCTCACTGGTCACCCCCAAAGCCAATTCATCCTTTAGGCCACCTTTTCTTCCAGTTCTCTGCTGCCTATGACTGGAACGAACTGCAAAAATCACTGAAGCTCGAGACTCATATCTCCCTCACTAGCTTTAAGCACCAGCTGTCAGAGCAGCTCACAGATCACTGCACCTGTACATAGCCAATCTGTAAACAGCCCATCCAACTACCTCATCCCCATACTGAATTTATTTATTTATCTTGCTCCTTTGCACCCCAGTATCTCTACTTGCACATTCATCTTCTGCACATCTACCATTCCCATGTTTAATTGCTATATTGTAATTACTTCGCCACCATGGCCTATTTATTGCCTTACCTCTCTTATCTTACCTCATTTGCACTCATTGTATATAGACTTTTTTGTTCTACTGTATTTTTGACTGTATGTTTTGTTTATTCCATGTGTAACTCTGTGTAGTTGTATATGTCGAACTGCTATGCTTTATCTTGGCCAGGGCGCAGTTGCAAATGAGAACTTGTTCTCAACTAGCCTACCTGGTTAAATAAAGGTGAAATAATGTTTTTTTAAATGTAGTTCCACTACTGCATGGTGATGCAAAGAAAAATGTCAATCCTCGGGTGGACAATAAAGTTATATGATATTGTACTCTATTTTACTCATGTAGTGTGCTTCAACACCATGCTCACAGTGATGCCAATGACTGCCAGAGGGCTGGTCCACCGTAGAAGTACACTAATTAGAACAGGTCTCCAAGTTGATCTTTAATTAGATGGAGCAACATCACAACAAGTTCAACTGGGTCACTAGCCACTGGCACAATATGACACATGAATAGTATAGTTCTAATTCTTGGTAATTGTACCCATTCTTTCCTCTTGAGCTCTTTTTGAGTTATCATATCACCTACTGTATATCATGTTTGTATTTGTGTCATCTCACTGTACCTGTGTTTTATCTATTGACCTATTTAATAGGCTGATTGCTGAACAAACAGGAAGCTGTAGATTGGACAAAAACAGGTTGGACCGAGACATAATCCAGGGGTCAGTGAGTTATCCTATAAAGTCCCCAGCCAGCCAGCCAGCCAGGTCAGGATAGACCGACTATTTTCTTTTGTCTGATTTTGGGTACCCTGAGGAAGGCACAGTGATGCTAAAACGTTGATAAATACCCATTACATTGGTGGGAGATTACACATGGAGTGTGCAACTTTATTATGATTGTTTATTCGCCGTTAGTCAGCACCTCCACACAAACTATTATTCTGCGTGTGCGTCAGCTCATCTTTTTCTTTTATGATGCTGATAAAGACAGCAAGGCCAAGATTCAAAACACATTTCTTATGCAAAAACTTAAGATGATTCGTAAGAAAAAAATAAGATAGTTTGTAATTGCAATACAATATCTTAAGATTTTATGATTTTCTTACGAACTTCTCAAATATTTTCTTACAAATCTTAAGATGTTTGTTACTAGGCAACCATTTTTAGCTACCTACAGTTGAAGTCGGAAGTTTACATACACTTAGGTTGGAGTCATGAAACCACTCCACAAATGTATTGTTAGCAAATTATAGTTTCGGCAAATCGGTTAGGACATCTACTCGGTGCATGACAAGTAATTTTTCCCAACAATTGTTTTAGTATTTCACTTATAATTCAATGTATCACAATTCCAGTGGATCAGAAGTTTACATACACTAAATTGACTGTGCCTTTTAAAAAGCTTGGAAATTGGCTTTAGAAGCTTCTGATAGGCTAATTGAGTCAATTGGAGGTGGACCTGTGGCTGTATTTCAAGGCCTACCTTCAAACTCACTGCCGCTTTAGTTGACATGGGAAAATCAAAAGAAATCATCCAAGACCTCCACAAGTCTGGTTCATCCTTGGGAGCATTTTCCAAATGCCTGAAGGTACCACGTTTATCTGTACAAACAATAGTACGCAAGTATAAACACCATGGGACCACGCAGCCGTCATACCGCTCAGGAAGGAGACGCATTCTGTCTCCTAGAGATGAACGTACTTTGGGGCGACAAGTGCAAATCAATCCCAGAACAGCAAAGGACCTTGTGAAGATTCTGCAGGAAACAAGTACAAACGTATCGATATCCACCATAAAACGAGTCCTATATAGACATAACCTGAAAGGCAGCTCAGCAAGGAAGAAGCCACTGCTACAAAACCGCCATAAAAAAGCCAGACTATGGTTTGCAACTGAGCATGGGAACAAAGATCGTACTTTTTGGAGAAATGTCCTCTGGTCTGATGAAACAAAAACACAACAGTTGGCCATAATGACCATCGTTATGTTTGGAGGAAAAAGGGGGAGGCTTGCAAGCCAAAGAATATCATCTCAACCGTGAAGCACGGGGGTGGCAGCATCATGTTGGGGTGTTTTGCTGCAGGAGGCACAGGTGCACTGCACAAAATAGATGGCTGCATAAGGACGGAACATTGTGGATATATTGAAGCAACATCAAGGCAGCAAATCAAATGTATTTATATAGCCCTTCGTACATCAGCTGATATCTCAAAGTGCTGTACAGAAACCCAGCCTAAAACCCCAAACAGCAAGTAATGCAGGTGTTGAAGCACATTGGCTAGGAAAAACTCCCTAGAAAGGCCAAAACCTAGGAAGAAACCTAGAGAGGAACCAGGCTATGAAGGGTGGCCAGTCCTCTTCTGGCTGTGCTGGGTGGAGATTATAACAGAACATGGCCAAGATGTTCAAATGTTCATAAATGACCCGTATGATCAAATAATAGGTCTGGGACAGGTAGCACGTCCGGTGAGCAGGTCAGGATTCCATAGCCGCAGGCAGAACAGTTGAAACTGGAGCAGCAGCACGGCCAGGTGGACTGGGGACAGCAAGGAGTCATCATGCCAGGTCCTGAGGCATGGTCCTAGGACTCAGGTCCTCAGAGAGAAAGAAAGAGAAAATTAGAGAGAGCATACTTAAATTCACACAGGACACCGGATAAGACAGGAGAAGTACTCCAGATAACAAAATGACCCTAGCACCCCGACACAAACTTCTGTAGCATAAATACTGGAGGTTGAGACAGGAGCGGTCAGGAGACACTGTGGCCCCATCCGGACAGGGCCAAACAGGAAGGATATAACCCCACCCACTTTGCCAAAGCACAGCCCCCACACCACTAGAGGGTTATGTTCAACCACCAACTTACCATCCTGAGACAAGGCAGAGTATAGCCCACAAAGATCTCCGCCACGGTGTTACGCACGCCTCTATGAAGAGGGAACGCAACACCCTGCTACAACTAAACTCTCCGTGAAGTGAAAGAGGTATGGACTGTAGGCGTGAGTAAGGATGACAACAGGCAGAATGTGGTACCGTTTACAAGGACTTTATTCCTTTACACGGTAATATGGGGAAAAGGGGCTGGACGGAACCAAAGCAAAGAAAGTAAATCTCAAAGCCCCCTCTCTCCTATCTTACCTGCCTACCCACTACTTACCTACTTTAGCACCACCTGGTGCCCTAACCAAAATACAGGGGGTGGTCCGCCCAGGTCTTACCTATTGTGCCTAGACAATGAATATACTACGGGTATATGTATGCCCGCGGGCCTCTTGCCTAAGCACTCCCTAGGTGCCTTCCCCTTCCCCCCTGGGAACAAATGAAACAGGAGAACAAATAATTTCTCAAACAAACTAACAAACAAAGGACATCAAATAAGCTCTATCTGAGCAACAAACTCACAGAACATACCAACTGCTACCAACAACTAACACAGTAAATTATCCACAGCCATCAGCCTCCTCTCTCGGCAATGACCTCCCTCACATTCAATCGCTCTGCAATGACCTCCCAGCAATAAACCCCCAGCAAAATCTCTCTCCTGAACAGAACACTGGCTTTATATATAGCTTCAGAAGGAATAGGTAATTGGAGACAGCTGCGTCTTGATGAGGGGGCGGGATCAGCTCTCCAATTAGCCATGGAGTCGACCAATCAGCTGATTGAGGGATTTCAGGAAGCCATTTCCTGAAATAAACACATGCAAATACACAAACTACAACACATAAACTGGGGAACGTAACACAACCCAAGGGGGGTTGTCTTCCAGACAGGAAGATCACATCAGTGACTCAACCCACTCAAGTGACGTACTCCTCTTAGGGACCGCATGAAAGAGCACCAGTAAGCCAGTGACTCAGCCCCTGTAATAGGGTTAGAGGCAGAGAATCCCAGTGGAAAGAGGGGAACCGGCCAGGCAGAGACAGCAAGGGCGGTTCGTTGCTCCAGAGCCTTTCCGTTCACCTTCGCACTCCTGGGCCAGACTACACTCAATCATATGACCCACTGAAGAGATGAGTCTTCAGTAAAGACTTAAAGGTTGAGACCGAGTTTGCGTCTCTCACATGGGTAGGCAGACCATTCCATAAAAATGGAGCTCTATAGGAAAAAGCCCTGCCTCCAGCTGTTTGCTTAGAAATTCTAGGGACAATTAGGAGGCCTGCGTCTTGTGACCGTAGCGTACGTGTAAGTATGTACGGCAGGACCAAAACAGAGAGATATGTAGGAGCAGCCCATGTAATGCTTTGTAGGTTAGCAGTAAAACCTTGAAATCAGCCCTTGCTTTGACAGGAAGCCAGTGTAGGGAGGCTTGCACTGGAGTAATATGATCACATTTTTTGGTTCTAGTCAGGATTCCAGCAGCCGTATTTAGCACTAACTGAAGTTTATTTGGTGCTTTATCCGGGTAGCTAGAAAGTAGAGCATTTCAGTAGTCTAACCTAGAAGTAACAAAAGCATGGATGAATTTTTCTGCATCATTTTTGGACAGAAAGTTTCTGATTTTTGCAATGTTACGTAGATGGAAAAAAGCTGTCCTTGAAACAGTCTTGATATGTTTGTCAAAAGAGAGATCAGGGTCCAGAGTAACGCCGAGGTCCTTCACAGTTTTATTTGAGACAACTGTACAACCATTTAGATTAATTGTCAGATTCAATAGATCTCTTTGATTCTTGGAACCTAGAACAAGCATCTCTGTTTTGTCCGAGTTTAAAAGTAGGAAGTTTGCAGCCATCCACTTCCTTATGTCTGAAACACAGGCTTCTAGCGAGGGCAATTTTGGGGCTTCACCATGTTTCATTGAAATGTACAGCTGTGTGTCATCCGCATAGCAGTGAAAGTTAACATTATGTTTTCAAATGACATCCCCAAGAGGTAAAATATATAGTGAAAACAATAGTGGTGCTAAAACGGAACCTTGGGGAACACCGAAATTTACAGTTGGTTTGTCAGAGGACAAGCCATTCACAGAGACAAACTGATATCCTTCCAACAGATAAGATCTAAACCAGGTCAGAACTTGTCCGTGTAGATCAATTTGGGTTTCCCATCTCTCCAAAAGAATGTGGTGATCGATGGTATCAAATGCAGCACTTCAGTCAGGAAGTTAAAGCTTGGTTCCAAAATGGGTCTTCCAAAAGGACAATGAAGCCAAGCATACTTCCAAAGTTGTGGCAAATTGGCTTATAAGGACAACAAAGTCAAGGTATTGGAGTGTCCATCACAAAGCCATGACCTCAATTCTATAAAATATTTGTGTGCCGAACTGAAAAAGTGTGTGCGAGCAAGGAGGCCTACAAACTTGACTCAGTTACACCATTACTGTCAGGAGGAATGGGCCAAAATTCACCCAACTTATTGTGGGAAGCTTGTTTAAGGCTACCCGAAACATTTCGCCCAAGTTAAACAATTTAAAGTCAATGCTACCAAATACTCACGGAGTGTATGTAAACTTCTGACCCACTGGGAATGTGATGAAAGAAATAAAAGCTGAAATAAATCACTCATCTATTCTGACATTTCACATTCTTAAAATAAAGTGGTGATCCTAACTGACCAAAGACAGGTAATTTTTACTCAGATTAAATGTCAGGAATTGTGAAAAACTGAGTTTAAATGTATTTGGCAAAGGTGTATGTAAACTTTGGACTTCGGACTTACTGTTCTAAAACATGTTCTTGGGTTTAAAATAATCAATACGGAAACTTTCAGATGACGTTTGTGAGTGAATTAAACATGTTAAATTACACTTCACTGAGTGACAATATGAAAGCCAGTGTTTGTTTACAGGCAGGCAGTAGCTTTAGGGGTAAGGACTGGCTGGGGCCTGGGCTCGTCCACACACACACACATGCAGGCACACATGCACAGACAAACACATGCATGCACACACACGCACACTTTCCTCACCACTGGCTTTGTCCCTAGCCTACACACTTCCCTGGTCTGTTAGGAAAACACAAAGCCAGGAACTTCTCAGCCCTCCAGAACAAAGACTTAACACTGGGATCAATTTCTTGTTGGCTGAAACAGGAGCTGCAGATGTGATGTGCTTCAAGGGGAGCTACTTGCGATTGACCTATAGTTGTTGTTTTCCCTCCTGTAATACAATAATTACTTTACCAAATCATAAAATGCAACATGCAAGGGAAGGCAAGGCACCCCACCTCTGCTCACTGAACCAGAAGCTGCTGCTGTTCATGGCGAGCTACTAGGGGATTGAATTAATACCGGTTGTTTTCCCTGCTTTTATTTCTATAATAATTACTGTACCAAATCATAAAAGGAAAACATGCAAGACAAGGAACCCCATGTGGAGGCGACAGATTTAGGTTTATGTCTCAAGACTTTGAGACAAATATTTGACTCTGATGTGTGCCACAGAAAGTATTTGACTCTGGTGACAAAATTAAGGAAATTAGAAGGGGAGGTGAGGTGAGGCATTTTCTTGCCTGCCAAAATGCCCCCCCTTCTAATTTCCTTAATTGTGTCACTAAAGTCAAATACTTTGTGGCACACATCAGAGTCAAATACTTTCCATAGAACAAACTTCTTGTCAGGATAGGCAACCGAAATGAATAATTAATGTATGTGTGTTATATTAAACATAGAGGGAGTGAAATGTAGGAAAGCAATAAACATTTCAATACAACTATTAGTCGAATAAGACATGGGAGAGATGCCGATTTTTTGGCAAAGAGATGTATTGATAGACTAATCCACTTGAATCAAATAGTCAAACCGAAAACTGCAGACATTACGAGTGCCACCCCCGCGATCAAAACGCCATTGAAAATACAATGAAACGCAGCCTAACGTGATCATTGACATCTGCCTTGAAGGACACAAATAAAAAATGCTTTCTGCTACTAAGATCAGTGAAATGTAGGCTAAACTGACAACGGAGTAAAGAGCAGAAATCTCAACTAGCAAGCAAGTCGCAGCAATTAAGAATTGAGTGTGTGCGCGTTCACGTAAAGGGGGATTCTGGCAAGGGGGAGATTTTCTGCACAATACCTGTTACTTGCAAAGAGAGAGGGTGGAGCTCTTCATTCCGCTTCTGATCATTGTTCAATCTTTTCTCTCAACAGGTATGGACCCAGAATTTAATCGAACGTCTGACCAATTACACTAGACTTTAGTTCTGGGTTAACCGACATTACTCTTAATATTAAACGGATAACTGGCTTTTCCATACTGCACAGAACACACTGAAGTCATTAGAACAGGGTAGCGGAGAGGTGTGCTTGAGAGTCCATCATGACAGAGGATATGTTTCAAATGGCGCAAATAGAACATCGGATGCACCTGCAGTGCTTTAAAAGTATAAGCACATAGGCCTAACGCATGGCTGGGCACATTCTGCAGCTCAGTTTAGCGCTATTCAGATCGGATGAGGGTAAGGAGATATGTCTTTCCAATGCGCGACGCCCTCGCCCGCTCTCTGATCCTGAGTGCAATTTACACACTGAGCGCATATAGTAGGAGGAATTTCGCTCCTAGCAGTCGCAGTTTCCACAACAGCGGAGTAGGCGCACACAACTCGCCTGGGATGAGTTGGCAGGAAGAGCGGTTTGATTTTACACTATTTGAACTTTACTTGTCGTAGCCCTGGCGAGCACTGTAACTGTTGGAAGACGTGCATGTGACTACCCTGCTGTGTTTATAACCTCCGTGGACGGGGAAGGTGACAGCAGCATGGTGGCCAAGGATTACCCCTTTTACCTCGTCGTGAAGAGGATGAACTGTTCACTGGAGGTGCAGACAGTCCGCAGCAACATCCAACCGGCTAAGGAAGTGGAGGTAGGGAGTTTAATTTGCGATATAACTATTATCGATTGCATTCAATTGTTGCAGTTTGTATACGGTGAAAATGTACTTTCGCGCAATCATGTACTTGCACACTAAGTGGAGGCAGACAGTTTATAGGACATACACTGCACTACTACTTTGTTACGCGTGTGTTGTGGATATTTAATCAAACTGTTAAAATGTGGAGTCCTAAGGAATACTTTATCTTTTATGAAATGTTGACTAAACAATATAGTGAAGTACCACGATAGAGCACATTTAATGCCACGCTGCACTGGTTTGGATGATTTCACTATTTTTCAAGTGAAAAAAAGAAATACGAAGTAAATGTCATGATATAGGAGTAAATTACATGAATCGCATTGGTAGTGTTATTATTGCTTTTGAAGTATGGAATATTTTTTATATATACAGTACCAGTCAGTTTGGACACACCTACTCATTCAAATGTTTTAGTTTATTTTTACTATTTTCTACATTGTAGAGTAATAGACATCAACACTATGAAATAACCCATGGAATAATGTTTAACACTTCTTTGGTTACTACAAATTAAAATATATTTTAGATTCTTCAAATAGCCACCCTTTGCCTTGATAACAGCTTTGCACACTCTTGGCATTCTCTCAACCAGCTTCACCTGGAAGGCTTTTCCAACAGTCTTGAAGGAGTTCCCACTTATGCTGAGCACTTGTTGGCTGCTTTTCCTCTCTGCGGTCCAACTCATCCCAAACCATTGCAATTGGGTTGAAGTCGTGTGATTTGTGGAGGCCAGGTCATCTGTGCAGTACTCCCTCTGTGAAATATTGACATTTCTGTATGGACCTCACTTTTTGCATGAGGGCATTGTCATGCTGAAACAGGAAAAGGCCTTCCCTCAACTGTTGCCACAAAGTTGGAAGCACAGAATTGTTCTAAAATGTCATTGTATGCTGTAGCGTCAAGATTTCCTTTGACTGGAACTAAGGGACCTAACCCAAACCATAAAAAACAGCCCTAGACCATTATTCCTCCTCCACCAAACTTGACCGTTTGCACTATGCATTGGGGCAGGTAGTGTTCTCCTGGCATCAACCAAACCAAAATTAGTCCGTCGGACTACCAGATGGTGAAGCGCTTTAAATGACTCCAGAGAACAAATTTCACTGAGCTCTTCAGTAAGGCCTTTTGTACTACTAATGTTTTTCTATGGAGATTGCATTGATGTGCTCAAATATATACACCTGTCAGCAATGGGTGTGGCTGAAATAGCCAAATCCACTAATATGAAGGGGTGTCCACATACTTTGTGTGTAATATATAGTGTATCTAATATACAGTCGTGGCCAAAAGTTTTGAGAATGACAGAAATATTAGTTTTCAAAGTCTGCTGCCTCAGTTTGTATGATGCCAATTTGCATATACTCCAGAATGTTATGAAGAGTTATCAGATGAATTGCAAAGTCCTGCTTGCCATGCAAATGAACTGAACCCCCAAAAAACATTTCCACTGCATTTCAGCCTTGCCACAAAAGGAGCAGCTGACATGTCAGTGATTCTCTCGTTAACACAGGTGTGAGTGTTGACAAGGCTGGCGATCACTCTGTCATGCTGATTTGAGTTCGAAAACCAGACTGGAAGTTTCAAAAGGAGGGTCGTGCTTGGAATCATTGTTCTTCCTCTGTCAATCATGGTTACCTGCAAGGAAACACGTGCTGTCATCATTGCTTTGCACAAAAAGGGCTTCACAGGCAAGAATATTTCTGCCAGTAAGATTGCACCTAAATCAACCATTTATCGGATCATCAAGAACTTCAAGGAGTGCGGTTCAGTTGTTGTGAAGAAGGCTTCAGGACACCCAAGAAAGTCCAGCAAGCACCCAGGACCGTCTCCTAAAGTTGATTCAGCTGCGGGATCAGGGCACCACCAGTACAGAGCTTGCTTAGGAATGGCAGCAGGCAGGTGTGAGTGCATCTGCATGCACAGTGAGGTGAAGACTTTGAGGATGGCCTGGTGTCGAGAATGGCAGCAAAGAAGCCACTTCTCTCCAGGGAAAACATCAGGGACAGACTGATATTCTGCAAAAGGTACAGGGATTGGACTGCTGAAGACTGGGGTAAAGTCATTTTCTCTGATGAATCCCCTTTCCGATTGTTTGGGGCATCCGGAAAAAAGCTTGTCCGGAGAAGACCAGGCTTGTCCGGAGAAGACGAGGATACCATCAGTCCGGTATCATGCCAACAGTAAAGCATCCTGAGACCATTCATGTGTGGGGTTGCTTCTCAGCCAAGGGAGTGGGCTCACTCACACATCCTCCGAGAGCAACTTCTCCTAACCATTCAGGAACAGTTTGGTGATGAACAATGCCTTTTCCAGCATGATGGAGCACCTTGCCATAAGGCAAAAGTGATAACTAAGTAGCTTGGGGAACAAAACATCAATATTTTGGGTCCATGGCCAGGAAACTCCCCAGACCTTAATCCCATTGAGAACTTGTGGTCAATCCTCAAGAGGCAGGTGGACAAACAAAACCCCTCAAATTCTGACAAACTCCAAGCATTGATTATGCAAGAATTGGCTGCCATCATGTGGTCCAGAAGTTAATTGACAGCATGCCAGGGTGGATTGCAGAGGTCTTGAAAAAGAAGGGTCAACACTGCAAATATTGACTCGTCGCATCAACTTCATGTAATTGTCAAAAGCCTTTGACACTTATGCAATGCTTGTAATTATACTTCAGTATTCCATAGTAACATCTGACAAAAATATCTAAAGACACCTGAAGCAGCAAACTTTGTGGAAATTAATATTTGTGTCATTCTCAACTTTTGGCCACGACTGTATTATCAGTCAATATATATATTTTTTTAAGGCAGCCTTCCGCACCTCTGATTCAGAGGGGTTTGGTTAAATGCGGAAGACTCATTTCATTTACTGCATTCAGTTGTACAACTGACTAGGTATCCCCCTTTCCCTCATCTCTCTCCCCTGTAAAGATCAACAACTAAATGACTGGCATTTCACTGAGATGGGATGCTGCTGTTGATGATATTGATTGGCACATGAACAGATTGCCGAGCCCGAGGTCCTATCGCTAATATCAGATAGTCTGCAGATTATGGGGGCTGGATTGCATAAGAAGAATTTAAACAACATAGAGTTCACAGTAATGAATCTCTGCTGACAAGTCATATTCCCTACATAGTGCAAATAGGGGACTTGGGTGCCATTTGGGATTCAGCCTAAGTAAAGTCTGATTTGTACTGCCACTCACTTCTCTCCAGTCGAGAGAATATAAGGGATATATATATATATATATATATATATATCTCTATCCCTTAAATACCAACAAAGTGTCTTAATCGGGGTTTGGGCCACCACAAGCCCGAAAAGCTTCAAAGCACCCCTGCATGGATTCTACAAGTGTTTGGAACTCTATTGGAGGGATGCGACTCCATGCGTCCACCATCCTTTGGTGTTTTGTTGATGGTGGTGGGAAATGCTGTCTCAGGCACCGCTCCAGAATCTCAATTGCGTTGCGATCTGGTGACTGACACAGCCATGGAATAGGGTTTACATCGTTTTTCATGCTCATCAAACCATTCAGTGACCACTCGTGCCCTGTGGATGGGGGCATTGTCGTCCTATGGGGCCATAGCCATGGTAGCCAAAATAATGGCCTGCCCAGCATTTTTTTATACATGTCCCTAAGCACGGTGGGATATTAATTGCTTAATTAACTCAGGAACCACACCTGTGGGGAAGCACCTGTTTTCAGTGTACCTTGTATATCCCTCATTTACTCAAGTGTTAACATTATTTTGGCAGTTACCTGTATCTTTTATGAGTCACAATGGCCCTGCTTTTGTTGCTGCATAGCCAGGCCTATCGTGTGTGTGTGTGTGTGTGTGTGTGTGTGTAAACGTGTGAAGCAGGCATGTGTGAATTGTGACGAGGGGGTACCCAGTCTGAAAAGACTGCGTTCCCAGAATACTCATCAACGTCACAAGGAGAGAGCAGGAGAAGGGGGAAATGGAGGATGAGAGAATAGAGCGACGATGCTGCTGCCAAGGGTGTTTTGCAGGTTGCAGATATTTTCCCGTCAGTCTGTTTTTTTCCCCCTGATGATTCTGACTGACTGCAGCAACTGGAGGTCGGATCTCATCTTCTAATGTTATCCTGATGGAGTGCTGCGGAAGAAAACAAAGGGCATTCTAAACCTCTTTTCACTGCTGTAAGGTCAAATCGTCTGTCGTGGTAAGAACAGGACACTGATGCCAAGGCACATCCGGAGAAACCTGCAGAGGTGACAACGAGGGAGGGAATGAAGAGGGGATGGGGAGTCATAGAAAAAGGGAACCACGCACATCTCACTGGTTAAGATGCTGGAGTTGCGGACAAGACATCCTTGATTTCTCGATCACCTACCGGCTACCTGTGTCTGTGTTTTGATTACAGGAAACCTTGTATGTTTGACAGACTCTGTATACTGTAAACTTGAGGGGCACCGAGGAGAGGAGAAGACCGTACATGTTTTTGGATGTATGTAGATGGGACAGGGGTAACCCCTGGTTGACGGTGCAACAGCTGGTCAGGAAGGCTGAGGCTCCGTGGTCGTGACGGGGGCGGGGGAGGGATAGAGAGAGGACTAGGTGCGATGAGGATGAATATTATCCTCCTGGTCTCAGATCTGGTCAGTACTGCTGGTTCACCTAAACTGGCTCCAGTCTTGAAGCTTTGGTGTTGATGGGATCCAATGGAGATTGCGACGCAGAAGGTATTAATTACTGTGACTCCACAAAACCTGCATTTTTAATCTGCAGCACCACCACCACCTTTTCTTTCTTCATCTATCCTGTTTTTTAAAATTGTTTAAAAAAAATCTGCTGTCTCCCCTCTGCCATTTTAACACACAGTCAGATACAAACATTAATCACAAAGTGTCTTTGGTCTCTCCAGGAGCCCTGTAACAAGCGGGTGAAGCCTCTTTCTCGGGTTACGTCGCTGGCCAACCTCATACCTCCAGTCAAGGCTGCACCTCTGAAGCGGATCGGACAAACACTGCAGGTACAACACTACACCACCATTTATAGTCTACTGAAATACCTATTCTGACAAATACAAGTACAGGACAAAACACTACAGATAACGTGTTAAATATCATTGGTAACACTAACTTTTTTTAGCCTGAAGGAATGAGGCATTATGATGAGGATATAATGCATTGTTAGACTTGTCATGAGTACAGATCCTTCAGAAAGTATTCATACCCCTTGACTTTTTCCAGATGTTCTTTTGTTAGCAGCCTGAAATAAAAATTGATTTAGATTTTTGGTCCCTGGCCTAACCGTATAATGTCAAAGTGGAATTGTTTTGTTTTTCTTCAAAATGTTTACAAATGATAACAAAATGAAAACCTGAAACGTCTTGAGTCTAAATATTCAACCCTTTGTTAGGAGAGCCTAAATAAGTTCAAGATTAAACATTTGCTTAAAAAGACAGTGCATTTGGAAAGTATTCAGACCTTGACTTTTTCCACATTTTAAAATGTTTTTATTCCCAATCAATCTACACACAATACCCCATAATGACAAAGCAACAGTTTTTTTTATATTTTATACATTTGCAAAAATTTATAAAAACCTATCACATTTACATAAGTATTTATATCCTTTACTCAGTACTTTGTTGAAGGACCTTTGGCAGCGATTACAGCCTTGAGGCTTGTGTATAACGCTACAATCTTGGCACACCTGTATTTGGGGAGTTTCTCCCATTCTTCCCTGCATATCCTCTCAAGCTCTGTCAGGTTGGATGCGGAGCATTGCGGCACAGCTATTTTTAGGTCTTTCCAGAGGTGTTAGATCGGGTTCAAGTCCGGGCTCTGGCTGGGCCACTCGAGGACATTCAGAGACTTGTCCTGAAGCCACTCCTGCATTGTCCTTGCTGTTTGCTTCCTGTTCGAAGGTGAACCTTCACCCCATTCTGAGGTCCTGAGCGTTCTGGAGCAGGTTTTCATCAAGGATCTCTCTGTACTTTGCTCCGTTCATCTTTCCCTCAGTCCTGACTGGTCTCCCAGTCCCTGCCTCTGAAAAACATCCCCACAGTATGACGCTGCCACCACCATGCTTCACCGTAGGGATGGTGCCCGGTTTCCTCCACACATGACGCTTGGCATTCAGGCCAAAGGATTCAATCTTGGTTTCATCATACCAGAGAGTCTTGTTTCTCATGGTCCGAGTCCTTTTAGGTGCCTTTTGGCGAACTCCAAGCGGGCTGTCATGTGCCTTTTACTGAGGAGTGGCTTTCATCTGCCCACTACCATAAAGGCCTAATTGGTGGAGTCCTTCTGGAAGGTTCTCCCATCTCCACAGTGGAGCTCTGTCCGAGTGACCATCGGGTTCTTGGTCACCTCCCTGACCAAGGCCCTTCTCGACCGATTGCTCAGTTTGGCCGTGCGGCCAGCTCTAGTAAGAGTCTTGGTGGTTCCAAACTTCTTCCATTTAAGAATTATGAAGGCTACTCTTCTTGGGGACCTTCAATGCTGCAGACATGTTTTTGGTACCCTTCCCCAGATCTGTGCCTTGACAGCTTCTGTCTCGGAGCTCTACAAAAAACTCCTTGGACCTTATGGCTTGGTTTTTTCTCTTACATGCACTGTCGACTGTGGGACCTTTTTGTATAGACAGGTCGGTTCCAAATCATGCCCAATCAATTGAATTTACAGCAGGTGGACTCCAATCAAGTTGTAGATACATCTCAAGGATGATCAATGGAAACCGGATGCACCTGAGCGAGCGCAATTTCAAGTCTCATAACAAAGGGTCTGAATACTTATGTAAATAAGTTATTTCTGTTTCATTTTTAACAAATTTGCAAAAATGTCTAAACCTGTTTTCGCTTTGTCATAGATTGTGTGTCAATCTAATTTAATGCATTTTAGAATAAGGCTGTAACGTAACAAAGGAAAGGGGTCTGAATAATTTCCGAATGTACTGTAAGTTGCATGCCAGAATAGTGTTCAACATTATGTTGTTGAATGACTACCTCATCTCTGTACCCATCACATAGTTCTATCTGTAAGCTACCTCAGTCGAGCAGTGAATTTCCAACACAGATTCAACCACAAAGACCAGGGAGATGGGTTCAAATAAAAAGCAGACATTGAATATCCCTTCAAGCATGGTGGAGTTATTAATTACACTTTGGATGGTGTAGCAATAGACCTAGTCACTACGATACAGGCGTCCTTCCTAACTCCGTTGCCAGAGAGGAAGGAAACCGCTCAGGGATTTCACCATGAGGCGAATGGTGACTTCAAAACAGTTGGAGTTTAATGGCTGTGATAGGAGAACTGAGGATGGACACCACAATATTAACCTAAATGACAGCGTGAAAAGCAGGACGCCTGTACTGAATAGAAATATTCAAAAACATGCGTCCTGTTTGCAATAAGGAAGTAAAGTAAAACTGCACATAATGTGGTAAAGAAATTAACTTTATGTCCTGAATACAAAGTGTTGTGTTTGGGGTAAACACAACTGAGTACCACTCTTCATATTTTCAAGCATAGTGATGGGTGCATCATGTTATGGCACTAGGGAGTTTTTTAGGATAAAAAGAAACGGAATAGAGCTAAGCACAGGCAAAATCCTTGAGGAAAACCTGGTTGTCTGCTTTTCAACAGATACTGGGAGACAAATTCACCTTTGAGCAACACAATAAGCTAAGTCACAAGGCTAAATATACACTGGAGTTGCTTACCAAGACGACTTTGAATGTTCCTGAGTGGCCTAGTTACAGTTTTGGCTAGAAAATCTATGGCAATACTTAAATGGCTGTCTAGCAATGATTAACTTGACAGAGCTTGAATAATTTTTTTAAGAATGTGCAAATATTGTACAATCCAGGTGTGCAAAGCGAGCGACTTGAGACTTTTCCAGAAATACTCTCAGCTGTAATCACTGCCAAATGTGATTGTAACATGTATTGATGTGACTACTGTAAATGAGGTATTTAATTTGTACATTTGCAAAACGTTCTAAAAACCCTTTGTTCACTTTGTAATTACAGGGTATTTGTGGGGTGTGTAGATGGGCGAGAGAAAGAAATTAACTTGGGCTGTAACATAACAATGTGGAATAACTCCAGGGCTATGAATACTTTCTGAAGGCACAGTATGTATGACCCCCCCCCTTAATGTCTTACCTCATAATGACTTAAGACAGCCATTTGTGTCAAGGCAATTGAAATTACACCACACATGTCTACAAAAACATAAAACATGAATAGCGGGATTGGCCGACCTAGAAGGCCCAGCCCTAGCCAGCTTATCTGTTATGTTCTAAGTCCAAATCGATCACTTTCCAGACCATCATCCACTAAGTACGCCAGCCCACATCTGACCTGTGTATGATGTGTTGTGTTCTGGATTATTCTTGCCTCACTATCGTCACACAGTGCTTGAATAGCATTACAGACAGGATAATCTAGAATATTGTACAGTAACCTACAGATATCAGAAATAAGGTAAGTGGCATATGAGAACAAATGTGTTGGTATGGTCTTTTAAATTTTTTTATATCCTTCCTAGTTGATGTCTAATCTTTGTCTTTTCATACTCTTCTCTCAATCACTCACACAGGACCATTCACCTTCCTGTGTCTCTCTCTCTCTCTATTCCGCAGCGTTCCATCAGCTTCCGCAGTGAGAGTCGGACAGAGTCGGTCATGCCTCCCAGACCATGGACGCGGCCGGCCCCGCCTGCCAACACCAAGCGGCGTGACAGCAAGCTGTGGAGCGAGACCTTTGACGTGCGGCTTGGACACCAGATGCTGTCGTCCAAGGAGATCAATCGCCAAGAGGTGCGGAAGGCTTTTCAACAGGGGTAGTACTATGTCCGAGCACTGCTACTAACAGTAGGGTAGCCTTGTCTCCAGAGAGCCGGCTTATGGACGAGACTATCAGGGTTACAAAAGGGAGTACACAGTTACTATCAGAGGAATAGAAATACTGGCAGGCTTGTATATGCACCTGTATAGTGTATTGCATAGTTTTGGCTGGAAGGTTTGTCTGGCTTTGATTTCAACTGACATTTAAAATCGAGGCCATGTCATAAACGTTTAGAATAGCATGGCTATACCAAGGATGTGCATCTCCTAGAATGCATGGAAGACTTTAGTTTGAGGGCTCATAGCAAAATCCAAAACTAGAGAGAATCCCTGGATCCTAGTCCAGGGATGGGCAACTGGCGGCCTTTTATAGGCCCATGGATCAATTTCCAAAAACCGGGCCCCCGACCCCAAAACAATTAAATCTATTTTTTAGGAACTCAGTCGGGCTCTTAACTTACTGTTGAGAGTTAGAATGGTAGTATACACATTTTCATCAGTAGTTATTCTCGTTATGTAAGTCACTCAAATAAGCCATGTCGGCTAATGATTTTTTTGCCAGCTATCTAAACTTGTAGTAATGATGTTCTGAATACCGTCTGGGTAATCAATCAGGGCATGTGACCAGGGGCAATGACCTCAAGGGGGCCCCCATTGATATCATATTAACATGGCATAAGTCATGGCAATATGTGTAGAATTGTTGCTATTTTAAAGCAAATTTTCTATGTTTTTGCTCCGCCCCATAGCAAAATGTGTAAAATTGCAGGAAATTAACATTTTAAAAAAATAAAAAAAACGTATCTTTGTTGTCAAGATGGGAGCCAGTAAAATGCATTGCACGCAAACCTCACTTAGGGCCCCCAAAAGGCCAGGGCTGGCCCTGGCTACTGGTATAATGCATTTAGTTTAAGGTCTAGTGCAGCTGTTTTTATCTTGCTATCATTTCTGGGTAACAATGAAGTATCTTACTCTGTTTTCAAGTAGCCCTTTACACTCGTACGGGTTGGAAATGGCAGATTTGGGCACTAATAGCCGTGAACATTGGATTGTAATTGGCTGTACAGTAACATACTATACATGACGTCAGAGGTCTGGCCCTGCACTTCAAAGCACTGCATGAGTTTTGACTGACAAACATACTGAATTTGAGCACCGCATGCAACAAGAAGTTGACTCCACCCCTCCCGGTAATTTGGGCAACTTTTGCCCCAAATAATTGTCAGAGGGAAATGCTGTAAATTTAAGATGAACATTTTATTTTGAAAGATGAGACATTGAGGATTATAATAAATACTGATTTGATGCCATACAAGCTAGCCAAAAACACATGTGCGCTTCACGTATCCAAATCATCAGTGTCACCATTTGTGATCACCATGTTTGATGTACAGCTACAAGACTACATGTCGTCATACCCTGGGTTGTTCTGAACAGAATGAGCCTATTATTTTATTTTTTAAATTGTGAAGAAAATTTGCCTTGGCACATGCAACTGAAGGCACTGAAGACTGCTTTCTATGCGCACCAAAGTTACCATCTGTTTCTCTGAACACTGTATGATCATATTTTATAATTTAGCTAGTCATGTTGGCAATAGAACAAGCTTTCAAATCTTGCCCAACTGACCCAGATTGTGATTTTATATTGGTCTGTTTTTGGATTGCGTTAACAACAACAGTAATTGTGTACAAGTGTGCTCGCTCTAGTTTCTGAACGGCACAGATAGGAGAGCTCAAAAAAGTACCTTTATAGTTGAGGACTATTCTTTGAGTCACAAAAGTGCATTGAAATTGCTTCGGAACTGTGTACATTTTGGAGAGGTGTGTGTGTGTGTGTGTGTGTGTGTGTGTGTGTGTCGACTTGGGAGACACCAGTTAGTCCTCTCACTCAAACCCTTGTCATTTTTTTGTCTTATGTTGCACCTACTCCACATTTTCAGATTTCGTTATCAACAAATACAGCAAAGTATAGTAAATCTAAAATGCACATAAAATCAACAGCGTAATGTTTTGGATTCAGTCTTGTCAGGTGAACTGTTGTCCTCATATTTTCGTCTAATAATTTTCCCATCATCTCCAAACTGTTCCCTTTCAATTGCTACCATGGTTAAGCATGTGATTTTTTTTTCTTCTGTAAGAAACATTTCAATGTAGCCCTTTCTATATAGGCCAATTCCCACGAGTGTAAAGTGTTAGTGGTCAAAAAGAAACTAAAATAGACAGCCACAAACTTGGCAAAGAGCAATTTAGCAAGCAATTTCTTGAGCAAGAATTTTGCTACGACTGTCTGGGATTGATCTGAGTAGGGAAGGGAAAACTGAAAACTAGTTGTCATTGGCTGAAAGTTTGGAACAAATTCACTGCCAAGTGATGTCACCAGGCAGGCCAAAACTTGATAGGCTGCCTATCAAGCTAGCGGGGTTTCTTGAGGGCTTGAAAGCAGCCTGTGACACGGTTAGCCATTGTGGCTGGGACCGTGGATTGTACCGAGTTTGTGGCTGTCTAAATCCCTGCTGTTTGTTGTGTTCAATCATCCCTGTGACCCGCCCTGTCTGTAACTGCGAGGTGTAACCGCGTAACTTACGTTGCCGGCTACCATGACAAAGACCAAAGCCAGCGGGAATACTGTTGAGGACAGTGGGGTCTCTCTATCACAGTTGAAGGATCTTTTAAACAAATAAAAATAGTTCTACAAGCAGAATCGACAGTGTTATGACGATTTCAAATAATAGATGACCTGACTAGCGAGGTCTAGGACCTGAAGAACAGGACAAAGTGAGGGAAATTCTGAGAAATTGAAGATTGACCACCAAAAGATTGAGGTAGAATGCACCCACAGGACTGGAAAAACCACCACCGTCCCAGGCCGATAGTGGTCGAGTTCCTGAGGTTCAAGGACAAGGTAGCTGTTCTGGAAAGAGCCAAGAACTTGAGAGAAATGTATATCTTCCTCATCGAGGACTATCCTGAAGCTGTGGGCCAGAAGAGGAAAGAACTGATCCCAGCCATGAAAGCTACCAGAGAGCATGGGGACATTGATTACATCCACTATGACAGGCTCATTGTCCACCCTCTCTTCCAGAAGCCTGGAAGGGATAAGAAAGCCAAGCCTATGGGTTCGTAGCTTCAACCCAGCAGCGCACGCACACACACACAAATATATATTAATCAATTAGTATCTTTGTTTGCTCTTTTCCATATTATGTCTATCTCTGATAAGTTACCCAGGAAAGGGCTGAAAATATCCCATTAATATATGTAACCTTAGAAATAAGGTTCATGAATCAATAACTTGCTAACATCAGATAACATTCATACATTGGCAAGAAAAAGTATGTGGAATTACCTGGATTTCTGCATAAATTGGTCATACAAGTTGACTTGATCTTCATCTAAGTCACAACAATAGACAAACCGTCTGCTTAAACTAATAACACAAACAGTTATACATTTTCATGTCTATAAATCAAATCAAATTTTATTTGTCACATACACATGGTTAGCAGATGTTAATGCGAGTGTAGCGAAATGCTTGTGCTTCTAGTTCCGACAATGCAGTAATAACCAACAAGTAATCTAACTAACAATTCCAAAACTACTGTCTTATACACAGTGTAAGGGGATAAAGAATATGTACATAAGGATATATGAATGAGTGATGGTACAGAGGAGCATAGGCAAGATACAGTAGATGGTATCGAGTACAGTATATACATATGAGATGAGTATGTAAACCAAGTGGCATAGTTAAAGTGGCTAGTGATACATGTATTACATAAGGATGCAGTCGATGATATAGAGTACAGTATATACGTATGCATATGAGATGAATAATGTAGGGTAAGTAACATTATATAAGGTAGCATTGTTTAAAGTGGCTAGTGATATATTTACATTTCCCATCAATTCCCATTATTAAAGTGGCTGGAGTTGAGTCAGTGTCAGTGTCAGTGTGTTGGCAGCAGCCACTCAATGTTAGTGGTGCCTGTTTAACAGTCTGATGGCCTTGAGATAGAAGCTGTTTTTCAGTCTCTCGGTCCCAGCTTTGATGCACCTGTACTGACCTCGCCTTCTGGATGATAGCGGGGTGAACAGGCAGTGGCTCGGGTGGTTGATGATCTTTATGGCCTTCCTGTAACATCGGGTGGTGTAGGTGTCCTGGAGGGCAGGTAGTTTGCCCCCGGTGATGCGTTGTGCAGACCTCACTACCCTCTGGAGAGCCTTACGGTTGTGGGCGGAGCAGTTGCCGTACCAGGCGGTGATACAGCCCGCCAGGATGCTCTCGATTGTGCATCTGTAAAAGTTTGAGTGCTTTTGGTGACAAGCCGAATTTCTTCAGCCTCCTGAGGTTGAAGAGGCGCTGCTGCGCCTTCTTCACGATGCTGTCTGTGTGAGTGGACCAATTCAGTTTGTCTGTGATGTGTATGCCGAGGAACTTAACTTGCTACCCTCTCCACTACTGTTCCATCGATGTGGATAGGGGGGTGTTCCCTCTGCTGTTTCCTGAAGTCCACAATCATCTCCTTAGTTTTGTTGACGTTGAGTGTGAGGTTATTTTCCTGACACCACACTCCGAGGGCCCTCACCTCCTCCCTGTAGGCCGTCTCGTCGTTGTTGGTAATCAAGCCTACCACTGTTGTGTCGTCCGCAAACTTGATGATTGAGTTGGAGGCGTGCGTGGCCACGCAGTCGTGGGTGAACAGGGAGTACAGGAGAGGGCTCAGAACGCACCCTTGTGGGGCCCCAGTGTTGAGGATCAGCGGGGTGAAGATGTTGTTGCCTACCCTCACCACCTGGGGGCGGCCCGTCAGGAAGGCCAGTACCCAGTTGCACAGGGCGGGGTCGAGACCCAGGGTCTCGAGCTTGATTACGAGCTTGGAGGGTACTATCGTGTTGAATGCCGAGCTGTAGTCGATGAACAGCATTCTCACATAGGTATTCCTCTTGTCCAGATGGGTTAGGGCAGTGTGGTTGAGATTGCATCGTCTGTGGACCTATTTGGGCGGTAAGCAAATTGGAGTGGGTCTAGGGTGTCCGGTAGGGTGGAGGTGATATGGTCCTTGACTAGTCTCTCAAAGCACTTCATGATGACGGAAGTGAGTGCTACGGGGCGGTAGTCGTTTAGCTCAGTTACCTTAGCTTTCTTGGGAACAGGAACAATGGTGGCCCTCTTGAAGCATGTGGGAACAGCAGACTGGTATAGGGATTTATTGAATATGTCCGTAAACACACCGGCCAGCTGGTCTGCGCATTCTCTGAGGGCGCGGCTGGGGATGCCGTCTGGGCCTGCAGCCTTGCGAGGGTTAGCACGTTTAAATGTCTTACTCAACTCGGCTGCAGTGAAGGAGAGTCCGCATGTTTTCTTTGCAGGCCGTGTCAGTGGCACTGTATTGTCCTCAAAGCGGGCAAAAAAGTTATTTAGTCTGCCTGGGAGCAAGACATCCTGGTCCGTGACTGGGCTGGATTTCTTCTTGTAGTCCGTGATTGACTGTAGACCCTGCCACATGCCTCTTGTGTCTGAGCCGTTGAATTGAGATTCTACTTTGTCTCTGTACTGACGCTTAGCTTGTTTGATAGCCTTGCGGAGGGAATAGCTGCACTGTTTGTATTCGGTCATGTTACCAGTCACCTTGCCCTGATTAAAAGCAGTGGTTCGCGCTTTCAGTTTCACGCGAATGCTGCCATCAATTCACGGTTTCTGGTTAGGGAATGTTTTAATCGTTGCTATGGGAACGACATCTTCAACGCACGTTCTAATGAACTCGCACACCGAATCAGCGTATTCGTCAATATTGTTATCTGACGCAATACGAAACATATCCCAGTCCACGTGATGGAAGCAGTCTTGGAGTGTGGAGTCAGCTATATTGACCAGACCGTGTAAACCTTCACAGTCCTTGGTGGGAAAGTATGTGAACCCCCTTTAATAACTGGTTGACCCTCCTTTGGCAGCAATAACCTCAACCAAATGTTTTCTGTAGTTGCGGATCAGACCTGCACAATGGTCAGGAGGAATTTTGGACCATTACTCTTTACTAAACTGTTTCAATTCAGCAATATTCTTGGGATGCCCAGCTGTAAACCCCTCTCGAGGTCATGCCACAGCATCTCAATCGGGTTGAGGTCAGGGCTCTGACTGGGCCACTCCAGAAGGTATATTTTCTTCTGTTGAAGCCATTCTGTTTGTTTACTTCTGTGTTTTGGGTCGTTGTTCTGTTGCATCACCCAACTTCTGTTGAGCTTCAATTGGTGGACAGATAGCCTAACATTCTCCTGCAAAATGTCTTGATAAACATTCATTTTTCCATCAATGATAGAAAGCTGCCCAGGCCCTGAGGCAGCAAAGCAGCCCCAAACCATGATGCTCCCTCCACCATATTTTACAGTTTGGATGAGGTTTTGATGTTGGTGTGCTGTGCCTGTTCTCTCCACACAGTGTTGTGTGTTCCTTCCAAACACCACAACTTTAGTTTCATCTGTCCACAGAATATTTAGCCAGTATCGCTGTGGAACATCCAGGTACTCTTTTGTTAACTTCAGACATGCAGCAATGTTTTTTTATACAGCAGTGGCTTCTTCAGTGGTGTCCTCCCATGAACACCATTCTTGTTTAGTGTTTTACGTATCGTAGACTTGTCAGTTGTTAGCATGTTCCAGAGATTTCTGTAAGTCTTTAGCCAACACTAGGATTCTTCTTAACCTCCGTGAGCATTCTGCACTGTGCTCTTGCAGTCATCTTTGCAGGATGGTCACTCCTAGGGAGAGTAGCAACTGCTGAACTTTATCAATTTATAGACAATTTGTCTTACCGTGGACTGATGAACGTCAAGGCATTTAGAGATACTTTTGTAACCCTTTCCAGCTTTATGCAAGTCAACTATTCTTAATCTTAGGTCTTCTGAGATATATTTTGTTAGAGGAATGTTTCACGTCAGGCAATGCTTCATGTGAATACCAAACTCAGATTTTGTGAGTGTTTTTTATATAGCAGGGCAGCTCTAACCAACGTCTCCAATCTTGTCTCATTGGTTGGACTCCAGGTTAGCTGAGTCCTGACTCCAATTAGCTTTTGGAGAGGTCATAAGCCAAGGGGTTCATATACTTTTTCCAACCTACACTGTGAATGTTTCAATTATGTACTCAATATAAACAAGAAATATACAATAATTTGTGTTATTTGTTTAAGCACAATGTTTGTCTATTGTTGTGACTTAGAGGAAGATCAGATAAAATTTACAAGTTTATGTAGAAATACAGATACTTTTTCTTGCAACTGTATATTAGCCATTTCTGAGACTCTCACTTAGATAATTCATTTGATTATACAGCAGTAGCAATACATGGATATAACATCTATAGAAGAGACAGAAATGCCTATGGGGGAGGTGTTAATGTATATATTCAGAGCCATATCCCTGTAAGGCTTAGAAGTGTTGTGGTACATCTAAGCCCTTTTATTTTGGGGTGTTGTTATAGGGCACCAAGTGCTAACAGTCAGTAACTAAATAATATGTGTGACATTCTTGATAGTGTATGTGATGTAAACAGAGAGGTCTATTTTCTTGGGGACCTGAATAGACTTGTTTTCATCAAGCTGCCCACTCAAGAGGAAGCTTCTCACTGTAACCAATGCCTGTAATCTGGTTCATGTTATTAGTCAACCTACCAGGGTGTTAATAAAAACTACAAGATCATGCACATGTATCGATCACATTTTTACTAATACTGTAGAACTTTGTTCTAAAGCTGTATCTCTACTGATTGGATGCAGTGATCACAATATTATGGCTATATCCAGGAAAGCCAAAGTCTCAAAAGCTTTGCCTAAAATAGTATATAAGAGATCTTACAAAAGATTTTGCTTGTCCTCTTATGTGGATGATGTTAAAAATATTTGTTGGTATGATGTGATTAACCTCTCTAGGGTACGTGGGACGGTAGCGTCCCACCTGTCAACAGCCAGTGAAACTGCAGGGCGCCAAATTCAAAACAACAGAAATCTCATAATTAAAATTTCTCAAACATATGTATTTTACACCATTTTAAAGATACACTTGTTGTAAATCCAGCCACAGTGTCCGATTTCAAACAGGCTTTACGACGAAAGCAAACCAAACGATTATATTAGGTCAGAGCCAAGTCAGAGAAACACAGCCATTTTTCCAGCCAAAGAGAGGAGTCACAAAAATCTGAAATATAGATAAAATGAATCACTAACCTTTGATCTTCATCTGATGACACTCATAGGACTTCATGTTACACAATACCTGTATGTTCGGTAAAGTTCATATTTATATCCAACAATCTGAGTTTACATTGGCGCGTTATGTTCAGTAGTTCCAAAACATCCGGTGATTTTTGCAGAGAGCCACATCAATTTACAGAAATACTCATAATAAACGTTGCTAAAAGATACAAGTTGTATACATGGAATTTTAGATCCACTTCTCCTTAATGCAACTGCTGTGTCAGATTTCAAAAAAACTTTATGGAAAAAGCACACCATGCAATAATCTGAGTATGGGACTCAGACGACAAATCAAGCTATACAGACATCCGCCATGTTGGAGTCAACATTAGTCAGAAATAGCATTATAAATATTCACTTGCCTTTGATCTTCATCAGAATGCACTCCCACGAATCCCAGTTCCACAATAAATGTTTGTTTTGTTCGATAATGTCCATTTATGTCCAAATTCCTCCTTGTTAGCACGTTCAGTCCAGTAATCCAACTTCATGACGCACGAGCAGACAAAGTCCAAAAGTTCCGTTACAGTCCGTAGAAACATGTCAAATGTTGTATAGAATCAATCTTTAGGATGTTTTTAATGTAAATCTTCAATAATATTCCATCCGGAGAATTCCTTTGTCTTCAGAAATGCAATCACGTGAATGCGCGAGACTGAGCTCGTGGCTGCTGGCAGACCTCTGACTCATTCCCCTCTCATTAATCCCCACATCACAGTAGAAGCATCAAACAAGGTTCTAAAGACTGACATCTAGTGGAAGCCTTAGGAAGTGCAACATGACCCCATAGACATGGTATATTTGATAGGGCAAGAGTTGAAAAACTACAAACCTCAGATTTCCAACTTCCTGGTTGGATTTTTTTCTCAGGTTTTTGCCTGCCATATGAGTTCTGTTATACTCAGACATAATTCAAAAAGTTTTAAACTTCAGAGTTTTCTATCCAAATCTACTAATTACATGCATATTCTAGCTTTCATGGCTGAGTAGCAGGCAGTTTAATTTGGGCACGCTTTTCATCCAAAATTCCCCCTACCCTAGAGAAGTTAATGAGGAGTATCCAGACGCTGCACTTGGTTAATTTATGTAATTGCTTCTTCCAATTGTTGATAAACATGGACCTGTTAAGAAACTGACTGTTAGAACTGTGGATTGATGAGATTTTGAAAAACTGTATGGCTGAAAGAGATGGGTCAAAAGGAGTGGCTAATAAGTCTGGCTGCTCATCTGACTGGCTGACTTACTGCAAATTGAGAAATTATGTGATTTAACAGAGCATATTATGAAGCTAAAATGAATGATAGGAAAAAACTTGAGTAAATGAAATTATGGGCAGAAAGACAATTCAACTCTATCTTTTATCGAATCAGATGGCTTATTCATCACAAAATTATTTTAATGATTACTTCATTGGCAAACTTAGGCAGGAAATGTCAACAGTGAGCCATTGTATTCATGCATAAAAATAAAAAAAAATTGTAAAGTTACAGTAGTGTGAGAGAGGTGGAAAAAGTATTGTTTACGATCGATAATGACAAACCTCCTGGCATTGACAAATTGAAATCAAATAAAATGTTATTGGTCACATACACATGGTTAGCAGATGTTAACTTCTTGCGTCGAGCAATCCCGTATCCGGGAACGTAATCATAGCCTCAAGCTCATTACCATAACGCAACGTTTCCTATTCATGAAAATCGCAAATGAAATGAAAGAAATATATTCACTCAAGCTTAGCCCTTTGTTAACAACACTGTCATCTCAGATTTTCAAAATATGCTTTTCAACCATAGCTACACAAGCATTTGTGTAAGAGTATTGATAGCCTAGCATAGCATTAAGCCTAGCATTCAGCAGGCAACATTTTCACAAACAAGAAAAGCTTTCAAATAAAATAATTTACCTTTGAATAACTTCGGATGTTTTCAATGAGGAGACTCTCAGTTAGATAGCAAATGTTCAGTTTTTCCAAAAATATTATGTGTAGGAGAAATCGCTCTGTTTTGTTCATCACGTTTGGCTAAGAAAAAAACCAGAAAATTCAGTCATTACAACGCCAAACTTTTTTCCAAATTAACTCCATAATATCGACAGAAACATTGCAAACGTTGTTTAGAATCAATCCTCAAGGTGTTTTTCACATCTATTCGATGATAAATCATTCGTGGCAGTTGGGTTTCTCCTCTGAAGCAAATGGATAAATGCACGCAGCTGGAGAATACACAATAATTTCGACGGAGGACACCAAGCGGGCACCTGGTAAATGTAGTCTCTTATGGTCAATCTTCCAATGATATGCCTACAAATACGTCACAATGCTGCAGACACCTTGGGGAAACGACAGAAAGTGTAGGCTCATTCCTGGCGCATTCACAGCCATATAAGGAGACATTGGAACACAGCGCTTTCAAAATCTGGGGCATTTCCTGTTTGAAATTTCATCTTGGTTTTGCCTGTAGCATCAGTTCTGTGGCACTCGCAGATAATATCTTTGCAGTTTTGGAAACGTCAGAGTGATTTCTTTCCAAAGCTGTCAATTATATGCATAGTCGAGCATCTTTTTGTGACAAAATATCTTGTTTAATACGGGAACTTTTTTTATCCAAAAATTAAAAGAGCGCCCCCTATATCGAAGAAGTTAATGTGAGTGTAGCGAAATGCTTGTGGTTCTAGTTCTGACAGTGCAGTAATATCTAACAATTCCACAACTACCTAACACACACATCTAAGTAAAGGGATGGAATAAGAATGTACATATAAATATATGGATGAGCGATGGCCGAGTGACATTGACAAGGTGCAAAGTTTGGGGTCACTTGGAAATGTCCTTGTTTTTGAAAGAAAAGCAAAAAATGTTGTCCATTAAAATGACATCAAATTGATCAGAAATACAGTGTAGACATTGTTAATGTTGTAAATGACTATTGTAGTTTTTTTTAATGGAATATCTACATAGGCTTACAGAGGCCCATCAGCAACCATCACTCCTGTGTTCCAATTGGCACATTGTGTTAGCTAATCCAAGTTGATCATTTTAAATGGCTAAGTGATCATTAGAAAACCCTTTAGGAATTATGTTAGCACAGCTGAAAATTGTTGTACTGATTTAAAGAAGCAATTAAACTTCTTTAGACTAGTTGAGTATCTGGAGCATCAGCATTTGTGGGTTCGATAACATGCTCAAAATGGCCAGAAACAAACAACCTTCTTCTGAAACTCATCAGTCTATTCTTGTTCTGAGAAATAAAGGCTATTCCATGTGAGAAATTGCCAAGAAACTGAAGATCTCGTACAACGCTGTGTACTACTCCTCTCACAGAACAGCGCAAACTGGCCCTAACCAGAATAGAAAGAGCAAGAGCACAAGTACATTAGTGTCTAGTTTGAGAAACAGACGCCTCACAAGTCCTCAACTGGCAGCTTCATTAAATAGTACCCACAAAACACCAGTCTCAACGTCAACAGGAGACTCTGGGATTCTGGCCTTCTAGGCAGAGTTGCAAAAAAAAGCTATATCTGACTGGTTAATAAAAGATTAAGATGGGCAAAAGAGCACAGACACTGGACAGAGGAACTCTGCCTAGAAGGCCAGCATCATGGAGTCGCCTCTTCACTGTTGACGTTGAGACTGGACAGAGGAACTCTGCCTAGAAGGCCAGCATCATGGAGTCGCCTCTTCACTGTTGACGTTGAGAATGGACAGAGGAACTCTGCCTAGAAGGCCAGCATCATGGAGTCGCCTCTTCACTGTTTTGCGTGGTACTATTTAATGACAGTTGAGGACTTGTGAGGCATCTGTTTCTCAAACTAGACACTCTAATGTACTTGTCAATGGTTGTAAAGATGGGAAGAGGTCTGTCCGTAATAAAGAGATGCTCTGCTTTAACACCACACTCCAAAAAGCAAGTCCTGCAGGCTCTAGTTTTGTCTTATCTTGATTATTGTCCAGTGGTGTGGTCGAGTGCTGCAAGGAAATACCTGGTTAAGTTGCAGCTGGCCCAGAACAGAGCGGCATGTCTTGCTCTTCATTGTAATCGCAGGGCTGATATAAATAGTATTCATGCCAGTCTCTCTTGGCTAAGACTTGAGGAGAGACTGGCTGCATCACTTCTTTTTATAAGAAACAATGTGAAAATCCCAAATTGTTTGCATAGTCAACATGCACAGAGCTGACACATACTGACTCCACTAGACATGCCACCAGGGGTCTTTTCCCAGTCCCCAAATCCAGAACAAATTCAAGAAGGCGTACAGTTATATAGTGCCATTATTTCATGGAACTCCGTTCCATCTCAAATTGCTCAAATGAACAGCAAACCTGGTTTCAAAAATGAATAAAGCAACACCTCACGGCACAACGCCTATTTGACCTAGGTATTTTGTTTCTATTGGTATTGATACGTAGGCTACGTGTGCCTTTTTTAAAAGTTTTAAAATGTAGTTCTGTCCTTGAGCTGTTCTTGTCTATTAATGTTCTGTATTATGTCATGTTTTGTGTGGACCCCAGGAAGAGTAGCTGCTACTTTTGCAACAGCTAATGGGGATCCTAAAAACATACCAAAGTCATCCTCTGAGGTAATGGGAAGCAATTTTTAAACGGTCTGTTTGAGAAACAAGTTTGATATAAAAAAAAAAAAAGTGTGTGTGTGTGTGTTCTCTTCAATTTATGCTTTGGCCACATACGAGTATAGGATGAGTCAACACAATTTATTTGGGAATGAGTTAACCTCACTTTTAAAAAAGTTAGTATTCTGTTTTCACTGGACAGTTACTGTAAAGAGGAGCAGCAGGAGTGGGTGAAGGGGCTCCATTGATTCTCCGCCTGGTTCACCACTCTACCAGGGCAGAGCATAGTCAGGGGGGAGACTCTAGACTAGAGGATCAAATGCTATGTAATTCAGATTTCACAGTTCAAATTAGTCAGGCCTGTCTGAAACAACATGCCCCACCACCTTCCACTCAAACTGGGACTCCACCTCTCAGGCCACACAGAGTAGACATCAAAGGACAGTGAAAATGGAATAGGGTGTTTTAGAAAATAATCCATCTGCATTGGGAAGTATTGAGGGGTCAGGGGTCAGTGGGGGTCCTGTGTTTTCTTCTGTGCAACAGAAGTCTGGTGGTAAAGTCTTGTGGCTTTAGAGCGGTGACGCGTTGAGCGCTTTAGATTAGTCTGTCACTGTTGTGAAACGCGCATACTTCATATCGACTCCTTTTTCTAGAAAAATATTTAAAAAATAAAACATGCAATCTTTTGAAGGTGATGCATGAATTGTTGTTTCTCACTGAGATGTTTGTCTACGTGGAGACCCTTGTTTCACCGTTCTCTCTTTGTCTATCTTCTGTCTTCCTCTGTGTGTTTTGCAGGCGATCTTTGAGCTTTCTCGAGGGGAGAAGGATCTCGTTGAGGATCTGAAGCTGGCCAAGAAGGTACAATCTGCTTTTCCAATAAAGATAATTTCCCTTTTTTGTTGAGTGTCACAGCTGAGTTATTCTACCCTGCTGATCAGCCAGGCTCCAGTTTCTCCTGCGCTCTGACAATCACACGCTTGAGACCCCGTGTGTGTGTGTGTGTGTGTGTTTGACCATTACAGTAGATGTACAACAATATGCCAACAGATGTTTGTTCTATTTATAAGTCTAATACTGTTACGAAAATGTATTTTATATCTGATGGAGATGTCCCATTTTTATTAAACCTTTATTTAACTAGGCAAGTCAGTTAAGAACAAATTCTTATTTTCAATGACGGCCTAGGAACAGTGGGTTAACTGCCTTGTTCAGGGGCAGAACGACAGATTTTTACTTTGTCAGCTCGGGGATTCAATCTTGCAACCTTTCGGCTACTAGTCCAACACTCTAACCACTAGGCTACCTGCCAGCCCCATTTGACTTGTCTTTTTTTAGTGCTGTTTTGTCAAGGGGATAAAGTTTTTTTTTTTTCCCACTAATATTGGATGTGTTGTTTTATATTACGTCTGAGCTATGATCAAGTAGCGTATCAAACACTTGTTTATTCGTAGCTTATGACATGGATGTCTACATTTGAAAAATACCAAGAGTTTTTAATCTTCAGGGCTCACACTTGATTCAGGTTTTAGTGCTTCTAAAACTTGTTTTAATGTAACAAGTGAGAAAAGTAGTGTTGGGTTACATTGCTGTGACTCCAACTTAACATTCTACTTTCTCTGTACCTGTAGGCGTACCATGACCCAATGCTGAAACTGTCCATCATGACAGAACATGAGCTCAACCAGATCTTCGGAACCCTGGAATCTCTCATTCCACTGCATGAAGGTGAGAATGAATGCTTACAAAGGACCGAACCACAAGAACAGGCAATTGCAAAGAAACACAGTTGCTCACACAAACACAGAAGTCAACACACACAGTCATATACACACACACACTAACACCCAAATGAACCATTAGACAGAGGTTGAGACCGCTCCTTCTAATCACTATTCAGATCTGCTGAGTCGACTGCGAGAGGCCAGGAAACCAGACGGCTCCACAGAACATGTGGGACACATCCTAGTGGACTGGGTAAGACCATCCGTTATGATCATATGTAGGGGATGAGGGTTTTCCTGACCATGTGACCTAAACAGGAAAAACTAATGGATCAACTTGATTATATTACAGTTTTCAATACTGATTTATACTTTGCAATCAGTTGTATGTTCATACTACACATGCCCGAGGTGGGAATATCTAACAGTAAACAAGTTAGACATACTGCCAAATTTTCTAAAACGATGTTGGAGGTGAGTTATGGTGGAGAAATAAACATTACATTATCTGGCAAAAGCTCTGGTGGAAATTCCTGCAGTCAGCATGCCAATTGCACACTCCCTCAACTTGAGGAATCTGTGGCATAGTGTTGTGACACAACTGCACATTTTAGAGTGGCCTTTTATTGCCCCCAACACAAGGTGCACCTGTGTAATGAACATGCTGTTTTAATCAGCTTGTTGATATGCCACACCTGTCTAGTGGATGGATTATCTTGGAACATGATAAATGCTCATTAACCGGGATGTAAACAAATTTGTGCACATAATTCGAGAGAGATACGTTTTGTGCTTATGGAAAATGTATGGGATCTTTTATTTCAGCTGATGACAAATGGGACCAACACTTTACATGTTGCATTTTTATATTTTTGTTCAGTATACATATGAAATGGGTAAAACAGTATGTAAACATGATTATAGGTACCAGTGTTCCATGTCTGGTCCTTGCCAATGACAAGCATACCCATAACATTATGCAGCCATCACCATGCTTGAAAATATGAAACATTGTACTCATTATTGCATCCATGCAACTTATTATGTGACTTGTTAAGCACATTTTTACTGCTGAACTTATTTCGGCTTGCCATAACAAAGGGGTTGAATCCTTATTGACTCGAGACGTTACAGCTTTTCATTTGTAAAGAATTCTTAAAATATAATTCCACTTTGACGTTATGGGGTATTGTGTGAAGGCCAGTGGAAAAACAAATCTAAATTTAATCAATTTTAAATACAGACTAACAGAACAAAATGTGGAAATATTTAAGGGGTGGTGTTTGTGGCAAATCAAAAACAGTAAACTGAACTGGCCTGTGGGGAGAGAGGGAGCTAGATTTGTCCTTGTTTCACTGGCAAACTAAGTGGTTTTGTGTCACTTCAACAGCATCAATTTACTCAATACATTTCTGAGGATGGATTCAGCCATCGAGAATCCTCAAAACAGCAAGTTCATGAGGCAGCCTGAGATGTTTGTTTTTCGTAGCATAGCTAGCTTATGAAAACAGAGTCATGTGTCTTATTGGCCCAGTGTACTTCAACTGTGTGTGTGTGTGTGATCAGAGCTCTGTGTAGTGTGTGTGCACTCCAAGCTCGGTAAGTTGACAACTGGGGTTCACACACCCACAGTAGCCGTTGTTGCAACACCCAGAGAAATCTCCTACTGGTGTGGAGTTTGGTTACCCTGTGGGGAGGTTAAAACAAGGCTCTTAGGTAACATGTCATGATAACTTCCTAAGAATGTGTGCAGTGACACTTTAGCTGGACACCTTAGCAAAGAGCTGGAATCAGGTTAGTTCTGCAGTGCTGTGAAGTGTGTTAGTGTGTCCAAGGCTCTTAGTGTATTGATGCTGAGCGGCTCCTCTCCATCCCGCCTTCGCTTCATCCCTACTTCCTGTTTACACTAGGTAGTTATGGGGAACAATGAATGCCTGACAAGGATGCGGAGAGCCTCCTCTGCTCCCCTGCTTCTCAGGGGTTTACTTGCCCTTCTCCTCTGAACTCTGCTTCACCACGGAAAGATGTGGTTGCGTAATAGAGTAAAGATTTCCAAATTCCACTTAATCTCTAAAGCATCTATTGGTCACTTTTTAAACAATGAAAAGTGAAACAAAAAGTTCTCTGTCCTATATTTCCTCATGCTAGAACTTCAGATCAATCCACCATGAAAATGACCTTCAAAGATTAAATGATCATCCTAAGCCTTTTTTTTCTCCACGAAGAACGAGGTGATTGTTAGTGGTGTTCCTATGAAAAAGGGTTGTGAGGCTAGTGCTGCCTCCGGGTTAGTCATGTGGATGTACGAATGTGAACATGCACCCATCAACCCCTCTCCCATTGACAACACCTCCCAATACACTGCACAGAATGAAGCAATAGAAATATAAGTACTATTTTAGAGTTCTTCTTGCCTCTGACTGTATTAGAGGAGGTCCAATGTCCTTCCCTTCTCCAAAGCAGTTTAAAAAGGAGGTGGAGAGATTATTTGAGGAATCAAGGAAAGATTAATTGAGAAAGAGCCTCTGGCTCACAGTAAAAAAAAATATTTAAAAAATCCTGGTCAAACTCTTGGCTCTATAATAGATGATACCAAGAAAGCTTCTCTGATTATTTACTTGAAAGAGCATGATCGATGTCAGGGCCTATGTTATGGTTCTCATCAGGCCTCTCCCCCTAGCTTTGTATGAGTGTGTTCAGTATTAGTTGAGTGATGCTTTTGACTGGACATACTTCACCTACTGTAGGTAGTATTAAATATGCTGTACATTCAGTGGCGACGGGATGACCTTCTCCCCCTCCCTAATGTCCTTGTTCTCGGAACTGGCTGATTGTGAATTCAAAAATGAGAACATTTTTTAGTATGTGAAATGTAGAAAGTTCTTTATGCTTGAAATGCTATTTTGGCTTTTCATCTATTTGAATTCTCTGCACACTATTGATGAAGAGAAATGAGTTTGACACACGTGTGTTTGACAACAGCTGATAATCATCTGATAATTTAGATTGTGTGCAATTGACCAATAAAGTGATCATAATGTCAAACCCCCTTCCTGAAAGACAGACGCACGCATACATATACAGGTTTTTGAAGAGGTGTGGAGGGCTGCCACACTGGGTGCCTGTTGTTGTGGGGGGGTTTAGTGCTTGCTCAAGGGCACAACGGCAGGCAACGGCATGTAGAATTTGATGCAGCAACCCTCCGGTTGCCAGCTCGCTTACCGACAGATTTTTCCTGTCAGACCTGGGATTCGAACTGGCAACTCCGGCTGCTGGCTCACCTCTAACCCCTAGGCTACCTGCCGCCCCTTCAGATAAGGGGAGGTGCTAACAAAATGAACGAATGGGGAAACGGCACAATTCCGCATAAGATGACACATTTTCAGTAAGGGTGAGCATAATATGTTGATATTTGTTGCTTACTGCACACATTTTTACTAAGCCGTATGTTCGAAATAGTATGAGTGGTACACAGAATGTAGTTGTAGTAGGCAAGAGATTTCATCCCCACACCCACTCACTTAGCCCCTCCCTCCCTCCCTCTCTCTGTACTTCTGTTCATCTGCTGTGCTCTGGCTGCACATGCCCAGTTACAGTACATTCCTAAAGCTTTCAATGTGATGTCGTCCAGGTATATGGAAGAGCAGTTTGACAAAAACTCCAGCACACTGGTACTCCATTCTTGTATTCTTCTCAATATATAAAGACTTGGAGTCGTTGGTCATACGGGAATGCTACACAGAGCTAGACCAGGAACGTATGGAGGCCTAACATCTCTGAAACATGTGCACAATAAATAAGAGCTACTTTGCAAAGTGTGCACTTATCTGAAGCAGAAACACCATTACTGACCTCTTCCTTGATCTACGTCCCCCTCTCTCTCCTCTCCAGCTTCCCTGTCTAGACTCCTACAACTCATACTGCAGTAATCAGGTGGCAGCCAAGGCTCTGCTGGACCATAAGAAGCAGGACCACCGGGTGCACGACTTCCTGCAGCGCTGCCTGGAGTCGCCCTTCAGCCGGAAGCTGGACCTGTGGAACTTCCTGGATATACCCAGGAGCCGGCTAGTCAAATACCCCCTGCTGCTCAGGGAGATCCTCAAACACACGCCGAACGACCATCCAGACCGACAGTACCTGGATGAGGCAGTGAGTAGAGGGGGAGAGATTGAGAGACCCACATATCCACAAACACACTGACACCCCCACACAAACACATACATTCTCACTCACAACCCCCCCCTCCTCCCCCATCTCTCCCTCTCTCCAGATCAACATGATCCAGAGCATCGTGGCAGAGATCAACACCCAGACGGGCGAGTCAGAGTGTCGTTTCTACAAGGAACGTCTCCTCTACCTAGAGGGCAGCCAGAGAGACCTACTCATTGACAGCTCCCGCATCCTCAGCTGTCACGGGGAACTGAAGAACAACAGGGGTGCTGTGAGTAGTGCTCTGTCGCTCATAATAACACAACACTTTGGAGTGGCAGTGGGATAGGGTAGGGAGGGATACAAAAGGATAGGATGGACATTTGCAAGGATGGACATTTTGCCTGAATAATAACATGGACGCTGTGAGTGTCTCTGTCCATTTACTTTTCAGTGTCACTCACGAAAAGCAGTAACAGTACTATAACACTGCACTGTAATATCCACTGACAGTCAATTAAAATGCTTACTGACACGCCACTGCTACCTATGTCCTCTGACATAAGTAAAGTCAATGGTGAGGTTTTTTTTGTTTTTTTAAGAGCGGGGTCAGTGTCTTCCTCTAATAGATTTACCTTATTGCCATTTAGATATATGAATAGCCTCTGAATCCACACAGACCCGTGATGGTACGAGTAAACCCTTTGACCATGACCCTTAAAGCACCTCTCTCACCACATATCAATCGGTCTACTGGAGGTCAGGAGTCAGCTCTGAGAGAGTAGGTTCACCTCTAGGCACTCGCTGGGTCATCTTTCCTACTGAGATAACAACCGAGTAGAGGGGGAGGCGTCCTGACCTGGGTTCAAATACTATTTGAAATCCATTTTAAATGCTGGGCAGTCCATAAGTGCAGATGATGGACGTTAAGGATCTGGAAAGATTCTGTATGGAAGAATGGTCTAAGATCCCTCCCAATGTGTTCTCCAAGCTCAAAGAGGGTGGCAGGTAGCCTAGCGGTTAGAGCGTTGCGCCAGCATCCGAAATGTTCCAGGTTCGAATACCCGAGCTGTCAAGGTGAAAAATCTGTTGATGTGATCTTGAGCAAGGCACTTAACCCTAATTTGCTCCAGAGGCGCCTTTACAACTATGGCTGACTCTGTAAAACAACATATTTCACTGCACCTATCCGGTGTATGTGACAAAATAATAAGTAAATACTTTTAGAAAAAGGCTGTCTTTTTAAAAAACTTTATCAAGGGCGCCGAAAATGTTGGACCTGACTAGATCTCTGAGACTTGTGTATGAAATACAGCACGGCAACTGGAGTGTATTTAAAATAAAATACCTTCCACACTGGTGTTAACTATTTTCTAGGCTGAGGAGTATAGAACAGTTGATATACACTGCTCAAAAAAATAAAGAACACTTAAATAACACAACTCCAAGTCATTCACACTTCTGTGAAATCAAACTGTCCACTTAGGAACTGATTGACAATACATTTCACATGCTGTTGTGCAAATGGAATAGACAACAGGTGGAAATTATAGGCAATTAGCAAGACACCCCCAATAAAAGAGTGGTTCTGCAGGTGGTGACCACAGACCACTTCTCAGTTCCTATGCTTCCTGGCTGATGTTTTGGTCACTTTTATTCAAAAGTGGCGGTGCTTTCACTCTAGTGGTAGCATGAGACGGAGTCTACAACCCACACAAGTGGCTCAGGTAGTGCAGCTCATCCAGGATGGGACATCAATGCGAGCTGTGGCAAGAAGGTTTGCTGTCTGTCAGCGTAGTGTCCAGAGCATGGAGGCGCTACCAGGAGACGGGCTAGTACATCAGGAGACGTGGAGGAGGCCGTAGGAGGGCAACAACCCAGCAGCAGGACCGCTACCCCCGCCTTTGTGCAAGGAGGAGCAGGAGGAGCACTGCCAGAGCCCTGCAAAATGACCTCCAGCAGGCCACAAATGTGCATTTGTCTGCTCAAACGGTCAGAAACAGACTCCATGAGGGTGGTATGAGGGCCCGACGTCCACAGGTGGGGATTGTGCTTACAGCCTAACACCGTGCAGGACGTTTGGCATTTGCCAGAGAACACCAAGATTGGCAAATTGGCCACTGGCGCCCTGTGCTCTTCACAGATGAAAGCAGGTTCACATTGAGCACATGTGACAGAGTCTGGAGACGCCGCGGAGAACGTTCTGCCTGCTACATTCTCTAGCATGACCGGTTTGGTGGTGGGTCAGTCATGGTTGGGGTGGCATTTCTTTGGGGGGCCGCACAGCCCTCCATGTGCTCGCCAGAGGTAGCCTGACTGCCATTAGGTACCGAGATGAGATCCTCAGACCACTTGTGAGACCATATGCTGGTGCGGTTGGCCCTGGGTTCCTCCTAATACAAGACAATGCTAGACCTCATGTGGCTGGAGTGTGTCAGCAGTTCCTGCAAGAGGAAGGCATTGATGCTATGGACTGGCCCGCCCGTTCCCCAGACCTGAATCCAATTGAGCACATCTGGGACATCATGTCTCGCTCCATCCACCAACGCCACGTTGCACCACAGACTGTCCAGGAGTTGGTGGATGCTTTAGTCAAGGTCTGGGAGGAGATCCCTCAGGAGACCATCCGCCACCTCATCAGGAGCATGCCCAGGCGTTGTAGGGAGGTCATACAGGCACGTGGAGGCCACACACACTACTGAGCCTCATTTTGACTTGTTTTAAGGACATTACATCAAAGTTGGATCAACCTGTAGTGTGGTTTTCCACTTTAATTTTGAGTGTGACTCCAAATCCAGACCTCCATGGGTTGATTAAATTTGATTTCCATTGATCATTTTTGTGATTTTGTTGTCAGCACATTCAACTATGTAAAGAAAAAAGTATTTAATAAGAATATTTCATTTATTCAGATCTAGGATGTGTTATTTTAGTGTTCCCTTTATTTTTTTGAGCAGTGTATATACAGTGGGGCAAAAAAGTGTTTCGTCAGCCACCAATTGTGCAAGTTCTCCCACTTAAAAAGATGAGCGGCCTGTAATTTTCATCATAGGTACACTTCAACTATGACAGACAAAATGGGGGAAAAAATCCAGAAAATCACATTGTAGGATTTTAATGAATTTATTTGCAAATTATGGTGGAAAATAAGTATTTGGTCAATAACAAAAGTTTATCTCAATACTTTGTTATATATAACCTTTGTTGGCAATGACGGAGGTCAAATGTTTTCTGTAAGTCTTCACAAGGTTTTCACACACTGTTGCTGGTATTTTGGCCCATTCCTCCATGCAGATCTCCTCTAGAGCAGTGATGTTTTGGGGCTGTTGCTGGGCAACACGGACTTTCAACTCCCTCCAAAGATTTTCTATTAGGTTGAGACTGGCTAGGCCACTCCAGGACCTTGAAATGCTTCTTACGAAGCCAATCCTTCGTTGCCCGGGCAGTGTGTTTGGGACCATTGTCATGCTGAAAGACTCAGCCACGTTTCATCTTCAATGCCCTTGCTGATGGTAGGCTTTGTTACTTTGGTCCCAGCTCTCTGCAGGTCATTCACTAGGTCCCCCCGTGTGGTTCTGGGATTTTCGCTCACCGTTCTTGTGATCATTTTGACCCCACGGGGTGAGATCTTGCTTGGAGCCCTAGATCGAAGGAGATTATCAGTGGTCTTGTATGTCTTCCATTTCCTAATAATTGCTCCCACAGTTGATTTCTTCAAACCAAGCTGCTTACCTATTGCAGATTCAGTCTTCTCAGCCAGGTGCAGGTCTACAATTTTGTTTCTGGTGTCAGCTCTTTGGTCTTGGCCATAGTGGAGTTTGGAGTGTGACTGTTTGAGGTTGTGGACAGGTGTCTTTTATACTGATAACAGGTTCAAACAGGTACCATTAATACAGGTAACGAGTGGAGGACAGAGGAGCCTCTTGAAGAAGTTACAGGTCTGTGAGAGCCAGAAATCTTGCTTGTTTGTAGGTGACCAAATACTTATTTTCCGCCATAATTTGCAAATAAATTCATTAAAAATCCTACGTGATTTTCTGGATTTTTTTTTTCTTCTCATTTTGTCTGTCATAGTTGAAGTGTACCTATGATGAAAATTACAGGCCTCTCATCTTTTTAAGTGGTAGAACTTGCACAATTGGTGGCTGACTAAATACTTTTGTGTGTGTGTGTGTGTGTGTGTGTGTGTGTGTGTGTATATGACGGGGTGATATATATATATATATATATATATACATACACACACACACACACACACACACAAATCAGACAAGAATATAGATTTAAGCTGTCTGAATGGACAAGAAATATATATATATATCATCACAATATCAATGACTTTGATCAGAAGAGGCCAACATTGGCACAATATTCAAATCTATTTTTCATGTACGTAAATAAAAATGTCAAATTATAGGTGATATGCATATTGGCTACAGCTTCATGTCCAAACCGATGCTGACATAAGGCAGGAACCAGAAAATGTAGCCAGACTTTAACCCATTACAGGCAAAGCCCTGTCAAAGTATGTATGTATGTATGTATGTATCTGTTTGGTCCAATTACATTATTTCCAATGCAGTTAATTGTTTTGTACCTCCATGAGAAACCTTGATAAATATGTTTTAAATTAGGCAAAAACACTATACCCTAACACCCTCCTCTCCCCTCGTTCTCCAGAAGCTGCATGTGTTCCTTTTCCAGGACGTGCTGGTCATCACTAGAGCCATCGCCCACAATGAGCAGCTGTACTACCAGCTGTACCGCCAGCCCATCCCCGTCAGAGAGCTGCAGTGGGAGGACCTGCAGGACGGGGTGATACGCCTGGGAGGCTCCATCAGAGGAGCCTTCAGCAACAACGAGAGGAGTAAGTGTTTACGTCATAGACTTGCATATAGAACATTTTTAAAATGAATTCTAGGATCTCTTTGGTTCATCACTAGCGGAGAAGGACTGTTGCCGCTGGGCACCCCTGGTCTATTAATGCTGTGGTCATTAACTTGCAATCTGCTTGTATCGAATTTCCCCTGTCTAACCTCATCTCTCCTCTCCTCAGCCAAGAACTTCTTCAGAGTGTCGTTTCATAGCAGTAGCCAGCTCCACTCCCACTCCTTCCAAGCCAGCGATGCCTTCAACAAACAGCAGTGGCTCAACTGCATTCGACAGGCCAAAGGAGCTACTGAGTCGGCCATTGGGGTTGTGGGTTTGGGGATTCCTGTCGGGGTGGAAACCAGTATCAGTGACCCAGAGCCCCCTCCAAACCTACTCAGCCCCCATGGCCCTCTGAGCCCTACAACACCTCCCCTCTCAGGACCACTGGCCCCCCAGCCAAAAAGCATGGACCATTGCGACAGTGACTCGTCTGTCGACTCTCCAGGCTGTAGCATGGACATGGACACAAGCGAGGCTTTGGCCTCCCCCACAGGCTGCCCTGATGGACCAAACAGACTCTAGTAGTAGCAGGCCATCAGAAGTGTGACCTTCGGGGTGTCATGGCCTCTCTGGGCTAGAGGCTAAACCTTGGCAGTATTGGTGGCAACATGGCAATGCTCCCTATATACGGGAGGGAAGAAATACACTGTGGAAAATTGGAGCACTTTTTAAAATTCTATCCACTTTTTTCATTTGTTAGTTTTCTTTGTTGCTGAACTTGGAAGAAAAACAACTCTCATTCTCTCTTGAGCATCTTTCTATGAGACTGTGGTGTTGTCTGTAGCAGTGACAACCATGTATCTTAGCTGTGACTGTCAGGTCTACTGTGGATGTCTACCTGGAGAGGAGGGAAGGCAGACATGACTGGGACCACAGGACTGTATTTTTGTTGTCTCTCCTGGTCTGACTCTGGGCCTCTAGAGACACTGCAATCACACGTTATCCCACTGCAGTACTACTGTGGCCTCCCAGAGCTAAGAGAATACACTGATGACATTCTCTAAAATATAAATGCAACATTTTAATGTTCCATATGCACAAATTTGTTCACATCCCTGTTAGTGAGCATTTCTTCTTTGCAAAGATAATCCATCCACCTGACAGGTGTGGCATATCAAGAAGCTAATTAAACAGCATGACCATTACACAGGTGCACCTTGTGCTGGGGACAATAAAAGGCCACTCTAAAATGTGCAGTTTTGTCACACAACACAATGTCACAAGTTGAGGGAGTGTACAATTGGCATGCTGGCTGCAGGAATGTCCACCAGAGCTGTTGCCAGATAATAAAATGTCAACTTCTCTACCATAGGCCGCCTCCAATGTTGTTTTAGAGAATTTGGCAGTACGTCCAACCGGCCTCACAACCGCAGACCATGTGCAACCACGCCAGCTCAGGACCTCCATATCAGGCTTTTTCACCTGCGGGATCATCTGAGACAAGCCAGCAGGCCAGCTGATAAAACAGGAATATTTTTGTCTGTAATAAACACCATTTGTGGGGGAAAAACCTGTTCTCAGTGGCTGGGCCTATGCCCAGTCATGTGAAATCCATAGATTAGGGCCTAATGAATATATCAATTGACGGATTTCCTTATGTACTGTATCTCAGTAAAATCGTTAATTCTCGCATGTTGCGTTTTATATTTTGTGTGTGTGTGTGTGTGTGTGTGTGTTGATGTAAGAATCTAGAGAACATAGTGTTTGCAATACCCAGTCAAAATGACCAGCAGAATGTTTTCAAAGACAATCAATATGATGTTATTATTGTAGTACTTGACATGGGGTTGCAGGGGGGTTCGTTAAGGACAGGTTACCGCAACGCTGTTAAAGGTGTTCACCTCAGAATCTTCCCACATCTTGGCCAGAATTGAAAGCTATGGTGTTCCATAAGTCAGGAACTGACAATTCTAGAACAGGCCCCATACACGGCCTCTTGGTTGTGTAACCTAGTATAAACACATGTCACTCAGAGGGGAGAGCTGTTGGTGGGGTTTGATTCATTTCATAATCGATTGTGTTTATTTAAATCTCCTCTATAAAGTAAATTAGTCTGAGGTAAGCACAACATTAAATTATTACATGAATTTACAAATTATGTAGAAAGACTTGAACAGATTCCATAGTTGAGCAGTTAGACGTAGTCAATCTCTACTAGATTCTGTAAGAAGTGGGAAACGTAACATTTTACAGCAAGTAAAGAACCCATCCTGGAGGAAGCAGGATTTTCCATGGTGTTAAGAGTCAATGTCTTAAATTAAAGATACATTTTGGATTAAAGCCAGTATTGAATGAATTATTGTTGGTGTGTTTAATGGTCACGTTTATCACCCACAAAGTGACTCACTGGTCGCTCCTGTAAAAAGCGAAGCAGAGACCTTTATTGTTTAAAAGAAGTAGTCACTTGTTTATGTATTTGTACTCTGACCAGTCCTCTGTCACTGGGTGCTCTGTGTTGAACTGACTCACTGCTAAATTGTTGCCAAAACTGCATGTGTCAGGTAATTATGATCTTGTGAAAGTTTACTTGTGGGGTGTCATGTTCCCTCTCATTTGTATAGAAGTTCACGCATTTAAAAGGAATCGGTTTGACCAAGTAAACACTAAAATAAATATCCCAAAACAGTATTCTTAAGTTTTTTTTTTATAAAGAAAATGTATTGAAATCTATGATTTAGGATGTCTATTTGTAGTTTATTTTCCCACTATGAATTAGTTAAATATGCTTTTATTTGGTTCATGTTGGAGACTGGAGGAGAGAAGATTGCACAGGGAGGTATTGGAATGGGAGGGGCCTAACGAACAAGACGGGGAAAAAAGAATGGTTTCAGAACGAAATACTGCATGTTGTTCTAGGCTATGTACTGTAAGCTAAGCCCTCAGATAAAGGGAATTGAAAGGAAAATACAGTGGTGAGTTTGAACCCATTAGGTCAAATTTATGCAGAAAATCCTCAAAAGTCCTAATAATAAATAAAGTGAGCTTGATATAACAAAAACAATTGTACTTTTTCTTTTTGTTGAGGAAACTGATCCAGAATTCAATGTATTTGTTGGAAAAAGTATGTGAACCTCACGATTAAACGGCTATTAATTCAAGTGTATTTGGTCCCATAATACAAAAAAAAATTCTCTCTTCAAACTTTCTCTCACCACTGTAGATACTTCACATTGTAAGATGATGGCTATATGACCTGGCTGAGAAAGATGGACATGAAAAGACTGGACCAAGTCATATTTGTTACTGGTATTATGGTCTGTTGTGATAGAGCCTTAAGTGCCTTAAGTAGTGCCTTAAGAAGGTATGAGTGACCATGGGGTTCTTGGTCACCTCTCTGACCAAAGACCTTATCCCCCAATTGCTCACTTTGGCCGGGTGGCCAGCTCTAGGAAGAGTCTTGGTAGTTCTAAACGTCTTCCATTTCAGAATGATGGAGGCCACTGTGTTCTTGGGGACCTTCGATGCTACAGAAAGGTTTGATACCCTTCCCCCTCGACACAATCCTGTCTCAGAGCTCTACGGACAATTCCTTTGACCTCATGGCTTGGCTTTTACTTTGACATCCGCTGTCAACTGTGGGACCTTATGTAGACAGGTGTGTGGCTTTCCATATCATGTCCAATCAATTGAATTGACCACAATCAAGTTCTAGGAACATCAAGCATAATCAATGGAAACAGGATGCACCAGAGATCAATTTAGAATCTCATAGCAAAGGGTCTGAATACTTATGTAAATAAGGTATTCTGTTTTTAGTTTAAGTTTTTGCAAAAATAAAAAAACGTTTTGCTTTGTCATTATGGGGTATTGTGTGTATATTGCTGAAGGATTTATCTGATTTAATCCGTTTTAGAATAAGGCTGTAACATAACAAAATGTGGAAAAGGTCCAGGGGTCTGAATACTTTCCGAAGGCACTGTCTGTGGCAGAGACTCCAGACAATCATGGATTATAAACGGAAAACCAGACACGTTGCGGACACTGACATTTTGCTCCTCTACAAGATAAACACCTTCTTCCCCCACTTCGGGCTCATGAGGTCTGTGCGCTCTCATTTTCCATTGCCAATGTGAGTAAGACATTTAAGCTCGTTAACCCTCGCAAGGCTGCCAGCCCAGATGGCATCTCCAGCCGCATCCTTAGAGCATATGCAGACCAGCTGGCTGGAGTGTTTATGAACATATTTAATTTCTCCTTATCCCAGTCTGTTGTCCCCACTTGCTTCAATATGTCCACCATTGTTTGTGTACCCAAGAAAGCAAAGGTAACTGAACTAAAGGACTATCACCCTGTAGCACTCACTTCTGTCATCTTGAAGTGCTTTCAGAGGCTAACTAAGGATCATATCGGTTCCACCTTACCTGCCACCCTAGACCCACTAATATTTGCATCCCGCCCCAACAGATCCACGGATGACACAATCGCCATCGCACTGCACACTGCCCTATCCCATCTGGACAAGAGGAATAACTATGGAAGAATGCTGTTCATCAACTACAGCTCAGCCTCCAACACCATTGTGCCCTCCAAGCGCATCACTAAGCTCGGGGCCCTGGGTCTGAACCCCGCCCTGTGCAACTGGGTCCTGGACTTCCTGACAGGCCGCACCCCAGGTGGTGAAGGTAGGCAACAATACCTCCGCTCCACTGATCCTCAACACAGGGGCCCCACAAGGGTGTGTGCTCAGCCCCCTTCTGTAGTCCCTGTTCACCCATGACTGTGTAGGAACTTTAGTGGTCTAATAATTGGTAACTTAATGAACGAATCTGCCTACTATTTCAAATGGATAACATTGAATAAGGGCACCAGTAATAGTTTTTATTCAAAGAGAAAATTCACTTGAAACTCTGATTAGCAGTTTAGCTTCCCTTCATCAAGTCTAATAACAATCTTAAAGGATACGTAAGGTATTAGAGACAGAATTTGGCAAAGCTAGAGAGAACCACACTTCTTTAAAGACAGGATTTATTATTACACTAAGAAACACACAAAAGAAACAAAGATTACGATTGATATATTAAGGTTATAATTTTGCAATGCCGAATAGTCAAAGAGGAAACAGAGATGCTGTCATTACACTGAACAAAAATATACACTGCTCAAAAAAATAAAGGGAACACTAAAATAACACATCCTAGATCTGAATGAATGAAATATTCTTATTAAATACTTTTTTTACATAGTTGAATGTGCTGACAACAAAATCACACAAAAATTATCAATGGAAATCAAATTTATCAACCCATGGAGGTCTGGATTTAGAGTCACACTCAAAATTAAAGTGGAAAACCACACTACAGGCTGATCCAACTTTGATGTAATGTCCTTAAAACAAGTCAAAATGAGGCTCAGTAGTGTGTGTGGCCTCCACGTGCCTGTATGACCTCCCTACAACGCCTGGGCATGCTCCTGATGAGGTGGCGGATGGTCTCCTGAGGGATCTCCTCCCAGACCTTGACTAAAGCATCCGCCAACTCCTAGACAGTCTGTGGTGCAACGTGGCGTTGGTGGATGGAGCGAGACATGATGTCCCAGATGTGCTCAATTGCAGCAGAACGTTCTCCACGGCGTCTCCAGACTCTGTCACGTCTGTCACATGTGCTCAGTGTGAACCTGCTTTCATCTGTGAAGAGCACAGGGCGCCAGTGGCGAATTTGCCAATCTTGGTGTTCTCTGGCAAATGCCAAACATCCTGCACGGTGAGGGCTGTAAGCACAACCCCCACCTGTGGACGTCAGGCCCTCATGGAGTCTGTTTCTGACCGTTTGAGCAGACACATGCACATTTGTGGCCTGCTGGAGGTCATTTTGCACAAAGGTGGAGGTAGCGGTCCTGCTGCTGGGTTGTAGCCCTCCTACGGCCTCCTCCACGTCTCCTGATGTACTGGCCTGTCTCCTGGTAGCGCCTCCATACTCTGGACACTACGCTGACAGACACAGCAAACCTTCTTGCCACAGCTCGCATTGATGTGCCATCCTGGATGAGCTGCACTACCTGAGCCACTTGTGTGGGTTGTAGACTCCGTCTCATGCTACCACTAGAGTGAAAGCACCGCCAGCATTCAAAAGTGACCAAAACATCAGCCAGGAAGCATAGGAACTGAGAAGTGGTCTGTGGTCATGACCTGCAGAACCACTCCTTTATTGGGGGTGTCTTGCTAATTGCCTATAATTTCCACCTGTTGTCTATTCCATTTGCACAACAGCATGTGAAATTTATTGTCAATCAGTGTTGCTTCCTAAGTGGACAGTTTGATTTCACAAAAGTGTGATTGACTTGGAGTTACATTGTGTTGTTTAAGTGTTCCTTTTATTTTTTGAGCAGTGTATTACGCAACATGTGTTTGGTCCCATGTTTCATGAGCTGAAATGAAAGATCCCAGAAATGTTACATATGCACAACAGGCTTGTTTCTCTCAAATGTTGTGCACAAATTTGTTTACATTCCTATTAATGAATATTTCTCCTTTGCCAAGATTATGCCACACCTGTCAGGTGGATGGATTTCAGGAAGCTGATTAAACAGCATGATAATTACACTGGTGCACCTTGAGCTGGGGACAATAAAAGGCCCCATTAAAATGTGCAGTTTTGTCACACAACACAATGCTATAGATGTTTCAAGATTTGAAGGCACGTGCAATTGGAATACTGACTGCAGGTATGTCCACCAGAGCCGTTGCCAGATAATTGAATGTTCATTTCTCTACCATAAGCTGCATCCAACGTCGTTTTAGAATATTTGGGAAAACGTCCAACCGGCCTCACAACCGCAGACCAGGTGTATGGTGTCGTATGGGCAAGCAGTTTGCTGATGTCAATGTTGTGAATAGAGTGCCCCTTGGTGGCGGTGGGGTTATGCTATGCGCAGGCATAAGCTACGGACAACGAACACAATTATATTTTATCAATTGCAATTTAAATGCACAGAGATACCGTGACGAGATCCTGAGGCCCATTGTCGTGACATTCATTCGCCACCATCACCTCATGTTTCAGCATGATAATGCACGGCCGCATGTCACAATGATTTGTACACATTTCCTGGAAGCTGAAAATGTCCCAGTTCTTCCCATGGCCTGCACACTCACCAGACATGTCACTCACTGAGCTCCTTTGGGATGCTCTGTATCGACGTGTTCCAGTGCCCGCCAATATCCAGCAACTTTGCACAGTCATTGAAGAGGAGTGGGACAAAAGTCCACAATCAACAGCCTGATCCACTCTACGCTGCAAGATGCAAATGGTGGTCACACCAGATATAGACTGGTTCTGATCCACGCCCCAACACTTAAGGTATCTGTGACCAACAGATGCATATCTGTATTCCCAGTCATGTAAAATCCATAGATTGGGGCTTAATGAATTTATTTCTGATTTCCTTATATGAACTGTAACTCAGTAAAATCTTTGAAATGTTGCATATTGCGTTTATATTTTTGTTCAGAATAATTATATTCCAGACTCTGGCATTGCTTGTTTTAATATTTCTTAATTCCTTTCTTTAATTTTTTATATTTGTGTGTACTGGAGCTAGGAACATAAGCATTTCACAACACCTGCAAAATGTGTACACGACCAAAACTATTCGATTTTAGGGCCTCCCGGGTGGCGCAGTGGTCTAAGGCACTGCATCGCAGTGCTAAACTGTGCCACCAGAGACTCTGGGTTCAAGCCCAGGCTCTGTTGCAGCCTGCCGTGACCGGGAGGTCCATGGGGCGACACACAATTGGCCTAGTGTCGTCTGAGTTAGGCCGGTAGGGATATCCTTGTCTCATCGTGCACTAGTGACTCCTGTGGTGGTCTGGGCGCAGTGCATGCTAACCAGCTCGCTAGGTGCACAGTGTTTCCTCCGACACCGTGCACTGTGGTTGGGTTGTGTTTCGGAGGACGCATGACCTTCGTCTCTCCCGAGCCCGTGCTGTAGCGATGAGACAAGATAGTAACTACTAACAATTGGATACCATGAAAAAGGGGGTAATTTTTTTTTTAACTATTCGATTTTGATTTGAATTCACCTTTCAGCAGGACAATAACCTAACACACAAGGCCAAATTTACACTGGAGTTGCTTACCAAGAGGACAGTGAATGTTCCTGAATGGCTAAGATACAGATTTTACTTAAATCTGCTTGCAGATCTATGGCAAGACTTTTAAATGGTTGTCTAGCAATGATCAATTACCAATTTGACAGAGATTGAATCATTTTTAAAAAGAATAATGGGCAATTATTGTACAATCCATGAGTGCAAAGCTCTCAGACACTTACCCCCAAAAATTCACAGCTGTAATCGCTGCCAAAGGTAACTAAACATGTATTGACTCAGGGGTGTGCATAATTATGTAAATTATACATTTCATTTTCAATACATTTGCAAAAATGTCTAAGAACATGTTTTCACTTTGTCATCATGGGGTAAGTGTATACGTAGATGGGCGAGAAAAACAAATGTCATCCATTTTGAATTCAGGCGATAACACAACAAAATGTGGAATAAGTCAACGGGTATGAATACTTTCTGAAGGCACTGTATATTCCATGTGATTACGTATCATTTTTCATATGTACCTGTGTTAAATGTCCATTTCTAGCTATAGAATGTAATTGCTATTCTACTTATTACAGATTCTGGTAGTACATTACATCAATAGGTCTGTTAAAAACTTTGGCGGAGCGGGACTAACAAAGATCATCCACCCCCACTGTTGTCCATGTAGGATATGTAATGGTCAGCTATTGGCTTGCAATGACCCCTAGTGACTGATTAATACTACCATATTAGGTGCTTGCCAGATTCATAGCACTCCACCCCAGAGTTGTGTCCGAGATGCAGCAGCTGTGACTACTATCTTTGAGTCCCTATGTGTAACAACATGTTAATACAATGTGCTACTAGATTAATTACAGTGTTACTACACCTATTAAATAACAGGATTTTCGTGTTACCTTCCAGGAAAGTAAACATCTCTCAACCACATTGGTACAAACCATGTTTAAGATCTAGTACACAAAGAGGGGGAATTATACCATCATGGGAAGAGCCAGTTGTTGGAGTTGTTGATCACTGCTCCTCATGGGACCTGTCTTAGCCAATAGTAGTTGTTGGCGCCCTCTTAGGAGGGTCATCCATGAGTAGGCTTACTTTGGCACCTTGTCTCCCATGGGCCTCGCCTTGTTTTTGATTTATTTAACCTTTATTTAAAAAGGCAAGTTAGTTAAGAAAAAATTCTTATTTACAATGACAGCTTACACTAGCCAAACCCAGAAGACGCTGGGCCAATAGTGTGCCGCCCTATGGGACTCCCAAGCACTGCCGCATGTGATATAGCCTGGATTCGAACCAGGGTGTCTATAGTGACGTCTCAAGCACTGAGATGCAGTGCCTTAGAGCGCTGCGCCTCTCGGGAGCCCATGTCAGCTCAGCCTTATGTAGGCTCAGGTTTCTTTTGTCTGTCTGAACACCATACTCTCCTTACATCTATTCAGTAGTATTTTCTCAGGGGCAGCACCAAGACTTTGTATAAATCTGGATATTTGTTTAGGCCAACAGAACAAAGAGTATTCAAGAGCTGATTATTTTAGTCAGTGAATTTCAAATAAAACAAGCTACTTAAAAAATATATTAAAAAATCTCACATGTAAAGGACAGCATAGCGTGGCTATTCCCAAACTGGGGGTATGCGCAATGCCGTCGGGGGTACGCCAAATAAAAATGTGATTCACATTTTCAAAATAAATTGTAACCATCTCGTGCTCAGTGAAATAACACAATGTAAAGCGTCTGTGTGTAGCTAGTGAGATGAGTCAGGCGCAGGACAGCAGATATGAGTAATGAAAGCAATTTTACTCAATAATATCACAATACATGTAGTATAAACACAAATACGGACAGCAATACAATAAACAATTACTCACAAACAAACATGGGGGAACAGAGGGTTAAATAATGAACAAGTAATTGGGAGATTGAAACCAGGTGTGTAAGACAAAGACAAAACAAATGGAAAATGAAAAGTGGATTGGCGATGGATAGAAGGCCGGTGACGTCGACCGCCGAACGAACAAGGAGAGGGACCAATTTCGGTGGAAGTCGTGACAGTACAACCCCCCGGCATCTTAAAATGCATCTTAAAATGGACAAACAGTACTATTGGCGCTTTTTTCACGTATTTCAAGTGAGAAGGTATTTTAACGGAGTATGTGACCACACGCGTTCGGTTCCCAAGCTGTGTGCCCGAACAGCCGGAAAAAAACCCTCACCGAAGTCCAAAACATCACAAATGCCGTCATAATATATGCACGAACTCTACCGAACCGTTTCGGCTGGGAAGCATGCGGACACATTTAAGTTGCTCTGGTTAAGAGCTTCTGCTAAATGACTAAAACGTAAATATAAACTGAGCCATCAGACCTTTCAAATAGCAGCAGACGGCGCCAAAACCCTACGGATAAAACATCGGCTGCGTTTCAAACTCTATAAAAGACACACCGTCCTCCACTTTACCCTCCCTTTGTGCCATTAGGGGAATCCCCGCGGGTAACTTTGTCGTTGGTCCAAATAATTAGCCAAGCAAGGGAAATTGACAACGTACGCCCCTTAGCCCTCGCTTTGAAACAGTTTGCGAGTGTACAATTATGTTCACTCCGGTTCTGAAACGCCCCATATTTCAATTCGTGACAATTGTACTAAGAAACGTCCGTCAACTTAAAACCAACATTAATATGGCGAAGTCAACATAGAAGTGTATATAAAAACGAATGTAAATAAGTTGAAATGGTGCTACTAATGATCATGACGGCTCAAAGATATGAAATGCAATCATTATTGACTGTAGCCATATAAGGCACACAACAGTTTCATGATGACTCAAAACACAACTGCGGGATGAACGAGTGACAACTTTCCGGGCATTAGCGGACCGTTTAAAATGAATTAATTCTTCCCTCGTCCTGCAAGTGTCAACACGTCAGAAGTGTCCACTTAATTTGAGGGGAGAGAGTAACTATTTTAAGAGTTTGAAACGCAGCCCTCGATTGAGAATCCGTAAGTCAGTGAAAAAGAACGGCCGATATTTTTTTTGAGTGTCTGCGCTCAGAGTGTACAGGAAACCAACACTCCGCCGATTTACAAATAAATATAGCTACGTTTTGGTTACGTTTGTTGACCAATTGTTTATCTCAGATGGAGAGCCACAGTGGTGACAACATCCCTGCATCGAAATGCAGCTCAGTGAAATATTACACAACGTTACCCTCCGAGACTACACCAACTGAAGATGGCGAGCATTCTTCCGAGCAAGCTGGTGGTACGGAGACAAGACCGAGAAGTGAAACTTCGACGCAATATATTCCAAAAGCGGGGGGGCACTTACACTTTCAGATACCGAGAAAGAACAAAGAAAAGAGAGGTACTTTCTCAATGGCTAAATACTTTTTAAAATGAGCTGTAACAGTTGGCTCCCGAGTGGCGCAGCGGTCCAGGGCAATGCATCTCAGTGCTAGAGGCGTCACAACATACCCTGGTTCGATTCCAGGCTGTATCACAACCGGCCGTGGCTGGGAGTCCCATAGGGTGGCACACAATTTAAACGTTAATATATGCTAGTTAGCCAGCTGATGTTTTTGGTGCTACTGTTACTGCGAAAGATACCAATGTTGTCTGGAAGCTAACGTTACTTTGGAGCGGCAGGTAGCCTAGTGGTTAGAGCGTTGACGGGGTCAAAATCTGTCGTTCTGCCACTGAGCAAGGCAGTTAACCCACTGTTCCCCGGTAGGCCGTTATTGTAAATAGAAAATTAGTTTAACTGAATTGCCTAGTTAAATAAAATAAATATTTTACATTCCAATGGCTATTATATTTTACATTCCAATAGCTATATATATATTACTTACTTGTAAACAGTGTTTCAGCTGTCAGATCATTACATTTGACCCGGGTCACCGTTCAGGTAGACTATTTAGCATGTTCTTCGTTTGCTTAGTTAGGTCACCTGCTTTTATTGCACCTGGAAGGGAAACATGGTTTACTTGGCCAGGTAGGTAGCTAGATAGCCATTGGAATGTAGAGTGGTGGTGAGCATTGTGTACAATAAACTTTAGAAGTGTAAGTAGATAGACAGATGTATTGTGTAAAATGTGATATGCTGGTAGACAGCACACTACTGTCGGCTAGTCTACATCTTGCACACTGTTTCTGCAGGTTGATAACAGTGTTAATCTCTCTAGGACAAGGTGATTTTAATCAATATATTTGGCTGTATTTACCCCCCAAAAAAAAGTATATATTTAAAAAAAATCATAATAATATGAAATGCTATTGTAAAGCGAAGGTATATCATAAAGAACTATAAATGCCATAATGATTTGGACGAGACTGCCGAATCGAGACAAAGGTAAGAATCTCTGGATTAACTTCCTCCTTCCTTTTTCATATGTAGTATATTATATATTGTGGTATTTTTTATTATTATTATTATTATTATTATTTTTCCATCGCCAACCACCAGAACGATAGACAAATCAGGGAGCTACCACTCTCCATGATTGCTGTTGCATATCCTTCCCCACAAACTCTGTTCTACAGGACACAATTTATGCAGATGTGTACATGTCTTGAGCCCCAATGTCATAAAAGAGTGCACTGCCAAAAATGTTCTTGATGGATCTATGAATATTGTAGAGGAAGTGTTATTCATGTCAACCAACACAGATGATACTACATTTCACAATGTGGTTTAATTTGTGTAAGGCCTGCATCCCAGCACATCATACATTGTGGTGCACAGTGGAAGATGTTACCACATTGAGACAGGCTTCCTGTTATTTGAGTCACCTTTGAGAGTGTGGTTTTTCTCACTTCTGTAAAAGTAGACTTCACAATGTCTCGTCAGAAATGGCACCCAGTCATATTTTCCTGTTATTTTGGCCAATGTAGCTTTTTATAAGCCTAGCATCTGTAGTTGCATTTCTGGGAGAGAGAGAAATGGTTGAAAAAACACTGACTTACTAACACGGAGGGGGTGTTCTTTGTGTTGCGTTGATGGCTTACCAAGTTTGTTTTTGTGTGTGGGTCAATATTCTGACTGAGCATAGAATAGACTGTGCATTATTTTGTCTCCGAAGACAAACATGTTTAGATTGGGATTTGGGAAAGAACTGAACTGCCCGACCTGACTGTCTCTCGTCTCTGTCCCTGTAGCGTTGTTCCAGCATGTGTCCTCTGAGTCCAGGGAGTTTGAGGACATCTTGACTATTCTGTCTTCCAGCTACATAGAAGCCAGCTCCAACAGGACGTTCGCGTACACAAAGCTAAGAATCGTCCACAGCGAACTGCTGGAGAAGAATGTAAGCAATGCTTTAAGGTGACATTTTCGTGACACAAAAATGCCACTCATCCGCAGCAGCGCTGATGGTTCATCTTTTTGATCGTTGTTTGATTGACAGTTTGTAGAGAAAAGGAGGGAGCTGAAGCTGGATGGGAGGACAGAGAAGGAGCTGGAGGAGACCCACTGTTTCCTGACTGCTGACTCCATCAAGGTGAAGGACCTATAGTATCGCCACGTTTATATGTGTATTGAATGTACATATTACGTGTAATAATACTGTTACACGCCTGGTTATAGCTACCATGGATCTGTGAGAATGGACTTCTTGTGGGGCACAGCTGGATCACCGCTCTGGGAAATCCAGCTAAGGGTAAGGTCATCATCCGAGCCATAGTGGGCTATTTAAACCTGAGTGTTGAAGTGTTGGCAGATGCTAGTTTATCTTTGGTGTAGTTATTGTTTGTATGTGTATATAGGGAGATTGAAGCTGAAGTGAGGATTATACCTAAGTGTTGTGATATCGTATTGAAAGGTCCCTGGCAATTCCCAGCCCAAGTAAAAAATGGTTATGAGGAGGAATAAGACTGAAATGTTTCCGTTGTATCTTCCAGGTGTTTATTTGTCTAAATACTCAGACTTACTGCAGATCAATCCTTTTAACCCTGGAGTCATGGGTGAGATCATCATATTCAAGGTTATCAAGGTAAGAAAACCTTGTTGTTTTTTGTAAAGAAGTGGTCAGAATATGAATGAAAGTAAACAAGCAAATCTCTCTCTCCAACAGGGTAAAGTAAAGAGCATCTATGATAACATGTCTAAGAACCTTTTGGATCCCACACTCAAGTTTGACAGCCATTTATCGAAGAATGCCAGCATAGTCACATCTCTCACCTCCTATAGAGCCTATGACCTCACTCAGGTACTGGTACTAACTACATTGCATGTAGAGGATAGGTCTCTCATTTGGATTATAATCGATTATTATACCGGCAATATTTGTAAATATTAAGAGGGAAAATCAAACTAAAATGCACGTGTGGCGTAGAGGTTTCTTGTATTTACTGTACGTCTCATTCTGGCCTACCCCCCGCCCACACAGCAATACTTCTATGAGTATGACTTTGATGAGCTGAAGGCTCAGCCGAGGCATGTGTGCCCCTATGCAGTGGTCTCTTTCCAGTTCAAAGGCAAAGATGCTCCGTTACAAGCCAAGCCCATGGCTCCCCTAAGGTACAGGTCTATGTCAATTATGTATGAGCGTTGATGTAGAAATGTCAACCAATCTACAAAATGATTTTGTTTATGTTCTCTTAACAGGTCAAACAGCCAAACATCTGTAGGAAATAAAGGTAATGTCATAATTTGTTATGTGGAAGTAGGATTATGATATTATTACCATGTGTAATTTACATTTTAATCATTGAGCAGATGCTGTCATTCAGAGCAACGTACCAGATAAGTACTCTCATTGTGTTCATGTTATCTACTGATGGATGTTTTTGACTGTCATGCCCTTGTCTGTGTCTACAGGCAGGAGTAAATACACAGTGTGGAGTGGAGAGCTTGTGAATGAGGGTAGAGCAGTGTCCCAGGTCTCCTTCTGCTCCTTCTCTCCCCCCTTCCTGCCTTTCAAACTGTGAGTCCTTGTGACCTTTTTACATATCAATGTCGACTTGATAATGAAGTCACTATTATTTTTATTGTTTAAAAAAAAAACAATAATCCCCGACACCAAAAACATACGAACAACAATTTACAGACGCACACAAACAACAACTACATCGCCTCTGCCCAGACCCTCATGCTCACATTTCCATCCCTATTGCTTATGTTATTGTTTGCCACATGGCCTTAAATTGTACCAATTTGTTTTTCTTTGTTGCCCTTGCTATTTCAATAAGAAATCATTTGATTTTTCCATTGATTTAATGATGGCAGATTAATTGATTTCCAAGTTTTAAAATAACCTTTTTAAAGATCAGTGATGAGAAGAGAATCGTCCAGCCCATTGGGTATCTCACTACACCCCCATATGCCATGCCTTGAAATATGCAGACAGACGGATTAAAAATATGTTTACATTGCATATTGCATTTGGAAAGTATTCAGACCCCTTCCCTTTTTCCAAATTTTGTTATGTTACAACCTTATTCTAAAATGTATTAAATTATTACTTTTCCTCAATCTATACACAACACCCCATAATGACAAAGCGAAAACAGGTTTAAGAAATGTTAGCAAATGTATTAAACATTAAAAAAACATAAGTATTCAAACCCTTTGCTATGAGACTCAAAATTGAGCTCAGGGGCATCCTGTTTCCATTTCTCATCCTTGATGTTTCTACAACTTGATTGGCATCCACGTATGGTACATTCAATTGATTGGACATGATTTGGAAAGGCACACACCTGTCTATATAAGGTCCCACAGTTGACAGTGCATGTCAGAGAAAAAAACAAGCCAAGAGGTCAAAGGAATTATCCATAGAGCTCCGAGACAGGATTGTGTCGAGGCACAGATCTGGAGAAGGGACACCAAAACATTTCTGCAGCATCGAAGGTCCCAAGAACACAGTGGCCTCCACCATTCTTAAATAGAAGAAGTTTGGAACCACCAAGACTCTTCCTAGAGCTGGCTGGCTGCCTGGCCAAACTGAGCAGTTGGGGGAGAATGGCCTTGGTCAGAGAGGTGACCAAGAACCAGATGGTCACTATGACAGAGCTCCAGAGTTCCTCTGTGTAGATGGTAGAACCTTCCAGATGGACAACCATCTCTGCAGTACTCCACCAACCAGGTCTTGAAAGTGGAGTGGCCAGACAGAAGCCACTCCTCAGTAAAAGGCACATGACAGCCTGCTTGGAGTTTGCCAAAAGGCACCTAAAAGACTGTCAGACAATGAGAAACACGATTCTCTGGTCTGATGAAACCAATAATTAACTCTTTGGCCTGAATGCCAAGCGTCACGTCTGGAGGAAGCCGGGCACCATCCCTACGGTGAAGCATGGTGGTGGCAGCATCATGCTGTGGGGTTGTTTTTCAGTGGCAGGGACTGGGAGACTAGTCAGGATCGAGGGAAAGATAAACAGAGCAAAGTACAGAGGTCCTTGATGAAAACTTGCTCCAGAGCGCTCAGGACCTCAGACTGGGGCAAAGGTTCACCTTCTAACAGGACAATGACCCTAAGCACATAGCCAAGGCAACGAAGGAGTGGCTTCAGCACAAGTCTCTGAATGTCCTTGAGTGGCCCAGCTAGAGCCCGGACTTGGACCCGATCGAGCATCTCTGGAGAGACCTGAAAATAGCTGTGCATCGACACTCCTCATCCAACCTGACTGAGCTTGAGAGGATCTGTAGAGAAGAATAGGGGAAACTCCCCAAATACAGGTGTGCCAAGCTTGTAGTGTCATAATGCAAGAAAACTTGAGGCTGTAATCGCTGCCAAAAGTGCTTCAACAAAGTACTGAGTAAAGGGTCTGAATACTTATGTAAAAACCTGTTTTTGCTATGTCATTATGGGGTATAGTGTTTAGATTGATGAGGGATTGGTCCTATTAGTCACATGCATGCGATGCTTACATGTTTCACGTAAAGAGGGTTGAGGGAATAGCCTTTCGCTGGAGTAGGGAGTAGAGTGAGACGACGTGCACCATAAAACTAAAATGCTTGATTGCATTTCAAAGCATGAATGTCTCGTGTGCTGTGTAATTGCATGAACTAATTAATGATTGATTGATACAGTATCCTGTATATTGAAATATAGGCCTAAGTTCGTTCCGGTATTAAGACTGAACAGGACGCACTCTTAGGCCTACAGCTCTCGATGGTGCTTATACAAGGAAACTATACAAAGCCTACTAATGATAGACATGAGTTATTACTATAATGATGGTCATAATAGTTGTAATAAGAAGGAGATCAAGAAAAAGGAGGGTAAAGGAGCAAGCTCTGCGTGCATATTATGTGTGGCAAACCGGTGCTGTTAGATTACAATATAATTGTTCTGCCTGTTTGGAACAGTGTAAACAGCAAAAAATAAATGAGCAATACCACTGATCTAACTATTTTTGTTGTTGTTATAAAGCCTTTATTAGACCATAGCAAATAATAAAGGTAGCCGAACCTGTGAAATTGCTTTATCTGACATGTTGCTGTTGCATGAGGCTTGGTGCTCACGGAATCAGTAGGCTATTAAACAAACACTCAAACAGGCAACAGAAGCAAGGGCTGTCTTATTTCTGTAGATATATAAATGGATGATTTATAAAGCCAGGCACATTTTAGCAGTTAGGCTATTGATTATAGACATAGTTAAGTTGGTTTCCTCTCCTCAATTTTCTTAGACAACTAGGCAAAGGCAAGGGCTGTTTCCTCGTCTCTGCTGCTACCACCGCCGCATTGTTCTCCATCCCAATATGCTGGTTAATTGAGCTATTATGCACATAGCGACATAGGGAAAGGCGCCATTTCTACAGCCCACTGAAGATTGTTTGAGAACTGCGGACAGTGAACGTATCGAACGTGGGAGAAAGCACATTTGTTATAATATTAGATTTTTCTTTTAGTGTTGCACCATTATTTTTGCATAACACAAGCATATATCATTTCAGTATCACATGTCAGAGTGATGGACTGTGCCATCCCCATGGCTTCTGCAAAAGATTAGTCCAGTGGTTCCCAACCTTTTTTAGTTACTGTGGCACCAACTGAATTTTGCTCTCCCCCGAGTACCCCTGAAGTACCTCCTCGTGTTGATTTTACCAGGAAGCCTATGGTCTCATGAATCTTCTCAAGTGGGATTGGATTAGTCTACTTAGACCCCCGGAAAATCAGAAGGATGCACCTAAATATTGTGACTGCTCGACTAAAGGAATCATCGGTCGACCAACAGCCTATCGACCAAACAATAGATCAGTCGACTAAATGGGGTCAGCCCTACACATACAACTTTTGGACTTTATAGCATTCCCAGAAAGCATGGACCATTGAATCATTATTAGTTTTACACTTAAGACATGACTCTGCCGTTGTGCTGTAGAATTTAGTCAATTTTGTCTCTAAATTCGATACCTTTGTTTATACTGGATTAAGCATACATTTTCTTTAACTAATTTAATTAGTTATGTTCCAACTTTCTCTCCATCTTGTACCAACAAGTCATTTTTATGTCTTAGTTCCCAATAGTTTATATTTTTCTAAGACAGTGGTTCCCAAGCTTTTTATAGTCCCGTACCCCTTCAAACATTCAAGCTGTGTACCCCCTCTAGCACTCTAATTTAGTTTTTTTGCCATCATTGTAAGCCTGCCACACACACACTTTACGATACCTTTTTTAAAAGAGTGTGAGTTTTTGTCACAACCTGGCTCGTGGGAAGTGACAAAGAGCTCTTATAGGACCAGGGCACAAATAATAATACAAAAATTTGCTCTTTATTTAAACATCTTACGTATAAAACCATATTTGTTCAACGAAAATTGGGAATAACTCACCACAGATTAATGAGAAGGGTGTGCAAGGATGTACATAACGCTGCAATGTTGGGTTCTATTTTTTTATTTAACCTTTATTTAACCAGGAAGGACTCATTTGAGATTTTAAATCTCTTTTTCATGAGCATCCTGGCCAAGATAGGCAGCACCAAGTCATTACACAATTACAGACAGACATGAAAAACTACAAGTAAACTACAGTAAAAACCATAAATTCACAAGAGTATAACAAAATCATAAAACAGCAAATTAAAAACATTAACAGGTCAGGGAATCAGTCAAAATCCTTCATCAGTGATTTAAAAACACCAATTGGGACAAGAGGCTTAGAGAGAGGCTCAGTCTTAAATTATTTTCCACACAGTCTGTGCCTGTATTTAGTTTTCATGCTAGTGAGGGCCGAGAATCCTCTCGCACATAGGTACGTGGTTGCCAAGGGCAACAGTGTCTTAACAGCTTCATTGGCCAAGGCAGAATACTCTGAGCGCAGCCCTATCCAGAAATCTGGCAGTGGCTTCTGATTTAAATTACATTTTCACAGAACCGCTTGTTTCAATTTCGATGAGGCTCTCTTGTTCAGATATCGGTAAGTGGACTGGAGGCAGGGCATGCTTGTGTCACCCGTTTCGGGAAAGTACCTGCATAGTTGCGCAACCAACTCACTCAGGTGCATCGCTATATCACATTTGATATTGTCCGTAAGCTTGAGTTCATTTGCACACAAAAACCATGCAATGATGGAAAGACCTGTGTGTTGTCCTTGTTAATGCAGACAGAGAAGGGCTCCAACTTCTTAATCAACCTCAATTTTGTCCCTCACATTGAATATAGTTGTGGAGAGTACCTGTAATCCTAGATTCAGATCATTCAGGCCAGAAAAAACATCACCCAGATAGGCCAGTCGTGTGAGAAACTCATCATCATGCAAGCAGTCAGACAAGTAAAAATTATGGTCAGTCAAAACTTTAAGCTGGTCTCTCAATTTAAAAAATAAAATAAAAAAAGTGTCAATACTTTGCCCCTTGATAACCAACGCACTTCTGTATTGTAACAGTTTTCTTCCGTTGAAGGAGAGGTGTCACACCCTGACCATAGTTTTGCTTTGTATGTTTCTATGTTTTGGTTGGTCAGGGTGTGATCTGAGTGGGCATTCTATGTTGGATGTCTTGTTTGTCTATTTCTATGTCTGGCCTGATATGGTTCTCAATCAAAGGCAGGTGTTAGTCATTGTCTCTGATTGGGAACCATATTTAGGTAGCCTGGGTTTCACTGTGTGTTTGTGGGTGATTGTTCCTGTCTCTGTGTTTTGCACCAGATAGGGCTGTTTTTGGTTTTCCACGTTTATTGTTTTTGTTAGTTTATTCATGTCTAGTGTCTTTATTAAAAAACATGAATAACCACCACGCTGCGCTTTGGTCCGCCTTTCCTTCACCTAAAGAAAACCGTTACAAGAGGAGGACCAAAATGCAGTGTGGTTAGTGTTCAACATGTTTAATAAGGGCAATAAACCTGAACACTACAAAATACAAAACAACAAATGTGAAAAAAACGAAACAGTCCTATCTGGTGCATAGACACAAAGACAGAAAACAATCACCCACAAAACCCAACACAAACCAGGCTACCTAAATATGGTTCCCAATCAGAGACAATGACTAACACCTGCCTCTGATTGAGAACCATAGCAGGCCAAACACAGAAACAGACAAACTAGACACACAACATAGAATGCCCACTCAGCTCACGTCCTGACCAACACTAAAACAAAGAAAACACAAAAGAACTATGGTCAGAACGTGACAGTACCCCCCCCAAGGTGTGGACTCCGGCCGCAAAACCTGAACCTATAGGGGAGGGTCTGGGTGGGCATCTGTCCGCGGTGGCGGCTCTGGCGCAGGACGTGGACCCCATTCCACCATAGTCTTTGTCCGCTTTAGTCTCCTCCTAGGAACGGCGACCCTCACCGCCAACCTAGGACTGGCAACTCTACTAAAGGGCCCCACTGGACTAAACAAACTCCTCCGGACTGAGGGGCAGCTCCGGACTGAGGGGCAGCTCCGGACTGAGGGGCAGCTCCGGACTGAGGGGCAGCTCCGGACTGAGGGGCAGCTCCGGACTGAGGGGCAGCTCCGGACTGAGAGGTAGCTCAGGACTGAGAGGTAGCTCAGGCTGGTTGACAGCTCTAGCTGACTGATGGCTCTGGCAGCTCCTGGCTGACTGGCGGCTCTGGCAGATCCTGGCTGACTGGCGGCTCTGGCAGATCCTGGCTGACTGGCGGCTCTGGCAGATCCTGGCTGACTGGCGGCTCTGGCAGATCCTGGCTGACTGGCGGCTCTGGCAGATCCTGGCTGACTGGCGGCTCTGGCAGATCATGGCTGACTGGCAGGCTCTGGCAGATCCTGGCGGCTCTGGCAGATCCTGGCGGCTCTGGACAGGAGGGAGGCTCTGGACAGGCGGGAGACTCTGGCGGCTCTGGACTGGCGGGAGACTCTGGCGGCTCTGGACAGGCGGGAGACTCTGGCGGCGCTGGACAGGCGGGAGACTCTGGCGGCGCTGGACAGGCGGGAGACTCTGGCGGCGCTGGACAGGCGGGAGACTCTGGCGGCGCTGGACAGGCGGGAGACTCTGGCGGCGCTGGACAGGCGGGAGACTCTGGCGGCGCTGGACAGGCGGGAGACTCTGGCGGCGCTGGACAGGCGGGAGACTCTGGCGGCGCTGGACAGGCGGGAGACTCTGGCGGCGCTGGACAGGCGGGAGACTCTGGCTGCGCTGGACAGGCGGGAGACTGGCTGCGCTGGACAGGCGGGAGACTCTGGCGGCGCTGGACAGGCGGGAGCACCCATAGGGATGAGACGGAGAGACAGCCTGGTGCGTGGGGCTGCAACCGGAGGGCTGGTGCGTGGAGGTGGTACTGGATAGACCGGACCGTGCAGGTGCACTGGAGCTCTTAAGCACCGAGCCTGCCCAACCTTACCTGGTTGAATGCTCCCGGTCGCCCTGCCAGTGCGGCGAGGTGGAATATACCGCACTGGGCTGTGCTGGCGAAAAGAGGACACCATGCGTAAGGCTGGTGCCATGTATGCCGGCCCAAGGAGACCCACTGGAGACCAGATGCGTAGAGCCGGCTTCATGGCACCTGGCTCGATGCCCACTCTAGCCCGGCCGATACAAGGAGCTGGTATGTACCGCACCGGGCTATGCACCCGCACTGGGGACACCGTGCGCTCCACAGCATAACACGGTGCCTGCCCGGTCTCTCTCGCTCTCCGGTAAGCACAGGAAGTTGGCGCAGGTCTCCTACCTGGCTTCGCCACACTCCCTGTGTGCCACCCCCCAATACATTTTTGGGGCTGCCTCTCGGGCTTCCTTGCCAGCCGTGTTCCCTCATATCGCTGGCTCCTCTCTCCGGCTGCCTCCGCTCTCCTAGCTTCCTCCACCTGTTCCCATGGGAGGCGATCCCTTCCAGCCAGGATCTCCTCCCATGTGTAGCAACCCTTGCCGTTCAAAACGTCCTCCCATTTCCAGGAGTCCTGACATCGCTGCCTCTCCTGCTGCTGCCTGTTACCACGCCGCTTGGTCCTTGGTTGGTGGGTGGTTCTATAACGGTTTTCTTCCGTTGAAGGAGAGGACCAAAATGCAGCGTGGTTAGTGTTCAACATATTTAATTAGGACAATAAATGTGAACACTACAAAATACAAAACAATAAATGTGAAAAAACCGAAACAGTCCTATCTGGTGCATAGACACAAAGACAGAAGACAACCACCCACAAAACCCAACACAAAACAGGCTACCTAAATATGGTTCCCAATCAGAGACAATGACTAACACCTGCCTCTGATTGAGAACCATATCAAGCTAAACATAGAAATAGACAAACCAGACATACAACATAGAATGCCCACTCAGCTCACGTCCTGACCAACACTAAAACAAAGAAAACACAAAAGAACAATGGTCAGAACGTGACATGTATGCTGTAAAAGTATTACATGGTCGCTGCCCATATCATTGCATAGTGCAGAAAATACACGAAAGTTCAGGGATATTGCTTTAACAAAGTTAACCATTTTCACTGTAGTGTCCAAAACGTCTTTCAAGCTGTCAGGCATTCCCTTGGCAGCAAGAGCCTCTCGGTAGATGCTGCAGTGTACCCAAGTGGCGTCGGGAGCAACTGCTTGCACACGCGTTACCACTCCGCTATGTCTCCCTGTCATGGCTTTTGCGCCATCAGTACAGATACCAACATGAGCAGCAGCTACGTTTGGCTACATATGTACTGTTAGTGGAATTCCCGCAAGAGAGTAACGGTTAATGTGATTGGATGTAATTTATTTGACTAGGCTACCTGTATTTGACATTGTGTTGTTATTTCGCTGAACACTTGATGGTTTAATTCGATTTTTGGCAGTGAAATGAGGCTACTCAGGCGAGGGGGAAAAACATCACCCAAATGTAAAGCCACGTTGGAAAATATAAATGGACTGTTTGAAAATGTGAAGAAAAAATGTGTTAATTATTGTTTTTTTTAACTGTGAATCACATTTTTATTTGGCGTACCCCTGACGGCATTGCACGTACCCCAGTTTGGGAATACCTGCTCTAATAGTTTGTCAGTTGGATATGCTCTCCGCAAGGTTTTGTATATCTTCTCTATCATATGAAAAAAATATTCTGAATCAAATAAGATTCCCTCAAGGTTGCTCTGATGTCCAAAAGATTTCAAATAAAAATGTTGTGATATGTAACTTTTTTAAGTTGCATGTATTTGAAACTATCTACATCGGTCAGTTCAAAATTACTTAGTACTTTCATGGAAATACATTTATTTCCTGTTACCAAGTAATTTACAGTTTCTATGCCTTTCGTTTTCCATGTGGACCAATTCATTGGTGAATTCTGATGCACCTTGACTAAAGACAACTTTTTACGGTCTATTTTCAAAAGATAAAGTTAACACATTAACAATATTGTTGAAAATAAAACATATTCTACAAGAACCAATATCATTCCATAAAAACACAACCTTTTGGAACAATCCTTGGATACGTTTCATTTTCAACAATATTGTTTAGTGTTCTTAACTATGAAGTTGTTAATGTTCTTAGCTTGCAGAGTATGAGATTGCATCCCCCTAAAGTACGCTTTAAAGGCATCCCAAATTAGTTGAAGTTAGACGTTTACATACATTTTGTAGGAGCCATTAAAACTTCTTTCAACCACTCCACAAATTTCTTGTTAACAAACTATAGTTTTGGCAAGTCAGTTAGGACATCTACTGTGTGCATGACATAAGTAATTTTCCCAACAATTGTTTACAGACAGATTATTTCACTGTATCACAATTCCAGTGGTTCAGAAGTTTACATACACTAAATTGACTGTGCCTTTAAACAGCTTGGAAAATTCCAGAAAATGTCATGGCTTTAGAAGCTTCTGATAAGTTAATTGACATAATTTGAGTCAATTGGAGGTGTACCTGTGGATGTATTTCAAGGCCTACCTTCAAACTCCGTGCCTCTTTGCTTGACATCATAGGAAAATCAAAGGAAATCAACCAAGAGAAATAAATAAATTAAGCCTTAATCTATGGGTTTCACATGACTGGGCATGGCTCCCATGGGAGGGCCTAGGAGGGTATAGGTCCACCCATCCCTGGAGAGCCAGGCACAGCCAATCAGAATGAGTCTTTCTCCACAACAGTGCTTTATTACAGAAAGAAGGTAACCAGTGTCATTGTGTGTCCGTTCTAGGCCAGAGAAGCTGGAGCTGGGTCTGGTGATGAGTATGGACCAGGTAACTCAGATGATACCCTCGGCTCTGTTCTCCTGGAACCTGTACGCAGGCAGCCACCAAGGTACACATTACAAGGGGATCACATTACACAAGTGCTGGAGATCAAAGAATATATACGCAGTACTGTATGCTCAGCGAAAAGTAAAAGACTGCATCGTCACACTGCGATCTATGCTCCCATGTTGTACGACATGGGTACCTTTTGTCATTCTTACTTGTGACTACACTGGCCACACGTGCTTGTATGCCATCATGCACATTGATTGATGTTGATGATTTTCACCAGGTGTGATCATGACACGCATGTTAAAATACCCAAATAAATTATGTTAATTTCGGGGCAGGTCGACACACACATGAACCATTCATGGACATTTAGCTAGTTAGCGGTCGCTAGTTTGTCCTGGGAGATGAACATTGGGTAATTATTTTGCCTGTCATGCATATGGTCCTCTTTTTAGCTGGTTCTTTGTGGAATTTTGACCCGGAGTCATACAAGGTCGTGTTTCTCTACACTGACAATTAATCCAATTTAGATTTCATGTGTCTATACATGTGCTAATTTCTGCGATTTGAAGAAGACTCACTGATACAGGGCTTCAAACGTCTCTAATGGTGTGTGTGTGTGTATGTGCGTTTGTGTGTGCGCGTGTGTGTGTTATTGTAGTGTTGAAGAGTGGGACACACTGCAGTCTGCTGGAGGTGGTGGATAAGAGCAAGTCAGGAGACTGTCTGGCAGCACTGCTTCAAGGCATGGAGACACAGCGACTGGTAGGTCCAGGTCCAGCACATCTTAACTAGACCAACCCTCCTCCTGGAGAGCTATTGGGAATGCAGGCTTTCGCTCCAGCCCTGCTCTAACACCTCTTCTATGTGCAGGTTCTTGTCCACATGTTGGCTGACAAAGGATTCCTGTTCCTCCTGTCTTCAGTTCAGATGGCCACTCCAACTGGTATGTCAAATCACTTTACATTTAAGTTGTTCTATGCCTGTGTAGTAACTATGTAATAACTTAGTAATAATGTGTGACATAGTTATTCTCTAATTATTTACTATTTTTATTTTTCAGAAAGAAGAGATGGGTTGAAAAAATGCCTTCGAGCGCTATTTGTTTTTCAGGAGTCCAGGGACGTGGCAAAATACAGTTCAAAGTGTCCAACTACCCAGGAGCCTTTACAGACGTCCTCCCGTGACCCCGCCATGCCCCAGCTGAACAGCTTTGTCCCAGCCCTGCATCACGCCCTGGTCAAGGTGTGCTGCACCCCGCCCGCTGACCTCTCGGCCGGGGTCGAGCGCCAGGCCAGGGACTACCTCAGTGGACTCCACCATGGAAAGGTATAAATGTGTGATTATATGATAATATAAGCATATTGATGACATGTTTTGTGTTTTGACTAGTCAAACTTTTAACTCGATTTTGACTAACCATATGTGTATGTTATTGACATGTGTTTTGTGATGATGCGTTGAATGTTATGTGGTGTTTTACTTTGTACCTTTTTTGTGTGACATGGAGCTTATTTCCATTCAAGAATACAGAAAAGTTTTGTATCATCTCCTCTCTAGCGCCGCCACATCCCCATGACTGAATATGACACCAAGCTGGATGACCGGGGGAAGCTGTTCCCGGCTCCCAAACACCACAAACTCAACATGGAGGGCTACCTGCGCTCCTACATCTACAACCCCAACCTCTACACCATGCCTGTTTTCCAAGCCAAGGAGATGGTAGAGAGTTACTGCACTGTGCCCGATGACAACAGCCCTGTAATGGGCTGGGAGGGCAGTGGAGCCAAGTCAGTGGTAGGGTCAGAGGTCAATCCTTATGGTGCCACTGCTGCCCAGTCCCCGGGGGTCCAGGTCAACCACTCTCTCTCTCAGTTTCCCACTGACGCCAAACCTCAGAAGTTGAAGGAGCTGATTAACCTGATACTGTGTTGGCGGAACATAGAGGGGGATGTCCGGAAGAAGGGAGTGCCGCAGGGAGGACGAAAGCAGGGGGCAGGTGGGTTGGACCCCCGAGGACTGAAGAGGAAGACTGCAGAGAGGACTCTGAACTACCGGAAGAAGGCCTCACAGGAAAGAGGCAGAAGGGATAGGAGAACAGGTATGGAAAGCCTTACTGAGGATTGGCCTTACACGGAACCAAAACTGGCTGCGCGCGTGCACCATCGTGCGTACATTTATATTGTCCCCACACACCAAATGCGATCACGACACGCAGGTTAAAATATCAAAGCAAACTCTGAACCAATTACATTAATTTGGGGACAGGTCAAAAAGCATTAAACATTTATGGCAATTTAGCTAGCTAGCTTGCACTTGCTAGCCTATTTGTCCTATTTAGCTAGCTTGCTGTTGCTAGCTAATTTGTCCTGGGAAATAAACATTGAGTTGTTATTTTACCTGAAATGCACAAGGTCCTCTACTCCGACAATTAATCCACACATAAAACGGTCAACCGAATCGTTTCTAGTCATCTCTCCTCCTAGGCTTTTTATTCTCTTGACTTTATATTGCGATTGGCAACTTTCATAAATTAGGTGCATTACCACCACTGACCTTGTTTGTCTTTCAGTCACCCACATGGGTATAACCAATGAGGAGATGGCACGTGGGTACCTGCTTCTATAAACCAATGAGGAGATGGGAGAGGCAGTACTTGCAGCGCGATCTGCGTCAGAAATAGAATTGACTTCTATTTTAACCCTTGGCAATGCAGACGCTCGTTGGCGCGCGCGAGCGGTGTGGGTGCAATAATTGAATAACAGAGATTTCTACATTTATTTTGCAATGCTCGCGCATGCGAAGCGAGTGGTTTAGTCAGCCTGTTAGGTATAAGTAGTGGAAACTAGATTAAATTAACTTGAAATCCAGTCCTTCAGATGTTCAATCCAGTTCCTTAAATGTGTTTCATGGATAGTTTGCTGGCTCACCTAGCAAAAGAGATCCACAAAGTGTTAATGCAGTAAATGTCTCTTTTTCTCTTTCTTTTCTCTCCCTCCCACCAGCAGCTGCAGAAAAGGGCCAGGGCCCTTCTTGTCTGTCCTCTGTGATGCTGCAGAGTGTTGGTCTGAGAGACGTGGACCTGAGGAGAGACCGCTCAGAGGCTGCTTTCAAGTTGTCTGAGGGGAGAGGAGGAGGAGGATGGTCAAGAGAGGGGACAGAGCAGACTAAAGCTCTGCTGTTTGATAGGATGATCAAGCTGGGCCTGCCGCCCAATCAGGACATTGACCTGAGGAAACGACCTTCTGGGGGCCTGCAGGTCAAGGCTGACTTCTTGGAGGTAATAAATCGATACCTTTGTTTCCTAAACCTGTTATTTTTTTTTGCGTTGTTTGTAACTTATTTTTAACTTATTTTGTACACAATGTTGCTGTTACCATCTCTTATGACCGAAAATAACTTCTGGACATCAGAACAGCGATTACTCACCATGAACTGGTAGCTTTTTCCTTTAACCCGTCTAGGACTGGGTTAAAGGAAAAACCCAGTCCTAGACGGGATAAAGGAAAAAGCTTCTACCAGTTCATGGTGAGTAATCGCTGTTCTGATGTCCACAAAGATTATGTTCCCCAAGCCACAGAAAAACACCAGCCATTTTTTTCAGCCAAATGCCAGTGAAAGATCAGATGACATCAGATGACACTCATAGGACTTCATGTATGTTTTGTTTGATAAAGTTCATATATATAGAAAAAAATCTGAGTTTACATTGGTGCATTACGTTCAGTAGTTCTAAAACATATGGTGATATTGCAGAGAGCCACATCAATTTACAGAAATACTCATAATAAACATTGATAAAGATTGAACTTTAGATAAACTTCTCCTTAATGCAACCGCTGTGTCAGATTTCAAAAAAACTTTACGGAGAAAGCAAACCATGCAATAATCTGAGTACAGCCTTTAGACAACAAAGCAGCCAAAAAGATACCTGCCATATTGGGTAGTCAACATTACTCAGAAATAGCATTTTAAATATTCACTTACCTTTGATGATCTTCATCAGAAGGCACTCCCAAGAATCCCAGTTCCATCATAAATGTTTTGATTTTTTCGATAATGTCCATCATTTATGTCCAAATATCTTCTTTTGTTAGGGCGTTTGGTAAACAAATCCAAAAGCGCGTTCAGGTCGCGCTGAACATCGGACGAAAAGTTCCAAAATTTCCCTTACAGCCCGTAGAAACATGTCAACCTAAGTATGGAATCAATCTTTAGGATGTTTTTAACATAAAACTTCATTAATGTTCCAACCGGACAATTCCTTTCTCTGTACAAATGAAGTGGAACCTTTCACGTGAGCGCGCCAGACCGAGGCTGTGGCACTCTGCCAGACCACTCACTCAAAGAGCCCTTATGAGCCCCTCCTTTAGAGTAGAATCCTCAAAACAGGTTCTAAACACTGTTGACATCTAGTGGAAGCCTTGGGAAGTGAAACATAACTAATATCACCCTGTATCTTCAATGGGGGCTGAGTTGAAAAACTACAAACCTCAGATTTCCCACTTCAACACCATTATCCCAGAAACCCTAGACCCAGTCCAATTTGCATACCGCCCAAACAGATCCACAGATGATGCAATCTCCATTGCACTCCACACTGCCCTTTCCCACCTGGACAAAAGGAACACCTAGGTGAGAATTATATTTATTCACCACAGTTCAGCGTTCCACACCATAGTGCCCTCAAAGCTCATCACTAAGCTAAGGACCTTGGGACTAATCACCTCCCTCTGCAACTGGATCCTGGACTTCCTGACGGGCTGCCCCCAGGTGGTAAGGGTAGGTAACAACATATCCGCCCCGCTGATCCTCAAAACGGGAGCGTGCTCAGTCCCCTCCTGTACTCCCTGTTCACTCATGACTGCACAGCAAGGCACGACTCCAACACTATCATTAAGTTTTTCCGATGACAACGGTGTCAAAAGGCTGTACTCAGATTATTTCATGGTTTGCTTTCTCCGTAAAGGCTTTGAGGGCCTGATCAACGACGAGACAGCCTATAGGGAGGAGGTCAGAGATCTGGCTGTGGTGCCAGGACTACAACCTCACCCTCAATATGATTGTGGACTACAGGAAATGGAGGACTCGAGCATGCCCCCATTCTCATCGATGGGGCTGCAGTGGAGCAGGTTGAGAGCTTCAAGTTCCTTGGTGTCCACGTCACCAACAAACTAACATGGTCCAAGCACACCAAGGCAGTCAGGAATAGGGCACGACGAAATCTATGGGGACTGAAAAGATTTGGCATGTGTCCTCAGATCCTCAAAAGGTTCTACAGCTGCACCATCGATAGCATCCTAACTGGTTGCATCACTGCCTTGTATGGCAACTGCTCGGCCTCCGACCGCAAGGCACTACAGAAGGTAGTACGTACGGCCCAGTTCATCACTGGGGCCAAGCTTCCTGCCATCCAGGACCTCCATACCAGGTGGTGTCAGAAGAAGGCCCAAAAAATTGTTGAAGACTCCATCCACCCTAATCATAGACTCTTCTCTCTGCTACCGCACAGCAAGCGGTACCGGAGCGCAAGTCTAGGTCCAGGAGGCTTCTAAACAGCTTCTACCACCAAGCCATAAGACTCCTGAACATCTAATCAAATGGCTGCACAGACTATCTGCATTGCCCCCCCCCCCTTTACACTGCTGCTATTCTGTTTATTATCTATGATAGTCACTTTAATAACTCTACCTACATGTACATATTACCTCAAGTAACCGATACCCCCTGTATATAGCCTCGCTATTATTTTACTGCTGCTCTTTAATTATTTGTTACTTTTATTTCTTATTCTTATTTTTTAACTGCATTGTTGGTTAGGGCTTGTAAGTAAGCATTTTACTGTAAGGTCTACACCTATTGTATGTGACAAAGTTTGATTTGAATATGTGTACATAACTTTGTATTGTTCTGTCTCTCTCTGTGTGTCTGTGTGTAAGAGCAAACAGCAGGGAGCACGAACAGTCTGGAGGGCTTCAGCCCCAGTTCCAATGGTGAAATGCCCAGAAGATCACAGTCCCAATATCAGGGGGAAGAACAGATGCCATGGGTCCTCATCCCCATCACAGGTATGGACCGTCACTGCACATACAGCAGTACTCGGGCCGGGCAAAAGTTTTTCCAATTACGATCACATATCACAAAGTTAAAGCTATATGTTCCCATAGTATATCCCCACATGTATGGACTATCACATAACACATAGGCTTTCCCTGTAATGTGCACTTGTTCCTTTGAAATATGTTTGAAGAATGTATGCACATTCAGTACCAGTCAAAGGTTTGGACGCACCTACTCATTCCAGGGTTTTTCTTTCTTTATACTATTTTCTACATTGTAGAATAATAGGGAAGACATAGCAACTGTGAAATTACACATATGGAATCATGTGGTAACCCAAAAAGTTTTAACTAATCAAAATGTTTTATATTTGTAGCCACTTTTTGCCATGATGACAATTTTGCACACTCTTGGCATTCTCTCCACCAGCTTCACCTGGAATGCTTTTCCAACGATCTTGAAGGAGTTCCCACATATGCTGAGCATGTGTTGGCTGCTTTTCCTTCACTCTGCAGCCCAACTCATCTCAAACTTTCTCAATTGGGTTGAGGTCGGAGGATTGTGGAAGCCAGGTCATCTGATTCAGAACTCCATCACTCTCCTTCTTGGTCAAATAGCCCTTACACAGCCTGGAGGTGTGTTGGGTCATTGTCCTGTTGAAAAACAAATGATAGTCCCACTAAGCGCAAATCAGATGGGATGGAGTATCACTGCAGAATGCTGTGGTAGCCATGCTGGTTAAGTGTGCCTTGAATCCTAAATATATCACTGACAGTGTCACCAGCAAAGCACCATCACACCACCTCCATGCTTCACGGTGGGAACCACACATGTGGAGATCATCCGTTCACTTACTCTGCGTCTCACAAAGACACGGCGTTTGGAACCAAAAATCTCAAATTTGGACTCATCAGACCAAAGGACAGATTTCCACCGGTCTAATGTCCATTGCTCATGTTTCTTGGCCCAAGCAAGTGTCTTCTTATTGGTGTCCTTTAGTAGTGGTTTCTTTGCAGCAATTCAACCATGAAGGCCTGATTTCATGCAGTCTCCTCTGAACAGTTGATGTTGAGAAGTGTCTGTTACATGAACTCTGAAGCATTTATTTGGGCTGCAATTTCTGAGGCTGGTAACTCTAATGAACTTATTCTCTGCAGCAGAGGTAACTCTGGGTATTACATTCTGGTGGCGGTCCTCATGAGAGCCAGTTTCATCATAGTGCTTGATGTTTTTTGCGACTGCACTTGAAGAAACATTTGAAGTTCTTGACATTTTCCGCATTGACTAATCTTCATGTTATAAAGTAATGGACTGTTGTTTCTCTTTGCTTATTTGAGCTGTTCTTGCCATAATATGGACTTGGTCTCTTACAAAATAGGGCTATCTTTTGTATACCACCTTGTCACAACACAACCGATTGTCTCAAATGCAATAAGAAGGAAAGAAATTCTACAAATTAACTTTTAACAAGGCACATCTGTTAATTGAAATGCAGTCCAGGTGACTACCACATGAAGCTGGTTGAGAGAATGCCAAGAGTGTGCAAAGCTGTCATCAAGGCAAAGGGGGGCTACTTTGAAGAATCTCAAATATGAAATATATTTTTATAACACATTTCTGATTACTGCATGATTCCATATGTTATTTCATAGTGTTGATGTCTTCACTATTATTCCAGAAAAACCCTACAATGAGTAGGTGTGTCCAAACCTTTGATTAGTACTGTATATTTTCATTTCTGTGAGATAATTTGGCTGATATGTGAAACTATTATGATATTTACTAATACCTTTTACTCCTGTGCAGGGCTGAAGTCAAACAAGTACTGCCTGAGCCAGAAGGACAATCTTCAGGACCCACGCTTTGTTCCCCAGATCCCCATGGCAAACAGAAGCTACCCCCCCCCGTGTCCCGGAACGACGGGAAAGAAGCATCAACTCTACGCTAGAGGAGCTCCCACAGCATAGCCTCAGTACTTCCCTAGAGGTGTCAGAAGAGCCCAGCCCCTACCCCAGTCCCTGCCCAAGCCCCTGCTCTTGCTCCAGTCCCATGGAGGATGAGCAGCAATTAGCTGAAACCCCCTGTGACCCCACAGAAATAAGCGGCAACCATAAGACGAGCACAGACAAGAAGACGAGCACAAACTAGAGCTTCTTTCAAATCCCTGGTGCTCCAGCGAGCACCAGGCTACTAGACAAGTGCCGCAGCCCCTCACCTGAGCCAAAGCCAAATGGAGAACCAACCCGTACTATCCCTAACCCTGTGGAGGCTGGGCAGGAACAGGTTGAAGGCAGCACAGGAAAAGTTATATCTGGCGTGGTTGCTGAAGATCCAACCACAATGGATGTTGGACAAGAAGAGGGAGAGGAGGTAGAGGAGGAAGAAAAAGAGTTGGAGGAGGACGATGTGATTGAAGTGGTAGATGAAGAGGTGGAGACGGTTATAAAGCAGACAGAAGAGGTGTCACCACCCTCTCTTGACCTCAGTTCTCCTGAGCAGATTCCCATCCAAAATCCTCCCCCCATCCAGAACACTCCTCCCGTCCAGAGGCCCGTGCTGAGCAGAGTGAACTGTGTCCTGGACCAGCAGTTCAGCGACTTCTCTACAGAGATGCAGATCCTCCTGCTCAGAGAGAGTGTCCACTACAGCTCCCCACTGATCCCTAGCCAGAGTCCTCCAGGCCATCCCCCCATCCTGCCCTTTTCTGAGTATGTCTCCTTCTACAACTCCTCCCCGCCTATGCAGGACTACGTCAGCTCCCTGAGAGACCGCATGGGCACCGTCATAGACACACAGGAGCAATGGATTCCTAGCATGGTGGCCACTGACTCTCCCCTGGTCTTTTCTAACAATAACCACCACCATGCTAGCCACGTTCATAGAACTACATACAACTGGTACCCTTCTTCTCGTGGCCCTGTTTCTCACTCTGTCCCCAGCCCTCACCCTCCGTCCCTGTCTGCCCCTGGTCGTGCTAGTTCAGACTCTTACAGTTCTCTACCCGTGTCTCATTCTGTCCCCAACTGCCACTCTCCTGCCTCTCCTTCTGGCCCCGGCCTTAACCTTGCTAGTTCAAACACTTACAGTTCTTTATCAGTTTATCAGTTTCCCTCAGCTGTGTCTCAGTTTAATAGTAATAATAACAATCATGTTATTATTCGCTCTTCATCCTTCCCCGGTCCTGGCACTGCCTCTCCTTTTACCCCTCCCCTCTACAACAACCCAGCCCAGACAGAGCTGCCTCTATCTCAGCTGCACTCTGGTCTAGCGCCCCTCCCCATCCAACCACTGGCACTGGGCAACCAGTGGATAACAAGAGCGCAAACAACAGAGAACCCGGACTCAGACTGCCGAGAGCAACTGGGAACGTGCAAGCCAAGTGCTATGTCAACCACGACAAAGAACACCGACTTAGATGCTCGAGGGCTACGGGGAAAGTGTAAGGCACAAACGAGTGCAAAGTTTCAATCAAAAGACAATGTCATAATTGTTGATCCTCCGATTTCAGAAGCCACCATGGTGGCTCCACATCATTTCACTCAGATGATTGAGAGTTCTTCAGGGGTGGGAGGGCCTTTCCCAAGCTCAGGGCCAGATCCACCTGCACCCATCAGTAGTCTAATTAGCCAGCTGAAACCTGAGCTGTTCAGTACCCTGGTGAAGATTATAAAAGATGTCCAGAAGAAATCTGTCCAGTTCTACATCCACCATATTAAGGTACTAAACATTTGGGGTTCTTGTAAAAAGGGTTTTATAACTACATTTGAATAATTGAATGGGGTGCAAACATGCAGTCACACACACCAACCTCTCTTTTTCATTGCATGTTTATGTGCAGTGCCACTGTATGAAAAATACCTTGTTTCTCTCTCTCATTGTCCTACCAGGAGTACATCCAGAGATTGGGGAACATAGAACACAGTCCTGAGAGTTTCTTGGAAAGAGAGAACCGTTTGGAAAAGTATGGTTCTCATGCAGAACAAGGAAATCACAGCTCACGTTCGTAAGGTACTTGACAACAATATCAGTCATTCCACGAAATGAGTACTTTTTGTGTCTCTTTGATATTTTAAGTAGAAATTGTGCACCGATATTGGATTTTAAAAGCCTTTTAAATTATGAAGTGCCCTTAATTCAATACATTTTTGAATGAATAAACACTTCTACTTTGAAGAATCTCAAATATAAAATATTTTGATTTGTTTAACACATGATTCCATGTGTTATTTCATAGTTTTGATGTCTTCACTATTATTCTACAATGTAGAAAATAGTAAAAATAAAGAAAAACCCTGGAATGAGTAGGTGTCCTAACTTTTGACTGGTACTATGTGTACATATATATACAGTGCCTTGCGAAAGTATTCGGCCCCCTTGAACTTTGCGACCTTTTGCCACATTTCAGGCTTCAAACATAAAGATATAAAACTGTATTTTTTTGTGAAGAATCAACAACAAGTGGGACACAATCATGAAGTGGAACGACATTTATTGGATATTTCAAACTTTTTTAACAAATCAAAAACTGAAAAATTGGGCGTGCAAAATTATTCAGCCCCTTTACTTTCAGTGCAGCAAACTCTCTCCAGAAGTTCAGTGAGGATCTCTGAATGATCCAATGTTGACCTAAATGACTAATGATGATAAATACAATCCACCTGTGTGTAATCAAGTGTCCGTATAAATGCACCTGCACTGTGATAGTCTCAGAGGTCCGATAAAAGCGCAGAGAGCATCATGAAGAACAAGGAACACACCAGGCAGGTCCGAGATACTGTTGTGAAGAAGTTTAAAGCCGGATTTGGATACAAAAAGATTTCCCAAGCTTTAAACATCCCAAGGGGCACTGTGCAAGCGATAATATTGAAATGGAAGGAGTATCAGACCACTGCAAATCTACCAAGACCTGGCCGTCCCTCTAAACTTTCAGCTCATACAAGGAGAAGACTGATCAGAGATGCAGCCAAGAGGCCCATGATCACTCTGGATGAACTGCAGAGATCTACAGCTGAGGTGGGAGACTCTGTCCATAGGACAACAATCAGTCGTATATTGCACAAATCTGGCCTTTATGGAAGAGTGGCAAGAAGAAAGCCATTTCTTAAAGATATCCATAAAAAGTGTTGTTTAAAGTTTGCCACAAGCCATCTGGGAGACACACCAAACATGTGGAAGAAGGTGCTCTGGTCAGATGAAACCAAAATTGAACTTTTTGGCAACAATGCAAAACGTCATGTTTAGCGTAAAAGCAACACAGCTCATCACCCTGGACACACCATCCCCACTGTCAAACATGGTGGTGGCAGCATCATGGTTTGGGCCTGCTTTTCTTCAGCAGGGACAGGGAAGATGGTTAAAATTGATGGGAAGATGGATGGAACCAAATACAGGACCATTCTGGAAGAACCTGATGGAGTCTGCAAAAGACCTGAGACTGGGACGGAGATTTGTCTTCCAACAAGACAATGATCCAAAACATAAAGCAAAATCTACAATGGAATGGTTCAAAAATAAACATATCCAGGTGTTAGAATGGCCAAGTCAAAGTCCAGACCTGAATCCAATCGAGAATCTGTGGAAAGAACTGAAAACTGCTGTTCACAAATGCTCTCCATCCAACCTCACTGAGCTCGAGCTGTTTTGCAAGGAGGAATGGGAATTTATAACATTTGACATGCATTTTTCTGGATTTTTTTGTTGTTATTCTGTCTCTCACTGTTCAAATAAACCTACCATTAAAATTATAGACTGATAATTTCTTTGTCAGTGGGCAAACGTACAAACTCAGCAGGAGATCAAATACCTTTCCCCCTCACTGTATATATTTATTTATTTAATGGCACATGAGACACCTGTCTGATTTGCACCTGTCTAAGTGGACTAATCCATTGCGTAGGCCACATGGATGGCACACCAGTATCACCAGAAGTACATTTAGTCTACCGTTAATTCACATAATTTCTCATCTACAATGTTTGTTTATGTTTTGGTCATTTCTGTTGATGCATTCAATATATTATTATTAAGAGTATATTACTGTTCTCATTGTCGGAGTGGACATATGTTAGGGGAGCGCACAAGCTATGGTACACTTGTGAGAAACAAGTTTTGGTTTATTTCATTCCATTTACGAGTTTTGTCAATTTTCTTCATTGTCTTTTTGTTTGAAGCGCTCATGTCAGTGTTGTGTATGGACGTGCACCTGATTACGCATAGAAGTAGGCCTGGGCTACCTGGCCTGTGTGCTAATGTTGGCCAATAAATGTGCCCATTTGGGGATCTGATTGTCTGATAGTACCCTCAAAACACCAGTCACAACGTCAACAGTGAAGAGGCAACTCTGTCATGCTGGCCTTCTAGGCAGATTTCCTCTGTCCGGTGTCTGTGTTCCTTGGCCAATAAAAAGAAAAGTTTAAGATGGGCTAAGGAACACAGACATCGGACAGAGGAAATCTGCCTAGAAGGCCAGCATGCCGGAGTCGCCTCTTCACTGTTGACATTGAGATTGGTGTTTTGCAAGTACTATTTAATTAAGCTGCCAGTTGGTGACTTGTGAGGCATCGGTTTCTCAAACTAAACACTTCATTGTACTTGTCCTCTTACTCCTCTTTCTATTCTGGTTAGAGCCAGATTGCGCTGTTCTGTGAAGGGAGTATTACTGAGCGTTGTACGAGATCTAAAGTTTCTTGGCAATTTCTCTCATGGAATAGCCTTCATTTCTCAGAAGAAAGTTCTTTGTTCCTGGCCATTTTGAGCCTGTAATTGAACCCACAAAAGCTGATGCTCCAGATACTCAACTAGTCTAAAGGCCAGTTTAATTGCAAAAGGGTTTTCTAATGATCAATTAGCCTTTTTAAAATGAAAAACTTGGATTAGCTAACACACATTCTTAAAATGATGGAGAGTCACAGATGGCTCGAGGGAGGGAGTTCCAGAGCCTAGGAGCAACCCTGGAGAAGGCCCTGTCACTGAAACTCTGGAGCTTGGACCTGGGGATGACAAGGTGGCCAAACTGTGGTTGAGCAGAGAGAGCATGAGGGCTGGTACTGTAGGAGAGAAGAAGTTCAGAGAGGCAAGGTGGAGGAGAGCTTTTTAGGTCAGGAGGATCTTGTAATTAATGCGGTGGGAGACAGGGAGCCAGTGGAGTTCACAGAGGATGGGGGTGATATGCTGCCAGGATGATTTAGTGTGGGTTAGAAGATGGACTGCTGAGTTTTGAACCATTTGGAGCTTATCGAGGGAGTTTGTGTTAGTGCCGGGGAGTAGGGAGTTGCAAAAGTCTATTCGGGAGAGGAGATGAAAGCATGGATTAGAGTTTCGGCCGGCAGGACAGGAGAGGGAGGGGGTGACTTTGGCAGATTTGCGTAAGTGGAATAATTTGTTTTTTACAGTCTGACGGATGTGGTGGTTGAGGGATAGGGTCTTAAGGTAGACAAGCATACATATTTCTGTCCAAATACTTTTCACAATTGCCTCATACATCATACAACCTTTGGATTGCTGCCATTGTGGTCTGATTCATCATAGCACTGTGAGGACAGTGCCGTTGACGACAAAATGTTATCCCTCTTCCTCTTCCTGAGGAGTAGCAGGGGGTACACTCCTACCTTGTGGAACCTATGTACCTGGAATCATTAATGACAAAATAACTTCCAGAAACACAACAAATATCAGTCAAATAATGACATTTAGATTTACAGTCTTAAATGAGACGACAACAACAAATAAGTGCATAGGGCCTATCATTTCCCTAAGCTAGAAATGCAGAAATCTTTTTAATGGAAAACGTAATAAAGCTTACCAGCTTGTTTGCTGCATTAACCAAGGTTGCATATCTTCTATGTTTCATTGTCTTATTTGCCCATTCATCTGTTGCCTTCATTTTTTGGGGCCTCTAACTTGACCTTTAGCTGTATTTTTGCACCACAGAACTGGAACTTTTTTTGATGCTCCTCCTATTGCTGTTTTACAACTAGGACACAGCTTACGGTTGGAGCCAGGAGCCATTCTGCATGAAAGGTGGATACGAAAGTGTCGGAAAAAATAGCCCTTTACACATAACTTTGACTGATTTTGCACCAGGGAGGTCCACTCTGGCATGGGACTTGAATTGCCAAGGAGAACTAGAGATTGTGAGATAAAAACTATCCTAACAATAGCAATTAACAAAGAGAGTTTGGCCAACTAAGGAGCTGACGACGAGTTCACATTAAACATCAAGCCCCGACCCTTCTCAAACCCATTAAAGAAGTGGTATGTGTGTGTTTGAAGGTAACGTGGGTTTCAATGACTCAATCATATGGGTCAGATCTGATAATGGACCTCGCCTGGTACTTAAACAAAGCCTGAGACTTTAACATTACCCCACATGCCACACTGTAATGTAAAAATGTGCCATACTAAAAAAATGTGCCATACTAGAGCTGTTGCAGTTGTACTTCTTACTTGTACAAGTTTAGTCAGATGCGCCACCTTGAGCTGAAGCTTCCCCAGCTTTTCAAGGTCGATCCTTTCAACTGCTGTTAGATGAAAACGTTAAATTCCATTAGTACTAATACAAAGCGGTTTTCTGATTTCAATAGAAAGAGGTCAAATATACCAGTGCAATTTGATGGGATAAGCCGTTGGGTGACCTAGGGAAAGTTGAGAGACCGGTGTGAGTACCATTGTGTGAAAGGGAGTAAAGAGTATTGTTGTTATTTTGAATTTTATTCATTAAATAGCTTACATTCAAGAGAGGCTTCCTCATGGGGCAGCAGGTAGCCTAGTGGTTAGAGTGTTGGACTAGTAACCAAAATGTTGCAAGGTTGAATCCCTGAGCTGACAAGGTAAAAATCTGTCGTTCTGCCCCTGAACAATGCTGTTAACCTACTGTTCCTAGGCAGTCACTGAAAAATAAGAATTTGTTCTTAACTGACTTGCCTAGTTAAATACATGGGCACCGTGGTGGCTTAAGGAGAACAAAAATAATTTTAAAAAATTAAAAATCACGTTGTTGTTCACAATGTATTTGGACAGATCCCTAAATACTCCACGATTAAGTTTACTTTAGGGTAAGTAAGTGGTTAGTCAGTTGGTGGAAGGCCTAGTGAGTTAACTTTTATAAACCATCTGTAAGGGACACTTATATCCTGAAAAGGTCGGCCCTTGATGCCGACTGACGCTGCTCTTGTCTCCAACTGGGTCTTGTGGCTTGAAGTGAACAATCATTCATTCATGTTGTTGATCACACTGTATTTGGACCGATCCCTAAATATTCTAAACCGTATAGATACTCAAACTATCAACACTGCAAATGGTTAGGGTTAAGTTTACTTTAGGGTAAGTAAGTGGTCAGTTGGTAGTGGAATGCCTGGTGAGTTAACTTTTATAAACCATCTCTAAGGGGCGCCTATATTTTGTAAAAGGGGTTGGTGGAGGCCGAGGTGAAGATGAACGTGGGGGTGGGTATTCTTCCTCCTCCGAGGACGGCGGGGGTGATGAGGACAATGAGGGTCTAAATATGTAAATGAATCATTATTAGAATTTATACAGTGGGTTGGTCAAAACAAGCATAGCAATGGGTAGACAGGCTACTGGTTTTCTGATCTGAGAAATCCCTGCACATCCACTGTCCCATCAGCCCAGTCAGGCAATTCATTAACTTGTTTACACTTGCTTACCACATGCATACCACTTTGCAATTGAAAGAAGGCTGAATACTTATGGCAAACCATTCATCAAGCAAAAAAAAACCCACACATTTTAAAACACTTGCTGCAATGTAGACGAAACAAATTAAAATGTGGAGAAATTCATAGTCAAACAATTATGTGCTCACTTGTTAAATTTTCTGAAGTGTTAAGGTCTGATGTTACAAATTACATCCCACCGCTTTACAATGATTCTGTAAATAGAAGCCTGTTAAAACACATGGCACCATTCAGCATAAATGAAGATATCAGTGCCAGACACCAACTAGTGGGTATGTGTAGTGATATTAACAATATCAGAACATCATCCGGACATCCAAACATCAGAAGGGCTGTACACTGAGCCTTTTTGGAATGACCTGTTTGGAAGAGCAGGCGTGCAGAAAACTGCTTACAGCTTTTTGTGGGGGTTTGGAGTTGACCTTTTCTTGACAGTCATTAATTGTATTCCTGTCTTATATAAGGAGGCCACCATTCCAAACCATCTTTAAACCACTCCTGTGCCACTGGTCCAGTTGTGTTTTCCTTCACAAATAGAACAATGAGTTACATATCGAATACAAAAAACAAACAAAAATATTTCATTCAGTAAATCAGTTGGGTAGACTTGATTATACTACCTGGGACAGGTTAAGAGATCCAAAGACAAGACAGTGTTGATTGATACAATTATTTGCAGGTAACTGCTCACTGTATTTTGGAATGGCAGATCACAGGGCAGCTCAGGAGAACAGGCTTTGGTGGACGGTGAGGCTGCAAGCAGGGGAAAAGGTGAGTTTGTAAGACAGCTGTTTGTCTACTGCTAATTACAAATACAACTCAAAATAAACATAGAAAAAAGGCTAAATATACAGATTCTTATTGAATCATTCTTAGTGGCCTACATGAGGCTAACTTGTGACATGTAACTGTTTGCAGTTAACCATTTAGCTGTGGTCAAGTAACTAACAGTTCCACTTACTGAATGTATTGAGATGATGTGAAGAGGGCCAAAACAGATCAAGGCATGAGGCTGAGAGCTGTTGCATGGGCAAGAGGCTGAGAGCTGTTGCATGGGCAAGAGGCTGTGAGCTGTTGCATGGGCAAGAGGCTGAGAGCTGTTGCATGGGCAAGAGGCTGAGAGCTGTTGCATGGGCAAGAGGCTGAGAGCTGTTGCATGGGCAAGAGGCTGAGAGCTGTTGCATGGACAAGAGGCTGAGAGCTGTTGCATGGACAAGAGGCTGACAGCTGTTGCATGGACAAGAGGCTGAGAGCTGTTGCATGGACAAGTGGCTGAGAGCTGTTGCATGGAAGTGGCTGAGAGCTGTTGCATGGACAAGTGGCTGAGAGCTGTTGCATGGACAAGTGGCTGAGAGCTGTTGCATGGACAAGTGGCTGAGAGCTGTTGCATGGACAAGTGGCTGAGAGCTGTTGCATGGACAAGTGGCTGAGAGCTGTTGCATGGACAAGTGGCTGAGAGCTGTTGCATGGACAAGTGGCTGAGAGCTGTTGCATGGACAAGTGGCTGAGAGCTGTTGCATGGACAAGTGGCTGAGAGCTGTTGCATGGACAAGTGGCTGAGAGCTGTTGCATGGACAAGTGGCTGAGAGCTGTTGCATGGACAAGTGGCTGAGAGCTGTTGCATGGACAAGTGGCTGAGAGCTGTTGCATGGACAAGTGGCTGAGAGCTGTTGCATGGACAAGTGGCTGAGAGCTGTTGCATGGACAAGAGGCTGAGAGCTGTTGCATGGACAAGAGGCTGAGAGCTGTTGCATGGACAAGGCTCATCAGTAATGTTTCCCTTGTCGCACAGATGGATAACGTTGTGTGAGACTCATCGTCTTATCTGCTTGGGGTTTCCCCCCCAACCTAAGACATTTCGATCGATATCGCCTGAACCTAATGTAGCTACGGTTAGCTAGCTATATAAAAGGAATGAACGACGATTATATGAGCTTGTCATGCGGCCCTGCATGGCGAGTAAAATGCAAATACTAGCAACAAGTGAGTGTTCTCCAGTCCAAAGTTTTAGATAGTTAACGTTATCGGTGCTAGCTACATTAGTTACTGTAGCTAGCAACCGTCCTTAAATTAACATTATCATTACAACTCTGCGGCCCGATAGCATAAACGTGATTGAACGTAATTGCATTTTTATCTAATATGTGCGATAGTTTGCTAGCTATCTACCGTTAGCTAACGCTAGATTAATTTGCAGCTACGGCTAATCTAACGTTACCGTTAGCTATACAGGCGACCGACGGTACAGTAGCTAGCTACACTAGATGATATAACGCTAGCTATGATATTTTAACGTTAATGTTAGTTAGCATTTGCAAATTAGATGTAATAATAATAGATAATTACCCAATTTGACAGTTAACGTTAGCTTCTTCACCTTCAACGAGTAAACTACTGGCAACACAGGCAAACAAACAGTCAAATAATTCTGAGCCTTGCCTGAGTGCTAGTTTTGCTCATGACTGTACTGTCTTTTTCTATTTACCTGTAGATGACAACCCTCAATTATTTGAATTTATTTGTATTATTTCAATACATTTATTGGAATTATGACTGGATAATTTGATGTGGTGGCTGCATGCATTCTATACTGGACCCGTTTGTAATTTAAACCTATTTCGTAAAAAAATGCTTTATTAATCCTAGTCCAGATCTCCCCATTTTTTGGATAAAATTTCTTCCTCCATCAAATCCACTCATGTATGCCGTTACCCTAATCCCTTTATATATTATAGAGAACATCATATTTGATGTCTAAATGTAGCCTACTTTATTGATTAGTTAGCTTAAAATAAATATTAGTCATTTTAAGATTTGCATCATTTTAAAAAAAGTGTATGAGTAAAATGTGGTGGATGTCAAATGTGGTCTCTCGCTTGAGAATCCCGTTTTGAGAACCCATTGACTTCAAGTGTTAAGCATTGTTATAAGATGCAATGTGGATGGATGATTCAGTGATTTCATGACTCCTGCACTTTTGTTCATTTATTTAAGCCTATGGGCTTTATACAGATTTTCGGATAAAAAAATATTGCCAACCATGACCCGATAAGGTTTGGGTATGCGATGCTTATAATGTGTGAAACGTAGGTGAGGAGTGATTATGCATTGAGAGAAGGCAGCCATTCAATCAAGTTGCATTTTAGGCGTTCTCTGCCGGTCGTTAGTTATTTTTGCATTGACTGGCATTGTCATATTCATATGTGTAAACATACGGAATTGTAATTGGATGCATTTTACCGCCATATCATACTGTGCTATGATTGGTTAAGACCACCCAAATGGTTAGGTCATGGTCAGTTTTGATCCTGGTTGGCGATACGTGAACATGCCAGTTATAGCTACCTAATAAAGAGCTACGTTAAGAAATATCCTGTAGTACTGCATTTTATTATTTTGTGCAAAACAAGACAGGCATGTTAACCAAAACTGCCCAAGCGATGGGCGATAGTTCCAGAACTTTGGTTTCTAGGGATGCTGTCCATGGTTCTGAAAACAGCGCACGTCTGGTCTGTGCATAGAATGTCAGATCAAAACATTGTATTGGGCCGCTGTCCATGGATCTGAAAATAGCGCTGAAACGTTGTAGCATTTGCTACAGCAGATCAGAACAGAAACAACAATAATTATTTTCCCCGGATGGTCCAGCATCAACAGTTATTTATTTATGATACTGAATTGCACATTTTCACGGGGCAAAAGTTGTTCCCCTAGGTTCTCATACATGCAGCCACAACGATTCTCTCTGTCTCTTTCCATTGTGTTTTTGTGGTTCTTGGTTTCTTCATTTTTTGTATTTTATCACGAATGAGTCTGTCTTCAGTTTGCGATTTCCTTCATTGCCTCTTCGACCAAAGTGCAACTGCAAATCACACAAAACCTTATTCAGGTGGCGTTGAAACTCCGGAGAATATTACCCATCTCCTGTTTTGCAACAGTTGGCAGATCGATGTTCATCCCCTTTTGTGACAACCATTCCAGAAAGCACTTAACTGCCCAGTTGGTTTGTCTTGATGTAGCTAGCTTCTTAATTTCTCTAATTTTCTATGTCGTCTATAGCAGCGCTAACGTTACGGATTTCTGCATGTCTAATGTTAAAGCTAATGTTTTTCTCATTTTCAAAAGCTGCATTCACCCAATTGTGTGTGGTTATCCTTAGATTTATTCTTCAGACTTACCTAAAGGGAATTGTTGATATGTTGTCAATTTTGTCTTGTCGATAACATTTACTCTGGATACATCCGGTTCTGGAGTGTCTTAACAACATTAAACCAACATATTTAGATTGAAAGTGTCAAGATTTTTTTTTTTTTTTTTTGCGTGGTAGGCAAATATACTTAATGAGATCGCTACATTTGCATATTTTAATAAGACAATTCAGAACAATCATAATACAAAAACGTATTATTGTGTCTACATTAAACTGGTGAAAGTGGATTGTGATATGATTACGGGGGGAAATGACCCTATTAGGGTGTGATACCTGGCCTTAAAAAAATATTTGTCTTCCTCTTAAGAAGTTCAATTCCAAATGTTTCCTAAACCGTATCGCAAGCGAAGCGTATGTGTTTAGGCAAAAGGGGACCTTGAATGACGACTGTAACGCAGGCAATTGGGTTTTAGTAATGATTATACAACATTGAGTTAATATTTTTATTTCAACTTTATTTGACTAGACAAGTCAGTTATAAGAACAAATTCTTATTTACAATGACGGCCTTCACCGGCCATGCCCGGACGACGCTGGGCAAATTGTGCGCCACTATATGGGACTCCCAATCACGGCCGGTTGTGATACAGCATGGGGGTAAAATGGTTTTAAAAAATCTAGCTCTTGTAAATATAAAATAAACTCGCAGCATAAGGAGTTGACTGTATCGTGTACTTATACACTGGCATTTCGTTTTGCTAAATCTTGAATGTATTCCATTGATAACAATAATACTCAAATAGGCTATGAGCTGAACATATATTTTGGCCCCATTAGATTTAGGGCCTCGCGTTTTCCTAATATTACGGTAACAGCGGGCATTCCTTGTCACGTGATCAACGAGAGCATCTTTTTGGTCCATTTTGGATGATAGCTGAGTCCTTGTAGCTAACCACGACCCGAAAATGACAAAACTGCAGTTTTTAAACGTATTTTTGACCGAGCGGCTTATGCTCGCTGCCCAGGAGATCTACAAATCTGTCGAAGACACGATTTTGGAATACCAAGAGGAGATTGCGCTCAGGGAGAGGGAGAACGACCATCTGAGACGCAGACTCCGAGACGCTGGGATTGAAATATGGCCAGGTTAGTAGCTAGCGTAGGCTATTATGCTAACGTTAAAGTTAGCGCCGAAGCCGCACGCTAAAGCAAATTGGTTGCTAAACTGTTGTAACGGTACATGCATTGCCAAGCAACTAAAAGGCAATCATTAAAAAAATGTTTTTGACACCCTTGTATTAATGTTGCGAGAACTAACTAACGTTAGCTAGTTAATGTTTTTCAGAAAGCTAATAATGGTAGCTACGCTAACGTAGCTCCTTCACGTAACTAGCCACCTTTGTTCGTTAGCCAGCTAACTAGCTAGCCAACAAGTTATCTAGTTAGCTGCAGAGATTCAGACTCATTTGACTCAGCTGTTTTGTTTATCATTTCTGAAATCGAGTTCCTTTGATACGTAAATGTAATTGATAGTGTTTTTCCTCGATCGTAAATCATGACTGCCAAGTCCCTCCCTCTCTTCCATCCAGACCGTCAGTCTATGGCACTATTGGAGGAGGAGGATGGCGAGCATCCTCGCCGGGAGTGGAGCCCCAGCATGGGCCATGAGGAGCGAGTCCCCATCCTGATCAAGGAGAAACGGGAGCTCAGGTCCAGCCAGGGGGACGAGCAACTCCGGGGCCATGGCTCCTGCAGCACCCCAGAGTCCATCTTCACTCCTCCCCGCGTCACCAACGAATACCCCCAGGACCCTCCCCACTCCTCTAACCTGCCCCAGAACCCGTCGGTGGAGAACAGAGAGCGGGACCCTGGTCCCAGAAGCTCATCCAGACACGTCAAGTCAGAAGTGTCCCACAGAGGCTCCTCATCATCTTCGTCCAACAGCGTCCCGCAGCCCCTCGCCACAGTCAACCCCAACTGCTCCAACGAGAACAACATTGACATCATTGGAGTGGAGAACGGAGGACAGATGTTGGTGTCTGGGTCTAAAGGACGAGCTGGTGGGAGCAGAGGTCAGGCCTCCCATTTAGGTGACCAGGGCAGTAACGCGGCCGCAGAGTGTGGAAAATCCCCCCTCCAGGTGCACGTGTCATCGTTCTGCTGCAAGGTGTGTGGGGAGGCATTCAGCCACGTTGGACACCTGCATGTCCATGTCCAGGTGCACACCCGGGAGAAGCCGTACCGCTGCGGGGTGTGTGGGAAGTGTTGCAGCTCCTCCGGCAGGCTCCAGGAGCACGCCAGGAGTCACACTGGAGAGAAGCCGTTCCGCTGCCAGATCTGTGGGAAGGGATTCACCCAGATGGCCCATTTGAAGGTCCACATGCGGATCCACACGGGAGAGAAACCATACAGCTGCCCAGTGTGTGGAAAGTGCTTCAGCCGCTCCGACAAAATCAAACGTCATCTCCAGACCCACAGTCGTGAGGGCACTTACTTCTCAGGGCAGTAAGATGAGGGAGACCACCGGTGGTTGTTAATGAGCGACTGGGTCTGTATGAATGAATGAATGAATTACTGATTATGGGACATTTTTTAAAAGCTAAAATTGCTGCCATTAAGACGGCTTGTTATTTTTCTCTTTCTCTCAAAGAGCTAGCGATTCTGTGACTTTCTTAGAATGTTTTATCTCCTAGTTAACACTTCTCTCCATGCCATAGTTTCTCTCTCATGCAGTAGGTTTGTATAGTCGATTTAGTATGTGTCCATTTACTTTTTGTACTTGTCACTGAATGGGATAATAGGGAATCTTTAAACACCAAATTGAACAACTTAGTAGCTAGTCTTTCTGAATGATTTAGTCTTTACTTTTAGTAATGAACTTGGTAGCATGATGATGAAGTCTTCCACTATGCGCCTTGAAACGGAGATGCGTTCAGGCTTGCAACAATAAGCAGCATTCCAAAACGTGGTGGTCTTTTCCCAGACGATTTGCACAGGGCCAATTTACACATTTCTAAAATAAATTGTTTTATGTTTTTTTTTTCTCTTCATTAATTTGTAAAGTATATCACAGCTTCTAAAACCCACTAATCTTATTTCCTCAGTCAGCTGGCTGAAGTACATAAGATGTTTTTATTTGTAATTCTAATTAACAATGGCTAACCGTATGGGCATTGACTATAAACAGTTGTCCATTCCTTGAGTTTACAAATATGGATAAGTACACATGTTCACCATTTGTTAGTTAGGGTCAGGTAGTTTAGGCAATAGTCCTGCCTGCTCGATTCAAGGTTTCTGTACAGTCACCTAAAGCCTCCCTGATACAACTGATGTTAAAGGACCATTTGCCTCTCTCGTCATCATTGCAGAACTGTGTACTGCCACCTGAATTTCAGTCAACTAACTTATCTTACAATTAAAAACATACTTATCAGTGAGGATTCAATGCAAAGACTGCTATTTTGCAAGATAAATGTTGCCTTGATAAGGATTGTTTGCTAATTCTGTATATGACCTATCTCTGATGCATATAGAGTGTGTGTCCTCTCTATGATCCGCACTACAGAATTTGACCAACACGGTGCAGAGACCAACAGATTCCCCAGCTGAGCCATACAGTATTACCCTGTATCTGAGCTGCTTGTTCCCGATTGTTGGTCCTGAGCTCAGCACTGCACATACTGTATATTCACTATAGTAAAGATCTGTTCTTGATGGCCAGTTGTTTAAGTGTAACATACGTTTTGTTACAGACAGATCAAGCCTACTCCTGGAATCAAAAGCACTTTAGATAGTTTATATTGCAAGTGCTTGTAATCTAGGGGTAGACTTAATGCAAGTCTCTACCTTTTTAGAAGTTTTTATCAGAACTTGAGCAGTGCCTAGCTGAGAGCGAGGCACATGAACAAGCAGTAGGCCAATGGCCCGGACCAGAAACAAACCATTGCCCAATCCCCTAGGCAAGTGTCTTGGGCAATAGGTGCTTGGGGTTGTTACTAGTAGACAGGGTCTTTATCTCCTCTCAGGACTGAGGCTACTACCGTAGGCCCTCTAATTTAACCAGCATTCCTCCCCTTCTCTCCCACACAGTTTATTCTGGGACACCGCTGCTCCCACACACACACACACAACTGTACAGTGTTGTATCATTATGTAATAAATGTAATTTTTTAAATAAAGTAGTCTTTGAGTACCTTGTCTAAATCGTCAGGTTCCTTCCACACAAGGCATAGCGGAGCTTTAGATTGAATAATGCTAGAGTGCATTATCTGACAGCGGATCAAATGAAAGTTTGAACACATTAACTATCCTTAACCTAGAAGTACCGTGTAACAAACTTAACTTTCATATCTTATGTTTAACTCTGCATTGTTGGAAGAGGACCTGTAAGTAAAAGTTTTACTGTTAATCTACACCTGTTGTCTACAAAGCATGTGACAAATAACATTTGATTTAGATAGCCACTGCAGAGAAGCTCAATCCCCAATCAAGATGGTGCTACCCATGCCTATCCAATCCTTTCCGATCTACAAAAGTGGTTAGGGTTTGATTTGGGATTCAGGGTTTAGGTACCACATACATCTATTCCAGAATGTATCTATAGAGCCTCACTGTGGTGTCAAAACCTAGCGGAAAAACAAGGTAATGGGTCCAATTGTTTTTCTAGCATACATTTTTCACAGGGGATTTTGGAAATACTCCAAAGGCTGTGTTTTGTGTAGGGTAAGTACCCAGGCGTGATGTTTAGATAACCATGTAAATCTCTCTCAGACATGGTGACTTACCAATTTAGTTGGCTCTATTTACTCTGATTCGAAAATGCTAATTAGTGTCGAAGCAGACATCATGCAAAACTACAAATCCCTGCAAGCTCCTGCATGTCATCTCTAGCTGACATCTTGGCTAACAGGTATTGTGTCAATCTAAAACTTGCACAAAACAGTTCACAGAATTGTCAATTTCAAAGAAATGTAGCCAATTTATGAATTACTACATTTAGCTAATATTAGCTAGCTAATCCAGATAGTCTTACCTTTGCCTCGATTCGCCAGTCTTGCCCAGATCGTGGCATTTGTAGTCATTTAATGATAGCGACATTAGGATAATTTATGTTTGGGGGTAAATACAGGCGAATATATCGACAAGTCTCCTTTTCCTAGAAATTTACAAGGCTATCAAAACGTCATGCCAGGGTAAGCCTACATGAAACACAGACCTTATTTGAAGTGTTTCTAAAATCCCCTATGGGGAAAAACGATTGGAACCATTTCCCTGTTAGATCACTACGTTTTATGGGTATTATGACAAACTTTTGTACGCTAATAATCTATTGTTTTCATGCGCTAATGAATTTGTCTCTGATGGTATAATTATTTCAACTGCCCCAGGTTCTTAAGTACTTACGGTAACTAACAGCGGGCCAATTTCTGATTGCGTCACATTCTCAAGGCGTTTTGTTGTGTCGAAGATTATCTATTATATTGACAAGATGGTCTATAGACCGCTTTAACAATGGAAATACATGGAAACATTCTAGATCAAGCCCATGATTTAATGTAGAAAATATCACAGGAGGTTGGTGGCCCCTTATTTGGAGAGCACGGGCTGGTGGTAACAGCTGGAGCGGTATGAGTGGAATGGCATTGTAATGAAACGGGCAGGGGGCAGGTCTAGAACCCTCAACCTCCTAGCCCGAAGTCCAGCGAGCTATCGATTGTGCCCCAAAAGCATGCCCAAGCGGCAGTGGCGATATCTACACTTTTTAACCCAGGTTCGTTTCAATTTGTTTGCCATTCCATTTGTTCCATTCCAGCCATTATTATGAGCCGCCATCCCCTCAGCAGCCTCCACTGATTTCAATAAACAACCAGAAGTTATGACGCTAGTAATAGCCTACACCACACGTGTCAAACTAATTCCACGGATGGTCGAGTTTCTAAAGAATTCCCCTCACCTGGTTATCTAGGTTTTATTTGAAAGGAAAAAAACAAAAAACCTACGGACCCTCGGCCGTCCACTCTTTTCTCTCCCCACCCGTGAAATTTCAGTCGCATCTCACCCCTTGCACTTATTTGTCCATCAAACATGTAGACAACTCGTTTAGCCACGCTAATTGGTGGAGTAATGTAATTAGCTAAAATGTAAAACTGTTGATTTCACTGGTACAAAATGAAGGAAAAGGAACTATAAGAACCGTTACTTTTGGGGTGTTTAACCGGTTCAGAACTTCATGCTGGTTGGACCACTGGGACAGGACGAAATATATACGGGTTCTGCTCAGAGAAGAACGATAGGAAACCGTTAACAACCCAAAGATTATGAAACGTCCATTAGATCAAATAACGCTCACCTATCAAAATAGCAATTCACTTTTATCTTGTCCAAATTCGACACTCTCGTTGCCCCTCATAACAAACAAAAAAAGAATACTCACTTGACACGTTGTGTGCTTAACGCTATAAATCTAGGCGGAGTCGAACCTCCCGCTTCGCCTCTTTCCTCTCCGCTTGTGTTTAGCGGGTAAATGTGCCCTGGCTACCATCGACCCTCAAAATGACGAAATTACAATTTCTAAATGTATTTTTGACAGAAAAGTTGATGTTAGCTGCCCAAGATATATATAAGCAAGTGGAAGAGACCATATTAGAATACCAGGAGGAAATATTCCAGGGAAAGCGAGAGAATGACAAACTGAGACGCAAGCTTCACGATAATGGGATTCCATGGCCAGGTTAGTAGCTAGCTTGCTCTAAGAAAAATAACCCCGGGGTTTTATAGGCGATGATTTGTGAAAAACTGGGCCAAGGTGTTCGGAGCATGCTATAGATACCCGATTAGCACAGATGGTCGCCTCTGTCTAATGATTTTTTTTAACGCTGTAAACATGAAAATATGGCATTGTGGGAATCCTAACCTTATAAAGGTGTGTAGTAATTTAACCTTTTCGTTTTTGGACTTCTTTATCGCTGATATTAAAGATAAGGGCCTTACGGTAACAAAACCGTACTACACCACGCATCACTTAACGTTCAGACCGAGTCGGGGCTCTTATTAAAACAGAAGATACTTTCGTGAATAGACGCTATAGTTAGCTATCTACTAGCCTATTCATAGACACTAACGTTTGCTGACTAGCAAAGCGGTGCTAGCGAGGATAATATGCACACATTATGTAATTTGTTATTTTATCTGAAATACGCCGTTATGCTTCAAGCTAACCAACAATTAACGTGCCATATGGCAGTGGCTATCTTGGCAGATTAGCTAGATAATTTAACTCTTTGCAGAGACTGCTAGCTAGCATTCATGCCTAGCAAATCCCATAGTTGTCAATACATTCTGTGTATTCTGTTTCTCGCTAGCTGTGAATTGGTTAACTCAAACTCAGAACTGTGTGGTAGCAGGTCGTGATGCCCAAGTAAAGGTGCCTAGCTAACAACACTACGTTTTCCCTTTTTGACTTTCAGACCAAGAGCCCTTTTCTCCTGTAGAATCTGAGGAGGAGGAGGAGGAGGAGGAGGAGGGAGCCATTGGGCATAAGCAGGAACCAGACCTCGGACAGACTTTGGAGAAACAGGAGGGAAGGGCCAGAAGGGAGGAAAAGCTGTTTAGGGGACTGGCCCCGCTGTCTAGATTCGTTCCTTCTGATGGAAATGATGACTATGATCAGAACCCACCTCAACCCACCTTACATCAGTTCCAAATACAAACTCACACTGGGAAGTCTATAGAGGCAGGCTTTCTATCAAGCTCAACAACCTCCAATCCAATCAAAACAGAGACTGATAGATTGGGCGTCTGTCCATTGGATGATACATCAAGTGACCCAAATACTTTCTCTTCAGGGAACCTCGACCTTTCGGCAGCACAGAGTGAGAACAGTGTAAGTATGATGGGGGTGGAAGGTGGTGACGAACTACTGTCAGGATTTGAGGCTCTACAGATACCGCTACACACTGAAAATTCAAATTCCCTTCAAATCCACCACGACACGTCATTGTGTTGCAAGGTGTGTGGGAAACCCTGTAGACACATGGGCCATTTAAATGCACATGTGCGAATGCACACGAAGGAGAAGCCATTTCTCTGTGGCTTGTGTGGTAAGTCCTTTAGCTCGTCTGGGAGGTTGAAAGGCCACCAGAGGATTCACACAGGGGAGAAGCCCTACCAATGTCATATCTGTAGGAAACGTTTCAATCAGACGGCGCACCTGAAGGTACACCTGAGAGTCCACACAGGGGAGAAACCATTTAGTTGTCCCGTCTGTGGGAAAAGCTTCAGTCAATCCAACAAGGTGAAAAGACACCTTGTGACACATTCTAGAGATGGTTCGTTCCTACCAGGCCTATAACGGAGATGTTTGTTTAAGGAAATGTTTGTTCAAATCCATTCTGGTGAAGGAAATATTTAGGCTACTGGTTTATAATGAGGATTTTAACATGTATCTTCCCAACCATACAGTGCATTTGAAAAGTATTCAGACCCCTTCACTTTTTTCACATTTTGTTGTGTTACAGCCTTGTTCTAAAATGGATTAAATACATTTTCCTCATCAACCTACACACAATACCCCATAATGACAAAGCAAAAACAGGTTTTTAGAAAAATAATTAACTGAAATACCTTATTTACATAAGTACTCAGACCCTTTGCTATGATTCGAAATTGAGCTCCGGTGCATCCTGTTTCCATTGATCATCCTTGAGATGTTTCTACACTTTGATTGTAAAATTCAGTTGATTGGACATGATTTGGAAAGGCACACATCTATTTTATATAAGGTCCCACAGTTGACAGTGCATGTCAGAGCAAAAACCAAGCCATGAGGTCGAAGGAATTGTCCGTAGATCTCCGAGACAGGATTGTGTCGACTCACAGATCTGGGGAAGGGTACCAAAAAATGTCTGCAGCATTGAAGCTCCCCAAGAACACAATGGCCTCCATCATTCTTAAATGGAAAAAGTTTGGAACCACGAAGACTCTTCCTAAAGCTGTCCGCCCGGCCAAACTGAGCAATCGGAGGAGAAGGGCCTTGGTCAGGGAGGTGACCAAGAACCCAATGGTCACTGACAGAACCTTCCAGAAGGACAACCATCACTGCAGAACTCCACCAATCAGGCCTTTATGGTAGAGTGGCCAGACAGAAGCCACTCCTCAGTAAAAGGCACATGACAGCCCGCTTGGAGTTTTCCAAATGGTGTCTAAAGGACACTCAGTTTATGAGAAACAAGATTCTCTGGTCTGATGAAACCAAGATTGAACTCTTTGGCCTGGATGGCAAGCGTCACATCTGGAGGAAAACTGGCACAATCTCTACGGTGAAGCATGGTGATGGCAGTGTCATGCTGTGAGGATGTTTTTCAGTGGCAGGGACTGGGAGACTAGTCAGGATCAAGGGAAAGATGAACGGCGCAAAGTACAGAGAGATCCTTGATGAAAACCTTCTCCATAGCGCTCAGGACCTCAGACTGGAGGTTCACCTTCCAACAGGACAACGACGCACAGCCAAGACAACGCAGGAGTGGCTCCAGGACAAGTCTCTGAATGTCCTTGAGTGACCTAGCCAGAGCCCGGACTTGAACCCGATCGAACATCTCTGGAGAGACCTGAAAAAGCTGTGAAGCGACGCTCCCCATCCAACTTGACAGAGCTTGAGAGGATCTACAGAGAAGAATGTGATAAACTCCCCAAATACAGGTGTGCCAAGCTTGTTGCATCATAGCAAAGAAGACTCAAGGCTGCAATCGCTGCCAAAGGTGCTTCAACCAAACTACTGATCAACAAACTACTGAGTAAAAGGTCTGAAGACTTATGTAAATGTGACATTTCAGTTTTTTTATTTTGATACATTTGCAAAAATGTATAACCTGTTTTTGTTTCATCATTGAAGTATTGTGTGTAGATGAGGGGTAAAAAAAACAATTTAATCAATTTTAGAATAAGGCTGTAGCGTAACAAGATGTGGGAAAAGTCAAGGGGTCTGAATACTTTATGAATGCACGTTGTCTATGTAATACTTTACCTCAATGGCATTGTCTATGTAAAGAAATTGTCAAATGTATTATTATTTTTAAATTGGTAAGCCTACAAGTACAGAAATATAATTTCCTGTTATACATTTTGTTAGTCAAAGGACTCAAACATCCAAACTATTCTCTTCATTGACTGACATCTATTGGTAATGCATTTCAATGTTTATTTACTTTGAATATTCTTCAAGCATTTGACTCCTTTCACACTGCATTTTGATACCTTTTGAAAAATCGAAATAACGCTATTTTGTCATTTTAAACCTTTAGGCAAGTAGCCTAGTGTAGGCTAGTGACCTTCATAAACAGAAGTGAAATGTGATCTTGGTGAAAACAGTTATTGGACAGTTTGATGTGAATGGGATATTTTGGAAATTTTTGTGTTATGTATTTTAGTAAATAAAGGTCAGAATTGTTGAAACAAAACATCAGATTTTTTTCATTTTATTTAGTTGTGGGTGTTTTTGGATGGTAGTCGTCCCTTAAAATGTTAAGCCTAGATGTCAAGAAGGTTTTAGAATCTGCGAAGTCGGGTGAATGATGGTAGCTGCTGATTCAATGCCAAGAAACAACGCTCCAAAGTGGGAAAGCTTCATAATCACTCAAAATCAGCTTCACAGTGGTCAGCTGACTTAATATTTCTTTAGTCGAGTTCAGTATGTAGAACGTATAGAATTTATTCTGGGAACAGACAACTATACAGGCTATGTGTGGTTTTGTGGCCAATCCACCACCTCAACTGTTCACCCCTCTTCTGAATTGTGAGGTCCCTCCCAGAAAATGTTAAACCATTCATAATAAATGTAATAATCAAGAAAGTCTTGTATACATTTTCTACCTATGTGGGTTCCAGGACTATGAGAACACTGATGACTTCTGGTGCTGTGCAGTGTGGAAGGAAAGCAAGGAGGAAGTGGAGGGTGTGGTTCCCAGTACCTGGGTGGTGGGCAGGAAGGTCATTTCGCCTCCAGCCAATGGCAGCAAAGTCCTGAAAGAAAGACACAAGCCAGGAGCCAATTGGACAGCATATGACCTTATTAAGGTCAAACTATTCTCAGGTACTGAAGCATCTAACCCACCACGTACAGTGCATTCGGAAAGTATTCAGACCCCTCGACTTTTTCCACATTTTGTTACATTACAGCCTTATTCTAAAATTGATTAAATTAGATTTTTTTCCTCAATTTATAAAAATACCCAATAATGACAAAGTAAAACAGGTTGTTAGAAATTTTAGCAAATTTAAAAAAGAAAAAACAACTGAAATATCACATTTACATAAGTATTCAGACCCTTTACGCAGTACTTTAAAGCAATTCTGGCAGTGATTACAGCCTCCAGTCTTCTTGGGTATGACGCTACAAACTTGGCACACCTGTATTTGGGGAGTTTCTCACATTCTTCTCTGCAGATCCTCTCAAGCCCTGTCAGGTTGAATGGGGAGCGTCACTGCATAGCTTTTTTCAGGTCTCTTCAGAGATGTTCGATTGGGTTCATGTCCGGGCTCTGGCTGGGCCACTCAATGACATTCTGAGACTTGTTCAGAAGCCACTCCTGTATTGTCTTGGCTTTATGCTTTCGGTCGTTGTCCTGTTTGAAGGTGAACCTCTGAGGTCCTGAGCGCTCTGGACCAGGTTTTCATGAAGGATCTCTCTGTACTTTGCTCTGTTCATCTTTCCCTCGATTCTGACTAGTCTCTCAGTCCCTGCTGCTGAAAAACATCCTCACAGCATTATGCTGCCACCAACATGCTTCACCGTATGGGATGGTGCCAGGTTTCCTCCAGAATTGATGCTTGGCATTCAGGCAAAAGGGTTCAATCTTGGTTTCATCAGACCAGAGAATCTTGTTTCACATGGTCTGAGTCTAAGCGGGCTGTCATGTGCCTTTTACTGAGGAATGGCTTCTGTCTGGCCACTCTACCATAAAGGCCTGATTGGTGGAGTGTTGTAGAGATGGTTGTCCTTCTGGACGTTTCTCCCATCTCCACAGAGGAACTCTGGAGCTCTGTCAGTGACCATTGTGTTCTTGGTCACCTCTCTGACGAAGGCCCTTCTCCCCCGATTGCTCAGTTTGGCCGGTCGACCAGCTCTAGAAAGAGCCTTGGTGGTTCCAAAATTCTTCCATTTAAGAATGATTGAGGCCACTTCTTGGGGACCTTCAATGCTGCAGACATTTTTGTCACCCTTCCCCAGATCTATGCCTCGACACAATCCTGTCTTGGAGCTCTACGGACAATTCCTTCGACTTCATGGCTTGGTTTTTGCTCTGACATGCATGAAAATGTAATTATGTTGAAACCATTGGAAATATAACTGATGGGCGCCACTGCACTGTATAGAGATTGAGGTGCAAGCCGTTGCTGTGCGCTCATTGGCTCTTATTTGAGCCGCTTCTCGCTCTGTTTGCTAGAAATATACACTACCGTTCTAAAGTTTGGGGTCACTTAGAAATGTCCTTGTTTTTGAAATAAAGGCCCTTTTTTCCCCCATGAAAATAACAACATCAAATTGATAAGAAATACAGTGTAAACATTGTAATGTTGTAAATGACTATTGTAGCTGGAAACGGCAGATTTGTTTATGGAATATCTACATAGGCGTACAGAGGCCCATTATCAGCAACCATCACTCCTGTGTTCCAATGCAATGTTGTGTTAGCTAGTTATCAATTTAAAAGGAGAATTGATCATTAGAAAACCCTTTTGCAGATATGTTAGCACAGCTGAAAACTGTTGTGCTGATTTAAAGAAGCAATAAAACTGGCCTTCTTTAGACTAGTTAAGCATCTGGAGTTTCAGCATTGGTGGGTCCGATTACAGGCTCAAAATTGCCAGAAACAAAGGACTTCTGAAACTCATCAGTCTATTCTTGTTCTGAGAAATGAAGGCTATTTCATGCGAGAAATTGCGAAGAAACTGAAGATCTCATACAACGCTGTGTACTACTCCCTTCACAGAACAGCGCAAACTGGCTCTAACCAGAATAGAAAGTGTGGGAGGCCCCAGTGCAAGTAAATCTCACTTTTAAAAGTTAATATTCAGTTAACTCATACCCAACTCCTCTTATACTGGTATTTGTGGCCAAAGTATAAATTGGAGAATTTTTTTTTTTTTTTAAACACCTCAAACAAAATTGCTTGCTGTTTCCTCATAGAGGATGTCAGTAAATGTAAGAGATAAAAATATTACCTTATTTGGGGTCACTGAATAAGATACAACTATGCTGGTCTCACGTCCCTCTTTAGTTTTGTTTACGCTAAGGCTTGGTCATATACTATTGGTTAACAACCAATACTCAAAATGCTTTAAATACAGCCAGAGCTACTCTGTATGGTTTCAGAATCTCTGGAGGAGTGTGAAGGGTACAGTAGGTCCAGTGATGAGCTGACTGACAACGGAGACAACACGTGAGCCTAACACGTGGAGGAAGACGGGCGAGAGGGACACATTGGTCAGTGTGAGAAGTCTTAAACATAGACGTTGATTAATTAGGATTGTTTATGTAGAACAGTGTGTTTAACTAACATTTTGATTTCCATAAACTTTTACAAAAGACACTAGGCAGATACCTCAAGGAGGACCCCATGGAGATGAAACACACAGGTGAGAGAATGCTTAGATTGTATTCGGCCACTGTTTTACTTTCACTGTACTAGCTATATGTATGAAACACAATTTTGTAGTGTTACATGAAGTGTAAGCGTATTCATACATGTATACTCATTGCCTGTTTGTTGAAAGTTGTGGCAGGTTCATCAAACTCCCCTCTGCTCTCCTCTTCAGAAATGTCGAACTCTGGAACCCTGGAGGAAAGTTCTGCAGTTCTAGAAGCAGAACCTCATCTTGATCCATCTGAGATCAGAGGGCAAGTTAGGTTACCCTATATCTACCAGTGTTATTTCCCATTGGTTTTCCACACACATGGTCTGTCAGTTTGAGGCGCTGTACACTACATGACCAAAAGTATGTGGAACATCTCATGCTCGTCGAACATCTCATTCCAAAATCATGGGCATTAATATGGAGTGGTAACGCTCGAGCAAGCGGTTGCTCCCGACACCACTTGGGTACACTACAGCATCCACCGAGAGGCTTTTGCTGCCAAGGGAATGCCTGGCAACTTGAAAGACGTTTTGTACACTACAGTGAAAATGGTTAACTTTGTTAAAGCAAGGCCCCTGAACTCTCGTGTATTTTCTGCACTATGCAATGATATGGGCAGCGACCATGTAACACTCGTTATCAAGGGGCAAAATATTGACACTTTTTTTCTTTTTTTAAAATTGAGAGACCAGCTTAAAGTTTTGACTGACCATAATCTTCACTTGTCTGACTGCTTGCATGATGATGAGTTTCTCACACGACTGGCCTGTCTGGGTGATGTTTTTTCCCGCCTGAATGATCTGAATCTAGGGTTACAGGGACTCTCCGCAACTATATTCAATGTGCAGGACAAAATTGAGGCTATGATTAAGAAGTTGGAGCGCTTCTCTGTCTGCATTTACAAGGACAACACAGGTTTTTCCATCATTGTATGATTTTATTTGTGTGTAAATTAACTCCAGCTTATGGACAATGTCAAATGTGATATAGCTAATAACCTGAGTGAGTTGGGTGCACAATTACGCAGGTACTTTACCAAAACGGATGACAAAAAACTGGATTCGTTATCCCTTTCATGCCCTGCCTCCAGTCCACATGATATCTGAACAAGAGAGCCTCATCGAAATTGCAACAAGCAGTTCTGTGAAAATGTAACTTAATCAGAAGCCACTGCCAGATTTCTGGATAGGACTCCACTCAGAGTTTCTTGCCTTGGCAATTTGCATTGTTAAGACACTGATGCCCTTTGCAACCACATACCTATGTGAGAGTGGATTCTCAGCTCTCACTAGAATGAAAACTAAATACAGTCACAGACTGTGTGGAAAATGATTTTAAGACTGAGCCTCTCACCAATACAACCCAACATTGCAGAGTTATGTGCATCCTTTCAAGCACACCCTTCTCATTAACCCGTGGTGAGTTATTCACAATTTTTGATGAACAAATAAGGTTTTGTATGTAAGATGGTTAATTAAAGAGCAAAATGATTGATTATTATTATGTTATTATTTGTGCCCTGGCCCTGTATGAGCTGTTTGTCACTTCCCATGAGCCGGGTTGTGACAAACTCACACTCATTCTTATGTTTAATAAATGTATCGTATAGTGTGTGTGTGGCAGGCTTACAATGATGGCAAAAACAACATTTGAGAGTGTGCTGACCCTGGTGCTATAGAGGGGGTATGCAGCTGGAGGTTGAATGTTTGAAGGGGTATGGGACTATAAAAAAAGTTTGGGAACCACTACATTAGAAGTTAGAACATAGCTTTGGGGACTTGCTTCCTTCCATTCAGCCTCAAGCATTAGTGAGGTCGGGTACTGATGTCGGGCGATTAGGCTTGGCTCGCAGTCGGCGTTCCAGTTCATCCCAAAGGTGTTCGATGGAGTTGAGGTCAGGGCTTTGTGCAGGCCAGTCAAGTTCTTCCATGGCAATCTCAGCAAACCATTTCTGTATGGACCTAGCTTTGTGCCCAACAAACAGTTATTGTGCTGACGTAGCTTCCAGAGGCAGTTTGGAACTCGATGGTGAGTGTTGCAACCGAGGACAGACGATTTTTATGCGCTTCAGCACTCGGCAGTCCAGTTCTGTGAGCTTGTGTGGCCTACCACTTCACAGTTGAGCTGTTGTTGCTACTAGATGTTTCCACTTCACAATAACAGCACTTACAGTTGACCGTGGAAACTCTAGAAGGGCAGAAATTTGACCAACTGACTTGTTGGAAAGGTGGCATCGTATTGACTGTCGCACATTGAAAGTCACTGAGCTCTTCAGTAAGGCCATTCTGCAGTCAGTGTTTGTCTATGGAGATTGCAAGGCTGTGTGCTCGATTTTATACACTTGTCAGCAACGGGTGTGGCTGAAATAGCTGAATCCACTAACTTGAAGGGGTCTCCACATACTTTTGTATATACAGTTGAAGTCAGAAGTTGACATACACCTCAGCCAAATACATTTCAACTCAGTTTTTCACAATTCCTGAAATGTAATCCTTGTTTTATGTCAGTTAGGATCACCACATTATTTTAAGAATATGAAATGTATTTCTTTCAGCTTTTATTTCTTTCATCACATTCCCAGTGGGTCAGAAGTTTACATGCACTCAATTAGTATTTGGTAGCATTGTTTAACTTGGGTCAACCGTTTCGGGTAGCCTTCCACAAGCTTCCCACAATAAGTTGGTTGAATTTTGGCCCATTGCTCCTAACAGTGCTGGTGTAACTGAGTCAGGTTTGTAGGCCTCCTTGCTCGCACACACTTTTTCAGTGCTGCCCACAAGTTTTCTGAGGGATTGAGGTCAGGGCTTTGTGATGGCCACTCCAATACCTTGACTTTGTTGTCCTTAAGCCATTTGCCACAACTTTGGAAGTATGCTTGGGGTCATTGTCCATTTGGAAGGCCCATTAGTGACCAAGCTTTAACTTCCTGACTGATGTCTTGAGATGTTGCTTCAATATATCCACGTAATTTTCCAACCTCAGATGCCATCTATTTTGTGTAGTGCACCAGTCCCTCCTGCAGCAAAGCACCCCCACAACATGATGCTGCCACCCCTGTGCTTCACAGTTGGGATGGTGTTCTTCGGCTTGCAAGCCTCCCCCTTTTTCCTCCAATCATAACGATGGTCATTATGGCCAAACAGTTCTATTTCTGTTTCATCAGACCAGAGGACATTTCTCCAAAAAGTACGATCTTTGTCCCCATGTGCAGTTGCAAACCGTAGTCTGGCTTTTTTATGGCGGTTTTGGAGCAGTGGCTTCTTCCTTGCTGAGTGGCCTTTCAGGTTATGTCGATATAGGACTCGTTTTACTGTGGATATAGATACTTTTGTACCTGTTAACTCCAGCATCTTCACAAGGTCCTTTGCTGTTGTTCTGGGACTGATTTGCACTTTTCGCACCAAAGTACGTTCATCTCTAGAAGACGGAACGCGTCTCCTTCCTGAGCGGTATGACGGCGGCGTGGTCCAATGGTGTTTATACTTGAGTACTATTGTTTGTACAGATGAACGTGGTACCTTCAGGCGTTTGGAAATTGCTCCCAAGGATGAACCAGACTTGTGGAGGTCTACAATTTTTTTCTGAGGTCTTGGCTGATTTATTTTGATTTTCCCATGATGTCAAGCAAAGCAGCACTGAGTTTGATGCTTGTCCTTGAAATACATCCACAGGTACACCTCCAATTGACTCAAATGATGTCAATTAGCCTATCAGAAACTTCTAAAGCCATGACACAATTTTCTGTAATTTTCCAAGCTGTTTTTTAAAGGCACAGTCAATTTAGTGTATGTAAACTTCTGACCCACTGGAATTGTGATACAGTGAAATAATCTGTAAACAATTGTTGGAAAAATTACTTGTCATGCATAAAGTAGATGTCCTAACCGACTTGCCAAAACTATAGTTAAGTAGAAATTTGTGGAGTGGTTGAAAATCGTGTTTTAATGACTCCAACCTAAGTGTATGTAAACTTCCAACTTCAACTGTATGTGTTCTGATCAGCCTCTTTTGTGTTATTCAAGCCTTGACGACTCATTCAACAAGGAGAGCTACCTCATAGAGGGTGGACCTCACTCTTCTACCTCATGTAAGACTGGCACAGTCTAATGGGACTGTGTGAATGTTCCCCATATGAGGGTATTGATATGTTTAATAATACATATTAATACTTGACACGTTTTATTGTATATAGTTGAAGAGAATACATAAGTATGTGATTTACTTCCTTGCTAATTCCACTCTTGCTTTTTTTAGGGGATGCAGTTTTTCCTCCCTCACAGTGCAGAGAGGGAACATACCTAAGGTATGTGCTGCTGCTGAAGAATGTAACCTCGGCACTACCAATGCCAAAGCAGATAGATAAGAAGTGCTGTGGAATGAAATGTCCTCCATATGAAAAATAATTTGTGTGTTTTTAGTGGACGGGATATGATCGGAAAACTTTTGAATCCAACCCAAAATTTTTCCTCTTCCAAATGACCGTGAGTATAACGTTTATTTCTTCAATCTGGTCAGTTACACAGAAATGCTTAGGGCCTGTGTCACGGAACCACATTAAGCCTATTCCATGTTTAAAAGCCATTTCCATTGAGCATGCTTTTCAGTCCAGGTTTAGGTTTAATCAGGATCTGGGAAAATGACCCATAAAGATACCATTCCACTGTACCACATTCTGACTCCTCCAGAGTTCCAGGAGCTGGTCCTGGGTCTGCTGGTGGACATCAGTCAGTCAGTGAAGGTGCTGGTAGGATGGGTGAGAGTTTTGTAACACTGGGATTCTGCTGAGGGTTCTGGACCTGGAACAGACTTCCAGTTTGATGTGTGTAGAATCCTGGAAGACGTGGCCAACCTGGAGAGAGTTCTAGAGACTCCGGAGGTAGCTGCCCAGATGGTATGTGGATCTGCAGAGAAGCATAGAATGACAAACTGGCATCAATGAATTTACCTCCACTTAAAGTTGTAGGTGTAACTCCAATACATATTGAATAATACATTTTTTGGTAGTTAAAAAAAAAAAAAAGTTTTTCAGAAACAGTTCCTGAGTAGGATCGGTGGGAACACGTTGAGGGACAATGTCACCGAAGTGATGGAGAGGTGGACACACACTGCCTAAAATACTGTTGTACTCCTGTGTAAATCTCTCTTTCTGTGACTGGTATTTGATGGGTAACAGTCTTCTCTTACTAGGCTGATGACCAATGAACTGATGAGCAACTTCAACATGAAAGGAAGGAAATGGACCAAGAAGAGTTTTCTCACACACTCCCTGAGCAAAATCTTTATTGGTAAGAGTACAGAGTATATGAGCAGAGTGTAGCGGTCGGAAGTAACTCTTATCGCGCACTCAGCCAGCGCTCCACATCCTTTCTGACCACACTGCAAAAAACATCCTCAAACACAGGAAGATAAAAACATTTTTTTTTAAACCTGCTCAAAATTTACTCCATTCTTTCAAATCACCATTTCACCAACACCCATCTATTTTTGTGACTACCTGGACCTACCATTTGCTTTTGAAATCAAACTTTATGATTTGAATCAAATGTATTTTAATAAACATGACTGTAAGAAGCGCTTATTTCAAATAGGCTACAAGTCGTATTAAACAACATCTGAACACTCTAAATAGGTCAGAAGCCAGATAGGTAGTCTAGGAAGGAATGGAAATTAATTATTTAGGCCAGTGGTTCCCAGACATTTTTTATAGTCCCGTACCCCTTCAAACATTCAACCTCCAGCTGCACACCTCTCTAACACCAGGGTCAGTGCACTCTCAAATGTTTTTTTGCCATCATTGTAAGCCTACCACACACTATACGATACATTTATTAAACATAAGAATGAGAATGAGTTTTTGTCACAACCCTGCTCGTGGGAAGTGACAAAGGGCTCTTATAGGACCAGGGCACAAATAATAATAGTCAATAATGTTGCTCTTTATTTAGCCTTCTTACATATAAAACCTTATTTATCCATCAAAAATTGTGAATAACTCAGGGTGTGCTTGAAAGTATGAACATAACTGCAATGTTGTATTGGAGAGAGTCTCGGTCTTAAATCATTTTCCACACACAGTCTGTGCTGTATTTTAGTTTCCATGCTAGTGAGGGCTGAGAATCCACTCTCACATAGGTAAGTGGTTGCAAAGGGCATCAGTCTCTTAACATGCACAATTTGCCAAGGCAGGATACTCTGAGCGCAGCCCTGTCCAGAAATATGGCAGTGGCTTCTGATATAAATTCAATTTAAACAGAACCGCTTGTTGCAATTTCACTGCCCATATCATTGCATAATGCAGAAAATACACAAGAGTTTGCTGTCAGGCATTCCATAGGCAGCAAGAGCCTGCTTGCACATGCGTTACCACTCCACTATGTCTCCCTGTCATGGCTTTTGCGCCATCAGTACATATACCAACACATCTTGACCACTTTTTATTTTTTTCCATTTGATGTCACAAAGCTGTCCAGTACTTAAAAATATCCTCTCCTGTTGTCCTGGTTTCCAGTAGTCTGCAGAAGAGGATGTCAGACATCTACCAGAAGCTGTGCCAGGCCCGCCACGTCTGTTGACTCATCCAGCTGTAAAGCATAGAATTCACTGGGTTGTATGCAAGCAGTAATTGTTTCAAATCATCTCCTGCAATGTCACTGATGTGTCGTGCAACGGTGTTGTTTGATGAAGGAATTGTCTGTCTAATTTTTTGGGGCATTGTCCCAGCCATATCAGCGGCAGCAGGAAGACTTAAGTCCTCCACAATCGTATGGGGCTTGCCTGTCCTAGCCACTCAGTAGCTCACCATATAAGACACTTCTAGCCCCCTTTTATTAATGGTATCTGTTGATTTTATACATGTTTATTCCTCGAAAGTCGTCCTAATTGTCGCTCAAAAAACTCCCGTGGCTTATTTTTCAAATTGGCATGTTTCGTTTCTAAATGTCTACGCAAGAGTGAAGGTTTCCCACGAGAGAGTGACGGTTAATGTGATTGGATGGTCATTATTTGACAGTGTTATTTCGCTGAGCACTAGATGGTTTAATTTTATTTTGGGCAGTGAAACGACGCTAGTCGGGCGAGAGAAAAACATCACCCAAATGTATAGCCCCGTTGGAAAATCTAAATGGGACTGTTTGAAAATGCGAATCACATTTTTCTTTGGCGTACCCCGGACGTTTTACGCTATATTATTTCAAGGCTATAGCGTGCAAATACATATGATTTATTTTACCATTTGCGAGCGTGACACACTAGGCTGGCAGGAATATTAAGCGCTCAGCATTTCTAAACATTGTTTTAAATCATTATAGTCTAGACATTGCGAATATAGGCTGTGACTTAAAATGAACTTTTAGAAACGTGAGTGGCCGACGTCTGTGGCTTCAGGCTAGAGAGCAGGCCAGCAGCGGCGAATACCTTCTCCGCGCTTGCAGAGCCAGTGGTGATGCTAAACACCCTTCAGGCCAATCTTGCCAGGCTAAGCATTAATACGGATATATATTTTTTAGGTAGACCTAAAGATTTTTAGCCAAAATAACCCTATCAAAACGGAAAGCTTATTGAAAGAGGTAACATGTCAGGCCTATTGTGTAGATAATAGAATGAAAATGAACTCTACTTTTAAGAACATATTTTTGTTGTTTCTAAATCATTTTCTACAATAACACTAGCAACCCATCAAGCTCCTTTCCGTTAGCATGTGCACGTAGGACACCATCATGCTTTCGGGGTGCGTGTCTTCAAATTCCACAATAATTATTTAGTTGTGGACACGACATCACCGCACTCCCTCTCTTGCTCTTGGTCCTCATTTTTGTAAGTCACCTTGATTTTGCACCTGTATGTTTTGATCAGTTTCTTTATGATAATATTTAACGAACTCCATGACAGTAGCTAAAGCAAGGGGCTATAGCAGCACACAAGTAGACTTTAAATGCATGCTGGGCCCGGGCATGCCCTGAGCAAGTGAAGTGAATTGAGCAATACTGGAGTTAAATTGGAGCGGACGAGAAGGCGACGATCCAGCCTTTGGGAAAACTCACTCTCGCTTCAGTCAAATTGGGCACGCTCTACTCCGCTCATATACTCTACGAGTTACACAGCAAATTAGAAAATCATTTTACATCAGTAGTTCTGCATGACATGTTATGTGATTTGAATGAGCTAAGTGGTAGGCTATTATGTCTTCAATGCCTTATCTGATTATCATTTTATGTACCAAGTTTAATTGAGATTTGTTTTCGATTGTCTTACAGGGTTTCAAATGGTATATTGCTGGTAACCTTTGCAAACGTAAAAAAAATGTAAATGTATCACATGACATCTAGTTTCCTTTTTGGGTACTTGAGTTTCGGACAGGTGTCTAATTATCTCTGGCCCTCAAGATTATTACAAAAATAGTAGAATGACTAAGCTGTAAAACTTTATCCTAAATATAAACCATTAACTTGGTGAATACCGTTGGGGTTTAATAGGATTTCAACATGAAATATCCTTTGTTTTACACATTTGACAATGTCAATATGGCTTTGTTTTAAATGTTTTGGCACAAATGGTGGCAATTGTGGAAAAAATCAATAGTTGGAAGAGTTGCAGAGTTAATTGAAATAATGGCATTGTTAAATAGATTTGATTGATTAATTAGGCTATTTTCTCTTTGTGCATATGGTCTATCTAATAGAAACTCATGGACATAGAAAGTAAAAAATATATACTATATATGTGTATATATACAGTGCCAGTCAAAAGTTGACACCTATTCTTTCCAGGGTTTTTATTTTTACTATTTTCTACATTGTAAAATAATAGTGAAGGCAAAACTATGAAGTTACACATATGGAATCATGTAGTAACCAAAAAAGTGTTGAACAAATTCAAATATATTTGAGATTCTTCAAAGTAGCCACCCTTTGCCTTGATGACAGCTTTGCACACACTTTGCATGCTCTCCTCTCGAACCGCTTTTCACACACTTGGCATGCTCTCCTCTCGAGCCTGGCAATTCAATGCAAGGTGCCCTCAAATATAATGTATTTATATAGCCCTTCTTACATCAGCTGATATCTCAAAGTGCTGTACAGAAACCCAGCCTAAAACCCCAAACAGCAAGCAATGCAGGTGTAGAAGCACGGTGGCTAGGAAAAACTCCCTGGAAAGGCCAAAACCTAGGAAGAAACCTAGAGAGGAACCAGGCTATGAGGGGTGACCAGTCCTCTTCGGGCTGTGCCGGGTGGAGATTATAACAGAACATGGCCAAGATGTTCAAATGTCCATAAATGACCAGCATGGTCAAATAATAATAATCACAGTAGTTGTCAAGGGTGCAGCAAGTCAGCACCTCAGGAGTAAATGTCAGTTGGCTTTTCATAGCCGATCATTAGGAGTTTCTCTACCGCTCCTGCTGTCTCTAGAGAGTTGAAAACAGCAGGTCTTGTAGCACGTCCGGTGATCAGGTCAGGGTTCCATAGCTGCAGGCCGAACAGTTGAAACTGGAGCAGCAGCATGGCCAGGTGGACTGGGAACAGCAAGGAGTCATCATGCCAGGTAGTTCTGAGGCATGGTCCTCCGAGAGAGAGAAAGAAAGAGAGAATTAGAGCATACTTAAATTCACACAGGACCCCGGATAAGACAGGAAAAGTACTCCAGATATAACAAACTGACCCTAGCCCCCCGACACAAACTACTGCAGCATAAATACTGGAGACTGAGACAGGAGGTGTCAGGAGACGCTGTGGCCCCATCCAATGATACCCCCGGACAGGGCAAACAGGAAGGATATAACCCCACCCACCTTGCCAAAGCACAGCCCCCACACCACTAGAGGGATATCTTCAACAACCAACTTACCATCATGAGAGAAGGTGGAGTATAGCCCACAAAGATCTCCGCCACAGCACAACCAAAGGAGGGGCACCAACCCAGACAGGAAGATCACGTCAGTGACTCAACCCACTCAAGTTATGCACCCCTCCTAGGGACGGCATGAAAGAGCACCAGTAAGCCAGTGACTTAGCCCCTGTAATAGGGTTAGAGGCAGAGAATCCCAGTGGAGAGAGGGGAACCGGCCAGGCAGAGACAGCAAGGGCAGTTCGTTGCTTCAGAGCCTTTCCGTTCACCTTCACACTCCTGGGCCAGACTACACTCAATCATATGACCCACTGAAGAGAGGAGTCTTCAGTAAAGACTTAAAGGTTGAGACCGAGTCTGCGTCTCTCACATGGGGAGGCAGACCATTCCATAAAAATGGAGCCCTATAGGAGAAAGTCCTGCCTCCAGCTGTTTGCTTAGAAATTTACACAAATCAGACACGGACATTATTGTATTAGCTCGGTTTTACGGCTCTTTCTTTATTTTTTTAAACAAAGGGAAAATAATAGGTCCTCCAGCATATCATCTTCTGTGCTCCGGGGTCTTGCTGTATCCTGTGGGGAACAAAACTAAACTCCCTCTTTTATCTCTTGTACTGAGCATGACTATACAGAAGTAACCTCTCTTCCCCAGTCCCCACCCCCATATGCTGCCCTTTTGGCAGCTTTGTGGTACTTGTCCAGCTGGTGAGCAATCAGCCCCTTGATTACTCACCAACCACAATCAGCCCCAATTAGTCCTGGCCGGAGAGCCCTTCGAGACCTGGCACGTCCAGCAGAGAGACCCATCGCCGCGTGATGTCGACTCCATCTGTCACCAGGCCTCGACAAATCTCCCCCTGGTGGCCAACCTGCGGTACGCCACAATCCCTAATCCCTAACTAGTTTTCTCTCCTCTCTGAACCTCTGCCTATATTCCAGACATCATCATGATCACCCACCCATATGCCACTGAGTCTGCTGTCCTGCACCTGATGGTCAACGTACTGAATACGCCCCAGACAGACATGGAGGGGGAGGCCTACAAAACAGTTGTAGGTATTATTTATTTTCTGCGGTAGTAGAATATAAATTAATTGATAATGCCAGAGAAGCCGTTTTTTTTGGAGGATATATGGGCACGGGTTCATCTCGGGCCGGCAAACAGTACCAACGCATCAAATAATGATTTACATATTTTCATTAAAAAATGTTATTTTGATTAATTTATTCATACTATTTCATCCTTCCACAAGATAAAGATATAGTCCCAACATAAATATAGGGTCGTTACCCATGTAGGCTGGTCGTTCGTTCTAAATGTTCCATTGCCACACTGGCTGGCAAATGTTCTTATTGCTTGCTAGCTAGCCAACTACGGCTAACTTACAGTCATGTCAAACATTGCAGACAGAATAACAGCAAAATAGCTGCATTTGTGTTTAAGCTGTTTTTAGCTACATTTATTTACATACATCCATAACCATGAGCTTATGATACGCCATTTTGCACATAGAAAATGTGCTTTCTCATCAGGACACTGTTGTTCAGAGGAGCTAGCCAACAACACAACTAACACAATCACGTCAAACTGAAGCTGGAAAGACAGCAAACTAGCTGAGTTTCGTTTGACCTGTTTTCTATTCACATTTCTTTGTATATATCCATAAAAATAATGCCAGCTGATTCATAATTTCGACTAGCTGAGAAAAGCTGCCTGCTTTTCTGTCTCGTCTCGACTCCCAAGTTCATTACTATGAGACAGCTGGAGACCGAATTTCAATATGGAAACAATGTTGCAAATGTCAGAGAGACAGACAGCAAGGTTTATACAACTCTTTTTTGTTGAAAATCAAATGTTAGTCTAAAATAAATGGGATATAATGTCTAGGTGGTTTTTATAGTGGAGATCAAGTTTATAAATTGCCTGGCTGGGCTGATGAGACAGTGGATTGCGCTGAGAGATTAAACAGAGTAAATAGGCATATCACCGTCATAGCTTTAGCCGGTGGTAACTTGTGGAATACTCAAGGTTGTCAAAGTACTGAGTAAAGGTTCTCAATACTTATGTAAATGTGATATTTGTTTTTTATTTTTTAATACATTTGCAAAAATTTCTGAATCTGTTTTTGCTTTGTCATTATGGGGTATTGTGTGTAAATTGATGAGGATATATATTTTTTAAATACATTTTTAGAATGAAGCTGTAATGTAACAAAATGTGGAGAAAGTCAAGGGGTCTGAATACTTTCCGAATGCGCTATAGATTGCATTATTTTAAGTCTGGTTATGAGCCACAGGGTTCAATCCTCGGGCCGACTCTTTTCTCTGTATATATCAATGATGTTGCTCTTGCTGCGGGCGATTCCCTGATCCACCTCTACGCAGGTGACACCATTCTATATACTTCCGGCCTGTCCTTGGACACTGTGCTATCTAGCCTCCAAACGAGCTTCAATGCCATACAACACTCCTTCCGTGGCCTCCAACTGCTCTTAAACGCTAGTAAAACCAAATGCATGCTTTTCAACCGTTCGCTGCCTGCACCCGCACGCCTGACCAGCATCACCACCCTGGATGGTTCCGACCTTGAATATGTGGACATCTATAAGTACCTAGGTGTCTGGCTAGACTGTAAACTCTCCTTCCAGACTCATATCAAACATCTCCAATCGAAAATCAAGTCAAGAGTCGGCTTTCTATTCCACAACAAAGCCTCCTTCACTCACGCCGCCAAACTTGCCCTAGTAAAACTGACTATCCTACCGATCCTCGACTTCGGCGATGTCATCTACAAAATTGCTTCCAACACTCTACTCAGCAAACTGGATGCAGTTTATCACCGTGCCATCCGTTTTGTCACTAAAGCACCTTATACCACTGCGACTTGTATGCTCTAGTCGGCTGGCCCTCGCTACATATTCGTCGCCAGACCCACTGGCTCCAGGTCATCTACAAGTCCATGCTAGGTAAAGCTCCGCCCTATCTCAGTTCACTGGTCACGATGGCAACACCCATCCATAGCACGCGCTCCAGCAGGTGTATCTCACTGATCATCCCTAAAGCCTACACCTCATTTGGCCGCCTTTCGTTCCAGTTCTCTGCTGCCTGTGACTGGAACGAATTGCAAAAATTGCTGAAGTTGGAGACTTTTATCTCCCTCACCAACTTCAAACATCTGCTATCTGAGCAGCTAACTGATCGCTGCAGCTGTACATAGTCTATCGGTAAATAGCCCACCCATTTTTACCTACCTCATCCCCATACTGTTTTTATTTATTTACTTTTCTGCTCTTTTGCACACCAATATCTCTACCTGTACATGACCATCTGATCATTTATCACTCCAGTGTTAATCTGCAAAATTGTAATTATTTGCCTACCTCCTCATGCCTTTTGCACACAATGTATATAGACTCCCCTTTTTTTTCCTACTGTGTTATTGACTTGTTAATTGTTTACTCCATGTGTAACTCTGTGTTGTCTGTTCACACTGCTATGCTTTATCTTGGCCAGGTCGCAGTTGCAAATGAGAACTTGTTCTCAACTAGCCTACCTGGTTAAATAAAGGTGAAATAAAAAATGTTTTAAAAAATGACCCCTACATAAGAGTGTCAAAACCTACCACACGAGGCATAACATTCCATTACACCATAGCCTACTTGTCAACAGTATGTTTATGTTATTTGAAACATATTAAATTGTCATTGTAATTGTGCACATGTTGATTTCAGACATGCACCTACCCCACTACCACTGCTCTGTTGCTGATAACTGGGATGAATGCAGGAGCAGATTTCCGGAGCAGCACAAGAGACCCTCTTTGTGACTGATGACTGACAATAAGGGCATGTACGTGATAGGCCTATATGGCTTGTATGATTATGATGGTCATAATGCTTCTTGTCAAAGTGTATTTTCTACAAGTTATTTAAAATATGATGACAAAAACATGCCTGTAAAGGCTTCATTACAACAACGGACTTAAAAACAAACTTTAAAACGAAAGGAAAGTTCTTGGCAAGGCAAAAACACATTTGAATAAATGTGGGTTTTGACAGTTATGTAGGGGTCATAACCAGCAATAAAACAATGCAAAATATGTCACAACAGGTGTAAATATATGGGTCATGACAGTGTTATGACATGTTATGTCAGCTGTTCTTACATATTATGACATAGTTATGACCATGTCATAACATGTTATGACGCTGGGTGTCAAGTGAAGTGTTACTGAAAAATCAGATTTTGGAACCTGTCCTATTGGACTGGAACAAGAATCTAATAGAAAAACCCTATCAGATTTTGGAACCAATCTTATAGGATTAAATTGTGTAGGATGGGTCCAATAGGATTCTATCTTGTAGTATAAAACCCTACAGGATAGGTTCCAAAACCTGATAGGATTTTCTTTTGGATTGTAATGGGATTTTTTAAATTGAAGTTCTATAGGAATTTTTGACTAGGTAGAATGCATAAGAGGAAATGGGAGTCACGTGGAATGACTCATGGCTGCAGGTGTGGCAGTAATACGGTCACAGCAACAGCCCTAGTCCAGACACAAGGAGGAATCGCCGTTGATGTGTATGCGGGATGGCTGTTCCCGACAGCCCTGGCTACTCAGCAAAATACTCCAACTACTGCTTTATGGATGATGCCACAATGGACTTGAGTCTCTCTTTCCTCTCCAGCAGCATACTACCCTGCATCCCACTGCTAGCTTGCTTCTGAAGCTAAGCAGGGTTGGTCCTGGTCAGTCCCTGAATGGGAAACCGGATGCTGCTGGAAGTGGTGTTGGAGGGTCAGTATCAGGCACCCTTTCTTCTGGTCTAAAAGAATATCTCAATGCCCCAGGGCAGTGATTGGGGACATTGCCCTGTGTAGGGTGAAGTCTTTCGGATGGGACGTTAAACAGGTGTCCTGACTCTGTGGCCACTTAACTTCTTAAGGCTAGAGGGCACTATTTTAACATTTGGATGAAAAGTGTGCCCAAAGTAAACTGCCTGCTACTCAGGCCCAGAAGCTAGGATATGCATATAATTGGTACATTTGGATAGAAAACACTCTAAAGCTTCTAAAACTGTTAGAATTATGTCTGTAAGTATAACATAACTTATACGGCAGGCGAAACCTCGAGGGCAAACCATCCAGGAATTTTTCTTTTTGAGGTCACTCTCTTTTCAATGGGTGTTCTATGTGGATCTAGATTTCTAAGGCACTTGCTTGCAGTTCCTATCGCTTCCACTAGAAGTCAACAGTCTTTAGAAATTGGTTGATATTTTTCCTTTGAGAAATGAAGTAGCCATTTCCTATCTGGGTGGATAGCCAAGTGTACTGTTGTGGTTGGGCCGTTCGACCTGAAAGCTCGCTCCAATTTTCTTTTGTCCGGTATTGAACACAGTTTATTCCGTCTGAAATTTGATCGATTATTTACGTTTAAAAATACCTCAAATTGGACAAGGAAAGTTGTTTGAAATGTTTGGATCAAGTTTACAGGTAACTTATTCGATACTTTGTAGTCATGTTGCGCGAGTTGGAACCGGTGTATTTTCTAAATCAAGCGCGCCAAATAAATTGACATTTTGGGGATACAACAACAGAATGTATTGAACAAAACAACCATTTGTGATGTTTAATGGACATATTGGAGTGCCAACAGAAGAAGATCTTCAAAGGTAAGGCATGAATTATATTGTTATTTCTGACTTTTGTGTCGCGCCTGGCGGGTTGAAATATGATTTTCATGTGTTTGTTTGATGGGGTGCTCTCCTCAGATAATAGCATGGTTTGCTTTCGCGGTAAAGCCTTTTTGAAATCTGACACTGGCTGGATTAACAAGAAATTCATATTTAAACCGATGTATAACACTTGTATGAATTATTATTATGAGTATTTCTGTTTTTGAATTTGGCGCGCTGCGCACGAAGGGATCACTAAGAAGTTTAAGATTGAATGGCACTTATTGTAAGAGTAGGGGTGTTAACCCTGGTGTCCTGGCTAAATTCCCAATCTGTCCTTCATATCATCATGGCTACCTAATCATCCCCAGTTTACAATTGGCTCATTCATTCCCCCCTCCTCTCACCTGTAACTATTCCCCAGGTCAGTCTCAGTGGAGGGAGGAATGCCTTGGACATCAGCAGTGGTCACCATCTGGTCAATCGTGGTGGACTGGTCAAGTTCAGTGTTCCCTCTAAACTGGGTGCGCAGTAGCCCGAGACTGCCGTGCAGGGAGAAGAAATATTAGCCCAAAGAGAGAGAACTTCACTCAACTTTCTAGAGCAGTGGTCACCATCCGGTCAATCGCAGTAGACTGGTCAAGTTCAGTGTTCCCTCTAAACTGGGTGCGCAGTAGCCCGAGACTGCCGTGCAGGGAGAAGAAATATTAGCCCAAAGAGAGAGAACTTCACTCAACTTTCTAGAGCAGTGGTCACCATCCGGTCAATCGCAGTAGACTGGTCGATCTAAAGTCATTCCTAGTCGATCACCAAACATTTCTGTAACAAACCCAGCGATAAAGCCTTGTGTTCCTATTTTCTTTGTATTGTTGATGGTAGGTGCACCCGATTCAGCTGCTCTGTGCACCGGGTAAGCAACTGTTGCCATTTTGAACCATTTCATGTGTCTGAAGGTAGAAACTCTGCCTCCCCAGAGAGCAAATCAAGTGCACTATAGGTTTACCGCTGGCCAATCAGATGGCTCAGATTACCGTGTATGCAGGAATATAGCAGGCATAAAAGAAAGCTAAAGCAAAATGCAGGAATATAGCAGGCATAAAAGAAAGCTAAAGCAAAATTCATACTGTGGGTTTTCAAAAAGTTTAAAACCATGACTAGAGGGAGACTGTCTACGAATACAGCAAAGAACTGTTATAAATATGAGTTCTTCTTATTTCCACTCAGCACTACAATGAGCACTTCAGCAGTAATGAATGTGTAGGAAAGTTTATCTATAGTCTTGCGTTATTATTAGAGGCTTGGGTCTTTTTTAATATCAAGGAATTCTTTCTCTGTTCATAGGAGTAACAACATGAATTTGTGCATGAGGCAGAAATAGTGCGGTGTGACATGAGTTTTGCCAGCAGCTGGAAGACGGTGTCCCTTTTTTGGTCAGTATCAGTGGAGGAAAGGGAGAGCTGAGGGAGGTTGAGAGGCGGACCTTCAGTCTCCTGCTCTCTCCCTCCACTGAGACTGACCATCATATGCAGTCACTATCAGCCCAGTAAAATACAAGTTAGAAAGGAAATTATTTAAATGTATGTTCACTCAGCTGTGCCTCACAACGGATCTATTACTGGTCTGATCATATAGCCTACCTCAAATTTTGAAGTATATATATTTTTTTAACAGCCCCAACAACAATGCATTGGCAGGGGAATTCAAGCAAAGCCAATATGCATGTATAATGTATTGGGTCTATAGCTTACTGCACAAACCTCATTGCTACAGTACAGTTTTTAATTGGTTAATGTTGCATAAGCTTTCGTTTTTTAAAGTCGTGTAAATACAACATCTGAGTGGTAGATGTCGGCTTGCATTTTGACTCAAAGTGATCTTGACTCAGAAAAGGTTGGTGACTACTGTTCTGTAGTTTTCCCTGTTAACACTATCAACATTACCATTTACTGTGGCAATTTTGATCTGATCAATGCAATATTAGCCACTTTCAATGCTTGTTGTAGGCAGAATGCATCGAAATAGGATTTTATTGCATTGACACTCACGACTCAGCCCATACTCTACACACACCAGTGCAGCATAACCAATCAGAGCTGCAGTAGGCCTATATGCAAATAGGCCATTGCCGTATATGGATCTGTGCCATTTAATTTGAACTGGACTGTGTTTACACAACAGTATGAGCGGTCATGAGTAGATGCGCTTGTTTTGATATCAAAGCGAGAGCTGCATGAAGCCACGTGTGCCCATTTTTTTCATATCCTTTGTTAGTGAGTTATTAGACCAGTGTTACGTTCCCCAGTTTCTGTGTTGTTGTGGGTTTGTATGTGTTAATGTGTGTATTTCAGAAAATGGCTTCCAAAGTCCAAAGCAGCTGATTGGTTGGCCACATTGCTAATTGGAGCTCTGACCCTGCCCCCTTGTCAGGGGATACAGCTGTCTTCAATTACAGACTCCTTCTGCAGCTGGATATAAGCCAGTGTTTCTTTGTTAGGAGGAGAGAGAGCATCTGGGTATGTCCTGTATTGGTTGTTGCTCAGAGAGAGACAAGGCAAAAAGGGCATTCTAAGGTATTAAAAGGAACATAAAATTCAACATACCAATTAGGATCTGGCTAAAAATACTTGAATCAGTCATAGAACCCATTGCCCTTTATGGTTGTGAGATCTGGGGTCCGATCACCAACCAAGATTTCACAAAATGGGACAAATTGAGACTACATGCAGAATTCTGCAAAAATATCCTCTGTACAACGTAGAACACCAAATAATGCATGCAGAGCAGAATTAGGCAGATACCCACTAATTATCAAAATCCAGAAAAGAGCCTTTAAATTCTACAACCACCTAAAAGGAAGTTATTCCCAAACCTTCCATAACAAACCCATCACCTACAGAGAGATTAACCTGGAGAAGAGTCCCCTAAGCAAGCTGGTCCTGGGGCTCTGTTCACAAACACAAACACACCCCACAGAGCCCCAGGACAGCAGCACAATTAGACCCAAGCAAATCATGAGAAAACAAAAAGATAATTACTTGACACATTGGAAAGAATTAACAAAAAAACAGAGCAAACTAGAATGCTATTAGGCCCTAAACAGAGAGTACACAGTGGCAGAATACCTGACCACTGTGACTTGACCCAAACTTAAGGAAAGCTTTGACTATGTACGGACTCAGTGAGCATAGTCTTGCTATTGAGAAAGGCCGCCGAAGGTAGACATGGCTCTCAAGAAAAGACAGGCTATGTGCACACTGCCCACAAAATGAGGTAGAAACTGAGCTGCACTTCCTAACCTCCAGCCCAATGTATGACCATATTAGAGACACATATTTCCCTCAGATTACACAGATCCACAAAGAAATCAAAAACAAACCCAATTTTGATAAACTCCCATATCTACTGGGTGAAATACCACAGTGTGCCATCACAGCAGCAAGATGTGTGACCTGTTGCCACAAAAAAAGGGCAACCAGTGAAGAACAAACACCATTGTAAATACAACCCATATTTATGCTTATTTATTTTCCCTTGTGTACTTTAACCATTTGTACATTGTTACAACACTGTATATATACAGTGCCTTGCGAAAGTATTCGGCCCCCTTGAACTTTGCGACCTTTTGCCACATTTCAGGCTTCAAACATAAAGATATAAAACTGTATTTTTTTGTGAAGAATCAACAACAAGTGGGACACAATCATGAAGTGGAACGACATTTATTGGATATTTCAAACTTTTTTAACAAATCAAAAACTGAAAAATTATCTTTCTGTATTGTGGTGACCTTGTTTTGTAAGCAGAGATAGACTCTACCAAACAGCATATCTATGGAGGCAGAGTTGATAGTGCGCTGGGCTTTGAGCCGGAAGGTTGAGGGTTTGCGCAACACACAATACATGTGTCAGTGGTGTCACAAGCGTAATGATGGATGTCCAGCCATCAGAATTCACGGTCCACCGAGTAAAGCGGCTGAGATTATGTTGTGGTGCATTCCAGGTCTTGCAGGGTCCAGCATGCCAGACAACTTGCTGTCTGCCAATTAAAGGACTGCCTGGGATGTTTTGACAGCGGGGAACTGGATGGAGGGCTGGCCATATCAGATTCTGATGTATTGCTACAGTTGAAGTCGGAAGTTTACATACACCTTAGCCAAATACATTTAAACTCAGTTTCACAATTCCTGACATTTAATCCTAGTAAAAATTCCCTGTTTTAGGTCAGTTAGGATCACCACTTTATTTTAAGAACGTGAAATATCAGAATAATAGTAGAGTGATTTATTTAATTTTATTTCTTTCATCCCATTCCCAGTGGGTCCGAAGTTTACATACACTCAATTAGTATTTGGTAGCATTGCCTTTAAATTGTTTAACCGGGAACACGGACACCAGCCAGATTCAGCTCGGCCAATACCTGCCAGTCTGTAGAGTGCAATATCAACCCAGAGCATATCGGTCTGCTTTTTCTCGATCACATTACTGGATTCCTACTGCAAGCTCTGGACCAGTACACCGGATCATCGCAGTTAGTTAGCTGCAACTTGAGTAGCTACTGCTGGCTAACTCCTCTGTCCCAAAGCAAGCACCAGATGGGCCTAGCTCGAGGCTAGCTCAAGGCTATCTCCCGGCTAGCTGAAGAGGTCTACCAGCTAAGTATTGGGATACAATACATTTTGCTAATTGGCCTGGACCCTTTTGGCCAACAAGGAGCCTCGCCGATCCATCACGACTGGTCTGCCAACGGAATCATCTGAGGAGGTTTCAACAGGCTTTTCCGTTGCGACATCGCCGTAGACACATCTGCTAGCCTCGGCCCGCTCGCTATGTCTACAGCTCGCCTAGCAAAGTAGCGACTACTGAACGGCTCCCTGACCCACCTATTGCTGTTCATTGGACCCTATGATCACTCGGTTACACATGCCTCTCCCTAATGTCAATATGCCTTGTCTACTGCTGTTTAGGTTAGTTATTATTTTATTTCACTGTAGGGCCCCCAGCCCGCCCTACAGGCCTTAGGTCTTTTGTCCCCACACACACACACGGGGAGACCTCACCTGGCTTAACTTGTGCTATCCTACCGACTGTACTCACATCCTACCATACCCTTGTCTGTACATTAGGCCCTCAATTTATTCCCCCCACCCCCAGAAATCAGCTACTTTTATTCTGTTCCCAACGCACTAGACAACTAGTTCTTATAGCCTTTAGCCGTACCCTTATCCTACTCCTCCTCTGGTGATGTAGAGGTTAACCCAGGCCCTGCAGCCCCCAGAACCACACCTATTCCCAGGCGCCAGGCACTCTCATTTGTTGACTTCTGTAACCGTATAAGACTTGGTTTCATGCATGTTAACATCAGAAGCCTCCTCCCTAAGTTTGTTTTATTTACTGCTTTTCACACTCCCTGATATCCTAGCCATGTCTGAATCCTGGCTTAGGAAGGCCACCAAAAGTTCTGAAATTTCCATCCCCAACTACAACATTTTCCGACAAGATAGAACTGTCAAAGGGGGCGGATTTGCAATCTACTTCAGAGAGCCTGCAGAGTTCTGTCTTACTATCCAGGTCTGTGCCCAAACAATTTGAGCTTCTACTTTTAAAAATCCACCTTTCCAGAAACAAGTCTCACCATTGCATTGTTTTTGACCATCCCCAGCTGTGCCCTGGACACCATATGTGAATTAATTGCCCCTTTATTTAACCAGGTAGGCTAGTTGAGACCAAGTTCTCATTTGCAACTGCGACCTGGCCAAGATAAAGCAAAGCAGTGTGACACAGACAACAACACAGAGATACACATGGAGTAAACAATAAACAAGCCAATAACACAATAAACAAATCAATGAAAGTCTATATACAGTGTGTGCAAAAGGCATGAGGAGGTAGGCAATAAATAGGCCATAGGAGCGAATAGTTACAATTTAGCAGATTGACACTGGAGTGATAAATGAGCAGATGATGATGTGCAAGTAGAGATACTGGTGTGCAAAAGAGCAGAAAAGTAAATAAAATAAAAAAAATAGTATGGGGATGAGGTAGATAAATTGGGTGGGCTATTTACAGATGGATTAGGACAGCTGCAGCGATCGGTTAGCTGCTCAGATAGTTGATGTTTAAAGTTGATGAGGGAAATAAAAGTCTCAAACTTCAGCGATTTTTGCAATTCGTTCCAGTCACTGGCAGCAGAGAACTGGAAGGAAAGGCGGCCAAATTAAGTGTTGGCTTTGGGGATCATCAGTGACATACCTGCTGGAACGTGTGCTATGGGTGGGTGTTGTTAAATCCGTAACCATGGGCACCCTCATAGATATCATCCTGACCAACTTTCCCTGTAAATACATCTCTACTGTCTTCAGCCAGGATCTTCGCGATCCTCTACCTGTATCCATGATGGGTACCACCCCTCATCACTGTCAAACGCTTCCTAAAACACTTCAGTGAGCAGGCCTTTCTAATCAACCTGGCCCGGGTATCCTGGAATGATATTGACCTCATCCTGTCAGTAGAGGATGCCTGGTTGCACTGCAAAAGTGTTCTCCTCTCCATCTTAAATAAGCATGCCCTATTCAAATGTAGAACTAAGAACAGATATAGCCCTTGGTTCACTCCAGACTGGACTGCCTTTAGCCAGCACAAACATCCTGTGGCGTACTGCATTAGCATCGAATAGCCCCTGTGATATGCAACTTTTCAGGGAAGTAAGGAAGCTGACACAGTCAGTTAGGAAAGATAAGGCTAGCTTTTTCAAACAAAATAGCATCCTGTAGCACTAATTCCAAAACGTTTGGGTACACTAAAGTCCATGGAGAATAAGAGCACCTCCTCCCACTGCACTGAGGTTAGAAAATAGTGTCACCACTGATAAATCTACCATAATCAATCATTTCAATAAGCATTTTTCTACGACTAGCCTTGCTTTCCACCTGGCTACTCCTACCTGGCCAACAGCTCTGCACCCCCGCAGAAATTTTCCCAAGTCTAGACAGCTGATGTTCTGAAAGAGTTGCAAAATCTGGATCCCTACAAAGCAGCTGGGCTAGACAATCTGGACCCTCTCTTTTTAAAATTATCTGCCGAAATTATTGCAACCGCTATTACTTGCCTGTTCAACCTCTCTTTCATATTGTCTGAGATTCCCATAGATTAGAAAGCTGCCGCAGTCATCCCCCTCTTCAAAGGAGGAGACACTCTTGACCTAAACTGCTATATACCTATATCTACCCTACCCTGTCTTTCTAAGATCTTTGAAAGCCAAGTTAACAAACAGATTACCGACCATTCCGAATCTCACCGTACCTTCTTCGCTATGCAATTTGGTTTCAGAGTGGGTCATGGATGCACCTCAGCCACGCTCAAGGTCCTAAACGATATCATAACCGCCATCGATAACAGACAATACTGTGCAGCTGTCTTCATTGACCTGGCCAAGGATTTCGACTCTGTCAATCACCGCATTCTAATCGGTAGACTAAATAGCCTTGGTTTCTCAAATGACTGCCTTGCCTCATTCACCAAATACTTCTCAGAGTTCAGTTCGTCAAATCGGAGGGCCTGTTGTTAGGACCTCTGGCTGTCTCTATGGGGGTGCCTCATGGTTCAATTCTCAGGCCGACTCTTTTCTTTCTTGCTGCTGGTGATTCTCTGATCCACATCTATGTAGACGACACCATTCTGTATACATCTGGCCCTTCGGACACGGTGTCAACAAACCTCAATGAGCTTCAATGCCATTCAACACTCATTCTGTGGCCTCCAACTGATTTTAAAATGCTAGTCAAACTAAATGCTTGCTCTTCAACTGATTGCTGCCTGCCTGACTAGCATCACTATTCTGGATGGTTCTGACTTAGAATATGTGGACAACTATAAATACCTAGGTGTCTGGCTAGACTGTAAACCCTCCTTCCAGACTCACATTATGCATCTCTAATCCAAAATTAAATCTAGAATCGGCTTCCTATTTCACAACAAAGCCTCCTTCACTCATGCTGCCAAACATATCCTCCTAAAACGGACTATCCTACCGATCTTTGAATTCGGTGTCCTTTACAAAATTGCCTCCAACACTCATCAAATTGGATGTAGGTCTATCACAATGCCATCTGTTTTGTTACCAAAGCCCCATATACTACCCAGCACTGCAACCTGTATGCTCTCATTGGCTGGCCCTCGCTACATATCTGTCGCCAAACCCACTGGCTCCAGGTCATCTATAAGTCTTTGCTAGGTAAAGCCCCACCTTATCTCAGTTCACTGGTCACCATAGCAACACCCACCCGTAACACGCACTCCAGCAGGTATATTTCACTGGTCATCCCCAAAGCCAACACCTGCTTTGGCCGCCTTTCCTTCCAGTTCTCTGCTGCCAATGACTGGAACGAATTGCAATAATCACTGAAGCTGGAGACTTATCTCCCTCTGACTTTAAGCATCAGCTGTAAGAGCATTTTACCGATCACTGTACCTGTACACAGCCCATCTGTAAATGGCACACCCAACTACCTCATCCCGATATTTATTTATTTTCTCTTTTGCACCCCAGTATCTTTACTTGCACATCTATCACTCCAGTGTTTAATACCTAAATTGTAATTACTTCGCCTCTATGGCCTATTTATTGCCTTACCTCCCTAATCTCACTACATTTGCACACACTGTACATAGATTTTTCTATGGCGTTATTGAAAGTACGTTTGTTTATCCCATGTGTAAATCTGTTTTGTCGCACTGCTTTGCTTTATCTTGGCCAGGTCGCAGTTGTAAATGAGAACTTGTTCTCAACAGGCCTACCTGGTGAAATAAAAAGCCATTTCTGGTGAATGAGACAAGACTAACAAGGGAAATACATTAACTAATAGTACAGGTAGATAGCAATAAACTATACTACAGAGATGCAAAATAAGTTAGAGGAAAAACAAAAAGAACTTGAGGAACTTATTTAAGAAATATCTAATGCAATCTATTTCTAAATTAAAGCAAACTGGATGGAAAATGGAGAAAAATGCACAAAATTCTTCTTGAATCTCCAATACATGAATGCTAACAAAAATAATTTGCAGAAACTCGTTACTGAAAACATCTGATTCTCCAAATTATTTTTTAAAAGAGGGAGCTAAATATTTTAGGCAGATGTTCTCTTTTCTGTCTCATCCTCTCCCACTCAATGACGATTACGGTAAGGAATTCTTTCCAAATATTATAAATGGAAAATTGAAAATTAACACATGTACAGGAAGATAAAGGCGAAGGCCAAATGAGAGGAATAACTTTAAAATCCTTTAAGTCTGGAAAAACCCCAGGGCTTGATGATACACTTATACCCATATGTCAAGTATTTTTTGATTGTTTTAACTACTCTTATAGAAAAGGTAGTCTGTCAGGTACTGAGCAGGAAGGTCTGATTTCTCTATTATTAAAACAAGACCCAGATGGCAAATAGACTGGATCTTTATATCTAAAAACTGGAGGCCCCTTACATTTCAATATTGTCATGCAAAAATACTAGCGAAGTGCATAGCACTCAGAATTAAAAGGGTTTTACCAAGTATTGTTCATCCTGATCAGACAGGTTTTTTTACATGGATGATACATTGGAGATTATTTACAACAACTACTAGAAATAATAAACATGAAACATCTATGAAGCCAGGCCTGGTATTTATAGCGGATTTTGAAAAGGCATTTGATAAAGTAAGACTGGATTTGATTTATAAACGCGCTGATTGTTTTTCTTCAATTTTTGTTATTTTCTTATAAAATGGGTCAAAATAATGTATAGCAACCCCAGGTGTAAAATACTAAACGTGTACTTCTCAGGGTTTTGAATTGTCAAGAGGAGTTAAACAAGGGTGTCCACTGTCACCATATCTATTCATTATGGCCATCTAAATGCTTGCTATTAAAATCAGATCCAATAACATTAGAGGATTATAAATTCAAGGCTTAAAAACAAAGGTGTCCATGTATGCCAATGACTCCAGTTTTATATTAAGTCCGCAAGCTAGATCCCTGCAATGTCTCATTGAAGATAAGTATACAATATTACGTATTGGATCTTTAAAAAATACAAATTTTACCTTACCCTACAGTTTACCTATAAAATGGGCTGATGGTGAAGTAGACATACATGGCATTCATATCACAAAAGATATAAATAAGCTCCCCAAAATGAATTTCAATATAATACTTGTAAAAATAGACAGGATCCTGCAACCATGGAGAGGTAAATACCTGTATTACCGGAAAAATTGCCCAGATTAACTCCTTAGTCATGTTTACTCACTTACTTATGGCACGGCCTACTCCTGATGATTCGTTTTTTCAAATCAAATATTTTTCTTTATCTGGGACACTAAACCTGACAAAAGTAAAAGTATCTGTCTTTTTCAAATCAGCATTAGAGCTGGCTTCAATTTCATCCCCCTAAAAAGATAATATTTGTTCTATGTGTCACGGCTGCTCCTCTGCGTTGCAGGGGCGGTTCCTCCTGCAGGCAGAGGAGGGTCGTTATTGATTGGAGTCAACTGGGATCAGAGTATTTAAACTGTCACTAATCCTCTTTCTCTCTCTTCTCTTTCTCTTTCACTTTCTCTTTCTCCTCTCCAGGTGGCGAACCTGTTTTGTTCTTTTGTAGTTTTGCATAGTTTTCACTGTCATTCACACACACAGATTCACGCATCATGCCCTTTACATACACCTTACATTATGATACTTCCACACCTCATTCCTTTTTCTTAGTTTAAAGTTAATAGTTTTGTTTACAATAAAGAACATTTTTTAATTGGCCTATACCTGTTGTTCGCGTCCCCTCATTTTTGCCACAGGCTATGAGCCGGCCTGTGACATATGGCTGAACTCAAATGTGCTGGTTGATAAAATACTTGTATTTATGGGAAATATTTTTGAAAAGGGTATTTTTTTCTTAAATTATATTGTAAGTTGAAATGGTAGAGTTATCAGAATTGTATGGGAAGGTCTGCTCAAGCCCATAATGGATGGTCCTGAAACAACAATTGCTCGACTTTTGCCGTTCTTACTGCCAATTTTAATTTGTTACCCTTCAGAATCCATTCCCCCGGGATCTCACAAACCTTATCCAACCCCTAAATCGGTTCTATACCCGTTGCCATGTAAAATGATCCTGGTATTGTTACTGGTCACATGTTTAATGACATGGGTAATAGTTGTATCGCCTTAGATTGTGCCCCTGTTACGCCGCTGAACGTGATAGTTTTCCCTGTCGCAAATTTAGCCAATTTCTCGTCATAGGTATTCCGCAAGATTTAATACCTGGCCTTTTATTAAACAGTTTGGTATAACGTTATCGCATATGTCTTCATTCACATAGAAACTCTAATCTCTATGTACCACCTATCGATCGAACAGAGACTATACACCGCCAGGTGAAAGTTCCATTCCTTCTACTTTCCAGAGGATTTGTTGTTGCGCTTTTGAAAATGATGCAAACGCTTGCCTGGCAACATTTTCTCAGAATATAGCAGGCTCCTTATCCACTTGACACTCCCTTTTCCAATGACCAATAGCCCCACACCTAATACAGGACTCGGTTTCCCTACGCTTTGATGCTTTTTTCGTTACGTTTCTTAGTTTTATCTTGGCCATTGAAACAATATTCAGTGCTTTTCTCTATGGTCCTATTAACCCCTCGCTCATCTGCGAGGTGAGCGGAGTCATATTTCACTCTCAAAACATCGTCTTGATTTAAATCTACTACTCACGCAATTATCTTTTGATCACAGGGTTCAACCCGTCATTAAAGAAGAAGAGCAAATTCTATCAATACACTCCCGTTCCCAGTCCTTCTAACTATTTTCTAAGATAGCACTACACACTTCCCCGGATAATAATTAATTGGACACGGCACTTAATACCTTGTATTAAAACCGATACCATAAATGTCTGCGAATCTATTACTGGAGAATACTGATTTATTAATGTATTTGTGACGTATCTCATCCAATATCCCTATTGATAACACATCACCAAAATTATTCACACTTGTCTTCCTATTTCCACATAATCTGCCATGGTTCACCACCCCAACAGGGCACCTACCTAACCTTCCATTCACACTTTTATGGTCAATACAACTAGGCTCTCACCCCGTTATAGCAATGCAGGGACCCAACCCCGCTGGTATTTACCCCCTAGGACTCACCGTTCGCAGGTTCCAGCCTGTGCGGGCTTACCTTCCGGCGCTCACCCTATATTAATAGTAATCACAGGTATTAATCCACTGGAATTTACTATTGACTTTATAGTACTAGCAGGAACCAACCTAATAGGGAGTTACCCCCTAGGACTTATCCTACATGAGTATGAGTTTACCTTCCGGGCCTTACCATTTACTATAAAGCTAAGACCGTTTGTTACACAATGGGCCTTTTGAATAAACTCAGGCTTCCTAAATCCGTATTCTATAACTATTCAGCCTACGATTCTCATCTCCCCAAGATGTCAAAATGAGTGGTAACAGGTGTAGGAACTTGCCTACCTTATTTGCTGTGCCGGCTCCTGTTCCACTGATCTGGACTCTTTGGTATTGATTTAAAAATCGTGGTGAATCCTGTCGACAACGCCAACTGTTAGGTTACTATTTTTCAGAGTAAATAACTCACGGACACTAGAGAAGCTTTAAGTTGAATCTTTCTCAAAGGTTCTGTACAGCTGAAATCAGACCACTAAACATTTCAGAAATCACAGTTTATATACATCCTACTTAAGACACTCATCTTCCTTACAGTTTATGGCTCCACAGGAAAGAAGGTAACCAAATACTAACCCTGATTTAACTCCCTTAAGGGGAATTGACCTCACCCCTCACCTCCTGATCCACAGATATCTGTCTTCCCTATAAATTATTTAATATCTCAATGTTCAAAGTTTAGTCGATTCCAACACAAGCATACCAATCACTTGTTGCTGCCACCACAATACGTAAATACAGAGTGGGTTTGTGTTTGATTTGACTCAAGCCTGTCGTTTAAAAAATTTTTAGGCCAAAAAGTTCATTTTCTTTGCTGTTTTGCCTTGCAGTATTGGTAAATGGCCTTGTTGCAAACAGAATGGATGATTTGGAGTGGATTTTCTTTTAACACAGGCTTCATTCTTTTCACTTTGTCATACACTATATCTACAAAAGTATGTGGACACCCCTTCAAACTAGTGGATTCGGCTAGTTCAGTCACACCCGTTGCTGACAGGTGTATAAAATCGAGCACACAGCCAAGCAATCACCATAGACAAACATTGGCAGTAGAATGGTCTTACTGAAGAGCTTAGTGACTTTCAACGTACCACTGTCATAGGATGCCACCTTTCCAACAAGTAAATTAATCAAATGTCTGCCCTCCTAGAGCTGGCCTGTTTGCAAGTGCTGTTATTGTGAAGTGGAAATGTCTAGGAGGAACAATGGCTCAGCCGTGAAGTGGTAAGCTCACAGAATGGAAGCGCATAGCACGTAAAAATCTGTCCTCGGTTGCAACACTCACTACCGAGTTCCAAACTGCCTCTGGAAGCAACGTCAACACAAGAACTGTTCGTCCGGAGCTTCATGAAATGGGTTTCCATGGCCGAGCAGCCGCACACAAGTCTAAGATCACCATGCTCAATACTAAGTGTAGGCTGGAGTGGTGTAAAACTTGCTGTTATTGGACTCTGGAGCAGTGGAAACGCGTTCTCTGGAGTGATAAATCATGCTTCACCATTTGGTAGTCCGACGGCCGACTCGTTTCGTCATGTAGTGTGTATGTTGCCCTGAAGAGTTGTACAAAGTTGGTAGAATCTTATTCAATATGATTCCCAGCTGTAATGGATGCCAAAGGTACTTGCACTAAATGTTAACTCTGGGCTAAGACATAAACAATCAAGACATCTTTGTTTTTTTATTCATTAGGATCATTTTCTATATTTTTCTTTAACTTTGGAAATGTGTATTAGGTTGTACATCAGTAGAACAAAATATAACGTTTAATAATTTGTTTTGACATTTTGATGCCTTCAAAATAAACCAATCAAATCACATTTTATTTGTCACATGTGCCGAATACAACAAGTGTAGACTTTACTGTGAAATGATTGCTTAGGAGCCTTCCCAATGATACAGAGTTAAAAATAGGTCCTGGGCTGGAGTGGATAGATGTTGTGAGGCCAGTTGGACATACTGCCACATTCTCTGAAACGACGTCATGGTAGAGAAATGTACTTTAAATTCTCTGCAACAACTCTGGTGGACATTCCTGCAGCTAGCATATCAATTCCATGCTCCCTCAACTTGAGTTTACATTGTAAACTTGTGTTCATAGACTAGGTTGTAGCAACTTCATGATGGGTAGTCCTATAGGGAAAATCTGAGTATCATGTAATAGCCTAAAGCTATCGATGTTACATTGAGCTAGGTGACTGGAATATGAATGAGTCATCCAATAGGGTGTAAATAGAAATAAGGCCATGCTCATGAACTGATTCTTTAAAAGGTTGGGTAATCCTGGTAATGTGTCACAACTGACCAGCTGTCACTAATGTGGGAAGTTGGTGTTGGCTTCCCACCATGAGAAAATACCTCAGTAAATATGTGCCAGTACAGACACGTTTAACTGTTCTACTTTGGAAATGGCATGATGTTGTGGTTGGCAGTGCCTGTGCGAGTAACTACGGCAGTCTTACAGTCAACAGTAGACGCTTATATTCTCGCCGTCCTGTACTCTCTTCATCCATCCCCTCTTTCTCGCTCTCTCTTCTCCAATCAGAGTGATTTAAGACATCAGACTAACTGTCATATCCTGTCTTTACTCTATTTATCCATACTCCAACACTTTGAGATGGTCTATAAATATATTATTTGAAGTCGGTCGTGCTTCTACCCCTGGTATCATATAAACTCACAAGACCTGGAAAAATGTGTAGAATTGTAGGAAATTAGCTTTCAGACAGAAATATATCTTCCCCATGCAAAATCTGTAGAAATGCGGGGAATTAGCTTTAAAACGGCACCATTTTTTTCTTTGCCAACAAGAGGGTTGTGAACAGTTTGGGTTCGCATGGTTGGAGGTTTGTTACTACGCTGATAATATACTATTTTAGTAATTGCTTTATCTCGTGATAAAGTGCCCTGGTTTATGTTCTGTTTAAAGTTTTAACGAATGCAGAAATCGATCCGCCATTTCTCCAGGCCAACTATTAAAATTCTAATAGTTCGCCTAATTTCAGTTTAAGTGACAAGACAAGTAGACATTGTGTAGAGAATCATTGTACCATCTAAATCACTGTGCAATGTATTTTCCATAACCAAAAATATTTTATTTTCAGCTGTTTGAAGCTGGTGTACAAAACCGAAAGTTTAGGATGAACCTTTTGAACGGGAAGCGATGAAAGAGTGCACATAAATTAGAACAGATCTACCACTTCTTAGACTTACTTTCAATGACAATGAAAGATCTATAAATCATATTTCTATGAGAATTTGGTCGGGTTATGTTAGCTTTAAAGAGAAAATGGAGTATGAAATTTACAGTAACTTCAAAATCCAAGGCAAACGGCGGTAAATTAAGTTACCGCAGTGCTCTTTGTTTCAGCATGTTTTGACTGCAGTTACCCGCTCTGCCCTACAAAGGCAAAGAGCAGTAACTATGCAAACAGTGAAACTGAGAAGAATGGCTTTAAAGTTTTTTTTGCTGTCCAGCCAAATATGTTTGGTATTTTGGTATATTATTAGCATCCCCATTAGCTGTTGCAAAAGCAGCAGTTACTCTTCCTGGGGTCCACACAAAGCATGGAACAGAACATAATACAGAACATTAACAGACAAGAACAGCCCAAGGAAAGAACTACATCAATATCACGGAACTCCTTTCTCCCATGAGCTAATAATGTTCTTTCTTTTAGAGTCACTGTGAAATCACAAGTTTGCTTCTCGCATATCAGTTACCAAACGAATGATCTTCAGCTAGAATGAGTTAGTAATCTGCTTCTATAGTCACAGCTAGCAGTGCTCATGAGTTTCCAGAATAGCTGTATTTGCGTAAGCTACACTGTCTGCTATTGTGGCTAATGGTTAGTGTTGCCAACTTCTCACTGTCCGTTCACACTGCTACTATACCATTCTATGAATTACATTAAGTCTAAGTCCAATAGTGACTGTTTTTATTTCCCCTTTCTGTAGTTCAATGTCCACTCAAAATCCGCCCACAAGTCGTGAAAACTATCAAATTTTTTTCACAGAAAGAGAAGTGTTGCCATATTTATACCTTAAACCCTTTTTCCATAATTCTATCGAGCCAATTAAGGTATATCGTAGTAACTTGAAATAACGACGTTAGAAGCAAAATTCAGTTTTCTTCAAAATAATAATTATTGCGAGCAATGACATGACAAAAGGAATTTGAGTATGTCGCAAGAAAAAAATATAATTCACCCTTATTAAATTCATTTTCCATCAACGGATGCCGATTTAACTCGTTTGACTGCTATGATTAAGCAATATGGCACAAGGAGTTATGGTATATGGCCAATATACAATGCCTAATGCCCCGTGTACACTAGCACAAGATTCCGTGCGGTAAAACACCGCTTCCCATGAGAAGCGAAGAGTGCGAGGACCGTTGGGCGGGGGCCTTTTGGGCAGTGCGAACGTGGTGCGGGAGGTGGTGAAAAATAAACTTTTCCCAACGTTATGCAAATCACCAGCGGCGACCGCTGGGCGATGACCAATCATATCGAATGTTTCCCATGATGAATTTTACGCTATGTGACCCAAGGCTGGAGACTTTCTTTAGCAAATATGGCTGACAAAAATCCTAGGATGGAAGCAAATGTACAGTTGATAGGAATATGTTAGTGTAGAGACAAACAATTATGCATATTTTTTTATCATAAAGCTAATTTATGATAAATGTTAGCCAGTTAGCTAACATTTATTTAATAAGGGCAGACTCAACAGCCATGGTTTCTCTGATTGCCTTGCCTGGTTCACTAACTACTTCTCAGACTGAGTTCAGTGTGTCACATCAGAGGGCCTGTTGTCCGGACCTCTGGCAGTCTCTATGGGGTGCTACAGGGTTCAATTCTCGGGCCGACTCTTCTCTGTATATATCGATGTCGCTCTTGCTGCGGGTGATTCTTTGTTCCACCTCTACGCAGATGACACCATTCGGTATACATCTGGCCCTTCTTTGGACACTGTGCTAACAAACCTCTGAATGAGTTTCAATGCCATACAACACTCCTTCCGTGGACTCCAACTGCACTTAAATGATAGTAAAACGAAATGCTGCCCGCACCCGCCCGCCCAACTAGAATCACTACTCTGGACTGTTCTGACTTAGAAAATGTGGACAACTACAAATACCTAGGTGTCTGGCTAGACTGTAACCTCTCCTTCCAGACTCACATTAAGCATCTACAATCCAAAGTTAAATCTAGAATCGGCTTCCTATTTTGCAGCAAAGCCTCCTTCACTCATGCTGCCCAACATACCCTTGTAAAACTGACCATCCTACCAATCCTTGACTTCGGTGACGTCATTTACAAAACAGCCTCCAACACTCTACTCAGCAAATTGGATGTAGTCTATCACAGTGCCACTGTTTTTTCACCAAAACCCCATATACTACCCACCACCAAGACCTGTATGCTCTCGTTGGCTGGTCCTCGCTACATATTCATCGCCAAACCCACTGGCTCCAGGTCAACTATAATAAGTCTTTGCTAGGTAAAGCTCCACCTCATCTTAACTCACTGGTCACCATAGCAACACCCACACGTAGGACGCGCTCCAGCAGGTATATTTCACTGGTCATCCCCAAAGCCAACACCTGCTTTGGCCGCCTTTCCTTCCAGTTCTCTGCTGCCAATGACTGGAACGAATTGCAAAAATAGCTGAAGTTGGAGACTTATGTCTCCCTCACTAACTTTAAGCGTCAGCTGTCAGAGCAGCTTACCGATCGCTGCAGCTGTACACAGCCCATCTGTAAATAGGCCATCCAACCAATTACCTACCTCATCCCCATATTTGTTTTTCTGCTCTTTTGCACACCAGTATTTCTACTTGCACATCCTCATCTGTACATATCACTTCAGTGTAAATTTCTAAATTGTAATTCCTTTGCCACTATTGGCCTATTTATTGCCTTACCTCCTTACTTCATTTTCTCACTCTGTATACAGATTTTTCTATTGTGTTATTGACTGTTTGTTTGTTTATCCCATGTGTAACTCTGTGCTGTTTTTGTCGCACTGCTTTGCTTTATCTTGGCCAGGTCGCAGTTGTAAATAAGAACTTGTTCTCAACTGGCCTACCTGGTTATATAAAGGTGAATTAAATAAAAAATACTCTAAAACTGGTTCATCTCAATATCTAATTTCCGTGATCTGATAAACACAGGATAGGTGTAGTATTTCATCAAATGAGAGACTTAATGTCAACCAGTAGAGAACGTGAAACGCTTTATTTAAAAACAGAGGAAGAAAGAGGTGGTGAGAGAGAAAAGGGAAAGAACATAGGATAAGGGAAGGCAGCATATGATTAATGAATCAGTGCTACCCTAATATTCTCTCAGTTCATCACAATTACATAATAGTGTCTCTAGCCGGCCTAGAGACACTATTATTCAGGTTATCTTAAGAGCGGGTGAGGTGGCGATGACTGGACTAGGGGTTGGCATCCTCTCTCACATCAACACATACCTGCAGATCAGAGACAGATGGAGAGAGAGCATGTTTAAGCCTTGTGTTTTTTAAATATTCTAACACTGTCAGTCATATAATCAGGCGTTGAAATGCAAAACTGACCTTGGATCATTAACTCTGGGACTACTACATCTCTATCTGTATTTCAATGTAAAGCATCTCTTTAATAATACTTGCTGATGGCCTGACCTCTTACCTCTGATCATGCTGTGTCCTCTATGTAGCCAGTTCAGATGCAGGAGGGGTTAACTGACACAGCTGATATAACCTAGAGGATTTAGGGAGAAGAGGAGAGAGGGATGAAGTGAAGGAGAGGGACTGTTATTGAGAACATAAGGTAGTTATAGATTCCTGTTGAATACTGTGTATGGCCTCACCTGGTGTCCACACTAAGTGGCTGCAGAGTACGTTATGCTGAAAACCACGAATGGACACACGAGGACAAACAATATTGCGTAGTTATAGAAATAAAGAAGTGTCTTACTATTCTCCATGGTTGGCCCTCTTGCCTAGTCTTTGAAGGTGAGCCTGCTTACTACACAACACAATCCATCAATCAGATTGATACATGAGTGTGTAGGTGTGGGTTATAGGGTGTCAGTCTTTCAATATGGGTGATTTAATATAGCCTGTTTTTGTTCCGACATCACATCCTTACCTAAACAGCACCCTCACCTGAGAAGTAGAAATCAAAGGGAGAGAAACGGGAAATTGAATAACTGCAGTTGACATAGCTAAGTAAATGGAAGAATACTCTTATTGCAATGTGAATGGCTCTTAAAAGAGCCTTTGGTTGTGCATAGTCTATGGTGTTGCCAGGGAACAGCACCCTCTTCGAACAAGTAGGAGGTGAAGATCTCCCGTACACGGATAGCCTCTCTTGCTGCGTTGTTGGACCCCATCCTTGAAACATCCTGCAGAGCAGCAGACTTCTCCTCTGGCACACGTCGGCAAGCTGCAGATCCCCTCCTGGTCCTCGTGTCTGTCCTAGTGTCCATCCTCATGAACTTATGCAGGACACAGGTAGCCTTCGCACGCCTGAATTCCACCAGGAGGCAGTCCCAGATGGCCCTGGTCACCCAACCTTGCAGTGCCCTACACGTTAACTGTAGACAATTGTTTTGAAGGAATCTCCAGATACAAGGTATCTGTAGGGATATGGAAGATAATGTCATTATTAGACTTTTACATCACCAGGTCATTGTGGATTATTGAAGTATAATATCCCTTATAACAAATCATGATAACATTGGATTGATAAATGCATGTGACAGTAACAGGATCATATCAAGGAAGCGTCACAAATGAATACATAAATACCACTTGAAGCTTGATGATGAGTTGGTCATTTGAATCAGCTGTGCAGTGCTAATGCCAAAACAAAAATGTGCACCCCTTTTAGTTCCCAGGACCAGGACTGAGAACCACTGCTCTTCATTGGGACCGCTTCATCTGTAGACAGGCTTTCATAGCTCTCTTTATCCAAGGACAGAAAACCTCACAAGACACAGACTTCATTATAGTCAAATTACACCGCACTGAATACTATGTTACTATTATCTCCGTCCTCACTTCTAGGGACAGGAACTACATAAAAGTACCTGCCTTATCCAGAATAGCCTACTCTCTCACTTTGACAGTTGGGGCTGCTATCCTTTCACCCTCCTCCATGTCTGTTATCTAGCTACCTACAAATGCATTTGGTGTTTGTTTTTTACAGTGATAAATACATCACGATAGCTAGCTAATATGATGTTAGCTGGTGATATTTAATTCACTTAGCTAGCTATCTATACAGTATGTAAGGTTGGCTAGATAGCTAGCTAGCTCATTTAGCAACTCATTTGAGTTAGCCTGCACTGTAGCTACTATAGTTAGTTAATAATACTTTTTTTTTTTTTTTACATCTTCTAAATGTATTTACTTACTTGAATAGGTTCTTCCAGCTATGTGAGAGAACCAAAATCCCCCGGGGTGCCTTATTTCTATTATAAATTGATTACCAGAATAATTAGAACAGTAAAAAGTATTGTCATGCCTGTGGTACATGGTCTGATATACCACAGCTTTCAGCCAAAACCACATTCAGGGTTCAAACCAGGTTTATAATTGTAAAACAAAATCCCCTTTGTATTTTACTGGGTGACTTCCCAGTAGTTACTTGAGTAACTATATAGTAACTATCTATTAAGGTATCTATACTTTTACTCAAGTATGACAATTGGGTACTTTTTCTACCACTGCTCAACACACACACACCCACCCCTTCGGCTCTCCCCACCACTCACTCAGCAACAGCCTGCCTCACTGCCTGACAGTCAGCAGCAGGTCATAGTGAAATATATATTTTTATGAATGCCATGGCGGACGCGGGGCAACTTAGTGGATTTTTAATCATCGCAAATTGAATTATAGCCAGTGTTGCCATGTTCATGGTTTTATAGCAAATTGGAAAAAAATGTATTGGGGGTTTTTGGTCTATTTCTAAGAAAAGTCAGCTAAAACTTAAAACCTCAACGTCAATATGGAGTCAACATAAGTAAAGTAAGTAAAACAAATGTAAATAAGTTAGAAATTGTGCTACGAATGCACAAACATGTCTCATAAAAGTAATGATGTTTTTGTTAGGTTAGCTTTTGGAAATTGGAGAAATATAACATGTTCCTTCTTCAGAAGTAGCTAGGCAGGCTAACATTAGTTAGCTAATTAATTTGCTAGCTATCATACAGTAGGCATATATTAATAATTATATAGTTAATATAAGTAGACATGCAATCATAATTGACTATAGCGCATATAAAGCACCCACAAGCTACCAGTGGCTGAAAACACAATCATCACGGGATGAATTAAAAATAAAAAAATCCTTCCTCCCTTGCCCTGCAAGTGTATACTCGTCAGACGTCATGATATGTCATTAGAAGTGTCCACTTAAATTGAGGGCTGAGGGGATAGGGTGTGTCTTTTAAGTGTTTGGAATGTAGCCACTGTCTCGCTGTCATAGCGCATAACTAATTGTTAGTACCGCCTCTTCTGAATTACAAGGAGGTTTATTGGACCTTCCTTAGAATATATAGGTTCTATTTACTGATTGACTGGGTCAGCGACTTCGTCTCGGGCCTAACAACACCCGTGCCAATATATCCACCCAACACCGGCTTCTCAGGCATTATGACTTAAATCAACTATCCCTTACATATACTGTCAGTCAGGAAGTCGTTTACAGCGATACCAGCTTCCCACACATGCACATACATATACTGTCAGTAAGGAAGTCGTTTACAGCGATACCAGCTTCCCACACATGCGCATACATATACTGTCGGTCAGGAAGTTGTTTACAGCGATACCAGCTTCCCACACATGCGCATACATATACTGTCGGTCAGGAAGTTGTTTACAGCGATACCAGCTTCCCACACATGCGCATACATATACTGTCAGTCAGGAAGTTGTTTACAGCGATACCAGCTTCCCACACATGCGCATACATATACTGTCAGTCAGGAAGTCGTTTACAGCGATACCAGCTTCCCACACATGCGCATACATATACTGTCGGTCAGGAAGTTGTTTACAGCGATACCAGCTTCCCACACATGCGCATACATATACTGTCGGTCACACATGCGCATACATATACTGTCGGTCAGGAAGTTGTTTACAGCGATACCAGCTTCCCACACATGCACATACATATACTGTCAGTCAGGAAGTCGTTTACAGCGATACCAGAAATGTGAGATTAAGAGTGAAGATGACAAAACATGACAGTCAATTGTGGGAACCACAGAGGCTTCAGTCCTGCTAAAACTATAATTGTAGCAATAGTGTAGTGATCGAGAACAGACAGAAAATGAGTTGAAGAGACCTAGATGATGCCTAAGATACGATTCAGAGGCCGCCAAATATATTGGCACCCTTGCACTTTTCATAAATAACAGCCTTTAAAATAACTTGAAATTGAAAATATACTTTTGATCACCACACATTGCAGAACCAATTTTATTTTTGTAAACATGAGTTTACAATTTGAATTTAGAAAATAAAGACAAATGACATGGACAAAATTATTGGCACCCCGGAGCTAGGACTTGGTTTCACAGCCTTTGCAAAGATAACTGCAGACAAACACTTCCTGTAGCTTGCTGCACCTTTCAACTGACAATTTGGCCCCCTTTTCGGAAGCAAACTGCTCTAAGTCTTTAATATTTGAGTGGTGCCCTCCACCAACTGATGTTTTGAGATCTCGCCATAGGTTTTGGATGTGATTTAGATCTGGAATCTTCACTGGTCACTCCAGAACCGTACAGCATCTCATGATCAAAAACTGCTTTTTGATTTGTGTTTGGCTTTTTGATCATTGTCCTACTCGAAGACCCACAACCTTCAATGGAGACCCAGTTTTTAGACACTGTGTTGAACATTGGACTTTAAAAAACACCTGATGATCGTTCAAGGCCCCCAGTACCAGAGGCAGCAAAGTAACCCCACAGCCTTATCAAAGCTCCCCCATCTTTGATTACAGGAAGAGTGTTTCATTGAAAATCAGGCTACCTGATGTGACATTTGATGCAGAAATCGCTAATCAAAATAAACATTCTACCAGAATGGCCATGTTAATTTTGCAAAGACTATTTAGTTCTGAGTTCGGAAATATAACTTTTGTATGTGAAAACTATTTCTAAGCTGCAGATGTTCAGTTTTTCCGAACTCACCGAACACTCTTATGCATAAGAGGGAGGATTGCGCTACTGTTGCTGGCACATGCGCAGATCAAATACACACCGCTGCAACGCCGAAGCTGTTTACATTAATTTAGTATTCAAAAGATTGCTCAGAAATCGTCATAGGCTTACATTAATTATGACCTTACGCCGACTAAGATAAGCAGAGTAAGGTGTTTACGTGAATAATGCCATACTCGGCCTTCTGCCATAATCAGTTTAATATCAAATTATTAGTGTCCATGTAAACATACTCATTGATGGCTGCAATAATAATTTGTTGGCAGTCATCTTGGCCTAAGGCTCTGCAACCAAGTACTAGCTCCGAATAATAAAGAAGGAAAATATATTTTTTAAATAAAATATATTTACCCCAAAATATATATGGGGGATTGGAAATGATGCAGACAACTACATTGATAGAAGCCACAATTTATATTCAATATTCAAGCTGATCTACCCCCTCTAAAACATTTAAAATTCTATTAGTTGACAGATATTGGGCTCCCGAGTGTCGCAGCGGTCTAAAGCACTGCATCTCAGTGCAAGTGGCGTCACTGCAGTCCCTGGTTTGAATCCAGGCTGTATCACATCCGGCCGTGATTGGGAGTCCCATAGGGTGGCACAAAATTGTCCCAGCGTCGTCCGGGTTAGGGTTTGGCCAGGGTAGGCCGTCAATGTAAAGAAGAATTTGTTCTTAACTGGCTTGCCTAGTTAAATAAAGGTTCAATAAAATTTAAAAAGTATATTATTTATCTCTGTCTGTGACTTGTTACATTTACATACAGTGAGTCTACAGAAGCTTTTAGCCCAGACCTTTCCATGTAACACATCACCAACAGGTTGTGCACGTGAGGAGACGCTCCCACCGCAGGGTCAAACCTTTCTATTCACCACAAGCCAGAGAAGGGCAATGGGGTCTCTCTCACTTAACGTTCTCTCTCTCTGGCCAAACCTAATGTAGCAGGCTTAAAAATAAATGCCTGAAACTAGATGCCCTTACATTCTGGTCTTGATGAGAAGAAAAATAACTGTCAGTGAGGTTCTCTTCTGCACTGTTCATCCGATCCAGTAAATGTGGAGGAGGAGTTAAGATGGAGTGTCGTCTTGTTAACGTCCAAAAGCGGAAGCTCTCTTTCTATGTCCCTTGAAAACCTGGAACATCCACTTGTTGGGGACTCGTAATCTCATAATCAGCCTTCCAACACCGACATTTCAGTTTGCAGATCTATAAAGGTTTATACACAGCATATACACAATGGGTTTGAAAATTAAACACTTCCGGAAAACACATGAAAACACATAAATATGGGCATATTAAACTTTCTCTGAATAGAAAAATGATGTCCATACTTGCTCTCTCCTTAAAATGATATAGGCTCTCTCTTAAAGTAACTTTCCAGTGTTTTGCAAATTTCTATGAAATATGAACTATAATTCATTACAATATGAGTGAATTAGTTTCCCTTCCAAATTCTTTTTTTTTTTAAAGAAGTATGTTAGCAGCTTTTCTGTGTTGGAATGGCGTGGGCGTAACCCAACAACGGAATGGCGTGGGCGTAACCCAACAACGGAATGGCGTGGGCGTAACCCAACAACGGAATGGCCTGGGCGTAACCCAACAACGGAATGGCGTGGGCGTAACCCAACAACGGAATGGCGTGGGCGTAACCCAACAACGGAATGGCGTGGGCGTAACCCAACAACGGAATGGCGTGGGCGTAACCCAACAACGGAATGGCGTGGGCGTAACCCAACAACTGAATGGTGTGGGCGTATACCGGTCATAACAAAATACTAATGCGAGTAAACCGCTGATTGGCCAGTTTATCTGCCAAGGTTTTGTTTTTGAAGTGTTTTTTTTTCTACAATTCACAAATAATTATTTGATAATGAGTTTACAGAATATGAACTTTTTAAAGCGAGAATTTCACAGGACAGTTACTTTAAGCTCTCTCTTTTCAAAACACTGCCTGCAATCAGTGCAATTTCTTAACTAGGCAAGTCAGTTAAGAACAAATTCTTATTTACAATGACATGCTACCGGGGAACAGTGGGTTAACTGCCTTGTTCAGAATGGGGACGTGATCCGGCAACCTTTCGGTTGCTGCCCCAACGCTCTAACCACCTGTCACCTCATTAATAAATACTCTTTCCAAAAAGTGGATTCAGAGCTTATTTTGGCACTGTGTTTATATTGGCTCTGAGACTGAACAAGCACTCCAACATATACCTTGAGTCATGTCATTGTAGTTGGTGAACAGTAGACCTAGGACTGCATTTAGCCTCCTGAACCCAATACAAAGACAAAACAACACTTTCGCCATCTTGCTCTACATTCCAACCAACATTGCCATATTTAGCTTGAGTCTCTCTGACCTCAACACATACCACTTGCTCTTTCTTAAACTGTAAATAGGGAAGTTGTGGTTAGGAAGCGCCGTACTTCCGCTATTCCTTGTCTGGCCAGATGGATTCCTTGTCTGGCCAACCTCCAACTGACGGTCGCAGTGAAAACAGAAACACTCCCTTTACTTTCAATGCAAATTGATGGGTAAACTCCACTACACCACTGGTCATAGCCTGAGAAATACCATGTTATATGATGTCAGCAACATTTTATATTCACATTTAGCCAGGCCTCTAAACACAATACATACACACTACTTGTGACTCTTCTCCTTACAAACAATTCGGGTGGCTGTTCTATAACTGCACCATGGTATTGTTTTTGGAATGTGTTTTCCTGTGTGAGTAAGAGCGTAAAGTGTGCCGAAAAACAGTGTGAATAAGGTGGAGTCAAGGACAAGCTCAGTAAATATCAATATTTTCTGTAAGATTGTATACGGCCTTGGGAGGCTGTGGGAGAGGATGACTTAGATGAAAAATAGCTGGTAAGTATTATAAAAGGTGCTGGCCACACACATGCACACAACAGTGGTTGTCGGTGCCGTTTAAGAGCGAGGACGATTCTTTTTTTTATAAGCATGGCCTTATTTCTATTGCAGCATTTTGGATGACTGTCATTCATATTCCATTCACCCAGCTCAATGTAACATTGGTAGGTTTAGGCAACTACATGATCCTCAATTTTCCTTTTACCTATCAACCTAGCCTATGAATGAACGTTTACAACGTAGGTGCACAGGTAGAGAGAAATTTGAGTATTCAAGGTGACAGACATTAACATATTCAATACCGCCTTGCACACTCTTGCCTGCATTTAGCTGATCTAGGTTGTAATCATTAGTCAAACTGTTCCAAACAAGTGTTTCTATTGGACAAATTCAGGTATGTTTATCCCCATTTCATTCTGTTTGCTTCTGTTTAAGAAATGTTTTTCAACAGAATTGACGGAATGAATACACCCGATCACATGCAAACAGAGCACTTTTATAGCAGCCACATACAAACAGCATGATCCCTTTGTGTAACGGCTGTTGGAAGGAGAGGACCAAAGCGCAGCATGGTACGTGTTCATACTTGATTTGAACTGAACACTGAAATAACAAAAATAACAAAGAGAATGAATGAAAACCGAAACAGTCCTGTCAGGTGCAGAAAGACACAAAACAGCAAACAACTACCCACAAGACACAGGTGGGAAAAAGCTACCTAACTATGGTTCTCAATCCGAGACAACCTTTATTTATTTTATTTAACTAGGCAAGTCAGTTAAGAACAAATTCTTATTTTCAATGACAGCCTAGGAACAGTGGGTTAACTGCCTGTTCAGGGGCAGAACAACAGATTTGTACCTTGTCAGCTCAGGGATTTGAACATGCAACCTTCCGGTTACTAGTCCAACGCTCTAACCACTAGGCTACCCTGCCGCCCCAGATGCCTCTGATTTTTTTTTGTGTGTGAATTTTACCCCTTTTTCTACCCAATTTCATGGTATCCAATTGTTTAGTAGCTACTATCTTGTCTCATCGCTACAACTCCCGTACGGGCTCGGAAGAGACGAAGGTTGAAAGTCATGCGTCCTCCGATACACAACCCAACCAAGCCGCACTGCTTCTTAACACAGCGGCATCCAACCCGGAAGCCAACCGCACCAATGTGTCGGAGGAAACACTGCACCTGGCAACCATGGTTAGCGCGTACGGCGCCCGGCCCGCCACAGGAGTCGCGATGAGACAAGGATTTCCCTACCGGCCAAACCCTCCCTAACCCTGACGACGCTAGGCCAATTGTGCGTCGCCCCATGGACCTCCCGGTCGCGGCCGGTTACGCCAGAGTCTGGGCGCGAACCCAGAGTCTCTGGTGGTACAGCTGGCGCTGCAGTTAACCACTGTACCACCCAGAGGGCAGGGCGTGACATTTTGATTGTTGTATAATTCCTTCAAGCATCTATGCGCTCTCCTCCTCTCACCTTTTCTCTCAGCTTGTGGACTTCAGTGCACAACACATCAGCTGTCTGTGACCGGGCAAAAATAATCTTTCCAAACCAAACCTTCATATCATAACCGCTAACCTCTACATTGTTGCCACCATATTAGCTAACGTCATAATCAACAGAGCTACTACATCTAACCTAACGTGTTAGTAAACCCCCTACAATCATGCAGTGCAGTTTAGCAGTTACACTGCCGGGCCCTGTGACAATAAATGTATAAAACCAAAAGCTTAGCTTGACTTGGAAGAGTTCCAGTGTTGGATAGCCATGGCCAGCTAGGTGACATTGCACCCCTCTCTGTTTGAGTCTGGTGTTTGAGTAGGCTAAACTAGCTAGCTGAGTTTGCTAGCTAAGTAAATTAACATGAATAGCTATATATATATATTTTGTGATCTCTCTTTCTGTTACGGTTTTCTTCCGGTGAAAGAGAGGAGGACCAAAATGCAGCGTGGTTATTCATAAACATCTTTAATGAAAGATGAAAAATATGAACAATTTACCAAAAAAACAATAAACGTAACGTGAAAACGGACAACAGTCCTAACTGGTGCAAAACACAGAGCCAGGAACAATCATCCGCAAAATACTCAGAGAATATGGCTGCCTAAATATGGTTCCCAATCAGAGACAACGATAAACACCTGCCTCTGATTGAGAACCACTCTAGGCAACCATAGACTTTCCTAGACTACTTAACTAAACACAATCCCATAAACTACAAAACCCCTAGACAAAACAAACCACATAAATCACCCATGTCACACCCTGGCCTAACCAAAATAATAAAGAGAACACAGAATACTAAGACCAGGGCGTGACACTTTCTTGAGTCTCCTTCAATTTTTCAGAAATTAATTTAATAACTATTGTCTTTCTCTCTCTTTGTGTCAACTATTCCCCACTGCAGTGCTAGCTAGCTGTAATTTATGCTTTCAGTAATAGATTCATTCTCTGATCCTTTGATTGGCTGGACAACATGTCAGTTCATGCTGCAAGAGCTCTGATAGGTTGGAGGACTTCCTCCAGAAGTTGTCATAATTACTGTGTATGATGGCGCAGACAGAGATGATCACCTCGCTTCGTGTTCTTAGGAAACTATGTGTCACACCCTGACCATAGTTTGCTTTGTATGTTTCTATGTTTGTTTGGTCAGGGTGTGATCTGAGTGGGCATTCTATGTTGTGTGTCTAGTTTGTCTGTTTCTGTGTTTGGCCTGATATGGTTCTCAATCAGAGGCAGGTGTTAGTCATTGTCTCTGATTGGGAACCATATTTAGGTAGCCTGGGTTTCACTGTGTGTTTGTGGGTGATTGTTCCTGTCTTTGTGTTTTGCACCAGATAGGGCTGTTTTGAGTTCTCACGTTTATTGTTTTCGTTAGTTTATTCATGTATAGCGTCTTCATTAAAGAAACATGAATAACCACCACGCTGCGTTTTGGTCCTCCTCTCCTTCACCACAAGAGAACCATTACAGAATCACCCACCACAACAGGACCAAGCGGCGTGGTAACGGGCAACGGCAAAAGCAGCAGCAGGAGAAGCAACAGATGCAGCAGCAGCAGGAGCAGCAGCAGCAGCGGGAGAGGCTGCACTACTTGGAAGAATGGACATGGGAGGACGAATTGGATGGTAAAGGACCCTGGGCTCAGCCAGGAGAATATCGCCGCCCCAAAGAAGAACTGGAGGCGGTGAAAGCGGAGAGGCGCTGGTATGAGGAGGCAGCGCGGCGTCGTGGATGGAAGCCTGAGAGTCAGCCCCAAAAATTTCTTGGGAGGGGGCTCACAGGGAGTATGGCTACGCCAGGTAGGAGACCTGAGCCAACTTCCTGTGGTTACCAGGGGGCGAGAGAGACCGGGCAGGCACCGTGTTATGCTGTGAAGCGCACGGTGTCCCCAGTGCGGGTGCATAGTCCGGTGCGGTACATTCCAGCTCCGCGTATCGGCCGGGCTGGAGTGGGCATCGAGCCAAGTGCATTGAAGCTGGCTCTACGCATCTGGTCTCCAGTGCGTTTCCTTGGGCCGGCTTACATGGCACCAACCTTGCGCACGGTGTCCCCGGTTCGCCTGCATAGCCCAGTGCGGGCTATTCCACCTCGCCGCACTGGCAGGGCGACCGGGACCACTCAACCGGGTAAGGTTGGGCAGGCTCGGTGCTCGAGCTCTAGTGCGCCTGCACGGTCCGGTCTATCCGTCACCACCTCCACGCACCAGCCCTCCGGTGGCAGCCCCCCGTACCAGGCTGTCTCTCCGGTCCATCCTTACAGGGGCTCCCTCCTCTCCAGCGCTGCCGGAGTCTCCCGCCTCTCCAGCGCTACCAGAGCCTTCCTCTTCTCCAGCGCTGCCGGAGTCTCCCGCCTCTCCGGCGCTACCATTGCCTTCCTCCTCTCCAGCGCCGCCTGAGCCACCCATCTGCCCAGCGCCGCCTGAGCCACCTGTCTGCCCAGCGCCGCCAGTGCCGCCCGTCTGCCCAGCGCCGCCAGTGCCGCCCGTCTGCCCAGCACCGCCAGTCTGCCCAGCGCCGCCAGTGCCGCCCGTCTGCCAGGAGCCGCCAGTGCCGCCCGTCTGCCAGGAGCCGCCAGTGCCGCCAGTCAGCCAGGGGCCCCCAGTGCCGCCAGTCAGCCAGGGGCCCCCAGTGCCGCCAGTCAGCCAGGGGCCGCCAGTGCCGCCAGTCAGCCAGCGGCCGCCAGTGCCGCCAGTCAGCCAGGGGCCGCCAGTCAGCCAGGGGCCGCCAGTGCCGCCAGTCAGCCAGGGGCCGCCAGTCAGCCAGGGGCCGCCAGTGCCGCCAGTCAGCCAGGGGCCGCCAGAGCCCCTCTGTCCCGAGCAGCCGCCCCTCTGTCCCGAGCAGCCGCCCCTCTGCCCAGAGGCGCCAGACCCCCTCTGCCCAGAGGCGCCAGACCCCCTCTGTCCCGAGCAGCTGCCCCTCTGTCCCGAGCAGCTGCCCCTCAGTCCAGTGGGGTCATGTAGTAGGGTCGCCGTAGTTAGGAGGCCAAGGAAGCGGACAAGGTGGCGGACTAAGACTATGGTGAAGTGGGGGCCACGTCCAGCACCAGAGCCGCCGCCGCGGACAGATGCCCACCCAGACCCTCCCCAATAGGTTCAGGTTTTGCGGCCGGAGTCCGCACCTTGGGGGGGGGGGGTGGTACTGTCACACCCTGACCATAGTTTGCTTTGTATGTTTCTATGTTTGTTTGGTCAGGGTGTGATCTGAGTGGGCATTCTATGTTGTGTGTCTAGTTTGTCTGTTTCTGTGTTTGGCCTGATATGGTTCTCAATCAGAGGCAGGTGTTAGTCATTGTCTCTGATTGGGAACCATATTTAGGTAGCCTGGGTTTCACTGTGTGTTTGTGGGTGATTGTTCCTGTCTTTGTGTTTTGCACCAGATAGGGCTGTTTTGAGTTCTCACGTTTATTGTTTTCGTTAGTTTATTCATGTATAGCGTCTTCATTAAAGAAACATGAATAACCACCACGCTGCGTTTTGGTCCTCCTCTCCTTCACCACAAGAGAACCGTTACACTATGCAGTATTTTGTTTTTTTAATGTATTATTTCTTACATTGTTACCACAGGAAATCTTAAGTCTTATTACATACAGCCGGGAAGAACTATTGGATATAAGAGCAACATCAACTTACCAACATTACAACCAGGAATACGACTTTCCAGAAGCGGATCCTCTGTTCGGACCACCACCCAGAACAATGGATCTGATCCTAGCAGCCAATCCAAAACAACAGCGCCACAGAAGGAGCGACCTTCTGGTCAGGCTCCGTAGATGTGCACATTGCTCTCTTCACAACAAGGTAGATGAAATTTGAGCAAGGGTTGCCTTCCAGAGAGACTGTAACATGCTCTGTTTCACAGAAACATGGCTCTCTCAGGATATGTTGTCAGAATTGGTTCAACCAACAGGTTCTCATGCACTGCGCCAACAGAGATAAAAATTTCTCTGGGAAGAGTGTACAATTTATATATTTGACCTTTATTTAACTAAGCAAGTCAGTTAATAAGAACAAATTCATATTTTTAATGACTGCCTAGGAACAGTGTTGTTTAGGGGCAGAACAACATATTTTTTACCTTGTCAGCTCAGGGATTCGATCTTGCAACCTTTCGGTTACTAGTCCAATGCTCTAACCAATAGGCTACCTGCCGCCCCGTGATTAACGACTCATGGTGTAATCATAACAACATATAGGAACTCATGTCCTTCTGCTCACCCAACCTAGAATTCCTTACAATCAAATGTCAGCCATTTTCCCTACCAAGAGAATTCTCGTCAGTTATAGTCACAGCTGTGTACATTCCCCCTCAAGCGAACACCAAGACGGCCCTCAAGGAACTTCACTGGACTCTATGTAAACCCGAAACTATATGTCTGGAGGCTGCATTTATTGTAGCTTGGGATTTTAACAAAACCTCTTTGGGCTGCGGGGCAGTATTTTCACATTCGGATGAAAAGCATGCCCAGAGTAAACTGCCTGCTACTCAGGCCCAGAAGCTAAGATATGCATATTATTAGTAGATTTGGATAGAAAACACTCAGAATTTTCTAAAACTGTTTGAATGATGTCTGTGAGTATAACAGAACTCATATGGCAGGCGAGAAAAATCCAACCAGGAAGTGGGAAATCTGAGGTTTGTAGTTTTTCAAGTGATTGCCTATCCAATATACAGTGTAAATTTGGTCCGATTGCACTTCCTAAGGCTTCCACTACATGTCAACAGTCTTTAGAACGTTGTTTCAGGCTACTATTGTGAAAGGGGAGCTAATAAGAGCTGTTTGAACCCGTGGTCTAGTTGAAAGCCTTTAGTTTAGTCACGTGCTCAGGCTTGAGCACGAGCTCCATTCCCTTTCCTTTCTAAAGACAAAGGAATTATCCGGTTGGAATATTATTGAAGATTTATGATAAAAACATCCTAAAGATTGATTATATATCGTTTGACATGTTTCTACAAACTGTAATGGAACTTTTTTGACTTTTCGTATGGACTTAGTGCCCGCACCTTGTGCATTTCGATTAGTGTACTAAACGCGCGAACAAAAAGGAGGTATTTGGACATAAATGATGGACTTTATCGAACAAAACAAACATTTATTGTGGAACTGGGATTCCTGGGAGTGCATTCCGATGAAGATCATCAAAGGTAAGTGAATATTTATAATGCTATTTCGGACTTCTGTTGACTCCACAACATGGCGGGTATCTGTATGGCTTGTTTTGGTGCCTGAGCGCTGTACTCAGATTATTGCATGGTGTGCTGTCGCTGTAAAGCTTTATTGAAATCTGACACAGCGGTTGCATTAAGGAGAAGTATATCTTTAATTCTATGTAACGATTGTCGTCGGAAGGAGACCAAGTTGCAGCGTTGTAAGTGTTCATGATACTTTAATTACTCAGAACACAAAACAAAAACAACAAAAGAATAACGAACGTCACGTTCTGCAGGCTTCACAGAACTAACAAAAAACAAGATCCCACAAACACCAAAAGTAGAATGACAACTTATGTGATCCCCAATCAGAAACAACGATAAACAGCTGCCTCTGATTGGGAACCACACTCGGCAAAAAACAAAGAAATAGAAAACATAGAAATAAAGAAACTAGAATGCCCACCCTAGTCACACTCTGGTCTAACCGAAATAGAGAATAAAAGCCTCTCTATGGCCAGGGTGTGACATTCTATGCATAACACTTGTAGCTTTCATCAACATTTATGATGAGTACTTCTGTAAATTGATGTGGCTCTCTGCAAAATCACCGGATGTTTTGGAAGCAAAACATTACTGAACATAACGCGCCAATGTAAACTGAGATTTTTGGATATAAATATGAACTTTATCGAACAAAACACACATGTATTGTGTAACATGAAGTCCTATGAGTGCCATCTGATGAAGATCATCAAAGGTTAGTGATTCATTTTATCTCTATTTCTGCTTTTTGTGACTCCTCTCTTTGGCTGTAAAATGGCTGTATGTTTTTTGTGACTAAGCGCTGACCTAACATAATTGCATGGATGCTTTTACCATGAAGCCTTTTTGAAATCATACACTGTGGTGAGATTAACAAGAAGTTTATCTTTAAAATGGTGTATAATACTTGTATGTTTGAGGAATTTAATTATGAGATTTCTGTTGTTTGAATTTGGCGCCCTGCACTTTCACTGGCTGTTGTCAAATCGATCCTGTTAACTGGATTTGATCCCTAAGTTTTAACAAGGTTACCTAAATTCTATCAACATATTGATTGCACGACTCACAGGGCTAATACTCTTCACCACTGCTACTCTATCTTCCGTGATACATACAAAGCCCTCCCCCGCCCTCCCTTCGGAAAATCCGACCACGACACCATCTTGCTCGTCCCTTCTTATAGGTAGAAACTGAAACAGGAGCTGCTGGCCCAGACGTCATCCCTAGCCGCTATAAGGGCACAAGGCGAGACCCAGATCGGACACAGGAGGCAGATGGTTAGAGCCCAAGATGTTTATTAACAATCCAAAATGGGTAGGCAAGACAATGGTCGTGGACAGGCAAAACCAGTTCAGAGTTCCAGAGGTACAGAATAGCAGGCAGGCTCGAGGTCAGGGCAGGCAGAATGGTGAGGCAGGCGGGAATGGAGTCCAGAAAACAGGCAAAGGTCAAAACCAGGAGGCCTAGTAGAAGAGAATAGAAAAGCAGGAGCACGGGCAAAAACACGCTAGTTGACTTGAACATACAAGACGAACTGGCACAGAGAGACAGGAAACACAGGGATAAATACACCAGGGAAAATAAGTGACAACTGGAGGGGGTGGAGACAATCACAAGGACAGATGAAACAGATTAGGATGTGACAACCGCATCCTCAGAGCAATGCGCAGAACAGCTGGCTGGTGTGTTTACGGACATATTCAATCGCACCCTATCCCAGTCTGTTGTCCCCACATGCTTCAAGATGGCTACCATTGTTCCTGTACCCAAGAAGGCAAAGATAACTGAACTAAATTACTATCGCCCCATAGCACTCACTTCTGTCATCATGAAGTGCTTTGAGAGGCTAATCAAGGATCATATCACCGCCACCTTACCTGTTACCCTAGACCAACTTCAGTTTGCATACCGCCCCAACAGGTCCACAGACAACGCAATCGACATCACACTGTACACTGCCATATCCCATCTGGAAAAATATAATACCTATGTAAGAATGCTGTTCATTGACTACAGCTCAGCATTCAACACCATAGTACCCTCCAAGCTCATCATCAAGCTGGAGGCCCTGGGTCTCAACCACGCCCTGAGCAACTGGGTCCTGGACTTTCTGATGGGCCGACCCCCAGATGGTGAAGATTGGAAACAACATCTCCACTTCGCTGACCCTCAACACTGGGGCCCCACAAGGGTGTGTGCTCAGCCCTCTCCTGCACTCCCTGTTCACCCACGACTGCGTGGCCATACACGCTTCCAACTCAATCATCAAGTTTGCAGACTACACACAGTAGTGGGCCTGATCACCAACAACGACGAGACCGCCTACAGGGAGGAGGTGAGGGCACTCGGAGTGTGGTGTCAGGAAAACAACCTCTCACTCAATGTCAACAAAACAAAGGAAATTATTGTGGATTTCAAGAAACAGCAGAGGGAGCACCCCACTATCCACATCGAAGGGACAGCAGTGGAGAATGTAGAACGTTTTAAGTTCCTCTGCGAACACATCACAGACAAACTGAAATGGTCTACCCACACAGTGTGGTGAAGAAGGTACAACAGCACCTCTTCAAACACAGGAGGCTGAAGAAATTTGTCTTGTCACCTAAAACCCTGACAAACTTTTTCAGATACACAATCGAGAGCATCCTGTCGGGCTGTATCACCGCCTGGTGGTGCGGTCTGCACAAAGCATCACCGGGGCAAACTACCTGCCCTCCATGACACCTACATCACCCGATGTCACAGTAAGGCCAAAAAGATTATCAAGTACAACAACCACCCGAGCCGCTGCCTGTTCACACCGCTATCATCCAGAAGGCGAGGTCAGTACAGGTGCATCAAAGCTGGAACCGAGAGATTGAAAACATCTCAAGGCCATCAGACTGCTAAATAGCAATTACTAACTCAGAGAGGCTGCTGCTTACATTGAGACCCAATTACTGGACACTTTAATAAATGGATCACTAGTCACTTTAAACAATGCCACTTTAAATAATGCCACTTTAATAATGTTTACATATCTTACATTACTCATATCACATGTATACTGTATTTTATACCATCTACTGCACCTTGCCTATGCCGCTCAGCCATCGCTCGTCCATGTACTTATATGTACTTATTCTCATTCACCCCTTTAGATTTGTGTGTTAGATGACTTGTTAGATGTTACAGCGCTGCTGGAACTCGAAGCACAAGCATTTCGCTACACTTGCTTTACTTTCTGCTAACCATGCGTATGTGACCAATACAATTTGATTTGGTTTGATTTGAGTCTCTGGAAAGTGATGAGAACAACGAGCCTCCTAAGTTTTATATTGAAGTCAATGTACCTAGAGGAGGACGGAAACTAACTGTCCTCCGTCTACAGTGTGGTGCTACCTTTATTACAAAACAGTGTGTTTTTATCTAAAAAGGATAACTTTTTTAATGCTTCACAACTGTTTTTTAAATTAGATTCACTGCGGAGGATGGTCCTTCCCTTCCTCCTCTGAGGAGCCGCACTGACATACACAAGCTTCAACAGAGTGTGTGTGTGTGCCTACTTGTGCGTGTGCGTGTACAGTCGTGGCCAAAAGTTGAGAATGACACAAATATTAATTTTCAAAGTCTACTGCCTCAGTTTGTATGATGGAAATTTGCATATACTCCAGAATGTTATGAAGAGTGATCAGATGAATTGTAAAGTCCCTCTTTGCCATGAAAATGAACTGAATCCCCCAAAAACATTTCCACTGCATTTCAGCCCTGCCACAAAAGGACCAGCTGACATCACGTCAGTGATTCTCTCGTTAACACAGGTGTGAGTGTTGACGAGGACAAGGCTGGAGATCACTCTGTCATGCTGATTGAGTTCGAAAACCAAACTGGACGCTTCAAAAGGAGGGTGGTGCTTGGAATCATTGTTCTTCCTCTGTCAATCATGGTTACCTGCAAGGAAACGCATGCTGTCATCCTTGCTTTGCACCTAAATCAACCATTTATTGGATCATCAAGAACTTCAAGGAGAGCAGTTCAATTGTTGTGAAGAAGGCTTCAGGGCGCCCTCACTGCACGCACAGTGAGGTGAAGACTTTTGGAGGATGGCCTGGTGTCAAGAAGGGCACCAAAGAAGCCACTTCTCTCCAGGAAATCAGCAGGGACAGACTGATATTCTGCAAAAGGTACAGGGATTGGACTGCTGAGGACTGGGGTAAAGTCATTTTCTCTGATGAATCCCCTTTCCGATTGCTTGGGGCATCAGGAAAAAAGCTTGTCCGGAGAAGGTGAGCGCTACCATCAGTCCTGTGTCATGCCAACAGTGAAGCAGACCATTCATGTGTGGGGTTGCTTCTCAGCCAAGGGAGTGGGCTCACTCACAATTCTGCCTAACACAACCATGAATAAAGAATGGTACCAACACATCCTCCGAGAGCAACTTCTCCCAACCATCCAGGAACAGTTTGATGACGAACAATGCCTTTTCCAGCATGATGGAGCACCTTGCCATAAGGCAAAAGTGATAACTAAGTGACTTGAGGAACAAAACATTGATATTTTGGGTCCATGGCCAGGAAACTCCCCAGACCTTAATCCCATTGAGAACTTGTGGTCAATCCTCAAGAGGCAGGTGGACAAACAAAACCCCAAAATTTCTGACAAACTACAAGCATTAATTATGCAAGAATTGGCTGCCATCAGTCAGGATGTGGCCCAGAAGTTAATTGACAACATGCCAGGGCGGATTGCAGAGGTCTTGAAAAAGAAGGGTCAACACTGCAAATATTGACTCTTCGCATCAACTTCATGTAATTGTCAATAAAAGCCCTTGACACTTATGAAATGCTTGTAATTATACTTCTGTATTCCATAGTAACATCTTACAAAAAATATCTGAAGACACTGAGGCAGCAGACTTTGGAAAAATTCATATTTGTGTCATTCTCAAAACTTTTGGCCACGACTGTATGTATGTTGCATGTGGGTCACTGACTGAGACAGTCACATCTGGAACCTGTCAATGCTTCTGCTGAAGCATCCAGTTTAAAATCTCCCCAATTCTGATTCCATCAGAATAATTTCTTCTAACCTTTCCCAGGCGCGCACAAACACATATATGCACACGCATGCACACACACATACACACACACACACACACACACACACACACACACACACACACACACACACACACACACACACACGCACACACATACATACACACATACACACACACACATACACATACACACACACACACATACACATACACATACACACACACACACACTCACAGTGCTAGCTTGGTTTTGTTGCTGTCTGTATATCATCTATTTACCTCCACTCCTATCTCTTTGTTCCTCTGTCAGGAGAGAAGAAATCCTTTGTTGGTCTGGAAGCCTTCTTTCCTGGAACCGTCAATCAACCTATAAACTGGCTTTATCCACCGCCATGGGGGTGGACAAAGCCATGGAAACCACCAAAAGGTTTGAAAATGAATGCAGACATTTACATGAGAAGCAGATATTTGATTTACATACATGGGCATGCTTATGTCACAGGCTACATTTACAGGACAATGACGTTATTGTGTATTGTTTGCGCTTTGTGTCATTATATTGCACCCCTTCTTGCATAAAAAAAGGTGGATTTCACAATCACACCAAATGGCATTTTATCCTTCAATGACCTTGACAATGGCATCCAGTAAATAAAGCATAGGCTAGGCCATTTCTCTGTCTCTCACTTGCTCACATAAACTTTTTCTGCAGTGTGCTAAATCAGGGTCAGACAGAGTGATTCTTGTTAGTTAAACAAATCTAATTTGAAATACCTCACACACATGGTTATGGGCTTAAAAATAAAGAAGACACCTGTACCATGTCAGATATAGAGTTGACATTTGTTTAATTTTGAGTTTGCATCCCAATATTACACATTACACACATCACAGATTGAAATATAATTAAACTTTGACATAGAAACACCGGATTTTCGTCATTCGTCAAAAACCCATGATTATTTAGCCTATGAAGTTATGAAAAATATGAATAACTTTCCACTTATGATGCCAATGAGGGAGCGTTTGGTCATTGACTGCAGGTAAGGGCTACACAATATCTATTTCATAAACAAATAACATAGCTTTTTTCTGTTTTTCATGAGAATGCGCATGTCACATTCATGCTCACTGGCCAATGCTGGGATAGATTGGCGGTGCCAGGTGTCCTCGCGCTCTCTCGCTCTCTCTCTCATTTCATTTTCAATTTAAGGGCTTTATTGGCATGGGAAACATATGTTAACCTTGCCAAAGCAAGTGAGGTAGATAATAAACAAAAGTGAAATAAACAATACAAATTAACATTACACTCACAAAAGTTCCAAAAGAATAAAGACATGTCAAATGTCATACTATGTGCAAGTAGTACAAAAGGCACTACAGAAGGTAGTTAAAATACAAAAGGGAAAAGAAATAAACATAAAAATGGGTTGTATTTACAATGGTTTTTGTTCTTCGCTGGTTGCCCTTTTCTGTTATGTCACACTGGTATTTCACTCAATAGAAATTGGGGTTGTTTTCAAGTTCTTTGTGGATCTGTGTAATCTGAGGGAAATGTGTGCCGCTAATATGGTCATACATTTGGCAGGCGGTCAGGAAGTGCAACTCAGTTTCCACCTAATTTTGTGGACAGGGTGCACTCTCTCTCTCTCTCTCTCTGCATAGATGTCCGCCGGCGCATGTGATTTACCAGAAAGTACAGAGAACGGGGAAAAGACAATTCCCTCGCCGCAATTACTAGAGATTGTATTGGAGCTGATCGTACGGGCAGTCAGCATCCTGTGTCTGAGTTCGGGACAGTTGCCGCTGTAGCCTTTAAAAACCACTCTGCTCTGCGTTTGTGAGCAAACTTTCGTTCTGGCAAAGAAGACTGGATTCTACACCTTTGTAAAAAGAACCGGAATATAACGAACAAACTATTTTTTTCCCAATTTTCTATTCTTATTAATGATGACGACTAGTGGTGGTGCGAACTGAATTGAGGCACTATGTGGCCAGTGTGACTGAATTACACATTCTCTGGGGAAATTGTTCCTCCTCATTTTTTGGGGAGTGGGACACCAGACTTTCACTAAAACCACAATATGCATGATGTGCCCAAACCAGGGTCCACATTCTGCCCAGTAATGCAAGCTCAAAAATGACTTTTCAACCAGTATATCTAGATGCATAACTTCCTATGGATCGAACAACAGAACACCATGCGCGGGCTTAAAGAAGAGTTCCAATGCCTCTCCGAATTCCACAAGGGAATATGAGAACTTCTCCACTCTGTCTTTCTGAGATACTAGCAGCACAAGACAACAGGACCGACCAGGCTACCGGCACGATGCCCGTCGAAGCCATCTACATCGTGATGGAGGTGATCATCGCAGTGACTTCGGTGATCGGAAACGTGATGGTTATCTGGGCGGTGCGGATCAATCGTTCGATGCGAGACACCACCTTCTGTTTCATTGTGTCTCTGGCTCTGGCGGACATTGCGGTGGGGGCTCTGGTCATCCCGCTGGCCATCACCATCAACATCGGTTTCGAGATGCACTTCTACAGCTGCCTGCTGGTCACATGCATCGTGCTGGTGCTCACGCAGAGTTCCATCCTCGCGTTGCTGGCCATCGCTATCGACCGTTACCTGAGGGTGAAAATACCCATGAGGTAATAATAAGAGAGAAAGGGGAAATATTGTGCTTTGCTGAGTTTTCTTTGGTCTCTGTTTGCATGCTTTCTTTGCCAAGGTCAGTAGGTCAAACATTTGTCTTGTTTGTGTGTTGGCAGTGGGATTTGAGATATTGTGCAGTACAGGCTATTTTGTTGCAGATTGCTTGAATAGGCTACTCAGGTAGGTGTGTGCCGCTAATATGGTCATACATTTGGCAGGCGGTCAGGAAGTGCAACTCAGTTTCCACCTAATTTTGTGGACAGGGTGCACTCTCTCTCTCTCTCTCTCTCTAAAGTGCAGACTGTCAGCTTTCATTTTAGGGTATATAGAAATGAATTGTAAATAATGTTTTGCATAATTTTGGAGTCACTTTAATTGTAAATAAGAATAGAATATGTTTCTAAACACTTCTACAATAATGTGGACACTGCTATGATTATGTATAATCCTGGATGTGACAAAAACAAAATACACAATACATTATTAACCATTAATTTCTATTGGTTACAAAATAATCTGATACACAACCAAAACAAACAGCAAATGCACCAGACAAATTTATAGAGTCACAAGCTTGATGTAGTAAAACGTTAAGTACATTTTTCCTAATACTTTTGGTTCCCTTAAATGGGGGGACTATGTATAAGTGCTGTAATTTCTAAACGGTTCACCTGATATGGATAAAAATAGACTAAAATTAAAGCTTTAACTTTAACCTCATAGTCATTGTATCATTTTTAAATCCAACGTGCTGGAGTACAGAGCCAAAACAACAAAACATTTGTCATTGTCCCACTACTTTTGGAGCTCACTGTAGCTGCAACTACACAGCCCATTGGCAGTTTTGCCAGACAGGCACAGGCCTTTTTATCAATTCGATTTGCTCACCTCTTGCATCCTCTCTCCTCCGTCCTCTCTCACTCTCCTCCTTTTGAAAAAGGTCAAAGTTGAATCGGGTCGGCAAGGAGAGTGTACATATTATTGGAAATGCGCAGGCTTGAAATAAGACGGTGCTTCTGCACTCCCCCAAAATAAACGTGTAAAGTGTTCAAAACAAATGAAGCTAGTTGTGCAAGACATTTTATAGATAAAACAATAAGTAGCATATTGCTTTTAAACGTGTGCATGTTTTTCTCCTCTGGCTAAACAAAAGCTGATTCAAAGGGGGTGGGACAGATTTCAAAACTCTTCCGTGGTAGGATACACATGAATATCTTTGACGAAAGGAGGAGGGGGCTATCGAGGAGGGGAGGACACTCTTGCGTATGCCTACTAACGTATTGACACTCCTCGACCACTCAGTTCCGGGTTGCGGAGGAGAGAGGATGGATGACAGTCATTTTCCCAAATTAGAATCTCCCACAATAGGCTCTTAGACAGAGCTACATGTCAACATGATGTTGCTTCCAGTTGGAGAAGCATTAACTGTATTTTATATCACATTGTACATAAAATGTAGAATGAATTCATCTACAACGGATAGTCCCCAACCACAACAGACTGCAGACAGACTGTGTATACATAGCCAGTTTCAGTTGCGGTCAAGTCCATAGTCAAGATGAGATGTGTGTACCTGCTCTATTTGAATTCCACACCAGCTGTGAGGAATGCTATTCTAGTGAGACTGTAACCCTCTCCATCTGTTGACCGACTGGGTAGTGATGTGTAGAGAAAATCATTATATATATCACTTACAATGAGCTGCTACATATGGACTTAGGTAGATGTGCTTTCTGCACTCCACACCCAGTTCTAATATGTTAACATGAATATGGACATTTCAATATTTCAAGTTAGAGCCCAAGTTAAGATGGCACCGAAGAGGATGGCTGACGTTTTACATGCTCCTAACCTACTGTGCCATTTTGTTCATTTTTTTTGCGTTGTTTTATATATATATTTGAACTTATTCTGTACATAATGTTGCTGCTACCGTCTCTTATGACCGGAAATAACTTCTGGACATCAGAACAACGATTACTCACCTTGAACTGGAAGAAGTTTTTTCTGACGAGAAGGATATACTCCCACCCATTCTACTGGCTAGCATGAAATCATTGGAAAATAAAATTGAGGACCTATGATTACGATTATCCTACCAACGGGACATTAAAAATTGTAGTATCTTATGTTTCACTGAGTCGTGGCTGAACGACAACACGGATAACATAGAGCTGGCCGGATTTTCCATGCACCGGCAGAACAGAGAAGCTACGTCTGGTAAGACGAGGGTTGGGGGTGTGTGTCTATTTGTCAATAGCAGTTGGTGCGCGATGTCTAATATTAAAAAAGTCTCAAGGTATTGCTACCAAGAGAGTTCTCATCTATATTATTCGTAGCCGTCTATTTACCACCACAGACCAATGCTGGCACTAAGACCTTAATAAAACCAAATAAAACCAAGGCCATAAGCAAACAAAAAAATGCTCATCCAGAAGTGGCACTCCTAGTGGCGTTGGACTTTAATGCAGGCAAACTTAAATCAGTTTTACCAATTTTTTTTTTACCAGCATGTCACATGTGCAACCAGAATGAAAAAAACTGTAGACCACCTTTACTCCACACACATAGATGCATACAAAGCTCTCCCCCGCCCTCCATTTGGAAAATCTGACCATAATTCTATCCTCCTGATTCCTGCTTACAAGCAAAAACTAAAGCAGGAAGTACCAGTGACTCACTCAATACGGAAGTGGTAAGATCAAATCACATTTCATTAGTCACATGCGCCTCAAAACAACAGGTGTAGACCTTACAGTGAAATGCTTACTTACGAGCCCCTAACCAACAATGCAGTTTAAAAAAAATATGAATAAGAAATAAAAGTAACAAGTAATTAAAGAGCAGCAGTAAAATAACAATAGCGAGACTATATACAGGGGGGTACCGGTACAGAGTCAATGTGAATGGGCACCGGTTAGTTGAGGTAATATGTACATGTAGGTAGAGTTATTAAAGTGACTACGCATAGATGACAACAATAGAGAGTAGCAGCGGTGTAAAAGAGGGGGAGCAATGCAAATAGTAATACAAGTAGTCTGGGTGGCCATTTGATTAGACGTTCAGGAGTTTAATGGATTGGGGGTAGAAGCTATTTAGAAGCCTCTTGGACCTAGACTTGGTGCTCTTGTATCGCTTACCGTGTGGTAGCAGAGAGAACAGTCTATGACAAGGGTGGCTGGAGTCTTTGACAATTTGTAGGGCCTTCCGCTGACACTGCCTGGTATAGAGGTCCTGGATGGCAGGAAGCTTGGCCCCAGTGATGTACTGGGCTGTACACACTACCCTCTGTAGTGCCTTGCGGTCTGAGGCTGGGCAGTTGCCATACCATGCAGTGATGCAACCGGTCAGGATGCTCTCGATGGTGCAGCTCGAGAGCCTTTTGAGGACATGAGGACCCATGCCAAATATTTTCAGTCTCCTGAGGGGAAATAGGTTTTGTCGTGCCCTCTTCACGACTGTCTTGGTGTGCTTGGATCATGTTAGTTTGTTGGTGATGCGGACACCCTGTAACTGATGTGTATGCTGCGCTACTGATAGGAATTGTATGAATAATGACTAAACAATATCTACATTTAAATAGAACTATAACTAATTAAACTCTACCCTGTTTTATTATAGATATAAAGTTAGTTCATATGGAAGAGATTATGTAGCATGAACAAGGAGTAATTAAACACCATTCCAACTAGGTTGGGGAGGAATGTGTTGTGTGTTTGAAGTAAGCAAAGAGGGTCATTAACCTATGTTTGAACCCACTCAGCTATAACTCTGTGACGATTAAATAAGACAGCGAGAGCCGCTCCTAGGTTTTTCTTTATCTGGAACTGTCTGCTAAATAGTGATAGATAATGGTGAGACTTCAGAAGTTAATCCTGATATAGTGTGAGTCAGGAGTGTGCGCTAGTGGGTTGGAATAAACTTTTGAACCTGCTTTGTCTTGGTCGAGAGGAGGAGATTCATTCTATAACCAATGACGTCATATTTTGTATATAAACTGTTGTTCACGTGTTCTATGGCAGCGCGCTCCGAGAATAAATACTATTATCTAATTTTGACAAGACTGGTCCCTGTCTATTTTATACAAATAAGAATCTTACAAATTCTTAGAAACAGACAGTGATTTTAATTCATGAACACATATAGGAATTATGAAATTCCGTTGACAGCTACAGGACTGTTTTGCTAGCACAGACTGGATTATGTTCCGGGATTCATCCAATGACATTGAGGAGTACACCACCATGCAAAATCTGCATTGAGCTAAAGCTGCCACTTTCAAGGAGCGGCTCACTAATCCGGACCCTTATAAAAATCCTGCTATGCCCTCAAATGAACCATCAAACAATCAAAGTGTCAATACAGGATTAAGATTGAATCCTACTACACCGTCTCTGACGCTCATCAGATGTGGCAGGGCTTGAAAACTATTAAGGACTACAAAGGGAAACCCAGATGCGAGCTGCCCAGTGACGCAAGCCTACCAGACAAGCTAAAAGCCTTTTATACTCGCTTCGAGGCAAGGACTGAAGCATGCACAAGAGCACCAGCTGTTCTGGATGACTATGTGATAACACTCTCGGTAGCCGATGTGAGCAAGAGCTTTAAACAGGTGAACATTCACAAAGCCGTGGGCCAGACGAATTACCAGGACGTGTAAGCATGCGCGGACCAACTGTCAAGTGTCTTCACTGACATTTCAACCTCTCCCTGACCGAGTCTGTAATAAAAGAGAGCCGCACACTCTAGGAGCTCAGATGCAAAAATTTAATTACCAACGTTTCGACAGCCAAGCTGTCTTCATCAGGGTATAATCACAAACACTGCGGGATGACTCGTTTATGTAGTGTCAAAAGACACAGGTGTCTGTAATCATGGCCAAGAGGGGCCTAATATCATTGGTTAATTATCAAATATTAAAATGTCATACAAAGAACAGCATACAAACAACAAATGGATAGCATACGATCATAAATTCATTTTCAACTACACAAGCTTACAAACAATTACAATGGCAAAGTCACAATAATGGCTTCAGATCAAAGTCTACGTTGAGACCGAAGGGAGCAAGGGTCTTTAAGTTAAAGATCCAGGCAGCCTCTCATTTTAACAATAAATTATCAAGGTCACCCCCTCTCCTAGGGAGGGTGACATGTTCGATGCCAATATAACGCAGAGACGAAATCGAGTGGCCTGCCTCCAAGAAGTGGGCCGCAACTGGATAAGTAAAGCTTTTACACCTAATGGTGCTACGATGCCCTGAGATACGTACTTTTAATTCGCACTTTGTTTTACCTACATCAATTTTTACCACAAGGACAAGTTATAAGATAAATAACTACCTTAGTGGAGCACGTAATAACACCTTTGATTGGGATCGATTTCCCTGTTTGTGGGTGTTTGAAGGATGTACATTTATAAGTGCCATTGCATTGAGCACAGCCATTACATTTGTAATTTCCATCCAGTAGGGGCGCTAATAGACGTTGTTCAGAAATATCTGGTAGATGTGCAGAAGATGAATGTGCAAGTAGAGATACTGGGGTGCAAAGGAACAAGATAAATAAATAAATACAGTATGGGGATGAGGTAGTTGGATGGGCTATTTACAGATGGGCTATGTACAGGTGCAGTGATCCGTGAGCTGCTCTGACAGCTGGTGCTTAAAGCTAGTGAGGGAGATATGAGTCTCCAGCTTCAGTGATTTTTGCAGTTCGTTCCAGTCATTGGCAGCAGAGAGCTGGAAGGAAAGTCGGCCAAAGGAAGAATTGGTTTTGGGGGTGACCAGTGAGATATACCTGCTGGAGCGCGTGCTACGGGTGGGTGCTGCTATGGTAACCAGTGAGCTGCGATAAGGCGGGACTTTACCTAGCAGAGACTTGTAGATGACCTGGAGCCAGTGGGTTTGGCGGCGAGTATGAAGCGAGGGCCAGCCAACTTTTTTTTATTTCACCTTTATTTAACCAGGTAGGCTAGTTGAGAACATGTTATCATTTACAACTGCGACCTGGCCAAGATAAAGCATAGCAGTGTGAACAGACAACAACACAGAGTTACACATGGAGTAAACAATAAACAAGTCAATAACACAGTAGAAAGAAAAACATAGTCTATATACATTGTGTGCAAAAGGCATGAGGAGGTAGGCAAATAATTACAATTTTGCAGATTAACACTGGAGTGATAAATGATCAGATGGTCATGTGCAGGTAGAGATACTGATGTGCAAAAGAGCAGAAAAGTAAATAAATATGAACAGTATGGGGATGGGTAGGTAAATTGGGTGGGCTATTTACCGATGGACTATGTACAGCTGCAGTGATCGGTTAGCTGCTCAGATAGCAGATGTTTGAAGTTGGTGAGGGAGATAAAAGTCTCCAACTTCAGCGATTTTTGCAATTCGTTCCAGTGACAGGCAGCAGAGAACTGGAACGGCCAAATGAGGTGTTGGCTTTAGGGATGATCAGTGAGATACGCCATCTGGAGCGCGTGCTACGGGTGGGTGTTGCCATCGTGACCAGTGAACTGAGATAAGGCAGAGCTTTACCAAGCATGGATTTGTAGATGACCTGGAGCCAGTGGGTCTGGCGACGAATATGTAGCGAGGCCCAGCCGACTAGAGCATACAGGTTGCAGTGGTGGGTGGTATAAGGTGCTTTAGGAACAAAACTGATGGCACTGTGATAAACTGCATCCAGTTTGCTGAGTAGAGTATTGGAAGCTATTTTGTAGATGACATCGCCGAAGTTGAGGATCGGTAGGATAGTCAGTTTTACTAGGGTAAGTTTGGCGGCGTGAGTGAAGGAGGCTTTGTTGCGGAATAGAAAGCTGACTCTAGATTTGATTTTAAATTGGAGATGAAAAGCATGCATTTGGTTTTACTAGCGTTTAAGAGCAGTTGGAGGCCACGGAAGGAGTGTTGTACGGCATTGAAGCTTGTTTGGAGGTTAGATAGCACAGTGTCCAAGGAAGGGCCAGAAGTATACAGAATGGTGTCGTCTGCGTAGAGGTGGATCAGGGAATCGCCCGCAGCAAGAGCAACATCATTGATATATACAGAGAAAAGAGTCGGCCCGAGAATTGAACCCTGTGGCACCCCCATAAAGACTGCCAGAGGACCTGACAACATGCCCTCCGATTTGACACACTGAACTCTGTCTGCAAAGTAGTTGGTGAACCAGGCAAGGCAGTCATTAGAAAAACCGAGGCTACTGAGTCTGCCGATAAGAATATGGTGATTGACAGAGTCGAAAGCCTTGGCCAGGTCGATGAAGACGGCTGCACAGTACTGTCTTTTATCGATGGCGGTTATGATATCGTTTAGTACCTTGAGCGTAGCTGAGGTGCACCCGTGACCGGCTCGGAAACCAGATTGCACAGCGGAGAAGGTACGGTGGGATTCGAGATGGTCAGTGATCTGTTTGTTGACTTGGCTTTCGAAGACCTTAGATAGGCAGGGCAGGATGGATATAGGTCTGTAACAGTTTGGGTCCAGGGTGTCTCCCCCTTTGAAGAGGGGGATGACTGCGGCAGCTTTCCAATCCTTGGGGATCTCAGACGATATGAAAGAGAGGTTGAACAGGCTGGTAATAGGGGTTGCAACAATTTCGGCAGATCATTTTACAAAGAGGGTCCAGATTGTCTAGCCCAGCTGATTTGTAGGGGTCCAGATTTTGCAACTCTTTCAGAACATCAGCTATCTGGTTTTGGGTGAAGGAGAAATGGGGGAGGCTTGGGCGAGTTGCTGTGGGGGGTGCAGGGCTGTTGATCGGGGTAGGGGTAGCCAGGTGGAAAGCATGGCCAGCTGTAGAAAAATGCTTATTGAAATTCTCAATTATAGTGGTGACAGTATTTCCTAGCCTCAGTGCAATGGGCAGCTGGACTTTACAGTGTCCCAGAATTTAGAATTTGAGTTTATGCTACAGGATAAAAAATAATTCTGCTTGAAAAAGCTAGCCTTAGCTTTCCTAACTGCCTGTGTATATTGGTTCCTAACTTCCCTGAAAAGTTGCATATCACGGGGGCTATTCGATGCTAATGCAGAACGCCATAGGATGTTTTTGTGCTGGTCAAGTGCAGTCAGGTCTGGAGAGAACCAAGGGCTTTATCTGTTCCTGGTTCTACATTTTTTTGAATGGGGCATGCTTATTTAAAACTTGTTGAGGATAGGGGTAGTATTTTCACTTTGGATGAATTGCGTGCCCATAGTGAACTGCATCCTACTCTGTCCTAGATTGCTAATATATGCATATTATTATTACAATCGAATAGAAAACACTCTGAAGTTTCTATAACTGTTTGAATTATGTATGTGAGTATAACAGAACTCATAGGGGAGGCAATCTTCCAAACAAGAAGTGAAATTCTGAATGTGGGTCAACTTTGACGTCATCGCCCCTTCCTTTCCCAACAAGATATGGATATTTTAGCACTTCCTACGCCTTCCACTAGATGTCCTCATTCATTAGAAAGTGGAATGGAGCTTTTGGTGTGAACTTTGACCGAATGGGAGGGGAAATAGTCACTGTCCCGACAGAATGCCATTTTGCTGTGGCGCATTTCTCTGTGGGTGCCACTGTCGTTCCATTTGGCTGCAGCTGAAAACGTATGATCCGGTTGGAACGTTATTGGATATATATGAAAATAACATCCTGAAGATTGATTCTCTACTTAGTTTGACCAGTTTATTCAACTTCTTTTTGAAGTTTTCGTGCGAGTTGTCCTGGACCAGCGTCAGTTTTTGGGTACGTGAGCTGAAAGTGGTAGCAAATGCAGCTAATTGGACACTAGTATTGGACATTATGGAACAAAACAACGATTTATTGTGGAACTAGGACTCCTTGCACAGCATCCTGATGAAAGATCATCAAAGGTAGGGGAATATTTATGATGTAATTTCATATTTCTGTTGACTCCAACATGGCGGAGAAATACTTTTACGTCAGAGCGCTGTCTCAGATTATTGCATGGTAGGCTTTTTCCGTAATGTTTAAAAAAAATCTGACACAGCGGTTGCATTAAGAACCAGTGTATCTTTAATTATATGTAGAACATGTATCTTTAGTCAAAGTTTATGATGAGTATTTCTGTTATCTGGCGTAGCTTTCTATATTTCCTCCGGAGATTTTGGAGGCATTTCTGAACATGGCGTCAATGTAAACCGAGATTTGTGGATATAAATATGCATATTATCGAACAAAACATAAATGTATTGTGTAACTGTCACGAATCTCGCCGAAGATGGTGCCTCTTCTTGTTCGGGCGGCGCTCGGCGGTCGTCGTTGCCGGGCTATTAGCTGCCATCGATTCCCTTTCCGTTTGTTTTTGTTTATTGGGTTTATTTGGGTACACCTGTTTTGAGTTAGTGTTTGTTTGTAGGCTATTTAAGGGCACTAGGCCCGCTGGGTATTTGTGCTGGCTTGTTTTCTGTTATCTAGTGTATGAGTGTTCTCAGTATTTTTCCGGACAGTTTTAGTCCGTTGTATTTTGGGACGGGTTGTTTCATGCGCCCTGGAGTTTTGCATGTTGTGGCTCCACAGTCTATGGAATATAATATCCACGTACTTAATTACCTGCTCTCTGCGCTTGACTCCTCCACTCACCATTGTTAGAAGTTGTAACAGTAACATGTCATATGAGTGTCATCTGATGAAGATTTTCAAAAGGTTAGTGATTCATTTTATCTCTAATCCTGCTTTTGTGACTCTCTTTGGCTGGAAAAAATGGCTGCGTTTTTCCTTTGATTTGGTGGTGGTCTAACATAAATATATGTTGTGTTTTCGCTGTAAAACATTTTAAATATCGGACATGATGGGTAGATGAACAAGATGTTTATCTTTCATTTGAGGTATTGGACTTGTTAATGTGTGAAAGTTAAATATTTCTAAAGAATATTTTTGAATTCCCTGCGCCACCTTTTCAGCTGAATGGGGGAGTGGAGTTCCCCTCGGGGAAGCATGCTTATCTAAGATGGTGAGGAAGTTACTTTTAAAGAATAACCAGGCATCCTCTACTGATGGGACGAGGTCAATATCCTTCCAGGATACCTGGGCCAGGTCGATTAGAAAGGCCTGCTCTCTGAAGTGTTTTAGGGAGCGTTTGACAGTGATGAGGGGTGGTCGTTTGACCGCAGACCCATTACAGATGCAGGCAATGAGGCAGTGATCACTGAGATCTTGGTTGAAAACAGCAGAGGATTATTTGGAGGGCAAGTTGGTTAGGATGTTATTTATGAGGGTGCCCATGTTTACAGATTTGGGGTTGTACCTGGTGGGTTAATTGATAATTGTGTGAGATTGAGGGCATCAAGCTTAGATTGTGTTAAGCATGTCCCAGTTTTGGTCACCTAGCAGCACGAGCTCTGTAGATAAATGGGGGGTAATCAATTCACATATGGTGTCCAGGGCACAGCTGGGGGCAGAGGGGGGTCTATAGCAAGTGACAACGGTGAGAGACTTGTTTCTGGAAAGGTGGATTTTTAAAGTAGAAGCTGGAATTGTTTGGATACAGACCTGGATAGTAAGACAGAACTCTGCAGGCTATCTCTGCAGTAGATTGCAACACCGCCCCCTTTGGCTGTTCTATCTTGTTGGAAGATGTTGTAGTTAGGGATGGAAATCCTAAGCCAGTATTCAGACACGGCTAGGACATCCGGGTAGGCAGAGTGTGCTAAAGCAGTGAATAAAACAAACTTAGGGAGGAGGCTTCTAATGTTAACATGCCTGCATACATATCGTGCACAATTAGCTGTCCTTCCTCTACTATGAGAAATCTCCTGTATCACTATACACAGAGGAGGGGTATCGTTCCCCAGAGACACTATTACCTACTTCCTTAATTTATGAGCCACACAGATCTCTGCCCCAGTCACATTCCATTCTGCTCTCCCAATTGCCTGTAACATTAAAGCTTTGGTTTTTGGGACTCCATAGAATACACTGATGTCAGTCCTGCCAAACTCTGCAACTAACACCCTTATGCAAACATTCTGTCTTTAACACAGGCCCGGTATGTACCTTGCCTCCGGCCACAAATACAGTACCAGTCAAAAGTTTGGACACACCTACTCATTCAAGGGTTTTTCTTAATTTTTTACTAATTTCTACATTGTAGAATAATGGTGAAGACATCAAAACTATGAAATAACACATATGGAATCATGTAGTAACCAAAAAAGTACTAACCATAAAAATCAAAACCCTTTGCCTTGAAAACGATTTGTAGTGCAGGACACACATTTCTTCTATTGATTCAAAGTCAAGAAAGTATCAGGTTTCAGGTTATACCCAAGTGCAGACTGTGTAGAAGTAACAATGTTTATTGTAACAGGGGCAGGCAAACAACAGCTCAAGGCAGGGAGGGGTCGATAATCCAGAGTGGTGGGGCCAAGGTACAGGACGGCAGGCAGGCTCAGGGGCAGGCAGAGTAGTCAGGCAGGCGAGCTCGGAGTCAGGACTGGCAGGCGTCAAAACCAGGAGGGTGAGAAAAGAGAGACTGGAAAAAGCAGGAGCTGAGACACAAAACACTGGTAGACTTGAACAAACAAGACGAACTGGCACAGGCAGACAGAAAACACAGGTATATATACCCAGGGGATAAGTGGGGAAGATGGGCGACACCTGGAGTGGGGTGGAGACAAGCACAAGGACAGGTGAAATAGATCAGGGCGTGACACAAAGAAAGCACTTGAAAGCATATCAACAGGAAAAACAGAAAAGTATGCACTAAAACTCCAGCAATTGTTGCTCAATACTCACACGCACACACACCAACCCAGTATACTCTAACTCCTCATTCTTGTCTTATCCTCCATCTCCATAGCTACAAACATGTGGTGACACGGCGGCGTGCAGGCGCGGCGGTGGTGGTGTGTTGGATGGTTGCCATAGTGGTTGGCCTGACGCCCATGCTGGGCTGGAACAACCGGCAGTGTCTCCATGACAACGTCTCCCAGGTGATGTGTAAGTTTGAGAAAGTCATCAGCATGGACTACATGGTCTACTTCAACTTCTTCGGGTGGGTGCTGCCGCCCCTCGTCCTCATGCTGCTAATCTATGCTGAGATATTCTACAAGATACACCACCAGCTCAACAAGAAGGTAGCTCACTGTCTGTAGAGAAGTACCTGTCTTGAGAATCAGATGACTAGAACAGGGTAACCCTACCTTCTTTACCATGAGCTATGTGCATTGTCTCTATTATATGTGCAATAATTATCTATGCTGAGGTATTATATGATCCAACGCCAGCTCGGTAAGAACATTAGCCTGATTTAGTCTTACCAATGTCTTGCTAAGGTTAGCTTGAGCTAGTCTTCCCAATGTCTTGCCAAGGTTGGCTTGAGCTAGTCTTTCCAATGTCTTGTCAAGGTTAGCTTGAGCTAGTCTTTCCAATGTCTTGTCAAGGTTAGCTTGAGCTAGTCTTTCCAATGTCTTATCAAGGTTAGCTTGAGCTAGTCTTGCCAAAGTTAGCTTGATCTTGCCAACTCCTATGGTCATTCTCACATGACCTGACAATGATCCTAGGAGTTGGCAAGACCGCACAAACAGTTCTGGGACCAGGTTACATGAAGGTCACTGACTAGACTAGAGTCAGGTGAATGAAGCGGGTACATTTGATGAGCACAGTAGGGAGGTGGAAGGAGATAAAGGGGTGTTGAAATTCGCTGTACTTTGGCATAACAGGTTATTCCCCTCAGGGATGAAAGCTTAGACAGGCATAATGAGCAGAGATGTTGATTTGTTTCTAAATCAGGTGTCAACTCACTCCACCCAGGATACAATGCTGTGCAAATCAAACACACTTGGAATAGAATAACCAAAAAATTTAATGTCAGTTAAAACACCAGTTAACTTGTAAGTATGCATTACAGAAATGTACAGCCTCTGAATCTAAAGTCTAAATCCTCTTCTCCTTCCCTCCTACCTCAGGTGACGGAGAGCCACATAGACCGCAGCCATTACTACAGTAAGGAGCTGAAACTAGCCAAGTCATTGGCTCTGGTCCTCTTCCTGTTTGCCATCAGCTGGCTTCCTCTAAACATCCTCAACTGCATCACGCTGTTTAGCCCAAACAGTGACAAGCCCATGCTTCTCATCTACATCGCCATCCTGCTCACACACGGCAACTCCGCTGTGAACCCCATTGTCTACGCATTCCAGATCAAGAAGTTCCAGAATGCGTTCCGGAAGATCTGGAAGCAATATGTGCTGTGTAGGGACCCGGTAGGCAAGCTGCCCCAGAGAGGGAGTCAGAGGTGCCAGAGCAGATTGGAGAGGATGTTGAGGACGAACGATGATAACAATTATGTCTGATCTGGTGATGAAGGTCATAGGGGGGCACGGGTCTGTCGCATCCCGCAATGTGTATGTTGTTTGGTGTGGCGTTCTTTTATGCTTTTTAAATTTGTACACTTTGTTTGTTAACCATCTGTCAATGATGGCTTTTCAGTGGTGGGGTGTTGGACTGATTGTGTTGATCATGAACATACTCGGTACTAAATTTACTGTTATGGAAACGCTGCCGGCGCTGCCAGCGGAATCCAATACAGCAGAGAGTTTCTACTACAATGCAACTCAAACAGGAACGTAATGGATATCCCAATGGCCAATATAATCCCTGATTGTCTGCGAGTGGATTACAAACCCAAATGTAAATGTGGAAAACGCAAGGGAATCAGACAGAGAAGTATGACAGGATAGTAGACAGTATAAATAAATAAAAAACATCCCTTACCTACCACCTTGCTGATCAATGCGCAGTCACTGAAGGGGAAAGCGGATGAGCTGTCAGCGAATCTGCGCCTCCAACATGAATACTTGGAGGCCTGTTTGTTGTCATTTACTGAGACTTGGCTGGATGAGTCCCAGACAGGGAAGTGGAGCCAGCTGGCTTCACACTGGCCAGATCGTGATCTGACCGTCACAGGGACTAGTGGTGTAACTGGATCCCGGTAAGAGAGAGACTCTGTACCCGCGATATTGAACTGCTTTCTGTGTCACTGCGACCCTACTATCTGCCCTGTGAGTTCCCCCAATTGTTTGTTACCGTTGTGTACATTCAACCGAAAGATAATATAGCAAAGGCATCAGATATTATTTATAATCTGTCACAGAAACTGGGTACCATCTCCCCCGACGCACCCACATTTATTTTAAGGGATTTTAACAACAGCACTTTGCACAAGGTCCTGCACACGTACCACCAGTATGTGAAATGTCACACTAGGAAAAACAAGACTCTTGACCTGTGCTATGGGACCATACCAAATGCTTTCTCTGCCACCAACGGACCTCCCCTGGGGACATCTGAACACAATGTTGTCTACCTCCAGCCAACCGACTGTTAGCTCTTGGAGAGGGAGAAACCTACAGTTAAAACTGTCCAGATCTGGAACGACCACAGTATCACTCCTCTCCAAGGGTGTTTTGACTGTACTATGTGGGAAGTATTTGAAGACAGCAGCTCTGATCTTAACAAACTCACAGATGTTGTTTCAGACCGTGTCAACTTCTGTGTTGAGTCAGTTGTGCCTATTAAAACCAGTAAAGAATTCCCTAACAATAAGCCTTGGGTATCAAAACATCTAAAATCACTACTTGATAGGAAGAAGGCAGTTTATGCTGAGAGTGATAGACAGGCTTTAAGAGATGTACAACGTGAGATCAGTTTATGCTGAGGGTGATAGACAGGCTTTAAGAGATGCACAATGTGAGATAAAAGACAGATACTAGTGGACAAGGAGGCATACATGCAAAGGGTGGAGAGGACCCTCTCCTCAGGAAACTCAAGGGTGGCCTGGCAAAAGATTAAATACATGGCTCATGCCACCCAGGGGAAAAAACCAATGCTGACCTTGGGAGACATGAGGGCCAGAACAAGGCTAATGAACTGAATGTTTTCTTCTCAAGATTTGAATCAGACGACTTAGGAAGCAAACAAACAAATGGAAGCATCATTACAAGCGTTTGAGAGGGTTGTTGTTAAACAGGCTGATGTTTTGAAGTTGTTCAGTGGATGTAATGCACAAAAAAGCCCAGGCCTGGACAAAATAAGTGGACATTGAAGCACTGTGATGAACAAATAGTTGGTGTTTTTACAGACATTTTCCAATCCTCGCTCGACCGGCAACTGTGGTGGAATATTGACTCAGAAATATAACACATTTTCTAGAACTTGTGAATTCAAATGAGACTTTAATACAAGGTAGCAAAGCCGAGCCCTTCCACGTAAAGACTCTTTTACAAACGTAACAGAGCCGAGCCCCTCCATGGAAAATACTAAATTCTCATATTACAGAGTCCTGCCTTTATAGGATTCTGTCTTTGCATAACGTATAAAGTCCCCTCCTTCTATATGAAAATAGCTTCCCTTGACCTTTCTTTATATCATCATTTTTCCATCTCAGTTCTTGCTTGTTAACACCCACATCTGACAGCTGTATGGGTTATAATGGTAGCAGGGCCCTGGTCCTATACTGGTCCTATATGTTCCATTCCTTATATGGCCATTCTTTCTTAGCTCTCCAACATGAACAGCTTAGATGCTGCTAATAATGGAAATGTAATCGATAGTCATGGGTTTTGCTCCAACACAACACATGCCAGTATTGTGGAAAAACTCAATAATTATACCCATTCCTAAAGCATCTTAGCCCTCTTTGCTGCATGACCCTGTCACCTTGACATCCTTAGGAAGGAAATGCTTTGAGAAAATTGTGAAAGGTCATATTCTCAGCACCACCCGTTTCAGTTTGCCAATCAGCCCAGCAGAAGAGTTGATGATGCCATTCTCACTCTCCTCAACATGATCTACAGACATCAAGAGGGCACCAAATCCCATGTTAGTGTTCTGTTTGTTGACTTTTCTTCTGCCTTCAACACAATCCAGCCTTATATTCGGGCACAGAGACTCATAAGTGACTTCTCCTGAGATGGGGGGCTGGTTTTGTGGCTGTTGGACTTCCTGAGCCAGATGTCACAGCGGGTCAAGTTGGGTCCCCGAGTGTCGGACATATGCACCACCAACACAGGCTCCCCACAGGGATGTGTTTTGTCCCCACTCCTGTACATTTTGTACACCAATAGTTGTACTAGTTCCCATCCTGACAGACACCTAGTTAAGTTCGCTGATGACACTGCCTTGATCAGCCTGTTGCATGATGACGAGGAACAACATGGCCCTGTCCTAAATGACTGTGTGGAGTGGTGTGATGAATCACACTTGGTCCTCAGCACCAACAAGACCAAAGAGATGTGCATAGACTTCAAGAAGCGTACAACACCTAACTCTGCATCATCTGTCAGAGGTCAGAACATAGAGATTGTAGAGGAATACAAATACCTGGGTGTCCTCTTGGACAATAAGCTTCAGTGGAGTAAATGTACAGACCTGATCTACTAAAAGAGTCAACAGAGACTGTACTTTCTAAAAAAGCTGGGATCTTTTAATGTTGAGAGTATTTCAACTTTTTGTATTGTTTGTTGGTTTGGCAATTGCCCGTGTTAGCCAGATAAAGATCCTGAGAAGGATTATCACCACAGCAAGCAAGGTACTTAGAGTCAAACAGACAGGCCCTCAGTAAGGCTCATAAAATTATTTTTAGACCCAAGCCACCCCCTGTACCCGGACTTTGAACTACTCCCCTCTGGGTGCAGGTCTAGGGCACCCCCTGGCATGAAAACCAAACTAGACAATAATTTGTGCCAGGTGTGATATCCCTCCTAAACAGTTCAGGCTGATGTTCCTATCGACCCAGTAAGGCCAGCAGGCTAGTCTTTTTTTATTTGGATGTAACTGTTATGAATATTGTGCTGTCAATTAGTGGTATTGTCATGTACATGTTTAAACACCACGTTAAACATGTACATGATACTGCAGCAACATTTCCCCACGGGGACAATAAAATAAGTAAGTAAGTAAGTGAAGATGTCAGGAATACTGGATTATAAGAGCAGAAGGATGAACATGACAATGGTTTCTCTGTTGATTCGCCTGCTGGTTAGAGAATTATGATTGGATAAAGAGGTGGAGGTGGTGGGAAGGATCCTAACCCTGCAGTGATTGAACTGAAGGAGGGTATGGAGAAGGGACCCTATCCCTAACCCTTGACAGAATCGAGGGGGACCCTAACCTCAGTTTGACCCCACACAGTGAGGAAGTTCTGTCAAGGAATGTTCCTAAACGAGGGTTGAAATGTTACCTCACACAGGCTGAACTAACTATCCACAGGTGGCTGGGTTCCCACACCGTAACCGTGGGTGATCTAATCTCTCTACATTCTAGAATGCAGCAGAATGGCGTCACTCCTAATACATCACTAAGGTCCATCGACTGACAAGACAGGTCGTACTGTCTGACCTGATGCAAGACAACAGAACAGAACAGACCAATGGAGAGGTCAGGTCAGAATGGTGATTTAGGATTCCGAATTAGAAGGAAGGCAGAACTACTAACAATGACTTCAACCATCTCCCATCGGCTTAGGGAACGATGATGTGTAAAGGGTGAAGGGGGTATCCGGCATGTACCGATAGGAACCTGTTGAACTATTTGTAGCACACTATGGCTGTGTCTGAAATGACACCCTATATAGTGCACAACTTTTTGGGGGGGACCAGAGCCCGCAAATCACTTAAAACTTGAAATGGTTCAAACACGCACAGTCATGAAGAAGGAGCAACAGGAGGTTGAAAAAGTTTGGCATGGGACCTCAAATCCTCAAAAGGTTTGACAGCTGTCCCATTGAGAGCATTTTGACTAGCTGCCTCACTGCCTGGCATGGCAATAGCACCGCCCTCGATCGCATGGCGCTACAGAGGGTGGTGTCATACATTATTCAAAATGTATGACAAATCCAATAAGGATTGATCTAAGGGAAAATACTCTGACATTGTGGTTTTAAATACTACATTTTGTTTATAAACAAATGCTCTCGAAACAACTCAGTCTCTGGATCCGATTTTGGAGGTGAGGGAGAAGGATAAAGTGAGTGAGAAAGGTGAGGGGTGAAAGAAGAAAAGGGTGAGGATGTTGAGGGTGGGGGTGATGAAGGAGGTGAGTAGAGAGGAGGCAGGCGAGAGGTGAGAGGGGACATGTAATTGGACAGAAACCAATGGTGTGAAGTACTTAAGTAAAAGTACTTTAAAGTACTACATAAGTAGTTTTGGGGGTTATCTGTACTTTACTATTTATATTTTTTTTCTTCACTACATTCCTAAAGAAACTAATGTACTTTTTACTCCATACATTTTCCCTGACACCCAAAAGTATTTGTTACATTTTGAATGCTTAGCAGGACAGGAAAATGGTCTAATTCACACACTTATCAAGACAACATCCCTGGTCATCCCTACTGGCTCTGATCTGCCGGACTCACTAAACACATGCTTTGTTTGTGTTTAGTGAGTATTGGAGTGTGTCCCGGGCTAGCCGTAATTTAAAAAAAAACAAGAAAATGTTGCATTCTGGTTTGCTTAATATAAGGAATGTGAAATGATTTAAACTTTTACTGTTGATACTTAAGTATATTTAAAACCAAATACTTTTAGACTTTACCTCAAGTAGGATTTTACTGGGTGACTCACTTTTACTCGAGACATTTTCAATTAAGGTAGCTTTACTTTTACTCATGTATGACAAATTTGATACTTTTCCCACCACTGACAGAAACAACCACACAAAGTTTATAACTATCAATTAGTTCAACTGTAGTCAGATAAACATTAAATGTATTATTATTACTATTATTATTATTATTAAGTAGTATCATGCTAGTCACCTACACATCCTTGTGTGTTGTGGAGGGTAAAAACCTTGCTCGAGGCATCATCTTCCTCCCCCACAAAATCAAACATCATCTATACAACACAAGACCAACATTAACTATTGTAATTCAGCCTGAAATGTACATTTATCGTGCTGAGTTTCTCAACAAGTGAATAAATGACTAAATAAATGAGCCGGAATCTCCTAATACGCTCCATCCCATCTGGGTATATGATCTTAAAGGGCATTCCATTAGGCTGTTCTGGATGAGAGACCACCCTCTGTCTTCTCTCCTCTATTGACTACAATATGCATTACTGTTAGTGTTCAGCTATAAATATAGTTATACCACAGCATTGTTGAATTCTAGAAGGTGGACTAAAACCAGAAAGAAAATGGCACGTAGAAGTACGTTTAACCATTTATTTTAAGCAATGAATGATGCAAGTCTTCGAGATATAGGCTCTGCTCCTTCAGGGCAGCACACTGCCCAGGCAAAGCGGCAAAATAAAATAGCCTACAGGAGTGCGTAAGCTATACTAATGGTGGCAGCATCATGCTGTGGGGATGTTTTTCAGCGGCAGGGACTGGGAGACTAGTCAGGATCAAGGGAAAGATGAAAAGAGCAAAAGTACAGAGAGATGCTCGATGAAAACCTTACTTCACATCGCAAATACAGGCGAGCCAAGCTTGTAGCCTCATACTCAAGAAGACTTGAGGCTGTAATCACTGACAAAGGTGCTTCAACAAAGTACTGAGTATAAAGTGTCTGAATACTTATGTAAATGTGATATTTCAGTTTTTTTGTGCAAAAATGCCTAAAAACCTGTTTTTGCTTTGTCATTATGGGGTATTGGGTGTAGATTGATGAGGCAATTATTTTTTTATTTTTTTTTAGAATAAGGCTGTAATGTAACAAAAAGTCAAGCTGTCTGAATTATTTCCGAATGCACTTTATAAGCCTACATTTGTGCGCAGGCCAGTTAGTCTAGTGCTACTTCTATATGCGAAATCAGGTGCGCATCCTTACTCAACACTGACAGAAGCATTTCAAACAGAAGACAATGAATACATTGACAAAACTCACAAAAGGATTGAAATAAACAAGAACTTGTTTCTTACAAGTGTAGCATAGGTTGTGAGTTTTTCAAAACACATGTTCACTCTGACAATGAGAAAGGTAAATGACTGTAATAAAATATATTGACTGCAACCAAACCAACATTGCATTGGGAATTAACGGTAAATGTAGGCTACAGCTAGTTATATACAGTGGGGCAAAGAAGTATTTAGTCAGCCACCAATTGTGCAAATTCTCCTACTTAAAAAGATGAGAGATGCCTGTAATTTTCATCATAGGTACACTTCAACTATGACAGACAAAATGAGAAATAAAATCCAGAAAATCACATTGTAGGATTTTAATGAATTTATTTGCAAATTATGGTGGAAAATAAGTATTTGGTCAAAAACAAAAGTTTATCTCAATACTTTGTTATATACCCTTTGTTGGCAATGACAGAGGTCAAACGTTTTCTGTAAGTCTTCACAAGGTTTTCACACACTGTTGCTGGTATTTTGGCCCATTCCTCCATGCAGATCTCCTCTAGAGCAGTGATGTTTTGGGGCTGTTGCTGGGCAACATGGACTTTCAACTCTCTCCAAAGATTTTCTATGGGGTTGAGATCTGAAGACTGGCTAGGCCACTCCAGGACCTTGAAATGCTTCTTACGAAGCCACTCCTTTGTTGCCCGGGCGGTGTGTTTGGGATCATTGTCATGCTGAAAGACAAAGCCACGTTTCATCTTCAATGCCCTTGCTGATGGTAGGCTTTGTTACTTTGGTCCCAGCTCTCTGCAGGTCATTCACTAGGTCCCCCCGTGTGGTTCTGGGATTTTTGCTCACTGTTCTTGTGATCAATTTGACCCCACGGTGTGAGATCTTGCGTGGAGCCCCAGATCGAGGGAGATCATCAGTGGTCTTGTATGTCTTCCATTTCCTAATAATTGCTCTCACAGTTGATTTCTTCAAACCAAGCTGCTTACCTATTGCAGATTCAGTCTTCCCAGCCTGGTGCAGGTCTACAATTTTGTTTCTGGTGTCCTTTGACAGCTCTTTGGTCTTGGCCATAGTGGAGTTTGGAGTGTGACTGTTGGAGGTTGTGGTCAGGTGTATTTTATACTGATAACAAGTTCTAACAGGTGCCATTAATACAGGTAACGAGTGGAGGACAGAGGAGCCTCTTAAAGGAGTTACAGGTCTGTGAGAGCCAGAAATCTTGCTTGTTGGTAGGTGACCAAATACTTATTTTCCAACATAATTTGCAAATAAATTCATTAAAAATCCTACAATGGGATTTTCTGGATTTGTTCTCATTTTGTCTGTCATAGTTGAAGTGTACCTATGATGAAAATTACAGGCCTCTCATCTTTTTAAGTGGGAGAACTTGCACAATTGGTGGCTGACTAAATACTTTTTTGCCCCACTGTACTGTATGTAATGGGGAATTGATAGAAACAACAATGCACACAATAAAGCTAAGAATTGTAAAAACAAATTGCAAATATTGTACAATCCAGATGTGCATAGCTTAGACTTTCCCAGCTGCCCCGGTCAACTATAAGGGCTTGAATACTTATGCAAATGAGATCTGTATTCCATGTTAAATAAATGTGCAAATATTTCTAAAAACAGGTTAACTTTGTCATTATGGGGCAGTGTGTGATGGTTGAGATTTACATTTTTTTTTTATACATCTAACCATTATGATTTCAGGCTGTAACACAACAAAACGTGGAATAAATCAAGGGGGATGAATACATTCCAAAGGCACTGTAGTAGGGTAATCTCTATGAACACTAAAAACATTACCATTAGCTCTTTCCATGAGCAAATGTGTTCTGAAATATTATATTTGACTGCAGTGTTATTTCAATCCAGTTATTTCCCACTGACTGGCAGCAGCATAGAAAAGCTGATGCCCCTCTTCTGGACCCCCTTCTTTCAACACTCCCTCTCACACATCTACCCTATGAATATATTTTAGGTCAAAGGTCCCTGCAGCTCCTCAGGTTTCTGGGCACTTGACAGCATTTACCACAGTCAGTTGACAGTTTTTTTTGTTCATCTGTGGGACTACATGAGGAAAGTGTTTGCCTTGCACCTGTGATAAGATGCGATGTATAACTTCTCTACAGTAGCTTTTCACAGTACAAGGAGTATAGACTCAAGCCTCATCTTGGTGTGAACTGTGTTGACCCCTGACCCTCAACAGCCAACTCACCTCTGGTTTCGGACAGGAACCGTTCAAGCAGATTTTTTTTTGCTTCAGCCGAAGTATGTGAAAATATTTAGTTGCTAACGTGATATTCTTGGCTTTTTGTTGTGTATACAACTAAGGATGTATTTTTTTGAAACAGTAGTTGCTACAAACACCCTACTCAGTGTACAATCCGATATGTCTTCTGACATATAGGTACATTTTGTGAAGATGTGTGTTTAGTGTGAGGATGCATGCTTCTCTCACTGTTGCCACAAAACATGACAAATAAATTTGCAACAGAGGACATGTGTATTGGTGACCAGGCGTGATGCCCCATAATGACAGTGAAAACATGTTTGTAGAATGTTTTGCAAATTTATTGAAAATGAAAGAAATCTCATTTCCATAAGTATTCACAGCCCTTTCCTTTAATACTTCAAATTGACCTCAGGTGCATCCAATTTCCTTTGATCACCCTTGAGATGTCACTACAACTTGGAGTCCACCTGTGGCCAATTCAATTGTTTGGACATGTCACATTGTATAAATGATTGAAGACAGGCACAGGAATACGAAATAGGGTTTTTTAATACTCCACCCCAAAAAATACAACATGCCATGAAAAGGCACAGGAACGAAGCCCAAAACAAAGTATACAAAAACAGAGGGATGAAACCCAAACAGAGGTTAAACCCCTAATAAATACACATGGACAAGACCTGTAATAACAAGAGCACAACAATACACAGGACGAGACCCGTAATAACATGTACACGAAAGCCAAAGCACAGGTACTCACAAGACCAACGGACATGGGAACAATAACTGACCAAGACAATGGTGAAAAGTAAGCACATATATACAATTACTAATCAGGGGGGAATGGGAACCAGGTGTGCGTAATGAGACAGTTCAGCAACGCCTAGTGGCCGATGACGTGGACCTCCGGTACTGGTGCACGGAATGACAACAGTACTGGGGGGTCCGTGACAGGACATGATTTAGAAAGAAACACACTTGTCTATAAAATGTCCCACAGTTGACAGTGCATGTCAGAAACTATACCATGAAGTCCAAGAAACTGTCCATAGATCTCCGTGATAGAATTGTGATGAGGCATATATCTGGGGAACGGTATACTACTATTTTTAGAGTGTTGAAAGTTTCCAAGCGCACAGTGTTCTCCTTCACTGGGAAATTAAAAAAATATGGAACTACCCAGACTCTGGCTAGAGCTGGCCGTCCGACCAAACCGAGCAACCAGGCAAGAAGGAACTTGGTCAGGGAGGTGACCAAGAACCCAATGACCACTCTGACAGAACTACAGAGTTCCTTGGCTGAGATGGGAAAACCTGCCAGAAGGACAATAGTCTCTACATCACTTCACCAATCAGGGCTTTATGGGAGAGTGTCCAGATGGAAGCCACTCATGAGAAAAAGGCATATGACAGCACTCCTGGAGTTTGCAAAAAGAGAAAGACGTGAAAGACTCTGAGAACATAAGGCAAAAGATGTTGCGTTCTGATGAGACAAATACAGTATTTCAACAAGTCCAGGCGTTAACAGGCTACACTGATAACTCGAGCCTGGTTCCCAAGTTTCTAAACCATACCAAGCCCTATTTTGTATAGTGTTGCCATAATAATTAAATTGAGGAAGTGCGATCATAATCATTAGGATATTTTAGTGATCCGCAGTAGATGTCCTAAATGCTCCTCAGCCTTCAGATGATGTGAGCCAAACAGCGCACTTGCGCTTGATATGCGTTTTTAGGCTATGGATCAGAAAGTGAACTTGTCATTTCCAAACGTTTAGCTCAGTTGTATGCTGCTTTGGGATCAATTAACAGCAAGGGTTGAATTAAATAGGCACAATATTTTTTATTATTACGTATTATTACGTATTTGGCGATGTTCAACTCGTTCGCACAAAACGTATAAATGAAAGCATTCACTGTGAAAATTGATACATGTAGGCCCTTCATATATAGGCTATGCACAGCACTTGGTTCAATTTATCGAATCAGTTATTGTTTTTTTTGCGCAAACCGCAAAAACCTGTCAAACTCTCTCTAAACATCAGTGGCGACCCGTCATTCAGGGCAGGTGGGGTAACACCTGTTTAGCTTTAAAAAATAAATAAACACATTTTGTTGCCTGTTTTTGCATGTTATTTCCGCATTAATGTGTCATATATCAGTTTGCAAACAATGTAAAACAAAACCTTTGAGTTAATAACGCAGCATATAAACATGGTATTTTTTTGCTTTCCTGAGTAAGGCAGCTCCAAATTCCTGGTGTATACAGAGCGTAGGGGTTGGTAATGTTCTCTAGTTGCGCGGTGATTGTCGCAGTGTTCTGTCACCCATGGGAACACTATATCACCGCAAAATCTACAGGGAGAGCTTGAAAATTCAAGACCCTTGGGTGCTGCCACAGATTTTCCTGATAAGTGCCCATCCAAGAAAGCTCAAGATCATTGGACACAGATAAAATGATGTCAAATTATGTTATGTCTACCGTAACATTGATTGGGCGTATCATGTCAACATCATACAGTACTTTCAAAATCTTAGCTAGCAAGCTAGACAAGCTGTCGTCATCATGAATGAAGTCGACAGACTACTGGCAGATCCTTTTCGATCCTTGTCATATGAAGACAAATTCTAGATAAAACGTATCGGTGCTCATCAGCCGTTGGACATTAACATTACACACAAATTGGAAATTTAAACAATGAGTAGTTTGGAAGGAATCAGTGGTGCTGTTCAGTGGAGAGGGTGTGTGGTCCAAGTCTGTGTGGTCCAAAGTTACATACAGACTCAAATCTCTTGCCACTTTAATAATTAATAATTTGATGTAATAAATGTACGACTTTAAACAATGCCACTTTATATAATGTTTACATACCCTACATTACTCATCTCATATGTATATACAGTACTCTATACCATCTACTGCATCTTGCCTATGCTGTTCGGCCATCGCTCATCCATATATTTATATGAACATATTCTTATTCCTCCCTTTACACTTGTGTGTATAAGGTAGTTGTTGTGAAATAGTTAGATTACTAGTTAGATAATACTGCACTGTCGGAATTAGAAGCACAAGCTTTTCGCTATTGTCGCATTAACATCTGCTAACCATGTGTATGTGACCAATGAAATTTGATTTGATTTGAAATACAACTGGTAAAATGTCTTTACCTTGTTCTCTGCATTTCTCCCTTTGTTGTTGGTTCATCACACCAAATGGTTTAATCAGCAAACATTATTTTAAAATGGTGTTAACACGGTGTTGAACATTGGGAAATAGTGTAAATACAAGTCACATCCAGGTGAATTTTTTGGTATTAATAAATGCGAAGTTTCCACGTGGGAAGGCTATTAGCTAAATCACTCATAGAATTTGTTCAAGTCCCCTTGGTTTGTAGTACGAAAGTAAAAGCTAAAGGCACTGCCATCTACTGAACTGGATTGGTGTAACAGTACATGCTTACCAAAGAAGATCTTGCATGTGGTAGGCCACTGGCCTATCAATACAATGCATTCACAGTGCACTAAACACACTTTAATTGAATGTACAATTTAAAAAAAAGCAATCAACACATCTACGCACTGTGAATTGCAATGATATTAGACCTACGCTCCTATAATCAAATCACATTTTATTTGTCACATTCTTCGCAAACAACAGGTGTAGACTAACGGAAATACTTACATACGGGCCCTTCCCAAAAATGCAAAGATTATTTTTCTACTATTTCTAAGAAAAATGATCTAAAACTGAGAAAAATAATAACATGAGGAACAAACAGAAAAATAATAACACAAGGAATAAATACACAATGAATAATGATAACTTGGCTATATACACCAGGTACCAGTACTGAGTTGATGTGCAGGGTTACAAGGTAGTTGAGATAGGTATGTACATTTAGGTAGGGATAAAGTGACTAGGCAACAGGATAAATAATAAACAGTAACAGCAGCATACAGTATGTGATGAGTCAAAAGAGATTAGTTCAAAAATGGGTCAATGCGGATATTCAGGGTAGCTATTGGTTAACTATTTAACTAATCATTTAGCAGTCTTATATCTTGGGGGTAGAAGCTGTTCAGGGTCCTGTTCGTTCCAAACTTGCCGTGCGGCAGCAGAGAGGCCAGTCTATGACTTGAGTGGCTGGAGTTTTGGACAACTTCCTCTGACACCGCCTGGTATAGAGGTCCTGGATGGCAGGTAGCTCAGCCCAAGTGATGTACTGGGCCATACGCACTACCATCTGTAGCACCTTGCAGTCGGATGCCAAACAGTTGCCATGCCAAGTGGTGATGCAGTCAGTCAAGATGCCAAGATGCTCTCAATAGTGCAGCTGTAGAACTTTTTGAGGATCTGAGGGCCCATGCCCGAATCTTTACAGCCTCCTGAGAGGGAAGAGGCATTGTCGTGCCCTCTTCATGACTGTGTTGATGTGTGTGGACCATGATAGTTCCATAGTGATGTGGACTCCGAAAAACTTGAAGCTCCCGACCTGTTCCACAACAGCCCCGTCGATGTGGATGGGGGTGTGCTCGAACCTACATTTCCTGTAATACATGATCAGCTACTTCAACTAGCTGATGTTGACGGAGAGGTTGTTGTCCTGGCACCTCACTGCCAGGACTCTGGCATCATCCCTGTAGACTGTCACATAGTCGTTGGTGATTTGGTCTACCACCATCGTGTTGTCTGCAAACTTAATGATGTTGTTGGAGTCGTGTGTGGCCACGCAGTCGTGGGTGAACAGGGAGTATAGGAGGGGACTAAGCATGCACCCCTGAGGGGCCCCCGTGTTGAGGATCAGCGTGTCGGATGTGTTATTGCCTAACCTCTCTACGGCACTCAGGAAGTCCAGGATCCAGTTGCAGAGGGAGGTGTTTAATTCAAGGGTCCTCAGCTTAGTGATGAGCTTTCGGGCACATTGGTGTTGAACGCTGAGCTGTAGTCAATGAACAGCATTCTCACATAGGTGTTCCTTTTGTCCAGATGGGAAGGGCAGTGTGGAGTGCAATAGAGATTTCATCATCTCTGGATCTGTTGGGGTGGTACAGGAATTGGTTGAAAAGTGAAGACACTTGCCAGCTGGTCACTGCATGCGCTGAGTAGGTGTCCTGGTAATCAGTCTGACCCTGCGGCCTTGTAAATGTTAACCGGTTTAATGGTTTTACTCACATCGGCTACGGAGAGCATGATCACACAGGCGTCTGGAACAGCTGGTGCTCTCATGCATAGTTCAGTGCTGCTAGTATCGCAGCATGCATAGAACGTATTTAGCTCGTCTGGTAGGCTCGCGTCACTGGACAGCTCACGGCTAGGTTTCCCTTTGTAATCTGTGATAGTTTGCAAGCCCTGCCACATCCGACGAGCATCAGAGATGGTGTAGTAGGTATTGACCAGTATTGACACTTTGCCTGTTTGATGGTTCGTCAGAGGGCGTAGCGGGGATTTCTCATAATCTTCCAGATTAGTGTCCTGCTCATTGAAAGTAGCAGCTCTAGTCTTTTGCTCAATGGAGATGTTGCCTGTAATCCACGGCTTCTAGTTGGGATATGTACGTACGTACTCAACCCCATCAGATTGATCCTGGAATATATTCCCTACACTTCCTTGTGTTGTCACATAAACTGAAATTAGGTGAACTATTCTAATTTTAGCAACCAGGTGGCAGAGCGATTTCTGCATATTGCACATTAATTTCTTGTTATTATGTGTGTATTGTTATTGTATTGATAAATATTGCTGCATTTTTAGAAATACAAACACAAGAATTTTGCTGCACTTGTGATAACATCTGAAAAACTGTGTACACAACCAATACACTTGTATTTGATTTTACTGTACCTATGATCAGGGTATAATCATTAGTCAAAACAGTTGCAAAACGTTTCGTTTTCCAACTAAAACGAGAGTTTCTATTTTACAAATTCGGGTAGGTCACTCCCCGTTTCGTTTGGTTCCGTTTAAGAAACGTTTGCAACAGAATGGGCATAATGAATACAACCCAGGTATGGTGTTGTGCACACTGCAACCACTAGGTAGCACCACTACACTGGTGTTGGGTTGAACACGTTGGCTCTTGACAGTGCAGCATCCATCCAACCTGCATGAAGTTCTGGAAAAGGTAGTAATCGATTAAATGCATGGCAAACTCCTATTATTAATAAAGTGGGCCTAGATTTGGCCTGGGCCACATCTGCATGATGATAGATTTTTGGGGCAAGTGAACCAGGACAACTGTTTATTTTGTTAAAACGATTCGATATAATCATATATCAATATGATCCGTAAACATATTTGTTTTCTAAGAGCACATGTAGTAAAAAGTATAATTTTGTTTCATGTAGGCCTAGCAAAGGGACACAGACAGTAACGTTAAGTGGCCGTGGTCAAGAGGGAACGTTTGTGAAGTTTTGCCTGTAATGGGACGCCGGTCCGTGCTATCCGGGATCGTTGGGACGTCCCCCCACCCAAGGAGGGCCTAGTAGTCACAAAAATAGTTGGGTGTGTTGGTTAAATTGTGATTTTAATGAATGGAGCGACCGTTTTTCCCCCTTCCTGTGAGCGTGAAGCGATAGGAAATTGCATGGACGGATGAGCGCTCAACTCCGTTCACATACTCTGGTACAGGTTAGGGTTATGGACGTCCCAAGAATTCCAGATTGCAATGACCAAGGGACGCCTGCGCTCTGACTACTACACTGAAAACATATCGCTCAACTCCAGCTTGAACCCCATCCCCCGGGCCCGTTTACAGCATGGAAAGGAAAGGTAAATCTGCTTAAAGAAGAAGGACGATAAATGAATAGTATCAGTGAATGCGCACATCCATGATCCAACAAGCTGAGGCCGTTGATGTTGGACATGTGACTGTTATTGAAGGAATTGTCAAGGCCGTGGATTTTTGTTGTGTGGAACTAGACAATAGCCAACCACGCGTTGTAGCTAGCTAGGCACGAAATGCTAGCTATCGTGAGTTGTAAAGCTAGTTAGCGGTGGAGGTTTTCACAGTTGCACAATCCTGATATGATTTGATAAAAAAGATTAAAACTCGTTTGTGCAATTGAATAAAATAAAAACACACGTGTGGGGAACACCTGTATTTTTGTAGCTAGCTAACTTAACTAAGTCTGGACATTTCAGCATCTAACACCTGCCCGCTAGCTATCTTAGCGGCTAACGTTATCTGGCTAGGTAACGTTAGTTCCATATTGCAACTTTGTGCGCATATACTTTCGCCCTCCTTATCACTATGGAACACGGTGGTGTTCACGTTATAACCAGCTACCAATGTTATAATTAACTAGCTAACGTTAGCTACCAGGTTTGGTATCAAACGAACGTTAATACGTACTGTTGTGAAAGTGAAAGGTCTGCCAAATGAAACGATGGTAACGTTATTTTTTGTCGTTTACCCCCGTGACAGTTCTTGCACTCCAGGCGAGGAAGAAAAGGACAAAGGCGAAAAAACCCGGCAAAAAGTGAGTGCCCAGTCACTTTTTTTTATTAGTTAGTCATTTGGACTGTCGAGAGAGCGCTCCTCTGCATGGCCGAATTGACTTTATGGTCTTAGATCCTGGTTATCGGCTAGATAAGTCTGATTGGAATCTTTCTGTTGGTATTTAGGTTTTCATTATGCCACATAATCCTAATTTTGCTGTCGTCCATTCGGTGCGTTTCTTATCCTGGTTTGTGTGGTTGACTCATTCACTGAACTGACATGAGAAGTGAAAGTTGCCCGATGCCATTGTTTTGTCCAGGGCTGCATCACAATCATGTCAATGGGTTTCCCTCCTCTCCTTTCACTACCTCTGGGTTTAATGGAGAAGGAACCCGTGCTGTTACTACTCATGAATGAATGAACAAATAAATGAAAGGACAGTTAACATTATTCCTGTTGATAGTGGTGCTCCTATGACAGTATGGTCCATTTTATGCTTTCACAGAGTACCTATGTGTGGTGGAGATTCGGGGAGATGATGCTCGAGCCAAAGCTCTGCCAATTATTGATGTGCTCAGTTAGCCTTCTCTCCTCTGAGCACACAAACACTGACACACACACACACACACTCACATGCTGCTCTTATGCTTTGGGCTGTAAGTGTGATAGCATAGCAGTGCTCGTAGGGCGGAAGACCTGTAGGGTTGTTGCATGTATACTGACTGAGGGAGATGGATTGTGTCTGCCCTGCAGGAATCAGATATAGAGCATGGAGTATCACAACTTGGAAGATAATTTAGTGGTCCTAGATGTGGACGGGCAAGGTTATTTAAATACCCGAACGGACGTTAGTATTTGATTACTTTTGAGTACATTTTTTTAGACAAAATCATAATGAATTCAGGGCATGTAAAATGATACCTAGGCTAAATTTAAGCCTTGCACAACCATAAGTCCCACTAATAATTTTACAAAAATAGTTTGAAGGTGCTACACACAATTTTTTGCATTGTAATTTCAAAAAATGCTGATAATATACAGTGCATTCGGAAAGTATTCAGACCCTTTAACTTTTTCCACATTTTGTTACATTACAGCCTTATTCTGAAATTGATCAAATGTTTTCCCTCATCAATATACTGGACAATGAAAGAAAGTTGATTTGCAAACCAATATGGAAGTCTTTATTAAAAAATGACATCCGGATGTGGTTGTATTTTGGCTAGGCTACTTTGAAGCAAGCTAAGACATGCCTCATAATACGTAGTAAAACATTAAGGTTTTAAATTAAGTATATGTTTTCAAAATGCATAAAGCCTTCAGCTCATTGCAAAGTGAAGCCTGCTTTCTGTTGCCTATGCATTTGAATGGTGAATGGGAAGCGCACTTCAATTACCAGTTGAGAAATGAAAATAGTTGCTCTTTTTAATCGTGGTCATCAAAACTGTTTTTAACACACAATTACATTTAGAATTGTTGTGCAATGATTGGGCAAATAAAAGTAGGTTTCACTCCAGCAGCAACGAAAGAGCTGTTTTGAGGAGCTGTAGCATCAGCTCTCGTGCTGTCTGACAGATTTTCTGCTCAAAGGCAGGAAATGCTGTAAGATACAGAACGAATATACACGTGTCAATTTAATTCCACAAAATTATGCAAATTAACCGAATAGACCGATAAGCATGACCGGTCAAATGAATTACATTGACTGCAGTGGTAGGCTTGATTACCAACAACTACGAGATGGTCTACAGGGAGAAGGTGAGGGCCCTCGGAGTGTGGTGTCAGGAAAATAACCTCACACTCAACGTCAAGAAAACAATGGAGATGATCGTGGACTTCAGGAAACAGCAGAGGGAGCACCCCCCTATTCACATCGATGGGACAGTAGTGAAGAAGATGGAAAGTTTAAGTTCCTCGGCGTAAACATCACAGATAAACTGAAATGGTCCACCCATACAGACAGAGTGGTGATGAAGGTGCAACAGCTACTCTTCAACCTCAGGAGGGAGAAGAAATTTGGCTTGTCACCAGAAACACTCACAAACTTTTACAGATGCACAATCGAGAGCATCCTGTCGGGATGTATCACTGCCTGGTACGCCAACTGCTCCGCCCACAACCGCAAGGCTCTCCAGAGGGTAGTGGGGTCTGCACAACGCATCACCCTGGGCAAACTACCTGCCCTCCAGGAGACCTACACCACCCAATGTCACAGGAAGGCCAAAAAGATCATCAAGGAGAACAACCACCTGAGCCACTTCCTGTTCACCCCGTTATCATCCAGAAGGCGAGGTCAGTACAGGTGCATCAAAGCTGGGATCGAGAGACTGAAAAACAGCTTCTATCTCAAGTCCATCAGACCGTTAAACAGCCATCACTAACATTAAGTGGCTGCTGCCAACATACTGACTCAAATGTCAAGCCACTTCAATAATTAATAATTGGATGTAATAAATGTATCACTAGTCACTTTAGACAATGCTACTTTATATAATGTTTACATACTCTACATTACTCATCTCATATGTATATACTGTACTCTATACCATCTACTGCATCTTGCCTATGCCGTTCGGCCATCGCTCATCATTATATTTATATTTACATTTTCTTATTCATTCCTTTACACTTGTGTGTGTATAAGGTAGTTGTTGTGAAATTACTTGTTAGATATTACTGCACTGTCGGAACTAGAAGCACAAGCTTTTCGCTACACTTGCATTAACATCTGTATGTGACCAATCAAATTTGATTAGACTGGTATTTCCATCAATGAATAGGCACAAAAGCATTGTTTCGCAATGGGATTTAATTTCTTCTTCTGGACAATTGGCTCGGCTGCAATTTTGTTTTATTGGCGTTTAAATGACCGGCTAAAGGAAACCCAGACACACACACACACACACACACCTCCAATCCTCCGGCTCTGACTCTGGTTGTCCTAAAATGGGCTAACAGTGCTAGTCTCAATCTACACAACACTGGGGAAGAGTTTTCCAGTTTTTGAATTCCGTTGCAGCGCTCTCGCGCACTTTCCTTCCATTCTCCTGTCTCACAGTCTTGATCTCATCTCTCCTTCCCTCCCTCTTCTCTTTCCAGTCTTCATCCCTCCACACCCTCCCTTTCTTCCTCTCTCACTTCCTCTTTCTCTCTCGCCTCAGTAGCTCACTAGCATTAGTTGCGCAGTGTGTTCAGTTCTGGTATGGTACAGAGGAGAGCTGGGGAGAGGTGTTGCGAGCGAGCCCCAGATCAGAGCACCGTTCCTGGGTTAGCCTGGCCGAGCCTTCCCCTGCCTCTGGGCCATGTGGCTTCTCGACTGGATTGTCTCTCTCAACACCGCCGTTGTCAAGCTGGCCACCGGCCTGAGGTGCAAGTGAGTGGCAGGTCGGATGCTGTGTGTGTGTGTAGGGCTCTACATTAAGGCTTGTCTGCTTGTCCGGGCAAGTAGAAAAAAAAACATTGGTCAGACAACCAGAGTATAGATTTCAGTCGTCCTTATGAACATGTAAAAAAAAATCTATCTATTACTCCGATCAGATTTGGATCAGGCAGTGCATGGTTGACATTGAGTAAATTGCCTATATTCCTAAATCCTACTTCAATTAATGTTATATTTACACAAAGCAAGAGAACAATGTAGACCGAGCTAAGAGTTTCACCAAAGCAGTGCAAAATATATATTTTTTCTCTCTCAAATGTCAGATGATCTAGGCCAATAGACACTCGTGTCTTATTGTTAAAGAAGGCCAAATGTTCAAAGTTCTCTCCACTTGATATGAATGTGACGTCCCTATTAAACCACTCCTTCAGTTTCATGCATGCTAGATTTCTTCTGCTGCGCTATTTCATGATCAAACAATGAATGAATCGAACGGCGTTCTCGGCTACCTAAGACTAATTAAAGTTATGAAGAGTATTTTCCAAACTACTCCAATAAAGTGTTTATTGTCCTAAAGTTGCAGCTTTTAAATTTGAATTAAATATGAAAGTAGGAGTCTATGCTATTCTCATTCACAGATGTATTTTTAATGACATATTTTAGGCCACAGTGAGTGAAATGGCGCAAACGATCCTCAGATGGTCAAATCTAATGAGTCAAAAGAACTTGTGCTACAGCTGAGGAAAACTTATGAAAGAAATTATGCGTAGTTGGCCTAGGCCTATTGCCATATTATTCTAGCAATGTGCAACCTACCTACAGCACATATTGTAGCCTAGTCCTAATAAGAGACCAGGATGAGGCACAAAAAAAGCAAATCAGTTTATATTTATCCAGTTCTGAGGACAGCAGATTTGCTCTGCAGCCCATGATGATTTACAACCCATCACAGACACACAGCCAGCAAGGCTTGTTGACTGTCACTCACTCCATCTGTGCGCTTCGGCACACACAGATAGCCAGATAGGGTTAGGCTACAACACATCTTTTAGGAGCAACAGCTCCACCGGAGTGGAATGGGCTATTTGAAAAGATTTGGCTCCGCTCAATATATTTTGTCAATGTCATGATTCCTCTCGTCTCTCTCTCCCTCTCAAGCCAAATGCGTAGCAGTCTTCTTTTTAAATTTTTTAAAAACAAGTCTGGGGGAGGGCCGCTTAGGGGGGCGATAACATTGTCAATGAGCAAGCACCCTTTTGGACGAAAGTGTTAGACCACAAGTGGCTTAAGCTTTTGGACAAGTAAAAAAATCTGTCTGGTCAAAAAAGTTAATGTCAATCCCTGATCTGTGTGTGTGCAGCACACCTGACTTATTGGTGGCTTGATCAATTATAATTTTTTACTACGCAGCAGATGTTGACTGACATCACTCCACTGGGCACCAGATTCGATGAGAATGACGAGTTTAGGAGGAAGTGGTGTGTGTATGCATGGTGTATTACATGTGTACCTGAGGTGTGTGCAGAATTGTGTGTGGCGCGTATGGAGACGTGTGAGTAGGGTTGCAAAATGTATTGAAGGTTCCTGGATTTCCAGAAAACCTGGTTGGAGGGTGTGCAATCCCTGCCCAGGGGAAATGCTTGTTTAGGTTCCACCTCCGAAGGATGACGCAAGCTACTGACACAGGCTAGTATATTCACGAATTTGGGGTGGGAAAGAATCTCCTGGTGATATCCACGTTAGAGCCCTGCTACCCGAGTCCGACGGGCCCGACATCATATGGGTTAGGGTAGGGCCTGTTTTAAGACACAAGATTATTTCACAGAAAATAATGTTGCTTGAGTTTTGTCGGAGTCTAGTGTGACAAAAAGTAGCTAACGGCAAACTGTTCTCATGTGTCTTCAATTGAGCAGAGCAGCCCAAGCAGAGCCGTTGCTATGGATACTCGGACTAAGCTGCCAAGAGCAGAGCTCATGCCGCGTGCGCTTCATGCAGGGAGCAAGTGACAGACAGAGAGGACCAGCTAATGGATTTACTAATGGAGTAAGTTATTTTGGGCCGGGCCTTCATTTTGGCAGACGCAATCAGACCTGGGTAATGTAGGGCCTGAACGTTGCGGCCTGGCCTCGGGCTTAACATGAATGCCAACAAATAGTGAAATGACAGCTGTTAGTGTATCTTGCTAACCTTATCTTGCTAGCTAATGTTATCTGTGCAGATTTTTTTTTAACTACACCGTTCTCAAAAGAGTAGCCAGCTGGCTAATAGTTCTGGAGCTGGGTTTGTCATTCACATAATAAGGAAAAAGTTTAGACAGATGTAAAACGGTTTCTTTGACTTCGTTATCCACAAAGTTTTTGGCATCTTCCACCAGAGACATGCGCTTTTTCTACATTGTAATGGACATGGTGCAATCTTGGGTAGGTAGGCTACTGGCAGGCTGCGGTACAGCAAAGCCAAGTCAGCCCTTGCTCATGGTTCTCACAGGGGCTGCACCAATCAAAGCAGTAAAGCGTGTAGTGAAGTGGTCAAAACTATTCATCTTGGGTTGACGGGGGGAGCAGGGTAGGCTGGTGTAACCGATGTGAAATGGTTAGCGGGGTGCGCGCTAATAGCAGTTCGCTCGGTGATGTCGCTCACTCTGAGACCTTGACGTAGTTGTTCCCCCACCCCTCGGAGCTTTTGTGGAGCGATGGGTAACGATGCTTCGAGGGTGGCTGTTGTCGATGTGTGCAGAGGGTCCCTGGTTCGAGCCCAGGTAGGGGCGAGGAGAGGGACAGAAGCTATACTGTTACAGTCATACGATACAATTATACCAGTTATAAAATTGATGTAGAACATGTATAAACTATCCAACAGATTGTTAATTATCCTCCATAAAGCATAAATTTGCGCCCCTTTTTTAATTTGCTCCATGGTTATGACAAAAAGCCGTTTGGCCCAGTCATGACTCGAAGAGGAACAACTTCGAAGGAGTTTAATTTAATAAACAATGCTGGTGGGTGGTAAGGTTGAAATAAAACCTAGGCATGAAACGATACAGGCAAAAAATAATTTCCACGTCATCTCATAGGAAAAAACAAAGCATTTACGCGGGCAGGTTGGATTTGTCACTACAAGCCCAAATATATCATACTTTGAATAAAACAATGACTTATTGACTTAAATCGTTGTGCAGCATCATGGGTAAGCTCTGGCCATCCTCCTTTAGCTCTACAGGTGTGAATGTTCAAAACTTAAATTGTTGACATTTTTTTCTCTATAAATTCATTGTTTTACCATGAAGCAGCACGGTGGGAGAGACGCATATTTTTTGACTTGACATTTTGCACTGCTTTGGTGAAAATATTAGCTCTGTCTACATTGTTCTCTTGCATTCTGTAAATTGTTTATAACACATCAATTGAAATAGGTTATGCAGACTATAGCGAAGAAATGGGCCACTTGCCGTGGGCTGCCCGGTCCGCTCTACTGCATGGTGTCGAGTTGGAATTGGTTCTACATTGTCTGTCACATCACAGTGTCGTCACCATCGACAATGGAGGTCAATCATCTTCGATATCTGATACTATTGTAATATCACCCAACCCTAGTGTATGTGTCAGATTGATGTCTCAGCGTCCCTGGCTATGCCTCTGGTGACTGTATCCTGCTGCTGTGTTCTCATTTAAGCCTTTATTGGCCTATCCTAAGGCCCTATAAAATCTGTGTTGTGGAGAACCCGGACCGAATCACGTAATCCAGACATTATAAATGGAATTTAACAATATTCAAAAAATGTATTGAACAGTAGGAAATCAACTAAATGTACTGAACTTCGGAATTCCTTAATTTGCCCAAAGGTAATCATAAGACTTTAATGAAAATGCATCAGTGATTCTTATTTTCCTGGAACTTTTTGAAAGGAAACAGGAATGCCCATTGTGTGTGTGAGAGAGGGAGAGATTGCGGGGGTACGTCTACACAGAAATTAAGCCAGTATGATTCGTTTTGCGTCATATAATAACATTATGGGTGGATCTTTCCTTGGCTGAATGATATCATGATTATTTGCATCAATTCAGTGTCAATTTCTTTTGCAAACTACAATAACATGAGCGCAACAGAAACATCAGCAAGCAGTAGATATGTTCTATGTGTGCTATTTCTATGGTTCCCACTCTGAAGTTTGTTTTTTGCCTCTTTTTAATTGTGGTTTTGAACACCAGCTTCAAACGGCTGAAAATACAATATTTTTGGTTATTGAAAAGATATTTCACAGTGGTTTAGATGGTACAATGATTCTCTACAATGCTTATTTTGTCACAAACTGAATGTAGGCAATTATTACAAATTTAGCAACCAGGAAATGGAGTAGCGATTTCTGCATAGTGCACCTTTTAATAATAATGGATAAGGAGAATAAATTCTAGACCTGATTTCACCAAATGTTATTCCACAACCAACTGTTTTATGTTTTCAATTAAATTATACATATTCTCTTACAGAAAGTGAATAGATCAATTGATAGTGACAGAGTCACATTGGGCATTGCTTGGGAAGTAATCTGATACAATTTCTTTGTCATGGAGACAAACCAATGTGCATCAGTCGTGTCTTCCTCTGGCATTTTACATCTACATTTCTAGCCTCAAGCATTGTGGATTTATGCGTAATTTTAGATCGGTAAACTCAAGTGTGACTTGTACCAAAAGTTCATTATTTATATATACTACCGGTCAAAAGTTTTCGAACACCTACTCATTCAAGTGTTTTTCGTTATTTTTACAATTTTCTACATTGTAGAATAATAGTGAAGACATCAAAACTATGAAATAACACACATGGAATCATGTAGTAACCAAAAAAGTGTAAAATCAAAATATATTTTATATTTGAGATTCTTCAAAGTAGCCACCCTTTGCCTTGATGACAGCTTTGCACACTCTTGGCGTTGGGTCATTGTCCTGTTGAAAAACAAATGATAGTCCCACTAAGTGCAAACCAGATGGGATGGCGTATTGCTGCGGTAGCCATGCTGGTTAAGTGTGTCTTGAATTCTAAGTAAGTCACAGACAATGTCAGCAGCAAAGCACCCCCACACCATAACCACTCCTCCTCCATGCTTTACGGTGGGAAATACACATGCGCAGATCATCCTCACAAAGACACAGTGGTTGGAACCAAAAATCTCCAATTTGGACTCATCAGACCAAATGACAGATTTCCACCGGTCTAATGTCCATTGGTCGTGTTTATTGGCCGACATTAGCTAAAAATGACATCGGTATCGGCTTGATGTCTGTTTAGTTTTTACGCCGATGTGCAAAACCAATGTCAAAGCTGACGTGCATACCTATATAACGTAGGTACATGATGTAATGTTGCATTATACGTGCAACACAGCATTCCTAACCTAGCCCACAATGTCTGCTGTGTGGAACGAGCAGTCATTTGAAAGAGCAAGAAAACTTAAAGGCGAAATCCATTAAAACCAAGATGGTGGAATTAATTTCCCTTGACAATCAACCGTTCTCTGTTGTGGGTGATGTTGGCTTTCGTTGATTGGTCGGGCACCGGTACACACAACCAAGTGCGCTATTTTTCAGATGTTACCCTACCGGAATTACACAGTAATGGCGGCACTGCTAGAGAAAGATACAGTAGCGCTGTCAAAGCTGTACAAAAAAGTCTGCAAACACAGGCCACGAGCGATGTGTTTACAATACCTCATTGGTAATAAAGCATAATTTGTTCGACCGCAACTTCTGGGGTAGCTAGCATTAGCTTTGGACCTAGCTAGCACCAATACAACCAGCCGGAGAACAGTGACCAGTAGAAACTGCAGTCATTTTCATTATTCTTAGCAATGATTTAGGAATCCTTGTGAGTAAGTATTTGCTAGGTTGCCACTTGTTTGCTTATTGAAATTGAAAATAAATGGAAATATATGGCTAGCCAGCTACTTAACCCTGTTGCCCAAACCTAGTGGAATTTGCGGTTTGCCTTCAAAATAAAAGTATGGCATAATAACAGTGACACAAATTAATACAAATAGTAGAATGTATGGCATACTTTTGTATTTTGAAGGCTAACCGCAAAGTCCACTTGTGGCTAATCTTTATTGTGGCTAGCTTCACATACAGTGGGGCAAAAAAGTATTTAGTCAGCCACCAATTGTGCAAGTTCTCCCACTTAAAAAGATGAGAGGCCTGTAATTTTCATCATAGGTACACTTCAACTATGACAGACAAAATGAGGGAAAAAAAATCCAGAAAATCACATTGTAGGATTTTAATGAATTTATTTGCAAATTTATGATGGAAAATAAACTTTTGTTATTGACCAAATACTTATCTCAATACTTTGTTATATACCCTTTGTTGGCAGTGACAGAGGTCAAACGTTTTCTGTAAGTCTTCACAAGGTTTTCACACACTGTTGCTGGTATTTTGGCCCATTCCTCCATGCAGATCTCCTCTAGAGCAGTGATGTTTTGGGCCTGTTGCTGGGCAACATGGACTTTCAACTCCCTCCAAAGATTTTCTATGGGGTTGAGATCTGGAGACTGGCTAGGCCACTCCAGGACCTTGAAATGCTTCTTACGAAGCCACTCCTTCGTTGCCCGGGCGGTGTGTTTGGGATCATTGTCATGCTGAAAGACCCAGCCACGTTTCATCTTCAATGCCCTTGCTGATGGAAGGAGGTTTTCACTCAAAATCTCAAGATACATGGCCATTCATTATTTCCTTTACATGGATCAGTCGTCCTGGTCCCTTTGCAGAAAAACAGCCCCAAAGCATGATGTTTCCACCCCCATGCTTCACAGTAGGTATGGTGTTCTTTGGATGCAACTCAGCATTCTTTGTCCTCCAAACACGACGAGTTGAGTTTTTACCAAAAAGTAATATTTTGGTTTTATCTGACCATATGACATTCTCCCAATCTTCCTCTGGATCATCCAAATGCTCTCTAGCAAACTTCAGACAGGCCTGGACATGTACTGGCTTAAGCAGGGGGACACGTCTGGCACTGCAGGATTTGAGTCCCTGGCGGCGTAGTGTGTTATTGATGGTAGGCTTTGTTACTTTGGAGTTTGGAGTGTGACTGTTTGAGGTTGTGGACAGGTGTCTTTTATATTGGTAACAAGTTCAAAGGGGTGCCATTAATACAGGTAACGAGTGGAGGACAGAGGAGCCTCTTAAAGAAGAAGTTACAGGTCTGTGAGAGCCAGAAATCTTGCTTGTTTGTAGGTGACCAAATACTTATTTTCTACCATAATTTGCAAATAAATTCATAAAAAATCCTACAATGTGATTTTCTGGATTTTTTTTCTCATTTTGTCTGTCATAGTTGAAGTGTACCTATGATGAAAATTACAGGCCTCTCATCTTTTTAAGTGGGAGAACTTGCACAATTGGTGGCTGACTAAATACTGTTTTGCCCCACTGTAGATGGGTCCGACCACCATTAATCAAATAAGAACTGTCTTATAAACTAGGGTTATTTTAGATGACACCTAGCTGTATAGTTAGCTACCTAGCTATTTGGTTAGCGAGCTAGCTATAGCTACTGAAACAGATTGTCGTTTTGCTATGTTTTTGGGGAAGAACATTGCATCCATGAGCTAGTTAGCTTTTTTAAATGACAAGCACTGTAGTTGCGTGAGACAACTTTACCAGCATCGTAGCATACACATCGATGTATCGTATATGAAATAGGAGTGATAGTGTAATCAATGTGTAATAACTACGTAAAATATTTATGATCGCGTTACATTATTGTGTGACGTGCAGTCATTTCGGGTCCTGATTGGTCAACAAGCTTATTTGACACGTCAAATGGTGTGATTTGACGTGTATCTTTTTTGACACGCAAAGCCGCAAACGACGTTCCATAGAAATACTGGTTGAGAATGAAACAACTGAACAAATTAACAACGAAACAGCACAGCAAGTAAGTGAAAGAAATAGGTTTTGATTATGTTTTACTGGTAATGGGGACACGTACATGCCAACAAAATTACCTTTTGGTGTGTGTGTAACCTTTTATTTAACCTGGCAAGTCGGTTCAGAACAAATTCTTATTTACAATGACGGCCAAACCTGGACTACGCTGGTCCAATTGTGTGCCGCCCTATAGGACTCCCAATCACGGCCGGATGTGATACAGCCTGGATTCGAACCAGGGACTGTAGTGATATGCAGTGCCTTGGACCACTCCGTCTATGTGTGTGTGTTAACTATTTAACTGTACTGGAATGCTTAAAAGGCCGCAAAAAATGTTTTCATATCTGTATCGGGGTTTTTTTGTTGCAAGGAAAATAATGGATATCGGTATTGGCCAAAAATGTAATATTGGTGCATCGTGTGTGTGTGTGTGTGATATATTTGTTTTTAACCTCTGAAGTCAAGGTCCTCAAAATGTTGGCACACACTATGGGGGCCGCGACCCCTAGGTTGGGAACCCCTGATCTAGTTTATTCCTTTCCTGCCAATCCTAACCATTGTTCCACAGATTTAGAAAGGGAAGGCCAGTCACTTCCAGTTGTATTATCCAGGGCAATGGACTGTATGTTACTGTAGTGTTTTTCTAAGGCACAATAATTCTCTGCTACATTTTCATCCTCGATCTCGCTCTGCCTGCATAGCCGTTGCTCCTGCTCTTTATGTAACCCATTTCTTCCTGCAGTGAGTATGTGTGTGTTGGACTGCAGAGAGCCCCCCAGCAGTGAGACTGAGTTAGGACATGAGGAGAAGGGGCGGTAGGGGGTGGGGAAGGAGCACTGCAGACTGTATGTGTGTGTGTGCAGATAGGTTACAGAACTACTGTTGTAAATTAACTGTTTTGTACCGACTGCAATCACTGATTGACATTCTCCCTGACTCTCCTCTCCACTGACTGATTGTCTCTCACTGACTAACTAGCTGATTATGAGTGGACTAGGCAGATGTAGGAAATAAAGAAAAGGTCACCTCTTAGTCTAGCTGGCAAGTCACGTTCTGATGTTTTTCCTGCCTGAAGTTAAAGGTCCAATGTAGCTGTTTTTACAATTAAGTACCATACTGTGATTGTTTTCAATTTAAGTTGTCGAAAAGAAACACATGGCTTCTTAGCATGAAGTCATTTCTCAAGCAAGAAGTTTGCTGAGTGGGGATGGGAAATCTGAAAACGTGCTGTTATTGGCAGAAAGGTTTGGAACTCTCTTATTGGTGTATTAACTAATTTACCGCCTGGTGATGTCACCAGGTAGGCTACAACTCCATCCCATCAAAGCAGGCTGTTATTTCAAGCTGTCTTTTCAAAGAACTCTTACACTAAAAGGGCATTATCATTTTCATAATTTCACACTTATTCCAACTTCATAGTGTGGAAATACTTTTGGTCATGTAGATCAGAAATATATTTCACAGCGGTTTATAGTACAATGATTCTCTACACTATACTTGCTGGTTTTGTAGCAAACTAAAATATTTTAATTTTAGCAATCAGGAAATGGCAGAGCTATTTCTGCACAGTGCATCTTTACATGTACTATGCATTATTATATGGGTTGAATGCTGTAACACAGAATAAAACAATTAATACAAGTCCCATGATGGTAGTGACTGCCCATTAATGCTTATCACTTATTAACAATAATTTATTCACATTACTTAACTTAAGTAAAATATTTCAGTTGTGCATATTACATTTTGTTTGATTACTATCATTTCATTCCATGTCATCCTCTCATCTAGAGCTGCTGCCTAAATAACTATTTTAGTGTTTCTTCAATGTAAATAAGGCATACTGGTAGAGATACTTTTTGTCATGTAGTGTATGTGGACACCTGCTCGTCGAACATCTCATTCCAAAATCATGGGCATTAATATGTAGTTGGTCCCCCCTTTGCTGCTATAACAGCCTCCACTCTTCTGTGAAGGCTTTCCACTAGATATTGTAACATTGCTGCGGGGACTTGCTTCCATTCAGCCTTGAGCGTTTGTGAGGTTGGGCGATTAGGCCTGGCCCGCAGTCGGCGTTCCAGTTCATCCCAAAGGTGTTCGGTGGGTTGAGGTCAGGGCTCTGTGCAGGCCAGTCAAGTTCTTCCACACCAATCTCGACAAACCATTTCTATATGGACCTTGGTTTGTGCATGGGGGCATTGTCATGCTGAAACAGGAAAGGGACTTCCCCAAACTGTTGCCACAAAGGTGGAAGCACAGAATCATCTAGAATATCAGTGTATGCTGTAACATTAAGATTTCCCTACAGTGGAACTAAGGGAGCATGAAAAACAGGCCAGGACCATTATTCCTCCTCCACCAAACTTTACAGTTGGCACTGAATTGGGGCAGGTAGCGTTCTCCTAGCATCCAAGATTTGTCCGTTGTACTGCCAGATGGTGAAGTGTGATTCACACCACTCCAGCTGACACTTGGCATTGCCCATGGTGATCTTAGGCTTGTGTGCAGCTACTCAGCCATGTAAACCCATTTCATGAAGCTCCCGATGAACAGCTATTGTGGTGACATTGCTTCCAGGGGCAGTGTGTGTATGTGTGGTTTTTATCATGACTTCTCAATACAGAGTTTTTACTGATCATTAAAGACTAAAGACATTCTGACTTACATGTAGACACACAAAAACAGGCCATTTTACGCAGTGTACACCGCACAGGGAGATCTAGACGTCACGTTTGTTGACTTGACAAATTGTTGCATTGTGTGCAAGGTTGGTGGAATGTTAGCATATTTCTGGTGGTTTAACTTGTAATGGCAGTCGGGTAGCTAAGCTAACACATCCACCCAGTATCTGTTGGAAAGCAGACTGAACCAAGTTTTGCTCTAGGATTTTGCCTGTGCTTAGCTCTGTTCTGTTTATTTAAAAATAATTTTTAAAACATAAAAAACCTAGTCCTTGCCGATGACAAGAATACCCATAACATGATGCAGCCACCACCATGCTTCAAAATATGAAGAGTGGTACTCTGTGATGTGTTGGATTTGCTCCAAACATAACACTTTGTATTCATGACAAAAGTTTGCAGTATACTTTAGTGCCTTATTGCAAACAGGATGCACGTTTTGGAATATGTTTATTCTGTACAGGCTTTCTTTCATTTATGTTAGTATTGTGGAGTAAGTACAATGTTGATCCATCATCAGTCATCTCCTATCACAGCCATTAAACTCCTTAACTGTTTTAAATCCCTGAGCGGTTTCCTTCCTCTCCGGCAACTGAGTTAGGAAGGGCGCCTGTATCTTTGTAGTGACTGGGCTTTGTGATACACCATCCAAAGTGTAATTAATAACTGCACCATGCTCAAAGGGACAGTCAACGGTTACTTAAGAAAAGAAAAAAAACATCTACCAATAGGTGCCCTTCTTTGCGAACCATTGGATGGCAACAGTGGGATGCATGAGGTGCTGAGGATGCAAACACTTATTTGACATCTGTCCACCATGAGTGTTGCTTTAGCGCTCTCCATCACTAATGTGGAGTGTAGCTCCGCTTGTATCTTTTGTGCAGAATGCTGCAGCTTCCATCTCTGTTTGTTCACCGTTCCAGAGCAGGGAACGGTGACATTTATGTGAAGAAGTTGTCCATGGTCACATTACTGCCTTTGGCCATGTAAAACTCCACGAGTCTCAAAACCAGTCCGAGTCACTCATCCGCTGGCCTGGTTTATTCTTTCACCACATATGGAAAGGTATTGAGTGTTGGGCTTGAAGACTAAGTCAATGTCAATCACATGAAGACCCTTCATCAGCAATGTCGATATCAAGCTAAAAATGCAATCAGATTCCAGCTCATCTAAACTCTACAGCATTTGCAATGCTGTCAAGTCCGTCCATTAGTTTGGTTCGGCTTTCCATTGCGAACTACACACATTGTAAACTGTGTCTGATTTGACTCTGAGGGGAGATTATATACAATTTCCAGCCTTTTCATAATAAAATAATTAGACCGCCCACAAATAAATATTTGTAAAAATATAAAAAGGATATATTTTGTATATTTAATTTCTCTTACAAAAAAAGCGTATTACATTTGATCAATTTTATTTGTAGATTTGATTAGTAAAAATCTGCAGTAAAGGCAAGCACCAACGTTTGATAAACCGTGCATAAACATTTATAAAAGATGCATTACACAAAGAAATAATGGTAGAAATATTGCATAGGGAAATATTCATGAAAATATTTCCATGAAACATTATATTAAAAAAGGCCTAGATAGGCAAGGATATGTTTTGGGTTATTCTACAAAGGCATACTGCAACACATAGGCCTCGCCTATTTAAGTTTCTCTAAAGGACAGCCATTACAGCTGTGATTAATTTTAAGATTCTACCAACCTTGCACAACTCTTAGGGCAACATATCCCTTGTTTTTAGCAAAATTGCTCAAGCTCAGTAGATTTGGTTGGGAATCATGGATGGACAGCAGTATTCAAACCATGTCTGATTTTCAAGCAGATTTAAGTTAGTACTGAGACTGGACCATTCAGGAACACAACACCTCTTGGACAGTCATTCTGATGTGTCTTTGGCATTACTAATTTGTGTTATTGTTCCGCTGAATCCCAGGGTTAGCTTTTCCAAAGACTACGGCGTGACAAACTCCCCAGTCCCTTCCGGTGACAGGCGTACACATAACATTATGCTGCCACCACAATACTTCAAAAATACTCTGGCGTGTAAAGCCTGTGGCCAGTTGAATATGGATTTACATTACTCTGTCTGTTGCTCAAGTCATTGCTAACAGCCATCTGAGTAAAATAAAAGCAAATGTATTATGGTCAAATATCATCTTTGTTTAGCCTAGATTCTTGGAGACTGCTGTACATGTTTTGAGGTGACAGGACAGTGTTCAGTCTGTGCAGATGTACCCCTGGCTCCATAGTAACAGTAATAAGTGGGGAAACATTGAGAGGAACACGGTAATGTAGATTAATGGGCTGAGTAATTTATGAATAAACTCTCTGCCACTTTACATAAAGAGAGGGAGATGCACAGGCACATGGACACAGAGACAGACGACCACGTTGTGCAGCATTGCTAACAGTAGTGAACACAAAGAGAGTGAATAGGGTGAGAGATGGTACAGATGCAGATTGTGGTGCGATAATGAGAGAAGGAAGCATCGGGAGAGAACGAGAAGAAAGACTAAATAAGAGGGGGAGGTTGTTTTGGTCTGAGGTGGAGGAGGTGTAAGCATTCATCACCTGCAATGCAGTGCTGGGCTGAGTCAGCCAATCATAGCTGAGCAGAGAGGGGAGGAGGTTGGGCCAGGCGCTGACGACAACCAAGGAGAGTTCTCGGTCAGCGAGAGGGCGAGAGGGAATGAGCGGGGGAGAGAGGGGGGGCAGTAACAGCAGTGTCTAGCTCCTTTGCCTGAGCCTGCAGCGAGACTGGGGCTCACAGATTTCTCCTCTTCATTCTTATCCTCCTCTCCTTCTCTGCACTGCTCTCTTCCTCTCCCGCTCTCTTCCTCGCTTTGTACTTTTCCCCTCTGTTTTCTGGACTCTGTTCATCTCCACGCTGATCCCATCCCCTCTTCACTCATCTCCTCATCCTGTCGTATTGTGGTGTATGGAGTGAGGATCTCCTGTCCCGCCTGCACCCATCCTCTCTACACCTCCCTCCATGGGCATCCGAGCATCCTGCAGGTAAGAGCAGGGGGAGAGGAGGTCCGTGTGTGTGTCAGGATCTCTGCACTTGCATGTCCTTGAAGTACCCCTGATATGTGCGCGTGTGTGTGAGAGAGAGCTGTAACAGCTGGACTTTGTCCTCTGCAGTGGTATTGAGGAAGCAGAAAAGACACTTTAGTGATTTTAGGGAGAAGGCTGTCTGAAAACACTGGTCTTTCTGCCTGTATGTCAGGCTATAGCACCAAACTGAGAATTCAACAGTGGTCAGGGAGGTCTGTGAGTCTTTTCTGATGTTTGACCCTGGTCAGATTAGGGTTAGATTAGCGAAGTAGTGACCGAATGAGAAGAGGGTTAATAGAGAAAGGAAGTGTGTGTTTGCGTGTGTGTCAGGGCGTGACATTAACTTTTTTAGCCACGTGTCCTTTGGACAGGTAGGACAGATTTTTATTTACTTGTCAAAGAAATCTAAAATGGTCGAACACCATTTTACACCATTGTATGACACAAGGAACCACTTTACAAAATATAATGCATTACTATTTTTTTTTTTACTATAGAAAATCTAAGAAAATGTAGGCTACACTGCCTATTAGCTTCTTTGCATACAACCAAGTACTTTTATAAAGACAAATTAATAGAATTGGCATAATAAAGCAATCCCCATAAAAATATTGCACTTCCGCATCTGTGGCGAAAGGTAAGGAGTTAGAGCAGTGTTTGTCAGACCATAAGACCAAAATCGTCTAGCGTCCAAACGATTTGGCCTACAAACATTTTTGACCCCTCTATGGAAAAGCGATTCTCACTAACACATTTATGTCTGTTGTTTTGCTCTAGGAAGTATATATGGAGACTGTTTAGTGACACAAATAAGGGGTTAAATACTTTTGTGTGTGTGGACAACCCTTCAAATTAGTGGATTTGGCTATTTCAACAACACCGTTGCTGAACAGTGTATGAAGTCGAACACACCGCCATGCAATCTCCATAGGAGAACATTGGCAGTAGAATGGCCATACAGAAGAGCTCGCAGAAAGGGGACCGCTGAAGCGTGTAGGGCGTAAAAATCATCTGTCCTCTGCAACACTCACACGTCCTCTGGACGCAACGTCAGCACAAGAACTGTTCATCTGGTACTTCATGAAATGGGTTTCCTTGACCAAGCCGGCCCACACAAGCCTAAGATCACCATGCACTATGACAAGCATCGGCCGGAGTGGTGTAAAGCTCGCTGCCCTTGATCTCTGGAGCAGTGGAAACACCTTCTCTGGGGTGATGAATTACGCTTCACCATATGGCGGTCAGATGGACAAATCCGGGTTTGGTGGATTCCAGGTGAACACTACCGTTTTGGGGTAGGCCCCTTAACTCCTGTGAAGGGAAATCTTAATGCTAAAGCATACAATGATGTTCTAGATTATCATGTGTTTTTAACTTTGTGCAACTGTTTGGGGAAGGCCCTTTCCTGATTCAGCATGACAATGCCCCTGTGCACAAAGCGAGGTCCATACAGAAATGGTTTGTCGAGATCGGTGTGGTAGAACTTGACTGGCCTGCACAGAGCCCTGACCTCAACCCCATCAAACACCTTTGGGATTCATTGAAACGCTGACGGCGACCCAGGCCTAATCGCCCAACACCATTGCCCGACTTCACTAATGCTCTTGTGGTTGAATGCTGTAGGGACTTGCTTCCAATGTTCCAACATCTAGTGGAAGGCCTTCCCAGAAGAGTGGAGGCTGTTATAGCAGCAAAGGGGGGACCTACTCCGTATTAATGCCCATGATTTTGGAATGTTTGATGAGCAGGTGTCCACATACCCTATATGACCAAAAGTAAGTTTCCTGTATCTTTCTTATCTCTCAGATATAGGACAGACACTTCAGAACAAAGTTCCTTTTTTGGGGGGGACGGGGACGACAACTATCTGTTGTACCATGTAGTGAATCTGTTATTCAATGTGTTTGTATGGGCTAAAAGCAGTAAGGCCAAATACAAATTTTCATCAAATAAGATATATATATATATATATATTTATATTAAAAAAATGTATTTGATACTTCAAGGGGACTTTAAAATTCCAAATCAAATAGCTAAAGGATCCTTGGTATGACCTTCTTAAAACAATTCCATATAGCTTAGTAGAAACCCCTCCCCTGGCTTTGACAGGGCTTTGACTGTAATGGGTTAAAGTCTGGCTACATTTTCTGGTTCCTGCCTCATGTCAGCATCGGTTTGGACATGAAGCTGTAGCCAATATGCATATCACCTATAATTTGACATTTTTATTTATGTACATGAAAAATAGATTTTAATATTGTGCTCATGTTGGCCTCTTCTGATCGAAGTCATTGATATTGTGATGACATTTTATATATATATTTCTTGTCCATTCAGACAGCTTAAATCTATATTCTTGTCTGATATATATATATATATATATATTTTGTATAACTTGTCTCGGACAAGAGGACAAACATTAATGTCGAGCCGTGTGTGTTTTCGCGAGTGTGGTGCATGTGTGTCAGGAATGAATGCAACAGCAGCTGTGACGGTTGCTCATCAATGGAGATGGGATAATGTTGGTGACATCGTCTACACGTCCTTCCCTTTCATAATTGTCTGGCACCCTCTCTCGCTCCATCTCATTCTCCACCCCTCTCTCCCAACTAGGGTTGTGAACTTTTAAACGACATGGGGATCGTTAGCGTTGAGACGATCCCGAACCAAATCTTTTTTTTATTTTTTACAACAAAAAAAATCTGTGTAGTTATCACACAAATACCACTAAAAGGAACGGATCATCATCGGAACATTTTCATTTTCAAAATGCCTGACGCAACAATGCTATAACGTTAGTAGGAGGAGATGTGCATCTTTGAAATGATTTGCCGTGGATATAAAGCTCTCCGTTGGGAGAATGTCAGACGGTGAGACAGGGAAGTGACTGCGGCGACATTTGGTTTAAATGAGGTGGTGGCTAAATAAATGCAAACCTTGTAAGGTGGATTTTAATTGACAGTGACTATGTGAGAATGTTGCTTGTTTTTATTCCTGGTGTGTTTTGTTGTGTAGGATGATGGATCCCTGTAGCCTACAGCTGTCGTGGATGAGGAACTTGGCTCTTTCGCTATTAATCTTTCCTTGATTCCTTGTATCATCTTCACTTCACCTTCTTTTCAAAACGCTATGAGATGGTTATCAAGGACGGGTGAATTTGTAGTTGTCCCTGAGGTTCAGAATAGTGTTGCTATATTTGATCCCAGTCAGCTGACATTGAGTTTGTCAGCTGACAGGAGTTGGTTAGTTGGTGGTAGGTGGGTTTGAGGTCTCTCTGTGTGTGTGTGTGCGTGCACTCGAAAAAGGAAATGGGGAGAGAGCAAGTCAATACTCATTTTCCTCACTAAGTTTTCCTCAGTAGACTTCCAGTGTTGAACAGAAAAACACCAGACAGTGTCTTAGTCACACAAAAAATGGGATGTGCTGCTCTGTTTTCACCCACTGATTACCCCATGGCGAACATCAGCCTCTCAAGCTGACTGGAGAACTTGCACACCCGCTGAGGCTTAGATGTAGAATGAATTATAGTTCTATGGGCTGAGGTCCCATGCGTCTGAAGGCGGAAGTACACTACACGATTTTTGCACAGTCTGCAGACTCTAACCAGAGAACTTCTCACATTTAACTATTCAGTCAAGCCAAATCGTATTGAACTTGTAACCATATATAGTAAATTCAGCTGGTGGCACAATCAGGTCAGAGTCATGCTATATTCTTCTGGGCAGGTTTGCACGTGTAGTGGGGAAATCATTTGGGTTTGTTCCCTTCCAAGACGATTCGATACGTCTAGGTACAGTGCATTCGGAAAGTATTCAGACCAATTGACTTTCATCATTTGTTACATTATAGCCTTATTCTAAAATGGGATTCAATACATTTTTCCCCACATCAATCTACACACAATACTCCATAATGACAGAGAAAATAGGTTTAAACTAAAATAAATCAAATCACATTTTATTTGTCACATGCGCCAACAAAATGCTTGCTTACAAGCCCTTAACTTCTTGACGCACCCATCCCTTTAGTGGGATCATTTTCATCAACAAAGTCAAATTAAATTACTAAAAATATTTAATTTTCATGAAATCACAAGTGCAGTATAGCAAAACACAGTTTAGCTTGTTGTTAATCCACCTGGCTAGTCAGATTTCAAAAAAGCTTTTCGGCGAAAGCATACCAAGCGTTTATGTAAGGACATCTCTCTCAGTAGACAAAACATTACAAACAGCTAGCAGGCAAGTAGATTGGTCACGAAAGACAGAAAAGCAATAAAATGAATTGCTTACCTTTGATGATCTTTGGATGTTTGCACTCACGAGACTCCCAGTTACACAATCAATGTTCCTTTTGTTCCATAAAGATGATTTTTATATCCAAAATACCTCCATTTGGTTGACACGTTATGTTCAGAATTCCACAGGATCGAGCGGTCACGACCAGGCAGACGAAAATTCCAAATAGTATCCGTAAAGTTCGTAGAAACATGTCAAACGTTTTTTACAATCAATCCTCAGGTTGTTTTTACAATATATAATCGATAATATTTCAACCGGAGCTTCTTCAATAGGAGGGAGAGAGAAGATGTCTGCTCCAAACTGTTGCGCATGCAAAACGCTGCTGGCACCCAGCCATACAATGACGCGATGTGATCTTTCTTTCTCAGTTTCAGGCTTTTATTTTGAAAAATATGTCTAAAGACTGTTCACACCATGGGGAAGCCATAGGAAACGGAATCTGGTTGATATCCCTTTAAATGGAGCAAAGGCAGGCAAAGGAACAGGTTTTCGCCTGCAATATCAGTTCTGTTATACTCACAGACAATATTTTGACAGTTTCAGAAACCTTAGAGTGTTTTCTATCCTAATCTGACAATTATATGCATATTCTAGATTCTGGGCCTGAGACATAGGCAGTTTCATTTGGGTACGTTTTTCATCCAAACATCAAAATACTGCCCCCTACACTCAACAGGTTTTAAGTATTCAGACCCTGTGCTATGAGAATTGAGTTAAGGTGTATCTTGTTCCCATTGATCATCCTTGATGTTTTGTACAACTGAGTCCACCTGTGGTAAATTCAATTGATTTGTACAGCTGTCTATGTAAGGTCCACGTCAGAGCAAAAACCAAGCCATGAGCTTGAAGGAATTGTCCATAGAGCTCCAAGAAAGGATTCGAGGCACAGATCTGGGGAAGTGTACCAAAAATGTCTGCAGCATTGAAGGTCCCCAAGAACACAGTGGCCTCCCATCATTCTTAAATGGAATAAGTTTGGAACCACCAAGACTCTTCCTAGAGCTGGCGGCCCAGCCAAACTGCACAATCAAGGGGAAGGGCATTGGTCAGGGAGGTGACCAAGAACTCGATGGTCACTCTAAGAGCTCCAGAGTTCTTCTGTGGAGATGGTTGTCCTTCCGGAAGGTTCTCCCATCTCTGTTGCACTCCACCAATCAGACCTTTATGCTAGAGTGGCCAGACAGAAGCCACTCCCCAGTAAAAGGCACATGACAGCCCTCTTGGAGTTTGCCAAAAGGCACTTAAAGGACTCAGACCATGAGAAACAAGATTCTCTGCAAGATTGAACTCTTTGGCCTGAATGCCAAGCGTCACGTCTGCTGTGCAGCGTTGCTCCCTATCCAACCTGACAGAGCTAGAGAGGATCTGCAGAGAAGAATGGGAGAATCTCCCCAAATACAGGTGTGCCAAGCTTATAGCGTCATACCTAAGAAGAGTCTAGGCTTTAGTCGCTGCCAAACAAAGGACTGAGTAAAGTGCTTCAACAAAGGACTGAGTAAAGTAGTGCTTCAACAAAGGACTGAGTAAAGGGTAAAGGGTCTGAAGACTTATGTTAATGATATTTCAGTTGTATATTTTTTTCAACATTTGACCAAAATGGATGATAACCTGTTTTTGCTTTGTCATTTTGATATTGTGTATGGATTGATAAATTTTAGAGTAAGGCTGTAAAGTTATAAAATGTGGAAAAAGTTTATTTTCACTGACAATCCCAACTCAACAATAATCTGTCTAAACTGCGTGCGCTGTCTTTCCGTCCTACTATAGGCAATGCGATTTAAAACAAGCCACAACTTTTTTTGCCTTCAAGAGGTGCCCATTGCGTCCAAAATTGTAATAGCACCTCGGTTGTTCAAGATGATCAACCCCGCCTATTTTGTTGTATTCCATTACAAGATATTCTATTACAATATAAGTTCCTAGCACTTTTAAAAACAACTCCAAAACCCTGCTCCCTCGCCAATGAATTCTTGCTTTCTTGCCTGACAAAAGAACTACAGAGTTTGCCAATGTTAGCTGATTAGTTACGAAGCTGGGACAGTTTCCACATGAATTGCATCGGTCGAAACATGACAAAACAAGCAACTTGTTAGCTGGCTATGTAAACAAATATCCAACTCATCAAATCAAATTTATTTATAAAGCCCTTCTTACATCAGCTGATATCTCAAAGTGCTGTACAGAAACCCAGCCCAAAACCCCAAACAGCAAGCAATGCAGGTGTAGAACCATGGTGGCTATGAGCTCCACTGCACGGGCATCTACCTTACACAGCTAAGCTGTACAATAATGTGAAAACGAGGCAATGTGTAGCCTATGAATTTCTGCACATAGCAAACATGCCAAACAGATAAACACAAATTACTCTAGCCTTGATTTCAGTGGTTAGAAGTCCAAGATGACGCCATACTGGATGGCCACAGTTTTGCAAGCTCCGACCCAACATTGCTATTTTGTTTATTTTAACTCTATTTTCACAATATATCTGTTATTGTTACTTTTGAACATCAGATCGGCAGTTACTTACCCCAATTCCGGCTTCTACTTTGACTCATCTCCCCTGGGCTCTAATTCTGACCAAATTTTTGGGCTGCCCAAGCGGAAATGCCGGCGTTACAGAGGCAAGCGATGGGGATAATGAGATTAATGCGAAGGGAAAACTGGCCACCTCTTCCCTCCATTCTACTGGCTAATGTACAGTCACTTGATAATACGATGAATGACCTCCGATCCAGGATTTGCTACCGACTGCAATATTCTTTGCTTTTCAGAAACATGGCTCTCGGACAAGATACCCCCCACGGCTATCCAACTAGATGGGTGGAGAGTACAATGGAGTCAGGGAAATTAGGGGGGGGGTTTGCCTCTTCATCTACACCAATTGGTGTGCTAATTCTATTATTCTGTCATGCAATACCTGATGGTCAAATGCCTACCCTTCTATCTCCCGAGGGAGTTTTCAACTGTAATTTTGACTGCTGTATACTTTTCACCTCGGGACAATAGAAATAGCAAGCTGGCGCTTAACCTCTTGCGATGAGCAATCCCGTATCCAGGAGCGTAATCATAGCCTCAAGTGCATTACCATAACACAACGTTTCCTATTCATGAAAATCGCAAATGAAATGAAATAAATATATTGAAACACAAGCTTAGCCTTTTGTTAACAACACTGTCATCTCAGATTTTCAAAATATGCTTTTCAACCAAAGCTACACAAGCATTTGTGTAAGAGTATTGATAGCCTAGCATAGCATTAAGCCTAGCATTCAGCAGGCAACATTTTCACAAAAACAAGAAAAGCATTCAAATAAAATCATTTACCTTTGAAGAACTTCGGATGTTTTCAATGAGGAGACTCTGTTAGATAGCAAATGTTCATTTTTTCCAAAAATATTATTTGTGTAGGAGAAATCGCTCCGTTTTGTTCATCACTTTTGGTTAAGAAAAAAAAACATTCATTCACTACAACGCCAAACTTTTTCCCAAATTAACTCCATAATATCGACAGAAACATGGCAAACGTTGTTTAGAATCATCCTTAAGGTGTTTTTCACATATCTATTCGATGATAAATCCTTCGTGGCAGTTGGGTTTCTCCTCAGTAGCAAACAGAAAAGTACTGCAGCTGGAGATTACGCAATAATTGCAATGGAGGACACCAAGCGACCACCTGGTAAATGTAGTCTCTTAGGGTCAATCTTCCAATGATATGCCTACAAATACGTCACAATGCTGCAGACACCTCGGGGAAAACGTCGAAAAGGTAAGCTGACTCCTAGCTCCTCCACAGCCATTTAAGGAGTCATTGCCATGAGGCGGTTTCAAAAATGCGGCACTTCCTGATTGTATTTTTATCTGGGTTTTTTCTGTAACATCAGTTCTGTGGCACTCACAGACAATATCTTTGCAGTTTTGGAAACGTCAGAGTGTCTTCTTTCCAAAGCTGTCAATTATATGCATAGTCGAGCATCTTTTCGTGACAAAATATCTCGTTTTTCATCCAAAAATTAAAAGAGCGCCCCCTAAATCGAAGAAGTTAACAAATTGTACAAGGCTATAAACAAGCAGGAAAACCTACACGCGGAAGCTGCACGCGATTATAGACACATGATGCCCAACTTCAATCAACACGTCTCCAACGCCACTAAGTGTGACAAAGTCCTAGACCACTGCTATTCTACCCTCAAACGTGCATACAAGACCTTCCCTCGTCCGCCATTTGGCAAATCAGATCAAGACTATGTACTCATGCTTCCTGTTTACAAGCAGAATTTGAAACAGGAAGTACCTTTTAGATGAACTAACTTCAAAGTAATGACTCGGGACGTCGGGTTTGATACGAAAGCTTCTTTTAGTAATAATACTTGTTCATGTTACATTTAACAACTTTGTTTTGGTACAGAGCAATGCAGGTAAGATGCTATCGGAAAATCAGCCACAATCACTCGCACCTGCACATAATTGGCGCGTTATCTCTCATTCCTCTCGCAAGGCATTCTGGGACTTGCAGTCAAAAAGCGTAATTCAACACAACCCAATACAATTACATATGCAAATAAATCTAAAGAAATATCTTTAGATACAGCTCAAAGAATAAACTTAAACATTAACTTTGTAACACATTAAAGTTACAACAGTACCCGCAATTTTCTATGTTGAGAAATTACAGGACTGCTTTACTAGCGCTGATTAGAATATGTTTAAAGACTCCGCCGATAACATTTACGAGCTAACCACCTCCGTCACCGGCTTCATTAGAAAATGCATCGGCGATGTGGTACCCACGGTGTGGGTTCACTGTTTCCCCAATCAAAAGCTCAGGATTAACACAGAGGTTGGCGCTAAACTGAAGAGCAGGGCTCCCACACACAGAGCTATCGTAGACAACCCTCGTGCTACGGCCGAAGACAGGAATAAGTACAAGAATGCCCGCTATGACCACCGCAGTTCCTGTATAGAGTATGCTTACTTACTTTATTATGCATTTAATTTTCCTTATTCTTATTTCTCTTTTTTGTAATATATTGCTATTGATTATTTCATTGTTGGGTTTTGAGTTTGCAAGAAAGGCATTTCACTGTACTTGTGCATGTGACATTAAAACTTGTCTTGTCTGTACGGCTAGCTAGTGAAAGTGACAGCTGAAGTTGACGCTGCTTGAGCGCAGCCCAAATTTACCGCTACACACAACTGTTTTTGCTTGGGTCATTAACATATGAATTAACTCGGTAGGAACAAGACAAAACAACTAGTTAGTTGACTATATACAGCTAAAAACCAACTATTTCCATGAGACCGAGAGCAATCATTTGAGCTCCACTGCTGAAGTGCTCGCCTGTACCAACCAAGTTATCATGACAGGAAGTGATCAACTGAGAGCAATTTCCCAAGTTTACAGCATCAAACATCGACAACACCAAACATAGAAAAACAGTCAAAAGTTTGGACACACCTACTCATTAAAGTTTATTTTTATTTTTACAATTTTCTAGTAGTGTAGTAGTAGTGTTGTAACCAAAAAAGTGTTAAACAATGAAATATATTTTAGATTCTTCAAACTAGCGACTCTTTGCCTTGATGGCAGCTTTGCACACTCTTGCATTCTCTCAACCATATTCACCTGGAAGGCTTTTCCAACGGTCTTGAAGGAGTTCCTACATATGCTGAGCACTTGTTGGATGCTTTTCCTTTACTCTGCGGTCCAACTCATCCCAAACCGTTTCAATTGGGTTGAGGTTGGGTGATTGTGGAGGCCAGGTCATCTGATGCAGCACTCTCCTTCCTGGTCAAATAGCCCTTACACAGCCTGGAGGTGTGTTGGGTCAATGTCCTGTTGAAAAACAAATGATAGTCCCAATAAGCTCAAACTCGATAGGTGGCGTGTCGCTGCAGAATACTGTGGTAACCATGCTGGTTAAGTGTGCCTTGAATTGTAAATAAATTACAGACAGTGTCACCAGCGAAGCACTAGTACACCGCCACCTCCATGCTTCATGGTGGGAACCACACATGTGGAGATCATCCGTTCATCTACTCTGCGTCTCACAAAGACACAGCGTCTGGAACCAAAAATCTCAAATTTGGACTCATCAGACCAAAGGACAGATTTTCACCTGTCTAATGTCCATTGCTTGTGTTTCTTGGCCAAAGCAAGTCTCTTCTTATTATTGGTGTCCTTTAGCAGTGGTTTCTTTGCAGCAATTCGACCACAAAGGCCTGATTCACTCAGTCTCCTCTGAACAGTTGATGTTGATGTCTGTTACTTGAACTGTGAGACATTTATTTGGGCTGCGATTTCTGAGGCTGGTAACTAATGAACTTATCTTCTGCAGCAGAGGTAACTCTGGGTCTTCCTTTCCTGTGGCGGTCCTCATGAGAGCCAGTTTCATCATAGCGCTTGATGGTTTTTGCGACTGCACTTGAAGAAACTTTCAAAGTTCTTGAAATTGACTGACCTTCATGTCTTAAAGTAATGATGGACTGTTGTTTCTCTTTGCTTATTTGAGCGGTTCTTGCCATAATATGGACTTGGTATTTTACCAAATAGGGCTGTCCTCTGTATACCACCCCTACCTTGTCACAACACAACTGATTGGCTCAAACGCATTAAGAAGAAAATAAATTGTGCAAAGCTGTCTTCAAGGCAAAGGGTGGCTTTGAAGAATCTCAAATATAAAATATTTTGATTTGTTTATCACTTTTTTGGTTACTTCATGAATCCATGTGTGAATCCATGTAGAAAATACCAAAATATTTAAGAAAAACCCTTGAATGTGTAGGTGTGTCCAAACTTTAGACAGTTACTGTATATGAGCCCTGGCCAAAAGATGTTTACTATAAATGGGTGCCATTTGGGATGCAGACACAGATTCCTCTATCACTTTGGCCTATTGCCATTTAGGCCGATTTGATTGAATGTACAAAGGCATCACAGCTGTCGATAGGGTACTATTTAGAGGCCTGACCTCCCAACTTCAGGGAGCACCAAAGGGACATATATATTAAAGTATGTCACGTTTTCCGACCTTAAAAGTAGAATGTCAAGATGAAACCACGTCCCATGACATCGGTTGTGTAGATCCAGCAGCTATACGCCTCAATCCCAAGTTAACGGAAAAGGCTCATTTACAATAACCCTGCTCTCTCTCTCTCTCCAGACCAGACCCTGCACCGCGGGGAGGTGCGTCCAAGCAGAATGACTCTCCTATCCCAGACCAGGATGAGGAGATACTGGGCTCTGATGACGAGGAGCAGGAGGATCCCAACGACTACTGTAGAGGTATGATACACTGTGTACACACACACACACTCTTGTACAGCGCTTGGGGGGGAAACACAATTCAGTCCCATTCAAAATCTAATTTTTTCCCGAACCTGTACTCTTAACCTAACCTTAACCCAAAAACCGAACCATAACCTAACCTAATTCTAACCTTAACCCCCTAAAAGTAGCATTTGACCCCGTGGCGACTAATAATCTATCAATCAAATTGATTTATGAAGCCCCTTTTACATCAGCCAATGTCACAAATTACTTTACAAAAACCCAGCCTAAAACCCCAAACAGCAAGCAATGCAGATGTAGCAGCATGGTGGCGAGGAAAAACTCCCTACAAAGGCAGGAACCGAGGAAGAAACCTAGAGAGGAACCAGGCTCTGAGGGGTGGCCAGTCCTCTTCTGGCTGTGCCAGCTGGAGATTATAACAGTACATGGACAAGATGTTCAAACATTTGTAGTTGACCAGCAGGGTCAAATAAGAATAATCACAGTGGTTGTAGAGGGTGCAACAGGTCAGCGCCTCCGGAGTAAAAGACAGTTGGCTTTTCATAGCCAATCATTCAGTTAAGAGACAGCAGGTGCGAGAGAGTCGAAAAGAGCAGGTCTGGGACAAGGTAGCACGTCCGGTGAACAAGTAAGTGTTCCGAGCTGGTGAAATTTTTGCTTACTATTCTTGTGGGGACTGGTTAAAGTTAAATACGTCCATACACAGTCACACACACCAACTACCATATGTTACTATTGCAGGAGGTTACCACCATGTGAAGATAGGAGACCTGTTCAATGGAAGATACCATGTGATCAGGAAGCTGGGCTGGGGACATTTCTCCACTGTATGGCTGGCCTGGGACATACAGTAAGTGCTGACTGACGGTGTACAGTATCTATACTATCTGTCTAACATACAGTGGACCTTGGAATTACCTGGATTTCTGCATTAATTGAGCATGAATTTTGATCCGAGCTTCATCTAAGTCACAACAATAGACGTCTGCCTAAACAAATAACACACAAACAATTCTACGTTTGTCTTGTCAGTGTTAGGCTATGGAGATTGCATGGCTGTGTGCTCGATTTTATATACATGTCAGCAACGGGTGTAGCTGAAATAGCAGAATCTAGTAATTTGAAGCGGTGTCCACATACTTTTGTGTATATACAGTTGAAGTCGGAAGTTTACGTACACTTTAGCCAAATACATTTACTCCGCTTTTCACAATTCATGACATTTAATCCTCGTAAAAATTCCCTGTCTTAGGTCTTTTAGGATCAGCACTTTATTTTAAGAAAGTGAAATGTCAGAATAATAGTAGAGTGATTTATTTCAGCCTTTATTTCTTTCATCAGATTCCTAGTGGGTCAGAAGTTTACATGCATACAATTAGTATTTGGTAGCATTGCATTAAAATTGTTTAACTTCGGTCAAATGTTTCGGTTAGCCTTCCACAAGCTTCCCACAGTAAGTTGAGGGAATTTTGGCCCATTCCTCCTGACAGAGCTGGTGTAACTGAGTCAGGTTTATAGGCCTCCTTGCTCGCACACGCTTTTTCAGTTCTGTCCACAACTTTTCTATAGGATTGAGGTCAGAGCTTTGTGATGGCCACTCAAATTCCTTGACTTTGTTGTCCTTAAGCTCTTTTGCCATAACTTTGGAAGTATGCTTGGGGTCATTGTCCATTTGGAAGACTCATTTGTGACCAAACTTTAACTTCCTGACTGATGTCTTGAGATGTTGCTTCACTATATCCACACAATTTTCCTCCCACATGATGCCATCTATTTTGTGAAATGCACCAGTCCCTCCTGCAGCAAAGCACCCCCACAACATGATGCTGCCACCCCCGTTCTTCACGGTTGGGATGGTGTTCTTCGGCTTGCAAGCCTCCCCCTTTTTCCTCCAAACATAACGATGGTCATTATGGCCAAACAGTTCTATTTTTTGTTCATCCGACCAGAGGACATTTCTCCAAAAAGCACGATCTTTGTCCCCATGTGCAGTTGCAAACCGTAGTCTGGCTTTTTTATGGTGGTTTTGGAGCAGTGGCTTCTTCCTTGCTGAGCGGCCTTTCAAGTTATGTCGATATGGGACTCGTTTTACAGTAGATATAGATCATTTTGTACCCGTTTCCTCCAGCATCTTCACAAGGTCCTTTGCTGTTGTTCCGGGATTGATTTGCACTTTTCGCACAAAAGTACGTTTATCTCTAGGAGACACAACGCTTCTCCTTCCTGAGTGGTATGACGGCTGCGTGGTCCCATGGTGTTTATACTTGCGTACTATTGTTTGTACCGATGAATGTGGTACCTTCAGGCGTTTGGAAATTTCTCCCAAGAATGAACCAGACTTGTGGAGGTCTACAATTTGTTTTCTGAGGTCTTGGCTGATTTCTTTAGATTTTTCCCATGATGTCAAGCAAAGAGGTACTGAGTTTGAAGGTAGTCCTTGAAATACATCCACAGGTATACCTCCAATAGGCTTATTGACATCATTTGAGTCAATCAGAAGCTTCTAAAGCCATGAGATCATTTTCTGGAATTTTCCAAGCTGTTTAAAGGCACAGTCAACTTAGTGTATGTAAACTTCTCACCCACTGGAATTGTGATACAGTGAAATAATCTGTCTGTAAACAATTGTTGGAAAAATTGTGTGTCATGCACAAAGTAGATGTCCTAACCGACTTGCCAAAACAATAGTTTAACAAGAAATTTGTGGAGTGGTTGAAAAACTAGTTTTAATGACTCCAACCTAAGTGATTTTAAACTTCCGACTTCAACTAAATAGTGTACCAGGACGAGAGAGTTTTCAGCACCGCGGCCCAACATTTCAAGGAGATGGGAGTGATCCTACACAACGGATTCTGTCCAGAAGTGATTCCCAGGATGGTCAAATGTAGGAAGGAATTCTATCAGGTGAATAAAGAACGTACCTCCAAGAATATCCCCTTTGCACTGCTTCAACCTGCAACGATGAGAATCGTCCATGGTGGACAGAGAATTACTTGCTAAGGAGACACCAGTGATGTAAGCTCCCACTATCCATGTAAACGAGCTATTTGTTGTCACCAGAGCAGGGACATATTCCTGACATTTTCATTAATGTCCTGAGTGAACAATATGGCTAAGATGGTAAATCGTACATCATCGAAAGTTAATGGACTGAATGGACCTGTTAAACGAAAATGAGTGCTTATGTACTTGAAAAAGATAAAGACCCATGTTGCGTTTTTATACAAGAAAAACATTGAACAGGCAGACCCATAAGACTTGAGCGCGAATGGGTGGGACAGGTCTTTGCCTCTTCATTTAACACAACGACACTGGCAGTAGCTGTGTTGATCAATAAGAATTTACCCTTCTATGTAACGAAAACAGTTATTGATCCACTGGGACATTATGTAGTGGTCCATGGAAGAATGTGTACTGCGTCTTGAACCGTGCTAAATGTATATGCACCTAATTAAATTTTTATTCATAATTTCAGGGAATACTTTTAGTTAGGGTCGACTTAAATTGTCTGGATCCGATGCTGGATCCTCAACTAAATTAACCTCATCGACTGAGTTGGCCAAATGTACTTTATCATTTGTGACAGACTTAAATTTGAAAGACACGTGGAGTCACCTTCCATAAGTCACCTTCAACATCGTTTTAGAGAATTTGCCATTACATCCAACTGGCCTCACAACTGCAGACTAGAGGTCGACCGATTTGTGATTTTTTTTCAACGCCGATACCGATTATTGGAGGACCAAAAAAGCCGCTACCGGTTAATAAATAAAAAAATGTATTATTTATTTATTTATATATATATATATATATATATATATATTATTTTTAAATGTATTTATAATAATGACAATTACAACTACTGAATGAACGCTTATTTTAACTTAATACATCAATCAAATCAATTTAGCCTCAAATATATAATGAAACATGTTAAATTTGGTTTAAATAATGCAACATCAAAGTGTTGGAGAAGAAAGTAAAAGTGCAATATGTGCCATGTAAAAAAAGCTAACTTTTAAGTTTCTTGCTCAGAACATGAGAACAAATGAAGGCTGGTAGTTCCTTTTTAACATGAGTCTTCAATATTCCTAGGTAAGAAGTTTTAGGTTGAGGTTATTATTGGAATTATAGGACTATTTCTCTCTATACCATTTGTATTTCATATACCTTTGACTATTGGATGTTCTTATAGGCACTTTAGTATTGCCAGTGTAACAGTATAGCTTCCGTCCCTCTCCTCGCCCCTACCTGGGCTCGAACCAGGAACACATCGACAACAGCCACCCTCGAAGCATCGTTACCCATCTCTCCACAAAAGCCACGGCCCTTGCAGAGCAAGGGGAACAACTACTCCAAGTCTCAGAGTGAGTGACTTTTGAAACGCTATTAGCGCGCACCCCTCTAACTAGCTAGCCATTTCACATTCGTTACACCAGCCTAATCACGGGAGTTGATAGGCTTGAAGTCATAAACAGCGCAATGCATTGCGAAGAGCTGCTGGCAAACGCACGAAAGTGCTGTTTGAATGAATGCTTACGAGCCTGCTGCTGCCTGCCACCGCTCAGTCAGACTGCTCTATCAAATATCAAATCATAGACTTAATTATAACATAATAACACACAGAAATAGGAGCCTTGGGTCATTAATATGGTCAAATCCGGAAACTATCATTTCGAAAATAAAACGTTTATTCTTTCAGTGAAATACGGAACCGGAAAAGTCTAAATATTGTGAAATACGGAAAAGTCTAAATATTCCTGTTACATTGCACAACCTTCAATGTTATGTCATAATTACGTAACATTCTGGCAAATTAGTTTGCAATGAGCCAGGTGGCACAAACTGTTGCATATACCCTGACTCTGCGTGCAATGAACGTGAGAGAAGTGACACAATTTCTGTAGTTTAATATTGCCTGCTAACATGAATTTCTTAACTAAATATGCAGGTTTAAAAATATATACTTCTGTGTATTGATTTTAAGAAAGGCATTGATGTTTATGGTTAGGTACATTCGTGCAACAGTTGTGCTTTTTTCGCAAATGCACTTTTTTTAATCATCCCCCTTGTTTGGCGAAGTTGGCTGTCTTTGTTAGGAAGAAATAGTCTTAACAGTTCGCAACGAGCCAGGCTGCCCAAACTGCTGTGTATACCCTGACTCTGTTGCACAGAACGCAAGAGAAGTGACACAATTTCCCTAGTTAAAGAAATTCATGTTAGCAGGCAATATTAACTAAATGTGCAGGTTTAAAAATATATACTTGTGTATTGATTTTAAGAAAGGCGTTGATGTTATGGTTAGGTACACATTGGTGCAACCCGTTCACCCGTTTGGCGAAGTAGGCTATGATTCAATGATGAATTAACAGGCACCGCATCAATTATATGCAACGCAGGACAAGCTAGATAAACTAGTAATATCATCAACCATGTGTAGTTAACTAGTGATTATGTTAAGATTGATTGTTTTTTATAAGACAAGTTTAATGCTAGCTAGCACCTTACCTTGGCTCCTTGCTGCACTCGCATAACAGGTAGTCAGCCTACCACACAGTCTCTTCGTGGAGTGCAATGTAATCGGCCATGATCGGTGTCCAAAGATTACAGATTGTTATGAAAACTTGAAATCGGCCCTAATTAATCGGCCATTCCGATTAATCGGTCGACTTCTACCACAGACTATGTGGATAACCACTCCAGACCAGGACCTCCACATCCGGCTTCTTCATCTTCGCGATCGTCTGAGACAAGCCACCACGACAGCTGATGAAACGGAGGAGTATTTCTGTCTGTAATAAAGCCCTTTTGTGGGTAAAAACTTCTGATTGCTTGGCTCTCCAGTGGATGGGCCTATGCCCAGTCATATGAAATCCATAGATTAGTGTCTAATGAATTCATTTCAATTGACTGATTTCCTTTTATGAACTGTAACTCAGTAAAATCGTAGAAATTGTTCTATGTTGTGTTTTATATTTTTGTGCTGTATTATTTTGGCCAGTGGGGAGGGTTGAATTACCTTTTTGTGGTACTTTTGCTGTAAATGAAAAAATAAAATACAAAAAATATATTTAAGTGCCTTTGAACGTGGTATGGTAGTAGATGCCATGCGCACCAGTTTGTGTGTGTCAAGAACTGCAAAGCTGCTGGGGTTTTCACGCTCAACAGTTTCCCATATGTATCAAAAATGGTCCACCACCCAAAGGACATCCGGCCAACTTTTTTATTTTTTATTTTTGTATTTTTTTCACCTTTATTTAACCAGGTAGGCCAGTTGAGAACAAGTTCTCATTTGCAACTGCAACCTGGCCAAGATAAAGCATAGCAGTGTGAGCAGACAACACAGAGTTACACATGGAATAAACAATTAACAAGTCAATAACACAGTAGAAAACAAAGGGGGGGGGTCTATATACAATGTGTGCAAAAGGCATGAGGAGGTAGGCGAATAATTACAATTTTGCAGATTAACACTGGAGTGATAAATGATCAGATGGTCATGTACAGGTAGAGATATTGGTGTGCAAAAGAGCAAGTAAATAAATAAAAACAGTATGGGGATGAGGTAGGTGAAAATGGGTGGGCTATTTACCAATAGACTATGTACAGCAGCAGCGATCGGTTAGCTGCTCAGATAGCTGATGTTTGAAGTTGGTGAGGGAGATAAAAGTCTCCAACCTCAGCGATTTTGCAATTCGTTCCAGTCACAGGCAGCAGAGTACTGGAAAGAAAGGCGGCCAAATGAGGTGTTGGCTTTAGGGATGATCAGTGAGATACACCTGCTGGAGCGCGTGCTACGGATGGGTGTTGCCATCGTGACCAGTGAACTGAGATAAGGCGGAGCTTTACCTAGCATGGACTTGTAGATGACCTGGAGCCAGTGGGTCTGGCGACGAATATGTAACGAGGGCCAGCCGACTAGAGCATATAGGTCGCAGTGGTGGGTGGTATAAGGTGCTTTAGTGACAAAACGGATGGCACTGTGATAGACTGCATCCAGTTTGCTGAGTAGAGTGTTGGAAGCCATTTTGTAGATGACATCGCCGAAGTCGAGGATCGGAAGGATAGTCAGTTTTACTAGGGTAAGCTTGGCGGCGTGAGTGAAGGAGGCTTTGTTGCGGAATAGAAAGCAGACTCTTGATTTGATTTTCGATTGGAGATGTTTGATATGAGTCTGGAAGGAGAGTTTGCAGTCTAGCCAGACACCTAGGTACTTATAGATGTCCACATATTCAAGGTCGGAACCATCCAGGGTGGTGATGCTAGTCGGGCATGCGGGTGCAGGCAGCGATCGGTTGAAAAGCATGCATTTGGTTTTACTAGCGTTTAAGAGCAGTTGGAGGCCACGGAAGGAGTGTTGTATGGCATTGAAGCTTGTTTGGAGGTTAGATAGCACAGTGTCCAATGACGGGCCGAAAGTGTATAGAATGGTGTCGTCTGCGTAGAGGTGGATCAGGGAATCGCCCGCAGCAAGAACAACATCATTGATATATACAGAGAAAAGAGTCGGCCCGAGAATTGAACCCTGTGGCACCCCCATAGAGACTGCCAGAGGACCGGACAGCATGCCCTCCGATTTGACACACTGAACTCTGTCTGCAAAGTAATTGGTGAACCAGGCAAGGCAGTCATCCGAAAAACCGAGGCTACTGAGTCTGCCGATAAGAATATGGTGATTGACAGAGTCGAAAGCCTTGGCAAGGTCAATGAAGACGGCTGCACAGTACTGTCTTTTATCGATGGCGGTTATGATATCGTTTAGTACCTTGAGTGTTGCTGAGGTGCACCCGTGACCGGCTCGGAAACCAGATTGCACAGCGGAGAAGGTACGGTGGGATTCGAGATGGTCAGTGACCTGTTTGTTGACTTGGCTTTCGAAGACCTTAGATAGGCAGGGCAGGATGGATATAGGTCTGTAACAGTTTGGGTCCAGGGTGTCTCCCCCTTTGAAGAGGGGGATGACTGCGGCAGCTTTCCAATCCTTGGGGATCTCAGACGATATGAAAGAGAGGTTGAACAGGCTGGTAATAGGGATTGCGACAATGGCGGCGGAAAGTTTCAGAAATAGGGGGTCCAGATTGTCAAGCCCAGCTGATTTGTACGGGTCCAGGTTTTGCAGCTCTTTCAGAACATCTGCTATCTGGATTTGGGTAAAGGAGAACCTGGAGAGGCTTGGGCGAGGAGCTGCCGGGGGGGCAGAGCTGTTGGCCGAGGTTGGAGTAGCCAGGCGGAAGGCATGGCCAGCCGTTGAGAAATGCTTATTGAAGTTTTCGATAATCATGGATTTATCGGTGGTGACCGTGTTACCTAGCCTCAGTGCAGTGGGCAGCTGGGAGGAGGTGCTCTTGTTCTCCATGGACTTCAGTGTCCCAGAACTTTTTGGAGTTGGAGCTACAGGATGCAAACTTCTGCCTGAAGAAGCTGGCCTTAGCTTTCCTGACTGACTGCGTGTATTGGTTCCGGACTTCCCTGAACAGTTGCATATCCCGGGGACTATTCGATGCTATTGCAGTCCGCCACAGGATGTTTTTGTGCTGGTCGAGGGCAGTCAGGTCTGGGGTTGAACCAAGGACTGTATCTGTTCTTAGTTCTGCATTTTTGAACGGAGCATGCTTATCTAAAATGGTAAGGAAGTTACTTTTAAAGAATGACCAGGCATCCTCAACTGACGGGATGAGGTCAATGTCCTTCCAGGATACCCGGGCCAGGTCGATTAGAAAGGCCTGCTCACAGAAGTGTTTTAGGGAGCGTTTGACAGTGATGAGGGGTGGTCGTTTGACTGCGGCTCCGTAGCGGATACAGGCAATGAGGCAGTGATCGCTGAGATCCTGGTTGAAGACAGCGGAGGTGTATTTGGAGGGCCAGTTGGTCAGGATGACGTCTATGAGGGTGCCCTTGTTTACAGAGTTAGGGTTGTACCTGGTGGGTTCCTTGATGATTTGTGTGAGATTGAGGGCATCTAGCTTAGATTGTAGGACTGGCGGGGTGTTAAGCATATCCCAGTTTAGGTCACCTAACAGAACAAACTCTGAGGCTAGATGGGGGCGATCAATTCACAAATGGTGTCCAGGGCACAGCTGGGAGCTGAGGGGGTCGGTAGCAGGCGGCAACAGTGAGAGACTTATTTCTGGAGAGAGTAATTTTCAAAATTAGTAGTTCGAACTGTTTGGGTATGGACCTGGAAAGTATGACATTACTTTGCAGGCTATCTCTGCAGTAGACTGCAACTCCTCCCCCTTTAGCAGTTCTATCTTGACGGAAGATGTTATAGTTGGGTATGGAAATCTCTGAATTTTTGGTGGCCTTCCTGAGCCAGGATTCAGACACAGCAAGGACATCAGGGTTAGCAGAGTGTGCTAGAGCAGTGAGTAAAACAAACTTAGGGAGGAGGCTTCTGATGTTGACATGCATGAAACCAAGGCTTTTTCGATCACAGAAGTCAACAAATGAGGGTGCCTGGGGACATGCAGGGCCTGGGTTTACCTCCACATCACCCGCGGAACAGAGAAGGAGTAGTATGAGGGTGCGGCTAAAGGCTATCAAAACTGGTCGCCTAGAGCGTTGAGGACAGAGAATAAGAGGAGCAGGGTTCTGGGCATGGTAGAATATATTCAGGGCATAATGCGCAGACAGGGGTATGGTGGGGTGCGGGTACAGCGGGGGTAAGCCCAGGCACTGGGTGATGATGAGAGAGGTTGTCTCTCTGGACATGCTGGTTGTAATGGGTGAGGTCACCGCATGTGTGGGAGGTGGGACAAAGGAGTTATCAGGGGTATGAAGAGTAGAACTAGGGGCTCCATTGTGAACTAGAACAATGATAACTAACCTGAGCAACAGTATACAAGGCATATTGACATTTGAGAGAGACATACAGCGAGGCATACAGTAATCACAGGTGTTGAATTGGGAAAGCTAGCTTAAACAGTAGGTGAGACAACAGCTAATCAGCTAGCACAACAACAGCAGGTAAAATGGCGTTGACTAGGCAACGGGGCCGACAGATAAAACATAAACAAGCAGAATGGAGTACCGTGATTAATGGACAGTCCAGAGTGCATCAGCTATGTAGCCAAGAGATCAGTGTCCAGGGGCAGCGGTGGATGGGGCAAGGGAAGCTGGACTGGCGAGTGTTATCCAGGTTGAAAAAAAAAAAAGTTAACAATGACTAAATAGCTTGTAGCTAGTTAGCTGGTTAGCTTCTGGAGGTTCTTGAGTGTGTTCTAAAAAATTTAAAATAATAGCGATTCCGTATCACATTGGGTGAGGCAGGTTTCCGGAAAGGTATAAACAGATTAAAAATCAAGAAGAGATAGGAAGTAAATATGGGTCCGGTGAGTGTTTGGGACGCGGCGATTCAGACGGTTAGCAGGCCTGTGCTAACAAGCTAACAGTTCGTAGGCCCGGGCTAGACAAGCTAGCAGTTAGCAGGCCTGTGCTAACAAGCTAACAGTTCGTAGGCCCGGGCTAAACAAGGTAGCAGTTAGCGGACCGGGGCTAGACAAGCTAGCAGTTAGCAGGCCGAGTTTAGCAAGCAGGGAGATAGCGAGGGCAAGAGAGTTGGCCTTTAGGGGACGTCGCGATGGGGTGAGTCTGTTTATTCCTCTTCATGCGGTGACATCGATAGACCGGTCGTGGGCCCGGGTATTGTAGCCCAGGAGTATGCTACGGTGGTAGTACAGGTGCGCTGGCCGGGCTAGCTTCACGCTAAGTGGGTGGAAGCGCTAGCCAGGAGTAATCATCCGGGGTTGCGGTTTAGCTAGATAGCTAGTTGTGAAGACCCACCTGAAATGTTCCGTTTGCGGTGGGAATCCAGGGATGAATCCAGGGATGAAAAATAAATAGGTCCGTTATGCTCTTGGTTAGAATCGCGTTGTTCGAGCTGGCGAGAGCTTTCCGAGCTAAAGGTTAGCTTAGCTGATGACCGGTTAGCTGAAGACCGCTAGCATAGCTGGTGGTTAGCCGGCTAGCTTCAGTTGAGGGGTTCCGGTTCCGAAGTAAATATAAATACTTTAGGAAAAATAGCTACATTGGGTGAGGCGGGTTGCAGGAGAGTATTTGGAAGTATTTGGAAGCTTAGGTTTAGCAAAATGTTTTTGAAGAAAAATATGTAAAAAACGAAAAATAGACGATATATACAAGGGACACGACGAGACAGGACGGCTTACTGCTACGCCATCTTGGAAATTAGTGACACAACTGTGGGAAGCATTGGAGTCAACATGGGCCAGCATCCCTGTGGAACGCTTTCGACAAAAGGGGTGCAACTCAATATTACAGACCTGCCAACATGCACATGGTTTGCAGAAGAAAATAAAAAAAGTATGCAGAAATGGGCCTCCCGGGTGGCGCAGTGGTCTAGGGCACTGCATCACAGCGCTAGCTGTGCCACCAGAGACACTGGGTTCGCGCCCAGGCTCTGTCGCAGCCGGCCACAACCGGGAGGTCCGTGGGGCGACGCACAATTGGCCTCGCGTCGTCCGGGTTAGGGAGGGTTTGGCCGGTAGGGATATCCTTGTCTCATCGCGCACCATGGACTCCTGTGGCGGGCCGGGCACAGTGCGCGCTAACCAAGGTAGCCAGGTGCACAGTGTTTCCTCCGACACTTTGGTGCGGCTGGCTTCCGGGTTGGAGGCGCACTGTATATATGTGTGTATTTGTTAAACAATTTAAATAAAAAATAAATCCACTGAGGAAATCTAACATCCCGATTCTCGAGCTGCAACACAGACATGTACTGAGTTTGTCAACAGACATGGAGATTAATACATCATTATTTGACGTAGCTACCCCGTGTCTGCCCCTCCTGTTTGTTATGATGCTGAGTTTGCCGACTGTCAGCTGTCCGTAAACACATGGACAAATCCCTTTTCGACTCCGTGTGTTGTGGAAAGGTAAACACTAATTGTTTCAAGCTAACGTTAGCGAACATAAGTTGGACATTCAGTGGGCTCTAAAGTTAGTGAAAGAAATTACATGCAAATACGAAAAATGACTGGTCGCATTTATGCGAGAGACATTTAATTCTGCGTCCCATTAGTTGTATTTTTCACGTAACATTACGAGGATCGCTCAACCCGATAGACTGTAACTGTAATTATGATCCACGTCACAAAAGCGTTACAAATGTATAATCCAAAATAAATATGAACATATTGGCATTAAATGGAGTCGGGAGTTTAGACGACTGCGCGATGAAGAATGAATGAGTGTCCGGTATTAGCAATAGAGGCAATGCTTCAAAAAAGCCTTTGCACTAGATTTGAGATTTTATCAAATTTGAAACTCTGAAATGATGTATGCGCTGCAAAGAAATCCAATGGGCACTTTTACATAGGCTGAAACACCAGACTATTCTAGCGAACAGTGTTCAGATGCCTTTTTGTGGTAGCCTACTTAAGCTTTGTGTAGCCAGTTTGTGGTCTGTCGACGCAATCATTTTTGTTTTTATGTTTTAAATGATTTTGCTTTTAGTGTTGATTTAGGAACCGTTTCTAAAAAGCCAATACTTGTGAGCCGGCCCTCGTGATTGGCCCTGTTTTGAAATATGTTCCGTACTTATCAGTATGAATCTTTTATTTAGGTTTTGTAAATACCTTTTCAGAGGACTGAACTGAACCAGGTGCGAGCCATAATGTTTGTCAAAGCACGTGAATCTCCAATTTGCTGCATGCGTGTGGTACTCTAAAAAGTTGGACAAAGTTGTCAGGTCTGATAATTAGTATGGTTTTCCTAATGTTGTTACACTGTGTAAGTTGTACTGTATTTCCAGGGGGAAGCGTTTTGTGGCCATGAAGGTGGTGAAGAGTGCAGAGCACTACACTGAGACGGCCCTGGATGAGATCAAGCTGCTGAGATCGGTGAGGAACACGGACCAGAACGACCCCAGCAGAGAGAAGGTGGTTCAGCTACTAGACAACTTCAAGATCTCCGGCATGAACGGAAGTCGTATCCTCAGTAACAACAATGACAACGGTGCTTTATCAACTTTTATACACCACATGCGTGTTCAACAAAGTATGAAAACAGACCAAGGTTATTATAGTTTTGTGTTTTTACAAGTTTTTGGGATTTTATTTGAATTTCAGTTTAGTTTCAGTTTTGTGACCTTGATTTACTAGTTTTTATCCAGTTTGATGAAAACATTTCTAAGTAGCCAATGGGAGAGGCCATTTATGTGTTGTAGGTTGTATTTCTGTTAGAATTAAATGTTTGGTCACGTCCTTTGTAAACATGGTATGGATGTACTGGGTCGTACTCACTGCTCTATAGCGCCTTGCAGTCTTGTGCCTTGCAGTTGCTGTATGAAGCAGAGATGCAGCCAGCATGTGTGTGCGTATGCGTCTCTTCACAGTCCGTGTTGTGCCGTAAGGTGTTTTTCTGTTTTTAAAATCTGATTTCACTGCTCGCTTGAGTTACTTGATGTGGAAGAGTTCCATGTAGTCATGGGTCTATGTAGTACTGCACATTTCTCAGTCTGTTCTGGACTATGAAGAGATCCCTGGTGGCATGTCGTGTGTGTGTGTGTGTGTGTGTGTGTGTGTGTGTGTGTGTGTGTGTGTGTGTGTGTGTGTGTGTGTGTGTAAACGTCCCTTTTTCAGGACCCTGTCTTTCAAAGATAACTCGTTAAAATGTAAATAACTTCACAGATCTTCATTGTAAAGGGTTTTAACACTTTTTCCAATGCTTATTCAATGAACCATAAACAATTAATTACCCTCTTAGCGTCCCCTGAGACGTCTGAGTCCCACCCAGCCATCTGGAAATGCAAATGCGCTACGCCAAATGCTAATAGCACTCATTAAAACTCAAACGTTCATTAAAACACACATGCAAGGTACTGAATTAAAGCTACACTCGTTGTGAATCTAGCCAACAAGTCAGATTTTTAAAATGCTTTTCGGCGAAAGCATGAGAAGCTATTATCTGATAGCATGCAACACCCCGAAATACCTGAAGGCGACGTAAACAAAATAATTAGCGTAGCCGGCGCTACACAAATAGCAGAAATAAAATATAAAACATTCATTAACTTTGACGCTTCTTTGTTGGCACTCCTATATGTCCCATAAACATCACTATTGGGTCTTTTATTCGATTAAATCGGTCCATATATACCCTAAATATCGATCTATGAAAACTGTGTGATCCATAAAAAAACACCGTTTGAAAACGCTATGTCATTTTTTTTAAATCAAAAAAGTCGACGATAAACTTTCACAAAACACTTCGAAATACTTTTGTAATCCAACTTTAGGTATTAGTAAACGTTAATAATCTATCAAATTGATCACGGGGCGATGTGTATTCTATAGCTCCACGTCTTCAAATCATGTTCCGAAATCTCTCTTCCAAAACTTCCTGTCGGAGACCGGATGGAAAAGGGTCTCTCTTCTTCGTTTGACCAAGAAACAACGTCCAGGCAATTGACAAGACTGGTGACATCGTGTGGAAGATGTAGGACTTGCAATCTAAGCCCCATTTAATTTGGTCTCCCATAGACAATACATGCAAGTGGCGCATTTATATTTTTTTCAGTTTTCAGTGATCAGTTTTTCTCGCGCTTTTCGATGAAACACACGCTCTGTTATAGTCACAGCCGTGATTTAACCAGTTTTAGAAACGTGAGAGTGTTTTCTATCCACACATACTAATCATATGCATATACTATATTCCTGGCATGAGTAGCAGGACGCTGAAATGTTGCGCGATTTTTAACAGAATGTTCGAAAAAGTAGGGGGTAGGCTTAACAGGTTTTAATGAACATGCACCTGTGGAAAAGACATTAAGCCGATTTTTGTAAATTCGTTTGTGGATAACAATTAAGTACCTAACTGCCCTGCTACACTACGGCAATCGAGTGTCTTGCATTGCTATCAGCCATCGAGGGAATGCTTCCTTTGAAATGAATGCAAGCTACTATACTGCCCATGTTGCACTCGCGTTGCGTCACGTCCACTGGCAGCATACAAGCTCAAGAATCGCTGTGGTTCATTTGTCGATGGCTGACGTGCATATTGATTCTGTCTTGTGAATTGAAATAATGAGAGTTTTTTTGGTTGCATATGGCCTCGACTATACACCACTGGTTATTTTACTAAGATTTATTAAGTCAAGAAGCTACTAGCTAGCAGAAACTCTAGCTAGCTACATTGACTATGTTTACAATGCACACATGTTGCTTTTGTTTAATCAGAGGATCATTTAGTACAACCACTAGCAACAATTTTAATGAGTACTTAAGAAAAACAGGACCAACACTATTGTACTTGTGCGTAGTGGATGAATATGGTACAGTAGAGGAAAATAGAATAAAGACCCCCTTCCCCTCTGCTCTCTTCTGCTGTCAAAACTACACGCTCTGTAGCAGTTCAAATGTCACATTGACGCATAGCAACGCGATGCATATAGCAAGTGTTACTGTGGTTTTCAATTAGAATGGTCAAAAATTGCTTCTTGCAAAGTGCATTTTCTCAAGCAATATTTTTTTGTCTGAGTGTATGGAAGTGGTCTGAGTGGGAAGGGGAACAATGAAAATGTGCTGTTATTGGCAGAGATGTTTGGAACTCTGTTATTGGTCAATTAACTAATTTACCACATGGTGATGTCACCATGGAAGGCCAAAACTCCATCCCACCAAAACAGGCTGAAATTTCAAGTGGTCTTTCAAACAGCTCTTACATTAAAATGGCATTATCATAGTTTTCACAATTTCACAGTATTATTCCAACCTCAAATCAAAATTTATTTGTCACATACTCCGATTACAACAGGTGTGGACCTTACACTTACCTGCCCTTTAACCAACAATGCAGTTCAAGAAATAAAAATATTTGTTAAATAAACAGGGGGAAAAGGCTGTATACAGGGGGTACCGAGTCAATGTGCCGGGGTACAGGTTAGTTGAGGTAATTTGTACATGCAAGTATGGGTAAAGTGACTATGCATAGATAATTAACAGCGAGTAGCAGCAGTGTATAAATAATGTGGAAATATACTACACGACCAAAAATATGTGGAAACCTGCTGAAATAGCCAAATCCACTAATTTGAATTGGTGTCCACATACCTTTGTGTATATGTGTGTGTGTGACTGCACTGGTCTTTTTAAAGAGTGCTCGATGCTCCCACAGCATATCAACGTTGATCGTTAGTGATAATGATGCACAAGCTAGGCCAATTTGAAACATCACTATCTCCTCTCAGCATTTACCTGCCAGATACGGAAGCTTGAAGAAGAAAAAAAAAGAAAAAAAGCTTAAGTCCCATTTGATTTTTTTGCTGAAAGTTTACATAATAATTTTTTTTTTTTAGTTTCAGTTGTAGTTTACTATAATAACCCTGAAACACACAATCAAAGGACACAGGCATATTCCATCTACTCAGTACTCCCTAAGATCAGTGCGTTAGTAATAGTCAATATTATGAGCCTTAAAATCTTTATTGCCCTAGTCCTGGTACTATCTATCAGTGGTTCAGAGATGTTGCACTGATGTTGTACAGCTGTTGGCAGCACAATGCACTCCAGCTAGATGACACGCACAGAGCCACAGATGTAGTGACAGTTTGTCTGTCTGTCCCAGCAATGCTTACATCCTGGTCACAGCTGGGTGTCTGGGCAACGTGTCCAGACTTCCTCCGTCCCAGCATGCCCGGCTTCTGGAAGAGGTCGTAATGATTTCTGGGTTCGTTGGCCCACTTTCATCATGGTTCTTGGCAGAACCTTAGGTGTTCACATTTTTTTATATTGGGTAGGTGTATGCCAAATGCATAGGGGGTGAATGACGTGTGTGTGTTTTTGAGTCCTTGACCCAGTTCCCCATCAGATGTCTGTATGGTGTTTGAGGTTTTGGGTCATCACCTGCTGAAGTGGATCATCAAGTCTAACTACCAGGGCCTTCCTCTGCCCTGTGTCAAGAGCATCATTCGACAGGTAAAACAACACCTTATTCCTCACACAACATTGGGTGTGTTCCAGGTTGGGTGCATTATCTTTAGCAAAAACAAACATTCTACATAACTTTCACGTCGAAACAGTATTTATTTTTTTTATATAAAAAAATGGAGAGGGTTGAAAATTCCAGACACTATCCCAAAAGTTTCCCTGATTCTTGGAATCCTCCAACCGGAATTCTCCTTAATGTTGAAACCCTATGCAGCAGTGGTCTTACTGATGCTCTACCCTCCTATAGGTTCTCCAGGGGCTGGACTACCTCCACTCAAAGTGTAAGATCATCCACACGGACATCAAGCCAGAGAACATCTTGTTGACTGTTAACGAGCCCTACATTAGGAATATGGCTGCTGAAGCTACGGAGTGGCAGAGGACAGGAGCTCCACCCCCCTCTGGATCTGCAGGTACAGACACACCACAAAGAAGTAGACACATATATACATCCTACGATAGGAAGATGGCTGATGAGGTTACAGAGTGACAGAGGACAGCAGTGCCAGCCTCCTCCGTATCCACAGATGACTGACACTTCTCTCAACCAATTTGCACACTGAATTAACATAGTGAACAGTTTAGGAAGGTTTTATCAACAAGAACATAACGTTACCATCAGGGCTCATAAGTTACAAGTTATATTCTTTAAGAATCAGAGTGTATACGGTTCATTCGGAATGTATTCAGACCCCAGCCTTATTCTAAAATAAAATGTATTGTTTATTTCCTCTTCAATCTACACATGATACCCCATAAAGACAAAGCAAAAACAGTTTTTGGATTTATTTGTATGTATTAAAAATAAGCAGATACCTTATTTACATAAGCATTCTGCAGCTGAAAAACATCCCCACAGTATGATGCTGCCAACACCATGCTTCACTGTAGGGATGGTACCAGGTTTCCTCCAGATGTGTCGCTTGGCATTCAGGCCAAAGAGTTTGATCTTGGTTTTATCAGACCAGAGAATCTTGTTTCCTTTTGGCAAACTCCAAGCGGGCTGTCATGTGCCTTTTACTAAGGAGTGGCTTCCATCTGGCCAATCTACCATAAAAACCTGATTGGTGGAGTACTGAAATGATGGTTGTCCATCTGGAAGGTTCTCCCATCTCCACAGCGGAACTTTGGAGCTCTGTCAGAGTGACCATTGGGTTCTTGGTCACCTCTCTGACCAAGGCCCTTCTCCCCCGATTGCTCAGTTTGGCCGGGTGCCCAGCTCTAGGAAGAGTCTTGGTGGTTCCAAACTTGTTCCATTTAGGAATGATGGAGGCCATGGTGTTCTTGAGTACCTTCAATGCTGCAGAAATTCTTTGGTACCCTTCCCCAGATCTGTGCCTCGACACAATCCTGTCTCGGAGCTCTATGGACAATTCCTTCGACCTCATGGCTTGGTTTTTGCTCTGACGTGCACTGTCAACTGTGTGACCTTATATAGACAGGTGTGTGCCTTACCAAATCATGTCCAATCAATTGAATTTAGAAGAAAAAGAAACGCACAGCTATTTAGGCGAGGTGCTGGCTAGCGAAGTAGAAAACAATCAATTGAATTTACCACAGGTGGACTCCAAGTTGTAGAAACATCTAAAAGGATTACCAATTGAAGTTGGATGCACCTGAGCTCTATTTCAAGTCTCATAGCAAAGGGTCTGAGTACTTATGTAAATAAGTTATGTTTTTTTAATCTAAAATACATTTGTACAAATTCTAAAAGCCTGTTTTCGCTTTGTCATTATGGTGTATTGTGTGTAGATTGCTGTGGGGGAAAAAACAATATTTAATCCATTTTAGAATAAGGCTGTAATGTAACACAATGTGGAAAAAGTCAAGGGGTCTGAATACTTTCCGAATGCACTATATATCGGGAGTTGTACCTGTTCACACACACACAAGTCTGCCCTCTCCTTGGCTAGAATGGTCCCACTAGATCTTGACTCCTCCCGACTGCCTTCTAGTCTGAGTACCAGTCTCTTTAGCTAACATTCCACTGCAAAAGACTGGCCTTTCGGCAATCTCAACATTCAATATGCACTGGATTTACAATGGAGTTGGATCCTCAAATGTATAACAAATACTATAACAAATGTATAACAAAGTCAAAAACAAACATTAACACTATACAAAAGTATGTGGATACCCCTTCAAATTAGTGGATTCGGCTATTTCAGCCACACCCACTGTTGACAGGTGTATAATATAAAGCACACAGCCATGCGATCTCCATAGACAAACATTGGCATTAGAATGGCCTAACTGAAGAGCTCAGTGACTTTCAACCTGGGCTCAACACATCGAACACCACTGGGATCAATTGGAACACCGACTGCGAGCCAGGCCTAATTGACCAACATCAGTACCCGACCTCAATAATGCTCTTGTGGCTGAATGGAAGGAAGTCCCCGCAGGAATATTCCAATATCTAGTGGAAAGTTTCCCAGAAGATTGGAGGCTGTTATAGCAGCAAAGGTGGCACCAAGTCAATATTAATGCCCATGGGAGAGCACTAGTCAGACAATGACTCAGCCCACATAATAGGATCAGAGGCAGAGAATCCTAGTGGAGAGGGGAGCTGGCCAGGCAGCGACAGCATTGGTGGTTCTTCACTCCAGTGCCTTGCTGTTCACCTTCGCACCCCTGGGCGATAGTAATAGTGCTAGAGGGGATGGCTGCCCTTTTATGGGCTCTTAACCAACCGTGCTATTTTGTTTTGTTTTTTTTGTTGCATTTTTTGTAACTTATTTTGTACATAATGTTGCTGCTACTGTCTCTTAAGACCCGAAAACAGCTTCTGGACATCAGAACAGCGATTACTCACCTTGAACTGGATGAAGACTTTTTCTGTAATGAGTCGGACGAGAGAGATTTACTCCAGACACCCGACGAGTCCCTCATCCCCTTCATTCGCAGAAGAAAGACGGAGATATCGCAAAGGAGATATCGCGAAGGAGATCAAGGTGCCTTGTTAGGATCCGCCGACGAGTGGCTATTCTGCCTTTGTACGTTGGCCAATAGTACCGATGGCAATCACTGGATAATAAAGTGGACGAACTACAAGCACGTATATCCTACCAATGGGACAATAAATGCTGTAATATCTTATGTTTCACCGAGTCGTGGCTGAACGACGACATGAATAACATACAGCTGGCCCTCTGGTAAGACAAGGGGTGTCGGTCTATGTGTATCTGTAAACAACTGGTGCACGATATCTAAGGATGTCTCAAGGTTTTGCTCGCCTGAGGTAGAGTATCTCATGACAAGCTGTAGACCACACTATCTACCAAGAGAGTTTATTTTCTTCGTAGCTGTCTATTTACCACCACAACCCCGATGCTGGCACTAACACCACACTCAGTGAGCTGTTGTATACGGTCATAAGCAAACAGGAAAATGCTCATCCAGAGGCAGCGCTCCTAGTGGCCGTGGACTTTAATGCAGGCAAGCTTAAATCTGTTTTACCTCATTTCTACCTGCATGTTAAATGTGTGACCAGAGGGAAACAAACTCTATACCACCTTTACTCCACACACAGAGACGTGTACAAAGCTCTCCCTCGCCCTCCATTTGGCAAATCTGATGACAATTCTATCCTGATTCCTGCTTACAAACAAAAACTAAAGCAGGAAGCACCAGTGATGTGGTCAGATGAAGCAGATGCTAAGCTACAGGACTGTTTTGCCTGCACAGACTGGAATATGTTCCGAGATTCTTCCGATGGCATTGAGGAGTACATCAATAAATAAGTGCATCGATGACGTCGTCCCCACAGTGGCTGTAAGTACATACCCCAACCAGAAGCCATGGATTACATGCAACATCTGCACTGAGCTAAAAGGAAGAGCTGTCGCTTTCAAGGAGCGCAACTTTCGGAAGCTTATAATAAATCCTCCTATGCCCTCCAACGAACCATCAAACAGGCAAAGCATCAATACAGGACTAAGATCGAATCGTAATACACCGGCTCCGATGCTCATCAGATGTGGCAGAGCTTGCAAACCATTACAGACTACAAAGGGAAGCACAGCCGAGAGCTGCTCAGTGACTCGAGCATACCAGACAAGCTAAATTACTTCTACGCTCGCTTCGAGGCTAGCAACACTGAAGCATGCATGAGAGCTTAAGCTGTTCTGGATGACTGTGTGATCACGCTCTCCGCAGCCGATGTGAGTAAGACCTTTAAGCAAGTCAACAATCAGAAGGCCTCCGAGCCAGACGGTTTACCAGGACGTGTACTCCGAGCATACACTGACGAACTTCACTGACATTTTCAACCTTTCCCTGTCTGAGTCTGTATTACAACATGTTTCAAGCAGACCACCATAGTCCCTATGCCCAAGAACACTAAGGTAACCTGCCTAAATGACTACCGACCATGGCACATCAACACCATTATCCCAGAAACCCTAGACCTACTCCAATTTGCATACCACCCCAACAGATTCACAGAGGATGCCATCTCTATTGCACCCCACATTGCCCTTTCCCACCTGGATAAAAGGAACACCTATGTGAGAATGTGTTCATTGACTACTGCTCAACGTTCAACACCATAGTGCCCTCAAAGCTCATCACTAAGACCCTGGGACTAAACACCTCCCTCTGCAACTGGATCCTGGACTTCCTGACAGGCCACCCCCAGGTGGTAAGGGTAGGTAACAACACATCCAACACGGGGGCCCCTCGGGGGTGCGTGCTCAATCCCCTCCTGTACTCCCTGTTCAGTCATGACTGCATGGCCAGGCACGACTCCAACAACATTAAGTATGCCGAAGACACAACCGTGTTAGGCCTGTTCACCGACAACGATGAGACAGCCTATAGGGAGGAGGTCAGAGACCTGACCGTGTGGTGCCAGGACAACCACCTCTCCCTCAATGTGATCAAGAGAAAGGAGATGATTGTGGACTACAGGAAAATCAGGACCGAGCACTCCCCCGTTCTCATCGACAGGGCTGTGGTGGAGCAGGTTGAGAGCTTCCAAGTTCCTTGGAGTCCACATCCCCCAAAAAACTAACATGGTCCAAGCACACCAAGACAGTCAGGAAGAGGGCACGACAAAACTTATTCCCCCTCAGGAGGCTGAAAAGATTTGGCATGGTCCTCAGGTCCTCAGATTTCTACTGCTGCACCATCGAGAGCATGACTGTCTGCATCACTGCTTGGTATGGCAACTGCTTGGCCTCTAACCGCAAGGCACCACAGAGGGTAGTGTGTACGGACCAGTACGTCACTGGGGCCAAGCTTCCTGTCATCCAGGACCTCTATACCCAGGCAGTGTCAGAGGAAGGCCCTAAAAATTGTCAAGGACTCCAGCCACCCTAGTCATAGACTGTTCTCTCTGCTACCGCATGGCAAGCGTAGGTCCATAAAGCTTCCAAACAGCTTCTACCCCCAAGCCATAAGATTCCTGAACCTCTAATCAAATGGCTACCCAGTCTATTTTTATTGCCCCCCCGCCTCTTTGATGCTGCTGCTGCTCTGTTATCTGTGTACAGTCACCTTAATAATTCTACCTACATGTACATCTTACCTCGACTAAACGGTGCCCCCGCACATTGACTCTGTACCGGTAGCCCCCTGTATATAGCCTCGCAATTGTTATTTTACTGATGGTCTTTAATTATTTGTTACTTTTATTTCGGTAGATTATTATTATTTTAACTGCACTGTTGGTTAAGGGCTTGTGAGTAAGCATTTCACTGTAAGGTCTACCTATTGTATTCGGCGCATGTGAAAAATAACATTTGATTTGATTTGTGCCAGACTACACTCAATTGTAGGACCTACTGAAAAGACGAGTCTTCAGTAAAGACTGAAAGGTTGAGCCAGAGTCTGCGTCTCTCACATGAATAGAATGGTCTGCCGACCATTCCATAAAAATTGAGATCTATAGGAGAAAGCCCTGCCTCTGGCTGTTTGCTTAGAAATTTTAGGGACAATGCAATACAGACAGACACCATGCTACTGGTACTGTATGCTAATTACTGAGGCAGATTTGACATAATCCTATGCTGGTTTAGTCATTATCTAGCTGAGGATATGACAGTCGAATGTTCTCTTTCTCTTCTTTCTGCCTAGTGAGCACAGCCCCTGCGCCCAAACAAGTAAGTCTCTGTTTTTATGCGTTATTTATAAAAGCATGATGTTTTTATTGAGTGTTATTGAGCTGCGACCAGGTAATGCATGGGAGTGGGTGGCTCTCTGTTCACACCTATCAATGGAAAAGCAGTTCTACAAATTGTATAGTAGTCTAAGCCTTGAACTCTCTTCCCTTCACTCCTCCCTTCATCCCCCTCTCCTTACCCCACCCCTCAGACGGCGAAGATGTCAAAGAACAAGAAGAAGAAGATGAAGAAGAAACAGCGGAAGCAGGCAGAGATGTTAGAGAAGAGGATTCAGGACATGGAGGGAGCGCCGGAGGGAGGAGAGGAGGAGGGGGAAGAGGAGACTGAAGGGATAACCACAGACGCCCCCCTGCCAACCTCCGACACGCTACAGGACATTGCTAATGGTGTCACAGCAGGTAAACACCATGGTTTTACAGAACACATTTAATTTAAAATGATCCTGTGTTATTAAATTATGGATCACCATTAGATTCTGTTCCTGTTCACCTTTTTAAAAGAAACTGAAAGGCAAAACACGTGTTTGGGGAGTTCAATTGGAGGCGCAGAATTGCTAATCTTGATTACATAGGAAGTAGTGTTATGGCAGGCAAGGTGATTTGTAGAACAGTGATTTTGGCAGCCCGGCTGCCATGTAGTGGATTTCAAACAATATTTGGACTAAATGTCATTGGACCAGGGTTGCTGATCAGTGGTGTGTTCACATATGGTTATGTGACTGACTGTCCTATCACTTAACCTCTGTCCCCTAGACCCAGCTCCAGATAAAACGGAGGAGGAGAGCAGGATGGAGGTGAACTGCAATGGCCACACCCTCTCGGAGAGCCATGAGGTACAGAGGACCAGCGAAGAAGAAGAGGAGGACCAACAGAAAGCCAACAAACTTGACGCCGTAGCCCCCAACAACGCCAGTACACAGGGACGGGACTCGCCGGCCAACGCAGTTTACCCAGAATGCAACGGCAGAGTGCCCGGCGACTCCGGAACACACGATAAAGAAGGGGGAGGAAAGGAGGACAAGACGGAGGAGTGTAAACGACCAGAGAAGGATGAGGAGGAGAGAAAAGATGAGGAGATGGAGACTGATGTGGTGCCTGGAAGAGAGGATGAAGAGGAGGAGGGCGAGAGGAACGGTTAGTGGAGGGGGAGAGGTGGCACTTTTGCTGCACACTTCATCAGGAGGGGAAACCTAAAATAATATTTGGATAGAATAAAGATCACGCAGTTCAGACATGTCTCTTTGAAATGTAGATTCAAGTATCATTTCAGCTCTATTCCTCACATTTCTGGTTGCAATGTTCTGAACGGTTCACCTCACTGAAGACACTCGCGTTGATGGCGTAAGTGTTATTTGTAAGTGTCAGTAGCTGTAATGTCTCTCTTTCTCTACACTCTGTCATCTTTCTGAGGGCTCCTTATAATATCACCACCTCAGTACTTCTCTTTCAATCTTTTCCATCGTATTTTCCAGTTGACTCAGCAGAACCGCCTTTTTCCGGATGGTGCGTCATCACACAACGCTCACATTGTAGATAAATATTGTTTTGTTCCTCTCCTTTTTCTCTCTCCACTTTCTACCCTCTTCTCTCTTTTTAGATAAAATAGCAGCAGGCAGTCTGTTGGTCAACCCTCTGGAACCTCTCAATGCAGACAAGATCCAGATCAAAATAGCTGACCTGGGGAATGCCTGCTGGGTGGTGAGTATAGTACAGCCATTTTTGAATTTTTGGGAAAGAAATGGGGCCCAAATCATCCTTCCTTGCTCGCTAGCTTGATCGTTAATCAGGGCCGGATGTTGTGGAAGACCCACTTCTCAGCCCGTCGACTCGAAATGACCAGATTATTAAATAAATATGACCAGATGCCACAGACAGCAAGGGTTTTACTACAGTCTATTTTAGATACTGCTGCGCTGTCGGAACTAGAAGCACAAGCATTTCGCTACACTCGCAATAACCTCTGCTAACCATGTGATGTGACCAATAAAATTTGATTTGACTTAAAAGGCTTTCACCAATACGAGTCATGTCAGATCAGTGATGCCTTCTCTTACTCTCTCCATCTCTCCCACTCTCTTTCTCCCTCTATTTCTTTCTCTCTTTCTCTACCCCCTCCTCTATCTCCATCCTCTCCTCCTCAGCACAAGCACTTTACAGATGACATCCAAACTCGTCAGTACCGTTCTCTGGAGGTGCTGATGGGAGCCGGCTACGGGACGCCTGCTGATATCTGGAGCACTGCCGCAATGGTGGGTAGCAATAGGATAGAGGACACACGCACACACCTCGACACACACCTCGACACACACTCCTCACGCTTGTCAGATCGACCCAAAACATGGCCTCGCCAGTCTGCCTCCGTGTTCCTGTCAGTAGGACCACGCAAGGAACGTCTTTGCCCTTACCAACTACCACAGGTCACGTCTGGCTGTATGTTGACTTGGTCATGTAAAGAAAAATGTGGGTTACATCTCACAAGTACAACCACATTTAATAAATAGTTTAGTTTCCCAAGGAGGTCCCGCAAGAATGTGAAACAACTTAGTCAATGTTTAACTAGCCTCAGAAAATCTTGAGCTAACTAGCCCAGCAGACAGTGCTCTGATATGTATTTGTATTAAGCTGCGGGGCTTACTAGTCATCAGTCTATCCCCTGTCTGGTACAACTCTGCATTTGACCCTTTTCACACACACCAACAAACAGGTGTGCTCATTCTACAGTGGACTCTGGAGCGTACGCTCAAACCGGTGGGATTAGAACGCTTATTTGGAACGTCCAGTTTCGATTGATGCAACAGTCAGCGTTTGAGCTGGCCACGCTGTCCTTACTGCGTTCTGTAAGGGACCACTGTAGAATGAGCACACCCGTTTGTTGATACGCGTGAAAAGGTTCAAATGCAGAGTCCTTACTGTGTTCTGTGAAAGCAAATTGAGATGGTTTGGGATGAGTTGGACCGCAGCGTGAAGGAAAGGCAGCCAACAAGTGCTCAGCATATGTGGAAACTCCTTCAAGGCTGTTGGAAAATAAATCCAGGTGACTACCTCCACGAAGATGGTTGAGAGAATGCCAAGAGTGTGCAAAGCTGTCATCAAGGCAAAGGGTGGCTACATTCAAGAATCTCAAATATAAAATATATTTTGATTTAACACTTTTTTTTGGTTACTACATGATTCCATGTGTGTTGTTTCACAGTTTCGATGTCTTCGCTATTATTCTACAATGTAGGAAAGAGTTTTTAAAAAATAAAGAAAAACCATTGAATGAGTAGCTGTGTCCAGATGTTTATCTGGTGCTGTGTATGTGACCATCCCTTCTAGGCTTTTGAGCTGGCTACGGGAGACTACCTATTTGAGCCTCACTCTGGGGAGGACTACTCTAGAGATGAAGGTGTGTTCCCCTCCCTGTAAGGCCTTTTTATAGTATCTACAATATTTTAGACCTCAAGACACACTCACTCACATCCTGTTGTGTAGATCCTGCCGCCGTGTCTGAGGATTCTGCAGACCTTTGGCACCGTCTAATTTGTTTGTCGTCCTCTCTTGTGTAGATCACATAGCTTTGATCATTGAGTTGTTGGGTAAAGTTCCTAAGAAGCTGATCCTGGCCGGAAAATACTCCAAGGAGTTCTTCACCAAGAAAGGTAAGGAAACGCCACATTAGAGTGTTGTACGACAAACCAGGATTTTAGAAGGGTATGCTTGAAATGGAAATGGTCATATTAACTCAACAAACAAAAACATATCGGAGTTTAGTTTTGTTAATGAAAGACTAAATCAATAGGTATTTCTAGTTGTTTATCAAAGTTAGCTGGCTAACGCATTGATTCAGCTTTGTAGTTTATCCCTCTGCTGTGTGTGTGTTTTCATAGTTATCAGTGTGTGTGTGTCATAGCAGGTTTAACCTTTTCACACGTACCAACAAACGGGTGTGATCATTCTACAGTGTTCCCTGCAGCGTACCCTCAAACCTGTGTGATTAGAACGCTTATTTAGAATGTCCAGTTGCTATTGACGCAACAGTCAGCATTTTAAGCTAGCCACACTGTTTTCTCACAAACATTTTGCACAAACAAAGTCCTTACAAAATTATGTCCTGAATGTGAAGTTTTATTTTTGGATGCAATGTTCAGGCATTCACAGGAGTAGAGACATCATACACAATCATCCAAATCGGGAAATGTGGGCTACATTAGTCCTAGCGCTAACTGACGTAATACAAGCGGACATATTTCGATAACTCTCGGCTGTCAGAAAACACTATGAATTAGCTAATGACTATTTATATTTCATCACGGGGGAGCTGATCATTGATCTAAATATTTGAGTAAAACGCTTTCTAGAAATCGAATGTAATCTGAAGACGGGTAGTTTGTGAACTCCGCCATGTTTTTATTTTCACGTCAACCAAAGATGATAAGAGGAGACAAGATGAGTTTGGTCCGTTTGCAGTAGGCGTGTTGAAGGGGGTGTGTCGTGTACGATCAAATCAAATCAAATTTATTTATATAGCCCTTCGTACATCAGCTGATATCTCAAAGTGCTGTACAGAAACCCAGCCTAAAACCCCAAACAGCAAGCAATGCAGGTGTAGAAGCACGGTGGCTAGGAAAAACTCCCTAGAAAGGCCAAAACCTAGGAAGAAACCTAGAGAGGAACCAGGCTATGTGGGGTGGCCAGTCCTCTTCTGGCTGTGCCGGGTGGAGATTATAACAGAACATGGCCAAGATGTTCAAATGTTCATAAATGACCAGCATGGTCGTATAATAATAAGGCAGAACAGTTGAAACTGGAGCAGCAGCACGGCCAGGTGGACTGGGGACAGCAAGGAGTCATCATGTCAGGTAGTCCTGGGGCATGGTCCTAGGGCTCAGGTCCTCCGAGAGAGAGCGAGAGAGAGAGAGAGAGCGAGAGAGAGAGAGAGAATTAGAGAACGCACACTTAGATTCACACAGGACACCGAATAGGACAGGAGAGGTACTCCAGATATAACAAACTGACCCTAGCCCCCCGACACATTAACTACTGCAGCATAAATACTGGAGGCTGAGACAGGAGGGGTCAGGAGACACTGTGGCCCCATCCGAGGACACCCCCAGACAGGGCCAAACAGGAAGGATATAACCCCACCCACTTTGCCAAAGCACAGCCCCCACACCACTAGAGGGATATCTTCAACCACCAACTTACCATCCTGAGACAAGGCTGAGTATAGCCCACAAAGAACTCCGCCATGGCACAACCCAAGGGGGGGCGCCATCCCAGACAGGATGACCACATCAGTGAATCAACCCACTCAGGTGACGCACCCCTTCCAGGGACGGCAAGAGAGAGCCCCAGTAAGCCAGTGACTCAGCCCCTGTAATAGGGTTAGAGGCAGAGAATCCCAGTGGGAAGAGGGGAACCGGCCAGGCAGAGACAGCAAGGGCGGTTCGTTGCTCCAGAGCCTTTCCGTTCACCTTCCCACTCCTGGGCCAGACTACACTCAATCATATGACCCACTGAAGAGATAAGTCATCAGTAAGGAATTAAAGGTTGAGACCGAGTTTGCGTCTCTGACATGGGTAGGCAGACCGTTCCATAAAAATGGAGCTCTATAGGAGAAAGCCCTGCCTCCAGCTGTTTGCTTAGAAATTCTAGGGACAATTAGGAGGCCTGCGTCTTGTGACCGTAGCGTACGTGTAGGTATGTACGGCAGGACCAAATCAGAGAGATTGGTAGGAGCAAGCCCATGTAATGCTTTGTAGGTTAGCAGTAAAACCTTGAAATCAGCCCTTGCTTTGACAGGAAGCCAGAGTAGAGAGGCTAGCACTGGAGTAATATGATCAAATTTTTTGGTTCTAGTCAGAATTCGAGCAGCCGTATTTAGTACTAACTGAAGTTTATTTAGTGCTTTATCCGGGTAGCCGGAAAGTAGAGCATTGCAGTAGTTTAACCTAGAAGTGACAAAAGCATGGATTAATTTTTCTGCATCATTTTTGGACAGAAAGTTTCTGATTTTTGCAATGTTACGTAGATGGAAAAAAGCTGTCCTTGAAATGGTCTTGATATGTTCTTCAAAAGAGAGATCAGGGTCCAGAGTAACGCCGAGGTCCTTCACAGTTTTATTTGAGACGACTGTACAACCATTAAGATTAATTGTCAGATTCAACAGAAGATCTCTTTGTTTCTTGGGACCTAGAACAAGCATCTCTGTTTTGTCCGAGTTTAAAAGTAGAAAGTTTGCAGCCATCCACTTCCTTATGTCTGAAACACATGCTTCTAGCAAGGGCAATTTTGGGGCTTCACCATGTTTCATTGAAATGTACAGCTGTGTGTCATCCGCATAGCAGTGAAAGTTAACATTATGTTTTCGAATAACATCCCCAAGAGGTAAAATATATAGTGAAAACAATAGTGGTCCCAAAACGGAACCTTGATCATTCACTTCCGGAATTTTAACCTTCACCTCATTATAACATCTTTGGTCTGACAGACGTGTGACACCCAGAATGGATTGTATAATGTCAACAAACTTGGCGCCACACATAGCTGGCAAATAATTTAGCATTAGCTCATTAAAATCAGTACAACCTTCCAAAAAGTATTTTACACACATCATAGGTGTCCATTATGCAATATGCAATAATCGGAATGCATTGTCTTTCACCAGTACTTGAAAACGCAAATAAAACTGTAAATACATTGTTTCATACATACATGCTACAGTTGAAACGCCAATACGATATACAGAAAATAAGGCAATTACTTTGATAGGAACGCACACATGTCCAAAGTCTGAATGTGCCAATTCGTGCAAGACTGCGTAAATGTCTGCATACTTGATCTGCGGAAACATTGGTGAGTGCTTGGGCTCTCCTCGAAGAGAGCAGTTTGTCCGGCTCAGTAAAGCCTCAAACATAAATTGTCCTCAATGCTGAAATGGGCTACTTCTATGTGAATTAATGAGGTGGAACACACTAAAATTCAGACTGTTAGAAAATCATTTGAAATTGACAAGTTGAAACGGTCTTGTTTAACTTTTAATTGTCGCGTAATAATCACATTTTGGAACAGTGAGTGCATTCTGACATTGTGTGCATAAAACAACTCACGCTGGGGGCGAGATATGAGAGATATGTGTTACTCACGTGTGAAAAGGTTCAAGTTGAGCCTTGTCTAAAAGTGCTGGTGTGTTTAGTTTAGTTTTTTTCACATGTAAACTGTCTTGGGAATGTGTGTGTAGTTAACTTTCTCCCCTCCCCCCTAGGTGACCTGAGGCACATTACCAAGCTGAAGCCATGGGGTCTGTTGGAGGTGCTGGTGGAGAAGTATGAGTGGTCTAAAGAGGAGGCAGCTACCTTCGCTAGCTTCCTTTTCCCAATGTTGGACCTGGTACCAGAGAAGAGAGCTACGGCTGCAGAGTGCCTCCGACACGCATGGATCGCCCCCTAGAGGAGCCACAGCGCTACTACAGCCAACAAGCAGCTCATACAGTACACACATGCATACATACATGAACATATGTACATACACACAAACATACATACGTACTCACAAGCATTCACACACACACACACATATAGATACACATTAAGAGGAAGCCGTTGCCAGCACCATGCCTGCATTGCCTCCCTAATGGCTCAACACACGCACAAACCACGCTAGACTGGCTACTGAAGCCCTACTGGTGGCCTTCATAGAAAACACTGGTTCCAGATAAATAAACACAAGGAAGCCCGATCCAGCAGCACTATATCTATTTATGTCTCTCTCTTTTACTTTGTTTCTTTTTGGTACTGACTGGATATGACTTGAGTATGTGATCTCTTTTTCTTTATTTACTCTTGTTTTTCTCTGTGCCAATGATGACACCTCTAACAAGTTTCATTCAGAGTTTCTCTTTTGTTTTTGTTCCTTTGTTTAACAGATGTGCATGTTCAGAGTTAAGATCAAACCTCACAGACCTCCACTGGACAATTGCAAGACCAATCCAATCATATCTACAGAACACCCACTGTACCACTATACTAGCACATCCGAATGGTTGTTATTTTATATACAGTATTGATAGAGGTTAGTTTGAGTATTTTCCTTCAATAACAAAGCATATTTACAATGTGTGTAGGGTTGTGGGGAAGAGTAGCTACCTAGAAAGTAATCAAAAGAATCGAGTATTCCTGAACTGGAATTGACTGAATGCAATGGAACTTGTTCTGTTTCTCTTCTATGACATCATCCCTGTCCTATCCTTCCTTGTCTCATTCCAAGCAGCCGTTTTGGAATGGCACTTACCACAGTGTGGAGATGGTACCATCATACTCTGTCCCGTGTTTCATTTACTACCTTCTGTTACCTGCATTGATCCACAGACCATGACTAGACCAATGCTACTGAATAACCATGTTTCAAACTAGCCAGCAGATTCTGACCTTACCGTTACGCTTGTTTACACTAAGCTGCACTGGGGTCGGAACGCAATCATGGTTAGATTTAGACACCGCGGAGCCGGCGCACTGTCTAAAACGTTCCCCAATGCAGCGATGGGATGTGCCACTGTACCCCAAATTGTACTTCAATTCAAACTGCCCTTTTCCTCCTCCGAGCTAGCAGTAGGCACAGCAGCCATAATGGAATGGCACGTCGCGTTGAACAACAGAGGCTGATTGGCTGACACTGCCATTCCAAAATGGTGGCGGTGGCTACTGCTCGCTAGCATGAGGATGAAAGGGCATTTTTCTAGTAAAACTAGCAGTATTTCAAGCTTCTTCATGTATCAGTTTGGATATAGGTAAACTTTTCAGTACAGTGTTATACCCAAGGATGTATATAAAACCTGGATTGCTGATGCTATGGATTGGCCAATGAGTGGCTTTGAAGCAACCGGTCGACCATATTGGCACTCCCTAGAAGAGGCAGTCCTTCATAGGACTTAATGGAATTCCACAGTATTTCAATTACATTAAAGGACAAAATGACCTGTATTTAAATATTTTTGTAGTGGGGACAGTAACAATTTAAAAGTATGCATTAAGGTGTCTAACAGAATAAACTTGGTAAAAACAGACGTCAATGTAGACATTAATAAAATGCATTTGTATAGCTTCCCAATTTTTTTTTTTAACAATGGTGGAGTGCCAAGATGACTGCGCGGTGGCTTCAAAACAGTGACCCTGTAAGTCATCTAGTGTGTGTGTGTATATAAATAATTGGGCACATCCCATCCCTGCATTGAGAAGTTTTCCAGTCCATATCTCGCTGCGGCTCTGTGGTGTCTTAATCTAACCATGATTGTGTTCTGACCCCAGTGCAGCTCAGTGTAAACAAGCGTAACATAGGGTCAGAATCTGCTGGCTAGTTTCATACCTCTCCTGTGGTGTTTAAGGTTCTAGATAAGGTTTGCCTCTGAGAAAATAATGTTGTTGTTTTTTGCTAGATGGTGTGATACAAGAGTGTGAGAATTTTCCCGTTTCAGAAAAATTATCAGAATCAGAATTCTGTATTCGATTCCAGGACAGATTTACCAAAATAAATGACTCCTTATTCTTTATATAGTTGGAACAGGGTGCCATTTTAGGCACAACCCATATCTGAACCCCTATCTTGTACATATCTGTACCAAAGAGTTGGCCTTGTCTCTCTGAACTCGTGTTTGGAGCTTCTGTTTGAACTGTGTATATTATGAAGGAGCGGAAGCTCTGCCTGTGTCCCAAATGGCACCCTATTATGTATTTTGTGCCCTATTTATGACTAGAGCCCATTTAGGCTCTGGTCAAAAGTAATGCACCATATAGGGAATAGGGTGCCTTTTGGAATACACACTCTGCTAAGGTGCAAATGTTTGAATGAGTCGTTATGAGGTCGATTGATGCCTTGAGACGCATTTGCTAGTTTTTAAAGCTTATTTTCATACTGACGTTGCCCCCCTTGCAGAGTAGGACTGTTTTAAATGCATCAAAGAGAGAGAAATATATAATCGTGGATTGTAATAAAGAATGATGACGCTGTTATAATGCTTTGAAGGGTGCCCTCCCCCCGATCCCATGGGTTGCTCTTTTTCTACAAGCCCCTCTCCTCCCGTCCTTGTCCTCAATGCGCTCTTTCCCTGACCTCTCCTTGCCTTTCTTCCTCATCTGCCTCCCCCTCTCCTGACCTCCCTCTCTGCATTTGATTGTTCACTGCTAAACTAAGCATTTTCTGTAGTTGAATAAACATTTAGATTTTGAAAATGGCTGACTTGTACTTGTTAGGAGGCAGTGCAGTATATTCTATATTCAAGTAAAGCAAGGTCAGGGTATATTAATATGGAACATTTTATTATCACTTATCAGCGTTCTACCAGGTACATGTATTATTGTAAAGTGATGCACTAAAGTGGAGTTGATATTGCCTTTTAACTAGCTGGGGTTTATTTCCACAACACCACCACCTCACAGGTCCATCTTTCGTGTTGTATGTAGTACGTCTGTCTTCTGTGGTTGATAATGAGCTCAGGCTTCCTCTGAAACAGAGAGAGAAAGAGGTAAGACTCTTGTACTATGGGAGCATTCCTTTCCGACAGATGGCGTCACTCCTACTTATCCAAAGTAAATGCATGCTCTTCAATTGATCGCTGCCCGCACCTGCCCTACCGTCTAGCATCACTACTCTGGACGGTTATGACTTAGAATATGTGGACAACTACAAATACCTAGGTGTCTGGTTAGACTGTAAACTCTCTTTCCAGACTCACATTAAGCATCTCCATTCCAAAATGAAATCTAGAATCGGCTTCCTATTTCGCAACAAAGGCTCATTCACTCATGCCGCCAAACATACCCTCATAAAATTGACTATCCTACCGATCCTTGACTTCGGCAATGTCATTTACAAAATAGCCTCCAACATTCTACTCAGCAAATTGGAGATAGTCTATCACAGTACCATATACTACTCACCACTGCAACCTGTATGCTCTCATTGGCTGGCCCTTGCCAAACCCACTGGCTCCAGGTCATCTATAAGACAGGCCTTTACCTAGCAAAGACTTATCTCAGCTCACAGTTCACCATAGCAACACCCACCCATAGCACATGCTCCAGCAGGTATATTTCACTGGTCATCCCCAAAGCCAGCACCTCCTTTGGCCGCCTTTCCTTCCAGTTCTGAGTTTGATGACTGGAACTAATTGCAAAATCACTGAAGCCTTATATCTCCCTCACTAACTTTTTAAGCATCAGCTGTCAGAGCAGCTTACCGATCATTGCACCTGTACACAGCCCATCTGTAAATAGCCCACCCAACAACCTCATCCCCACATTGTTATTTTTTGCTCCTTTATACCCCAGTAGCTCTACTTGCACATTCATCTTCTACACATCACTCCAGTGTTTAATAGCTCAATTGTAATTATTTCGCCACTATGGCCTATTTATTGCCTTACCTCCCTAATCTTACTACATTTGCACACACTGTACATAGATTTTTCTATTGTGTTATTGACTATGTTTGTCGCACTGCTTTGCTTTATCTTGGCCAGGTCGCAGTTGTAAATGAGAACTTGTTCTCAACTGGCCTACCTGGTTAAATAAAGGTCAAATAAAAATCCCTCAACTGACAGAAGGTGCATGCGGAATCTTCACACTATCTAATGTAATCTTCACACTATCAATGCCTTTTCCTCATTTGGGCAAAAGTCTGTCCTCCGCCCTCTCCTCCAAGTGGTTAAGGAGTGTGTTGAGTCATTAGTAGGTAAATGGAAGATGGTCCTACACTCTAGCCTCCTTTTGGCAAGGAAGCACTAGTGATTCCTATCTGAGTCCTTCGTGGAAGAGTTTTGAAATCTGCCATACCCCCATTGAATCAGCTATTGTTTTCTTGAAGGACAAATGCATGAAAACATTTAAATGATATGCTACTTATCCTTATCTATAAAATGTAGTGCTGAGCGATTAACCAACATTAGGTTTTTAAACGGCTAATTGAGGACTTTGGATTATTCATTTCATTTGGGTTTATTCTGGGAGCACATTGAGTTATTCTTTTACACCTGGTAAATTAGGTTACTATGGGGCAGAAATGGAGAGGGAGAGAAGAGACTGAAGAATGCAGGATCGAGAGGTATAGAGGGCAGTTGCTTCGCAAGGTAATGTACACTATAGAGTGCATTCAGACAACTTGACCTTTTCCACATTTATTTTTACATTTCAGCCTTTTTCAACAATGGATTAAGTTTTTTTTTCTCCCCTCAATCTACACGCAATACCCTGTAATGATCTTGGGAGAAGGGCTTTGTTCAGGAAGGTGACCAAGAACCCAATGGTCACTGACAGCTCCAGAGTAACTATCTGAAAATGGGAGAACCTTCCAGAAGGACAACCATCTCTGCAGCACTCCACAAATAAGGCCTTTTATGGTAGAGTTGCCAGACGGAAGCCACTCCTCAGTAAAAGGCACATGACAGCCCGCTTGGAGTTTGCCAAATGGCACCTACATAACTGTCCATGATGAAACGAAGATTGAACTCTTTGACCTGAATGCCAAGCGTCACATCTGGAAGAAACCTGGCACCATCCCTACGGTGAAGCATGGTGGTGGCAGCATGGTGTGGGGATAGCCGTGCAGAGACTACCCATCCAACCTGACAGCTTGAGAGTATCTGCAGAGAAGAATGGGAGAAACTCCCCAAATACAGGTATGCCAAGCTTGTAGCGTCATACCCAAGAAGACTCTAGGCTGAAATCGCTGCCGATGGTGCTTAAACAGCGTACTGAGTAAAGGGTATGAATACTTATGTAAATGTGATATTTCATCTTTTTTTGTTTTTTTATAAATTTGCAAACATTTCTAAAGACCAGTTTTTGCTCTGTCATTATAGGGTATTGTGTGTAGATTGAGGGGGGGAAACGATTTAATCCATTTTAGAATAACGCTGTAACGTAAAATGTGGAAACAGTCAAGGGGTCTGAATACTTTCTGAATGCACTGTATATACAAAAGTTTGTGGACTCCCTTTCAAATTAGTGGATTCGGACATTTCAGCCACACCCATTGCTGACAGGCGTATACAGACATGCAATCTCCATAGACAAACATTGGCAGTAGAATGGCCTTACTGAAGAGCTCAGTGACTTTCAACGTGGCACTATCCTAGGATGCCACCTTTACAAAAAGTCAGTTTGTAAAATGTCTGTCCTGCTGGAGCTGCCCCGGTCAACTGTAAGTGCTGTTATTGTGAAGTAGAAACGTCTAGGAGCAACAACGGCTCAGCCGTGAAGTGGTAGGCCACACAAGCTCACAGAATGGGAACGCTGGAGCGAGTTGTGCGTAAAAATTGTTTGTCTTCGGTTGTGACACTCACTAACTAGTTCCAAACTGCCTCTGGAAGCAACTGTCAGCACAGGAACGGTTTTTTGGGAGCGTTATGAAATGAGATTCTGTGATTCCAACTAAGGCAAAAGTCTGGGGAAGGCCCTTTACTTTTTCAGCATGACAATGCCCCGTGCACAAAATGAGATCCATAAAGAAATGGTTTGTCGAGATTGGTGTGGAAGAACTTGACTGGCCAGCACAGAGCCCTGACCTCAACCCCATTGAACACCTTTGGGATGATTGGGAATGCCGACTGCGAGCCAGGCATAATCGCCCAAAATCAGTGCCCGACCTCACTAATGCTCGAGGCTGAATGGAAGCAAGTTCCCGCAGCAATGTTTCAACATCTAGTTGAAAGCCTTCCCAGAAGAGTGGAAGCTGTTATAAGCAAAGGGGGGACCAACTACATATTAATGCCCATGATTTCGGAATGATGTGTTTGACGAGCAGGTATCCACATACTTTTGGTCATGAAGTGTATCTCTACCAGTATTACTTATTTACTTTGAAGAACTACTGAAATAGTTATTTAGGCAGCAGCTCTAGAGATGAGAGGATGACATGTAATGAAATGATAGTAATCAAACAAAATGTAATATGCACAACTGAAATATTTTACTGGTTGCTAAAATTCAAATATTTCAGTTTGCTACAAAACCAGCAAGTATAGTGTAGAGAATCATTGTACTATAAACCGCTGTAAAATATATTTTCCATCACAAAAAATATTGTATTTTCAGCTGTTTGAAGTTGGTGTACAAAACTGAAAGTAAAATACGCAAAAATGTAACTTAAAAGATACCCAGATATTTTGAAGTAAAGTATTACAAAATGGTGACATTTTAATGTACTTATTATATTGCGCTGAAGAAAGGACGTGACTAAGAGTTTCATAATATTCCTTAGAGACTGAGGAGGAAAGTTAAAGGTAAAGTGGGTTGGGATGTTTGAAACTTCCTAAGGAGATCTTAAAGGGCAGCGATGAACCTTAACAGTAATTGCTGTATTACATTGTGGCTAAACACTGTTGGTTACACTAGTCTTCCTCTGTGTTTCTAAACGGCACATACAAGACCTGCAAAGTGGTTTCACAGCACCACTTATTGAAGATCTACACAAGTTCTCTGCTCTCTCAATGAATTCCTCTCACTAACTGCCCATAGTGTTTCGAGAGGTTGCTTTGCCTAAATGCATTTTTAATAATGGTGCATTTGAAGTCGTCTCGGTTTCTCATTAGGCCGTCTGTGATATGATATAAACTCTCTAGGTGATCTGATTCCAGCACTAATGACTTATATGAGGACAAGGACAACAGTCAGAGAGGAACATTCTTTGGAGGAATGCCTTGTTTCGGAGGAAGAGTCTGCTCACACACAACATCAGTGCTAGAAATGATGTTATAGACTTCATCTTTTCCCTCTCTCTTTTGTCTCCCTCTCCACCACTGTTTTGAGTTCCAGTTTTTTTTTTTTTAATAGGACGTCTGGAAATGGAAGAGTTGAGGTAGCATTTAATAATTCTGTAATTCAACTTTTCCATGTACGTCCATCCCACTCTCCTACCTCTCACCCCTTTCCTCTTCTTCCCCCTCCTCCCTCCATACCTTTGTCTTTTTCTTTCCCGTCCACCTGAAAGTTGTCAGGCAGTAGCTGGTCCTGCCTGTTCCCCAGGGAGAAAGCTAGGAAGGAGAGGATGAGGGAGTCCATGATGCTGATGATAGCCAGGATGTAGGCCCAGCGCACCGTGCAGTTACCCAGGGTGTACTTATCTGTTCTCTGTCCACACATCCTCTTCACCTCCTCACTGTCCCAGCCATCAGGGTAGATCATACAGCCTATCACCATGCAAGTGGCTAGGAAGGGGGGTGGGACAGAGAGAAAGTGATGGACCTGTTAAAAAGCTAATTGTAGTACAGGTGACTCTGGAGGGGGCGGGAGCAAGACAGATGGACGGACCAACAATCAGTTAGGTAGATGGACAAGACCTGCACAGCAATGAAAGCTACAGCAGTAGTTGCTTGGCAACTCCAGTCTGATGAGTAAAATAGACTTCATCCATAATTCACCCCTAAGCTCAGCCATCTCACCTCGACACGCTACGCTACATGTGATATCACATTACCTGTCCTGAAACATTACACACTCACTTTCTAACCTGGCACATACAAATTCACTTTCTATTCTCTGAGCATATACTCTCTCCCTTTTGAATTCAGACTCAGCTTCCTGAGTTACATTTGGCAACAGTTTGCCTTGCTCTCTTAAAACTCGCTCATGGTCCTGGAGAGTTTATGGGTATGTTTTGTTCTAGCCCAGCATGAACTTATTTAATTAGTTGAATCAATGTGCCAGTGTTGGGCCAGTACAAAAGCCTGCACCACAGCTTTCCAGGACCAAAGTTGGTGACCACTCTGGATTTCCTCTTCCCTCAAGGTAGCTGTCCTTGGTGCTGAAATACTCAGTTTAACTAATTTTGTTCATTTCCCGTTGAGGTGTTCACTCAGTGATGTTGCAGCCTGCTTTTCAGAAGTAGATTAAAGGCCGTTTTCACCACAAGCACAAATAGACTGACTGTGTTGCCATGGGGAAAAGCCTCAGTGTCGCATTACTCACAGGCACAGGTGGGGGATTGGTGGAGGAGGAAGAAGAGAACTGCTACTTTAAGTGGAACAATACCACTAATCAGACACAATACTTAGCCTACAAACAAGTAAACAGCACTGAACACACACTATCCTAATCATACACAGTAACAAATTGCTGGAAATTTACAGATAATTTTTTGTTTCTATATTACAGTACTGTAAAGAGCAACACATGAAGGGGGATCAATATTCTTCTACACTGCTGTATTTTTACAATACAATATTACAGTAAAGTACTGTACAAGCTGTTTTGCTGTATATTTACAGCGGTATACTGTGAATAATGGTGTGTTGTGGGAAAACTTTGTGGATGGCAAAATAATCTCTGGCTCATTAACATTGAGGCATGCCTTGTGAGAGGCTATATTTGTTGAAACCATTAATAAAAATGCTGTACCCCACAGAATACAGTACCATACCGTATTTGATTTTTCTAAAGACATTTTCCCATAAATTTACACCAATCCCATGTAATTACAGTAAAATATTACAATTACAGTAGCAAGAGTCTGCTAAATTACCAAAATGCAAAGCACACTGCTGGGTATTATAATGATCTCCACCCTCAAACATCTTCAATTGTAGGCTAGTGAAATACAGAAAAGGTATTGAAATACCTCGATCAAATACACTGTCCATCATTGGCACTAGGTGCCTGCACTATAAATCAAACTGTTTATTAACCCTTGTGCTTCCAGTAATGCCCTATACATTCTAGAAATACAGCATGTTGCTATAGTCAGGTGTTCCAGTAACATGCTGAACATTTGTGATTCAGTAAAGGTCCTATAAATCTACAGTAATTTACTGGCTTTTGTGCTGCCAGGAATTTATTGTAAATGTACAGTAACCTACTGACTACTGTGCTGCTGGTAATTTACTGTACAAATTAAAGGAAATGTTTCAGTGTATAGCTTCTTCTTCTACTCACAGGAGGCCAGCTGCATCCATGCACATATCTTGTAGACGCTGCCGGCATTACAGAAGAAGAAGAGGCTGAAGCAAACAATGCTGCCCACCACCAGCAGCATGGATATGCCAACGAAGAACATGGCTGTCTTGAAGGCCCCGGATGGGATGGAGCCGAAGTCCAGCGCGCTCCCTTTGCAGATGAGCTCTCCGGTGAGCGCGTTCCCGATACAGTAGTGGAACAGACCAAAGTAGCCCGCCTGCGGGGTGTTGACGCTGTCACCGATCCAGTAGGGCTGGACAAGAGGGACATCAAGAACAAGAAATATGCACACAAGGGTTTTGGTTACTTACAGCATCATCGGGGGCCGTGTACAAAAGAACACCAGAGGATGATACAGGAAAATGTTAACACTTATGGTGGCCTCCCAAGTGGTGCAGCGGTCTAAGGCACTGCACCACAGTGCTAGAGGCATCACTAAAGATCCGGGTTTGAGACCGAGCTCATTTGAGACCAATGAGGTGGTGCACAATTGGACCAGCGTCGTCCGGGTTAGGGGAGAGTTTGGCCGGAATGTTCTTGTCCCATCGCACTCTAACGACTCCTGTGGCAGAACCGACCGCATGCACGCTGACAAGATCGCCAGTTGGACGGTGTTTCCTCCGACACATTGGTGCTGCTGGCTTCTGGGTTAAGCAAGCAGTGTGTCAAGAAGCAGTGCGGCTTGTCAGGGTCGTGTTTCGGAGGACGCATGGCTCACACCCGAGTCCGTACGGGAGTTGCAGCGATGGGACAAGACTAACTAGCAATTTGGATATCACGAAAACCTAACCTTAACCCTTATTCAAACCTACCCCTAATCTTAGCAAGCAGTTGTTTAACAGATTTTGTTGATAGCAGACACATACAGATGGTTATATCCAAATAAAGTGGGGCCAAACTTATTTCCAATGTGGTCCTCAGGATATAACACACAGCAATGTTAATCTAGAAATAGTTTCTGAGAAGAAATAACTGTCCACTGACCTGTATGAACACCACCATCACCAAGATGGCGAAGCAGATGGTAAAGATGGTCCACAAGACACCCACGGCGCGCGCGTTACGCACGTAGTTGGTGTGGTAGATCTTAGCCGCTTCCTGCGCGGGGAGCATGGTGACGGTTGAAGAAACTATTTCTAGATGATTACTTTTTTGATGGTTTACAAGTCGAGAGAGGGGGAATATTTCTAAAAAACCCGTTTAGTTCCTTCTTTCTACACTCACTCACTCAGACGTCCGTAGGTATAGAGGTATGTATCCACTCTGCCTCGTCTGTCCTGATGAACACTGCTGCTCGGAAATTCAAAACCATGGACAGCTCCCGGTGCTGAAGGCGTCACTTACTGACATACAGTATCTCTCACACACTGAATGTAACCAACACGGACACCACACGGAACAGACCGATGAGTGGACTGGGTGCCCTGCACAACTGTCAGAATACCACCTGTTGAAGCAGTTGGTTCATAAATGAGGCATGCAGTGCAGGGTAGGCCTAGTGGGAGATTCCCCGGGTTTCTCAGGATTCCAATTAATGATTCATTGATGGTGGGAAACAGATCCTTGGAAGAACGAGGAAAGTTCTAGACAATTTTAATTTATTGATGGATGGATAAACGGGCTCTTACGTGGATAGTGAGAGTAATTTGGTGAGGAAGACACAGCCTTTTGTTGTCTACAGAGAAAAGCCAACGTAGGCTACACAGCCCTACTCAGGCATCTGAAAACAGTGGTGTCGCAGCAGAGTTTTCAACACTTCGTCAGTGTGTTTTATAGGCTCTATGAAGGCCTACCCACTGGGCACAAAATGGTCAATGTGTTGTGATGTGGAAAATATCAACCACAGGATTATGTCACCATGATAACCAAATTTCAACAAAGACAAACCTTGTATAAAATATTTTGAACATTTAAAACAAAGTCAGATCTCCAACGTTATATCCACTATCAACATTTGAAGGACAGATATCTTCTGCTTAGTTCCATCTGTGCCACTGACTTAGTCTGGCTTTAATTCCAGTTTGTCAATAAATTCATAATTTATACTATGCAAGCAGAAGATAAATCTCCTTCAAATGTTGATATTTGGTTGCATTCAATATTACTTTTGCAATACAGTCAATAGCCTAAAGTTAAGGCTATTTTACAAACTAATGTAGTCTAACAGGGTAATGGCTCCAGAGGAGTCTTTTCATGATAATGACATTGGAGGAGCTAAGGGGCAGAGCTGCCGCTTTCAAGGAGCGGGACTCTTACCCGGAAGCTTATAAGAAATCCTGCTATACCCTCAGACGAACCATCAAACAAGCAAAGCATCAATACAGGACTAAGATCGAATTGTACTACACTGGCTCCGACACTCGTCGGATGTGGCAGGGCTTGCAAACTATTACAGACTACAAAGGGAAGCACAGCCGCGAGCTGCCCAGTGACACGAGCCTAACAGATGAGCTAAATTACTTCTATGCTCGCTTCGAGGCAAGCAACTTTGAAGCATGCATGAGAGCATCAGCTGTTCTGGACGACTGTGTGATCATGCTCTCCGTAGCCGATGTAAGAACTTTAAACAGGTCAATATTCAAAGCCGCAGGTGGAATCATATAAAGTGTGCGTGTTCAAGATACCTGTGACGACATATGTACGCTATGTGGAAATCTTCACCATTTCTGTAATAATCTGCGCAGAATCTCGAACACAAACCTGTAGGAGGGGGTAGGAAAGCGATATCTATCTCTGAAAAATACTAGGTCAAATCAGGATGTCAGTGATTTTCAGGTCGGGAAGTCTGAGCTCTAGAAAGGGGCTGTGTTCCCGATTTGGATGACCGGTCAAAACGATTTTTTCCCTGTCAGAGCAAAAACAAATTCCCAGTTGTCTTGAACGCACTGAAGTCGGAAGTGAGAGATTTCCGAGTTCCCAGTTGTTTTGAACTCGGCATCAGATTGTAAATTTGGTTACCAGTTTAGACCCTCCTTTCCAGGGATTTTTATTTAACGTGTAAACTTCTGTTTCCCACCCATTTATTGATAAATCCCCCATCTACGTGGGAACTCCAAGACTGATGGAAAAGCATTCTAGGTGAAGCTGGTTGAGAGAATGCCAAGAGTATGCAGAGTTGTCATCAAGGCAAAGGGTGGTTTGAGATATTTAATGGAGTGAGTGACAGTACATTATCTACCTCACTTGCTTTGGCAATGTTAACACATGTTTCCCATGCCAATAAAGCCCCTTGAATTGAATTGAATTGACAGACAGGATTTGGGGGCTCCATGTTACCCACTTTACAACACTTGAACCTTGCATGTCATGTGTCACGTGTCTGGTTCACAACAAGTCATACCAACAAAGCAACATGTGCATTGAAAATTCAGGGAAATTCATTAATTTGGACATGTGCTCAGTACCTGAAGGGTGAATAGAAAAATGTTCACATCAGACCCCTGAAGGTGGTAGCACATTACTGCCATCTAGTGGATGTTACATTTTTACAACAGGTTATTCTGTAAATACACTACAATTCAGAATTAATGACACTAACTTCAACCCATGTCAGATTTAAGAATATTGGATACCTTATTGTACATATAGTACCAACATATATAAGCATAATAATATTGACTTCATCCAAAGTGCTTTACCTTTTAAAACAGGCCTAAAAACAGGCATTTGGCGAGTAGTGAATAGATGTTTAAAGACAGCAATTACATTCACTTTCTTTACATATCAAGAAGAGGAGGGGAGGTAAGGGTGAAGAAGTTTCTTCAACCAAACCCATGCACACCAATCTATCCACTCTCTCCCCACACACCCACATCCCTCCATACAAATGCCATATGTCAACTTTCAGTAAAAACAACACGAAGTGAATTTAAACATTGAATTAAACCGATTGTCGAGGGAGCGCGAGAGAGGTTGAGTTAATCCACTTGCTTTGGTAATGTTAACATATGTTTCCCATGTCAATAAAGCCCCTTAGAATTGTATTTGAATTGTGTGAGAGAGAGAGATAATCACTGTTGTACATTCCATTTAAAATAGTGTAAAACTGTTCTAGAGTCATGTTGTCTCAGCACAGTAGGGTACAGCAGGGTTAGCGAGATATCCAGACTTACAGCGACGGGGGCCAGGATTATTGCTTCTCATCAGGGTGTAGTAGGAGGCGGTAGTGCAAGACTTTGAGAGCATCATGTCCACTTGATAGGGCTGAGTGACTGAACTGTATGAATGGTCCTGTCAGTGTGTGTGTGTGTGTGTGTGTGTGTGTGTGTGTGTGTGTGTGTGTGTGTGAGAGAGAGAGAAAATGTGTTTGTGGGGAGTGAATCAGTAATATTAGACAGGTTCCGCATCATTGATCATCAACCCCCCCACAGGGGGTATGTGCAGATGTAGGATCTTCCTTTGATCATTTTTTCACAGCAGGAAAATAATTATGCAGCAACAAGAAATATGAATTATTGTGTGGATTATAATTATTTCACATTTTTGATGAATATTTAGTTAGGGCAAATCAAGTTTGACTTTTCGAAGTGGAAATTACAAACTTTTTTGTAATTTTTAAACCATTTTTAAACCTTGAATACGCTACATTTGCATTTCCTGAAATTTCCTGCAACAACAGGGTGATCAAATTAAGATCCTACACAGTAGGCCAATTGTCACAGCAATAGGCGTGTTCACAACTAAACGGTACAGCTTACGTCTGCCTTTCAATGAGCAGGAAAGGATGTTGGTGAAGTATACCCATACCAATAAAAAGGCTTATTTTAACTGAGTGACTTTTCCACATTTTGTTGTGTTAGAGCCTGCATTTAAATGTATTAAATTTAGATTTTGTGTCGCTGGCCTACACCCAATACTCCATAATGTGAAAGTGGAATTATGATTTTCATTTTCGTTTTTACAAATTAATAAAAAATGTAAAGCTGAAACGTCTTAAATCAATAAGTATTTAACCCCTTTGTTATGGCAAGTCTAAATAAGTTCAGGAGTAAAAATGTGCTGCACAAGTAATATAATAAATTATACAGTTGATACATGTTATTTATTTTCCTTTATTCCACGTCCAATTTTGACACAATTAATGGGAAAACAAGCCACACTCCATTTTGACAAAATAACGAAACGTACACGGACGAAATGTACACTGCATGACAATGTCTAATGTTTGTAATGTTATTTGATGTTTGAAGTTTAGCTCAGGGCCATAGGCTACAGAGGCTCACCAGTAGGTGTCACTATAATGTTAGAATTGAAATGGCATTAGTTTTTACAAGGTCATCACGACACAAGTGAAAAGAGTCGGACTAAAATAAGGATTTATTCCTGAATTTTATCAGAGGCTTTGGGTAATTTTTTTAAAGCATATTCTACCACTGATATGTGTAGGCTAGGATAAGGGTTCAGCACTAAAATGCTTCACTGGGCCCAATTTTCTGACAATTTATCGAGAAGTTGACAGATGTCAGCTATGTGAGTAATAAGGTAAACAATAGCAAAGCTTTCCTCCATCTTTTTTTCTTAAAATGTTAACCATCATAAAAACAGAAACAGATGGATTGTTATTTTCTTTTAACTATTGTTTTTTAAATGGAGCAATCCATCTTTCTGCCACCAATGTTTATTAGGCCTGCCTACCCAATGCCCATGCAATTACCCTAATTGCAATGTCAATTGTATTTACAAACCTAATTTGGATATTGTATTTGTTTTCCATTATCACTGTCAACTCTCAGAATGACACGTCCAGATGATGCTCTCATGAAAACTAGACAACGCCTAAATGATCATGACATTGAAGGATAATAGGTAAAGAATAGTAACTGCCACCTGTCTCGCTGCATAATTTCACGATATAATCTGATGACTATTGTGCTGAAACAAATTAACGGTGCGCGAGACAATCGAACAATGCCGGTCTCGTGGGAGGGGCGGGCCGGTAAATCAATCAATCAATTAAATTAAATGCTCCCGCTCATCTGCTTCGCTGTTCATCCCCGCCGGAGCCAAGTCTCATGAATAGACCACCCGACACGCATCTCCAGATGAACGGAAACGACCATCTGCTTCCGTTGATAGGGGAGGTTGAAGATACATTGCTATTTTCAACCTAGTGAGATATGTTGTTTTTTTTGGAATAGCAGGTAGCCAAACATTAAATGTCAATTCATTTTAATGTTAAGGAAATGGGCTGACTAATATAAATGCGATGATATTATTAAATGTGATAATGATAACTATATTGGAACACGGCTATTTCTACCACAACAACTAGACGAATCCTTTCCATGAAGCATACATTTATAGACCTACTAGAAGGCTACGGGAACGATAACAACTGTCGTGGTACCGTTTTTTTCAATCACTTTGACAAATGTTTCAGATGTAAGATATTTTCAAAACTCTTAAATACAGAACTAAACTGATCTGACTAAACTGAGTCATTCAAACCAAATCAAAGTTTTCAGGGGAATATTTTGATTTAGTTATCAATATATTAGATAAAATGACTAAATGGTGAGTCTATCATTAACTACCATTTAATCCAATAGCAAAACATACAATATACAAATGTCAAAACTGTTATTTTCAATGTGCTGTATATAAATAGTAGTAGATGGTAAATATCATTTTCCATACAGTATTTGACTATAACTTGACATGCACCATTTTTTTCATTAATTTGTATCCAATGGCAGGTTGTGAGCATATTGAGAAAAATGTCAGTCTTACAGTTTCATTATCCTGATACAGTACATAGATATAGACATGGGAGGCTCCAGGGAGGGGCAACACAGTGCTGAAGCCCCCTCTAGAATAGTCCTAACATCCCCAAGAAAGAATGTGTTATTATATGCACAGATGTACAACGCATATTACAAGCACCCCTATGCAAGGACCAAGCTACCCCTTAGCTGCCCCTTAGCCCCTAAGCTACCCCTCAGCTACTCCCCTGAGACTCTCTGCTGGAAATTCTTCAGCGTACAGTGTATCAATGAAATTCAGATAATGAGTGGAATATATTGTTATATACAACCCAGGTATTTCATCAGTGCATTGTACAATATAATTTCAAATGGTACCACATGACTACTTAGACTCTGTCCTACTGAAGCACACCGGTTGATGGAGAATGATTATGTAGTGTTTACAGCCACATCCATATATGATTTGTTTTTACCTTCCAACATAAATTGATATGAAATTGATACATTTGTGAGGTAAAAATATAGAAATGTACAGTGTTCAGCAGTTATCAAACTATATACGTCAACTAGACACTAGATACTTTTGTTCATATTGGTTATCAGTTTTGAGAAGTTTGATTAAGTGATAGGTAATTGTATTGTTAACCATTGACAAGAAAATCATATCAAAGTAAAATTAATATTGCATTTTGAAAAGCAGATACATACTACATATCTAATTTGATATATTGAACAACTGACTTTGTGAAGTTGTTGTACTCAGTCAATTGAAAATGTCCTTTGAGTTTAGAAACATGAGTCATTTTCATGATCTGTTTCGATTTTTTGTGCTTAGAGTTGTGAAAATCGATCACATTCTTGTGAAAATTGCACCAAAAATGGTTATTTAAAAAAAAAAATCCCTCGGTTAATGGAGAGAGAGGGACAGTGTAAGAGGCACTCAGAGAAAGAGAGCGGGAGGAGGAGAGATCAACATCAACGATGATAGCCATCAGCAGCTGTCGTCAGCAACTGTCCTCTCTCCTTCAGGGGAAAGTTGTGTTTTGGCAACTAAGGACAAGGGAGGCCCTGTGTTTTTGGATAAGTAGCCTATTTACCCTGTGAGATTCAGTGTATCAGATAACCCCTTCATGATTGTGAGGTCACAAACAAAGCTGACCTGCAGTTAGTGAACAGTCTCAGTGGACCTATTTGATACAGGATACTGTTTCACATTTGAAATAACTGTGGAAGTCAAGGTTTTCCCTGAGAGTTGAACTTATATATTTTTTAAATGATCGGAAATAGGACTGTAATATGCCTATCTTATATAATTACGCTTTTTAGCGTAATTATGCTTAGCCTACATCATCTCTCATGACAAAGTCAACAGTTATATTATATACTGCAGAGAAGGGCTGCCCAACCCTCTTCCTGGAGATCTACAGTCCTGTGGGTTTTCAAGTCCAACCCTAATTTAACACACCTGATTCTACTAATTAGCTGCTCAACAAGACTTTAACAAGCTGAATCAGATACGCTAAATTTGGGTTAGACTGAAAACCTACAGGGACAGTAGATCTCCAGGAAGAGGCTTGGGCAGCCCTGCTGTCGAGAGTCTATAATGATTTCCCTACTGTGACGTCCCTCCCGCTCTGTCTGCTGGGATCTTCTGTTTGGTAGTCTGCTTGTTGCAGGAGGCCAGTGGGCATTGCTGGGACGATGGTCAGCTGATTTGACGCACCTGGGCAGGCTTGGCCTGCAGGCTATAAAGGGTGGCCACACAAGCCAACACACTCTCTCTCTCTCCCACCTAAATGGCATGCTGGCTGGCTTCCACCACCTTTAGTTTTTTGGTTTGTTTTCACCATACAACACACCATACACTACTGATCCTGCAGACATCAACAGCTTATTTTACATGTTTGTATTAAATGTATTCCTTTTTTTTTTTACGTGTAAGTTATAAGTGGTCTCCATTTGTTGTTACGAACTATGAGCCAGGTCGTAAAATCCAAACGCGCAGTGTTTTCTGTGCTGCGTCGACCTTCTGTGTGCCTTTTCAATTGTTCATCTGTACAGAGACACTGTATACATAAACAACGGAAAGGCATACAGAAGGCCTACACAGCAGAGAAAACATGAATGAATGGTGACCTTCCTGACCCCAGGTAACTCAAAATTACCCTCAATCTTACCCCCCCCCCATATCTTAAGGCAACATAGTTATGGAGAAACACGACACACTGTAGCTGTGTGGACGAAAGGGTACTTTGACTTAGGTCCATTTAAGTATTTAGATTGTTTTACTTTAGAACCTTGGCTGATTGTTAACCCAACCATTCAGCTTTCCCTGGTTGGTGTGTATTGTGTGTGTATGTGGGCAGAACTTCCCCTTAAAGTCCTGTCTTTCTTGTATTTCCTGTATGTGTTGACTGACTTGTACCTTTTTAGCTTCTAGTGGGCCTCAACAGTGCATCTCCAGTGGACCCCGTTCTGGGCAATTTTCTTAAGTTCTTTCCAAGTGGTTCCTGCCTGATCTTTTATTTGTTGCCTTGTGGCTTCCATTCATTCATGTATGTCATAGTCAGTGATTCATTTGATTTTCAACCAGGGAAAGCAGGTGTGCTCACTCTCTGGGCTAATCAATGACATACATTGATAGTAAAAAACAGCAGGACATTGTGCATCCTTGCACTGAGCAAACCAAACATTAAGAACACCTCCCTTTTTTGCCCTCAGAACAGCCTCAATTCGTAGGGGCATGGACTCTACAAGGTTTCAAGTGTTCCACAGGGATGCTGGCCCATGTTGACTCCTATGCTTCCTACAGTTGTGTCAAGTTGGCAGGATGTCCTTTGGGTGGTGGACCATTCTTGATACACACAGGAAACTATTGAGTGTGAAAAACCCAGCAACGTTACAGATCTTAACACAAACCGGGGGGCCTGGCAGCTACTACCGTACCCCGTTCAAAAGGCACTTACATTTTTTGTCTTGTCCATTAACCCTCTGAATGGCACATACACAATCCATGTCTCAAGGCTTAAAAATCCTTCTTCAATCGGTTTCTTCCCCTTCATCTACACTGATAGAAGTGGATTTAACAAGTGACATCAATAAGGGATCATAGCTTTCACCTGGATTCGCCTGGTCAGTCTATGTCATGGAAAGAGCAGGTGTTCTTAATGTTTTGTATACTCGGTGTATAATGGTAGCTACGTATTTGTGTGTGTGTATACTGTTTGTTCTCATGTCAATGCACTCAGCTTTATTAAGTGATTTTTTTATCCCAGCACTACAGTTAGGCTGTTTATAATCAAGTTATTTCAAATCCAGCAGCAGCAATCCAATTTTCATCCACATAATGGAGAAAAAGAGTAGGTGTGTGTGTGTGTCTTGTGAGTGTATTCATGAGTGTGACTGTGTATGTGTGTGTGTGTGTGCTGTGCAGGCCAATACACCCTGCCACCACAGTCACAGAGCTCTCTGCAATCTCTGCATCGACTGTCTAAACCCTGGTCTGAACCCTGGGCTCTCTACCATAACCTTACTTACTTAAATTACTGGTGTACTGTGATGAGTTAGTGAGAGTTATTCTTGTCTCTCAGGTCTTATGGCTTATTGGCGAGGATCAGCCCCCTGTGCGGAGCCAACTCTGCAGCCATTTCTAAAGGCTCTAGGTCTGCTGGTGTCCTGGGCTCTGGGGTGTAGAGACAGGCAGACCAGGGTCCTATGATCCGGTGATGCTGCTCTCTTCCAGCATTGTTGTGTGTGTGTGTGTGTATCTGGGTGTGGGTGGGTGCTGGTTAGTGTTTACCCTGTCCTAAGAGGCACCCCCTCAATCTTTTCCCGTCTCTCTCTCTCTCGCTCTCTCTCTCAGCCCTTTTTCTAGTGTGTTTCCATAGAAACGAGGTGCAGGATGCCCTTAAGAAAAGCAGAGAGAGACGTCCACGCCCAAATCGAAACACATAAACTGTCTATTTTCACCATGTGACTCGACTATCACCCAAAAACTGTTCTCATCCTATTGTTAATTATGCCATATTTAACTAATATGTCAATGTGTTGTTGTCACCATTGAAAATGAAAACTTGTCCTGGATGAATGTACAGCGGTAACAAAGACGATGATGACAAGCACAGCTAACACCCCCAAGGTGTAGCTAGAATTGCCCAGTGGGATGTATGACTGACTGGTGTATCTGTTGGTGATCAGATCAGACCTCTGGATGTATCCTACCAGTGGCATGTATTAATGGATGCCAAGGAAAGCCAGGCTTCCCCATAAAATTGACAGATTTTTAAAAAATTAAAAAATAAACATGAAATAATTTGTCTTTCGTGTTTCGTAATTTTCCTTCTATTCGCAAGAGGCTAAATGTGTCTCACAGGAAAAAGAATCTGAGCAAACTAAACAGCGCCCCTCTGTCTCTCTACATGTAGGCCATCTATCTGATGCTGTCTGGTCCAAACAAGTATAGCATTGTTGCCGCCCGTAGCATTGAGGGCAAGGGAAGCCAGCGAGCATTTGGCCTCCCTTGATAAAAAAAAGTATAAAACATTTGCCAATCAGCGTTGAGCTAAACTGAGTGAGCTCATCTGTGAATGGTCCTGGCGCACCAAAAAAAAAGTGTCAAGGGTAGCCAGCTTGGATTTTGGCGTCCTATCAAATGCCATTGAGAGCATACGTCATTGACAGAAAAACTTGTTGTTGCATCTCGTTGTGTTGTTGTGTTGCTAGCTAGCTAAAATGGGCCCTTTCCTAAATTATCCATTGATGGAGATAGGGATTTGGACTTGTGGTTTTACTTAATTCTCCATACTGGCCAATGATTATAACAGCAAATCTGATCCAACCATTAATTCATACATTATTGTGCTCCTGGCCTGAGAGGATGGAAGTTCAATATGTAACTAGACATAGAAGGCTAATGTTAACTAGCTAACGTTGCCTATGAATGGAAGTTAGGCTAGCGAGCAAGCATTTTAGCCAGGTAGCCAGGAAATCAAAAAATAAAAGTGTGTGTGTACGGTATGACAGATTGATAGACCGTTTCGTCAACATGAAAGAGAGGAGGATGGCATTGGCGTTTCACTACATGTAGGGTGAGTCAACATGTTTTTCTACTTGCACGAATGTGCACACACACGCACACAGACATCAGAACCATGGACAGCCACATCATATTTAGCTTACGTTGATTGGACTAAATTGTTTTTGGTATCTACTGTATTAGACTAAGCTTGATGATGTTGAAATGTTGAAGTTGAAATGGTGCTGGAATGATGAAGGCAGCTCCTGTTTTCTTTGCGACTTGCGGTAACTCTCTAGGGTTCTATATCAATAGTTTAGGGGAGCCGAAAATGTGGGAAACATGAACTTGCTTGACCATGCTGTAGGTCATGTTACTGTCTGTTACAGGCAATATGCTTTTTGGGAATTCACTGGACAGAGGTTAGTATCCGGTTTTGTGATAAAACAAAGGTTTGGTTGAATTTATTCTGCCACTGTGTCTTCTTATTGTCTCGGCCTTTAGGCCTATATATCACAGTCGCAAGGAATATGAATGAAAAAGTTATAGAGCAAACAACGCAATTATCACAACACATAGAACTGGGGGGGCTGATCCTAACCCTCCTGTCGCTATGTTGTCTGTCTCCTCTCTCCGTTCAGCTACTACATGTGGCTTCACTTATAGCTCTTTGATGGACGGGGCTCTCTGGTGTGTGTGTGTGTGTGTGTGTGTGTGTCAGAGATGGGGGAGGGGAGTCAAAATGCAATTTTAGTGTTCTTATTTGACCTATAGCTGTTACCATCCCCTACCCTGCCACTCACACAACCATACACCCCCGCCTTTCCCTTCCCACTCCACCCTCCCATCCTCCTGTCCTCCCGTAGCCCCCTTGCCAGTGTCAGTTGGCCAGCCAGCCTTCTCCCTCTCACTGACAGCCAGAGGCTAGACTAGCGCCCCTACACCCTCTCCCCACTCCCAGCCCAGTGTGAAGCACGCAGACCTGGGTAGAGGGAGGCAGGGAGTCTGGGCACGCAACCCACAGCTGTGGCAGGGACAGAGTCAGAGTGTGTTTGGGTCACCAGGAGCCCGGGGGCAGAGAGGGATGTAATTGTACTCTACTGTGTGTCACTACTACTGTTCTTACTTGACCTTGCAGTGCAGTCACAGTCCACCCCGTAAACACTCATACAGTTACTACAGTAGGCAATGTGATGTTGTCTATAATGATAACTGTAATAACTGTTTGTTGTGAAGATTTGTGTGTGTGTGAGGGTCTGTAGTGTACTTTGTGTCACTGTTCTGTAAACAAAAAGCAAACAAAGAGAGACCGATCCTGCTAATTCTCTCTCTCTCTCTCTCTCTCTCTCTCTCTCTCTCTCTCTCTCTCGGTGGATGAAGAGAAGGGAAGAGAAGGGAGGAGTAGGATGGAGACTGGGAGTGGTTTGTCTGTGTCTGCATGGCCCAAGGGTATACACACGAACACACAGTCTGACTTAGATGGAGTCACAACCAGCTGACTCTCTGCTTGGTTGCTCTCTCTTCCTTCTCTTTCTGATCCCCTCTCACTCTCTATTATTCTCTTTCTTTATCTCAGTCCCTCTCTCTGCCAACTTCAAATTAAGGCTAGGTTTATTGGCATGACAGGAGTGATTCACTGTTGCCAAACCAACACACTGCAAAACAATAATTGGCTCCCAGTGTACAGTATATCTATGTCCCATTATTCTTTCACCTCCTCTCTTCCTCTCTCTCTATGTTCAGTGGATGGGTTGAGACTGTCTACCCTCCTCGTTATGACAGACACAAACCCACATGGATATACACACACACACACACACACACACACACACACACACACACACACACACACACACACACACACACACACACGCACACAATCCTGGCTGCTGTGAACAAGCCTTTGTCTGTAGAACCACAGAGGGGCTTCTATTACTGAGAACAGAGATAGATAGATAAAAAAGAGAAAAAGACTATAGATAGTAACTGCAGTGTATACAAATATAGCAGTGCAACTAAAAGGCTGTGTGTGTGTGTCAGTATTGTCAGTATGTCTTACTATTCCCTCCCTTCCCTCCCTCCTAACCAATCAGTGAGCTAAAGAGTCTGACGTAGTCGTGCTCAATTCAAACGGTGGCAAAGAGAGGAAGTGGAGAGAACAGGGTTTTATTAAAGAATAGGAATCAGCTGAGAGACTTCAAAGCTACTGATAGAAGTTGTATCTATGTGTGTGTCTTTGTGTGTGGAGGGAGGAGAGACGTCAAAGAATGAGAATATATTAGGCTACAACTTCTTCCTCTTCTTGACATCGCTGTCACTTCTGTAACTGACCCAAATGTTGGGCGTTGTGTGTGTGTGTGTGTGTGTGCTCCTCTATCTCCCTGTCATCATGTAACAGACAGACGGGGCTTAGGCCTCCACGCGGTCACTGAATACTGTGTCTCTGTGTGACGTCTGGAGGCTGCATTCCTTACTCGCGCTCCTCCCTGCAGGGTGGATGCAACTGGGTTGCTCTCGGATCAGCAGACAGTGTTGATGATACACAGGTTGATTGTTACAGGAAGGCAATCCGTAAAGAGCTCGGTCACAGGAAGTTTACAGTAAATACTAATGGTTTATAGTAAATCGCCTATTTAGCAAATGTGTCTCTGACCAAAATAAATGGGAAGTCGGTGCTTTATTATCATGTCCAGGCCAACAACCTCAAGTAAGCAGTGTGGTGTTTTGAGTGTAACCGTACAGCTTCACATTGCATTATTGTCGAGCCATTATTACAACATTGAGCGATTAAATCCCTGTGAATTTCCACTGCTATTGGTATATGCAATTGCAACATACATAAACTGCTGTCTTTTGTTGTTGTTGTTATACTTTATACAACAGGTGGGTCTAATCCTGAATGCTGATTGGTGAAAACCGCGTTCCAGCTGATGTCCATTCCACAAGTTACCACCGGCTAAATCTACGACGTTAAATCTGTTCCATCGGACTGGACAATCCACTGTCTCATCAGCCCAGCAATGCAATGTATGGACTTGATCACCACCATAAAAAGCAGCTAGACATTATCTCACATTATTTTAGACTAGCATTTTGTTTTCAACAGCAGAGATTTGCATAAACGTTGCTGTCTGTCTCTACGACATTTGCAACAGGGTTTCAATATTCAAATTCGATCTCCAGCTGTTCCATGGTAATGAACTCAGTGGCAGAACTTTCACCAAATCCCCCCCCTAACACGGATGATGCTGGGCCATTTGTGCACCACCTCATGGGTCTCCTGGTTGTGGCCGTCTGCGACACATCGAATCCAGGTTTGTAGTGACGCCTCTAGCATTGCAATGCAGTGCCTTAGACCGCTGCACCACCCGGGAGGCCCCCTGGCTGCACCGTTTGACGCGAATGTGTAAGTTAGCCATAGTTGTCTAGCTAGCAAGCAAGAGATAAGAACGTTGCCAGCCAGTACGGCAATGGAACATTTAGAACGAACGACTGCGTCAAGTACATAGATACAGAACAAAAAGACTGAACAACTGGGTCGTCTCTGGCAACCGAACCGATAGAACGAACGACCAGCCGGCTAGGGTAGAGAGGATGAAATAGTATGAATATGTTTTTAATGAAAAGATGTAAATCATTATTTGAATATGTTGGTGACCCGTAATGTTGGTAACCCAAATATGTTGGTAACCCGTAATGTTGGTAACCCAAATATGTTGGTAACCCAAATATGTTGGTAACCCGTAATGTTGGTAACCCAAATATGTTGGTAAGCCCTCGAAGCCAGTGTTTGGAGGATAGATTGGCCGGGCCTAACAACACCCGTGCCAATATATCCTCCAAACACCGGCTTCTCAGGCATTATCACTTAAGAATCTTTCATAACGCACAGACTGTTATGAAATGGTCTGTCTGTCGGTGTAAAGGGCTTAGGTAGTCACCTGCAGTTGACGTGAAGTGGGGACCGTACACTAACATGCGCTGCTGTCGCTGTGGCTGAGAGAACAAGGGGAAAATCAAAACAGCTTTGGATCAAGAGCACTGTAAATGTGTACATGCATATGTGTCTGCGTGCGCGTGGAGTGTGCCTTAACAAGTACGATATATGTACATATTTGTGTGGGGTTATGCATGTTTATCTGTCTGTAAGTACAGTAGAACAGTCTGTGCGTGCATATCTGTGTGTACCATAGTGTGTATGTGTGTATATTCATTGTTTTGTGTGTTCAGGTCCCAGTTGTGTCAGTAGCAACTTGGTTCCTCAGGCTGGAGGATTGAGGCTGATCCTTGTTACTGAATGTTAATCTTACCAGGAATCCTGCGCTGTTGTGAAACTATGCATGTATATATGCATGCTTCAGCCGGACCCCAACAACCTATTGGTCCCCTGGTCCCTGCTGCAACCAAGCTACTCAAGGCTTATATTCACCAAACGTCTCAGAGGAGGAGTGCTGATCTGGGATCAGACCCCCTTTCCCCCCCCGGATATAATCGGATATAATCACAGCCACCTGGTGAGGATAGCAAATGACTAAATGGGCCAAGTTATGTAATGGGAACAGCTAATATGTAGCCTTTGACTACGTGCAACTACGTCAACGATTTGAATTGCCTGATGCTTTTAAACTAAAACTGTAACTTTTTCGAATGTTCGGAAGTATGGCCCTTCTGTATTTTAAAGTATTGTGGTGGCAGCCTCGTGTTATGGGTATGCTTGTCACCGGCAGGGACTGGGGAGTTTGTCAGGATCTAGTGTTGAGCAATTCTTCTTTTTTTGAGGTCGGTACGATTTTGTTTAGATTATTAAAAAAATAATCACGGTTTTCAATTTCAGTTTAGATTATTTTCTTAATTACTAAATGCTTCATGAAATAATGACATTCAAATGATTTCAGAGCTTTTTATTGGAAATTCCAAAGCCAAAAATAATGAACAGGCAAACCTTGAAAATATCCACATTGGCTAGACATCAATAGAAAAATACGAAATGAATATAAACTAATACAATCGGGCCTCCCGGGTGGCGCAGTGGTTAAGGGCGCTGTACTGCAGCGCCAGCTGTGCCATCAGAGACTCTGGGTTCGCGCCCAGGCTCTGTCGTAACCGGGAGGTCCGTGGGGCAATGCACAATTGGCCTAGCGTCGTCAGGGTTAGGGAGGGCTTGGCCAGTAGGGATGTCCTAGTCTCACCCCGCACCAGCGACTTCTGTGGCGGGCCGGGCGCAGTGCGCGCTAACCAAGGTTGCCAGGTGCACGGTGTTTCCTCAGACACATTGGTGCTTCCGGATTGGATGCGCTGTGTTAAGAAGCAGTGCGGCTTGGTTGGGTTGTGTATCGGAGGACGCATGACTTTCAACCTTTGTCTCTCCCGAGCCCGTACAGGAGATGTAGCGATGAGACAAGATAGTAGCTACTAAAAAACAATTGGATACCACAAAATTGGGGAAAATTTTAAACACTTTTTTTAAAGTCATCATCTCATCTCCGCTCAGGCTGTAGTAGCCAAACAGCCAGACAATGTTCTCTCTGCTCCCCATACTGTACTGTCTTTAGTCATCCTATTTAGCTCGGTTAGGCTGACTAAGCATGACTAGTTTTACAAAGTAGATAAGGCATACTTTCATGAACTGTCTCTATCCCTCTCTCTTTTCTTTGTGTTGTGTATTTTCCTCTCTCGTGTGGTCTATGCATTCTGTGTGTATCTAACCTAAAGTAGCAGGCCTAAAAGTAAAAAATCTCTTTCTGAGTGGAAGAAACAGGTGCAGTGGAGCAAGGAGAAAGTCAAATTAATTTGTTATCCCAGTGGAAAAGAGACTATAATTTCACCCAAAATAACACATTTGCCGTTGTACTTTTTTGTTGCTCTTTTTTAAAGATATCCTTCTCATCAGAAACAAGATTAAAATAACCAATGTTTTTTTTTCCATCCTCGACGGCCTGGATGAGGGCCAACTGCCATTGGAGTTTGATGAAAACAGTCCGGGCAACACTTTATTTGGATAAAACATCTGTAGATGCTCTACAGACAATCAGTAACATTGCAACTAAACTATATACTAGCCCTAACCCTAACACTTATCCTAACCCCAAACGTAACCCTAGCCCTATCCCTAACCCATAACCCTTACTCTAATTCTTACCCTAACCGTAACCTTATCAAGCAGTTGCTTATCGACAGGTTGTTTGTTGATAGTCTGACCATCTGTGTAGCATCTACAGATGGACTATCCGGATAGTGTGTGACCACAGGCCGATATCTAATGTGTCAGAGTCTGCTGCACTTGATGTTTTTCTTACAAACCTCATCACTGGCCATCTGCTCCCTGATGCTCTCCTCTGGAGAACCTCCCATCTAGTAGCTGCCAATCAGATCCCTCCAGATAGTATTGATTGAGTTACAGAGACCAGAGGATTCAACGATGCTCCATAGGATGAGTACTTCAGGAGAGGTTAGGGTTAGTCCTAACACTTTGACGGACCACTGTGTGCCAGCTTAACAGAATAGCTCGCTCCCTCTCTGCATTCGGACCAGGGTATACTGTCTGTACAACAGATCGAACACTTGTGATCACCTGCTTGATAAAGTATTAGCCAGTTACTTCACCGAAAAGCTAGCTGATGCGAGTGGAGACACTTCTAGCTGTGGAGTGAACTTTAGGATAAGATCTTAATTCTGTTGCACTCATCTCTAAACTCACACCACAGCGACTCCAGCTGTTGAGCTGAGCGCAACTACATATTCGGCTCGAGTGCACAACTGTGATGGACCGCACTGTGCCAGCATTAGCTTCCTCCCTCTCTGTGTACTACCCAGGGTACACAGTCTGTACAACAGCTCAAACCAGGTTCCTCTGCCTCACAAGCACACTTTACCAATTTAATTTGGCAACTTAACTCCGTTAAGTCGGAGATCTTGTTGTAAGCAAAATTGTAGGAGATCCCGAGAATTGTTTCATAACAGGGATGTAAACAAATGTGTGCACAACATTTGAGAGAAATAACGTTTTTGTGCATATGGAAAATGTCTGGGATCTTGTTTATCATGGTCTGAGTCCTTTAGGTGCCTTTTGGCAAACTCCAAGTGGGCTGTCATGTTCCTTTTACTGAGGAGTGGCTTCCGTCTGGTCACACCATAAATGCCTGATCGGTGTGCTGCAGAGATGGTTGTCCTTCTGGAAGCTTTTCCCATCCCCACAGAGGAACTCTAGAGTACTGTCAGAGAGTGGTCACCTCCCTGATCAAGGCCCTTCTCCCCCGATTGCTCAGTTTGGCCGGGCGGCCAGCTCTAGGCAGAGTCTTGGTGGTTCCAAACTTCTTCCATTTAAGAATGATGGAAATTTCAGAATAAGGCTGTAATGTAACAAAATGTAACAAACTGTATCAGCCATTTCTGAGACTCACTAAGATAATTATTTGGATGATACAGCAGTAGCAATATAAGGATATAACATCTATCACAGGAGGTTGGTGGCATCCTAGTTGGGGAGGACGAGCTTGTGGTAATGGCTGGAGCAGAATAAGTGGAATGGTAGCAAACACATCAAACATGTTTTGTTTTTTAACAAGAAATGTGTTGAAAATTCCAAATCGTTTGCATAGTCAATTTACGCACAGCTCTGACCCACACCCCAACAGACATGCCACCAGGGGTCTTTTCATATTCCCCAAATCCAGAACTAATTCAAGAAGGTGCACAGAATTATATAGCTCCATTATTGCATGGAACTCCCATCTCATATTCCTCAAATTAACAGCAAACCTGTTTAAAAAAAACATATAAAGCAACTCAAGGCACAACGCCTCTCCCCTGTTTGACATAGATACTTTGTGTGTATGTATTGATATGTGGACTACAGTATGTGTGTCGTTTTTTTAAATGTCTGTAGTTCTGTCCTTGAGCTGTTCTTGTCTACTAACGTTCTATATTATGTCATGTCTCATGTTCTGTGTGGACCCCAGGAAGACTAGCTGCGGCTTTTGCAACAGCTAATGGAATGGGGATCCTAATAAAATGGCCGAAATACCAATCAGAGAGGATAAACCTCCACGCGGGGGAGCCGACAGACGTGACAAGACAAAGGTGAAAAGAGGGCACTTTTCCCGGTGTAATCCACCCCCCTTTTTCATTAAAATTGTTCTAACTAAATCAATAAAGGTGCATAATACATACAGCATTTTTTTTTCTAGAGCAAGTCTTTACATATTTTACATCTGGCAAAGGAGTTTTGCACTTTTGTTAGGCTAGGTTAGCACCTGCTTATTAGTTAGGTAGCTAGCTACCATTAGCTTGCTAACAGAGTCAGGATGTCACACACACTTCATATGAAACGAATGGGGTGGTATGTGCAGCGCAATGCACACGAAACTAAATGCTTCACCAAGATAGCTATCTAGCAGTAATCCATGAGGAGGTACAGCATTGAGACCATATGGCATGGAATATCATTCATTTTGTGAGGCTGAAATAGCAATGATTTATTTTCAGTAAATTGTTTTCTTCCATAAATAGCCATCACATGCACATTACTCACTTGTAAATGCATGTATTGAACTCCAACAATCAATCAACATAGTACGTGCTCGATATGAAATCTTGAGAATGAACAGATAACAATTAGGCCTATGTATGACCAGTTGATATTCACCAGAGCAGTTTTATTTCAACTCTATTCACTGGTAACATGAGTTTATACACAATAATAAAACACTTTATGCACAAGGGGGGACACTGGATGAATAGGATCACATAAGGTTTAGATTTGCTTGATTTAGCTCAGCTGTCGTGCTGGGTTTGGGATGGAGGAGTTCACACAACTTATGACCAATAGGATGCAATCAAATGCACAAACCCTGACATCCCAGCACGCCAGACAGGCAAAAAGACACCTAAAGATGAGCATTGGGTGGGAGTTGGGCTCTGATTGCTTAGTGACAGAACGAAATTTGCTGCGGAAGAGGGGGGTCCAAAATAGGAGAGAGTTGTTCAACTTTTTTGGGGGGAGGGTTGTGTGTTTTTTTTTATTGGGCACAGGGGAGGGTAGTGCGTTTTTACCCCCTGGTTTACCCCCTGGTTTACATTCACTCTTCTGCTTGTATTTTCCTTATAAACAATTACCCTAATAAAGTTTAGAAACATTTTTGAAGGTTTGATATGGTGTCGCTATTATTAAGCTTTAGCTAATGCAGGCGTATGATATGAAGGCAGTGCACCCTAGTGCTCCAACTGACGCCGACAGTTGAATTTGAGGTGAGGAAGTCTGTTTCAGGCCTACCAGAGTTACTCCTATAATCTAACAATATAATACTTATCTTTATACAAAATATTTGGATCGAAAATGAAAAAATGCTGTACGTCTATATCTGTACAGCAGACGCAGTAGCCATCTGGCATAAAGAAATGTATGTTGGTGTCGTAGCTTGCCACCGGCATATCTCTCTCTATGGGGTTAGGCCTAAACTTCTCTTCCTTTATATAGGCTCTATATACATATTAAAATATGAATATCATACAGTGGACACCTAAGTCTATAGGCCTATGCATGCAATGCCCTGACACAATCAATCAACCCAAACTGTGCAGCGGCCAATTGACGAATGGAAAGAGACATCTGTTTCAAAACACCAAACACACTTGAATGACATTCGGAGATTATCAAGCCAAACCTTCGATACCCGGTAAACCTACAAGGTAGGGAGAGATGTATTTTCTTTTAATCGAGATTGACATGGTCAATTTATTGTGGCGTTGAAAACGCAAAACACGACATTGAAGTGCCTGAAGTCGGTATGCGTTGTTTATTGGTTGTGTGGTGCATTGGCACAGAAACCTGTTGGTGGAAAATTTGTTGCAAATATTTTATATAATTATAAATATGGCATCAAAATGTTGAAATATGATTTCCCCCTAGCTGATCGTTGTCTGCAGCTGGCTCTGATCTTACTGTGATGAAACAGGTAGGGAGAGTGAGCTTATCTGTGGTGGTCGGCAAACCCTCAACCTGGCCTGTAGCTCTGCATTGCATCGACTGTCCCACATAAGCATGCCGATGGCAAAGTCAATATCCACATTTATAAACACAGGATCGCTACAGTTATTGTTATCTTTGGTCGTAAACATTATTTTGAGGTGAGGGTGGGAGGGTGTTCAATTTACACTGAACAAAAATATAAACATAACACGTAAAGTGTTGGTCCCATGTTTCATTAGCTGAAATAAAATATTCCAAACATTATCCATACAGAATGCACAAAAAGATTATTTCGCTCAAATTCTGTGCACAAATTTGTTTACATCCCTGTTAGTGAGCATTTCTCCTTTGCCAAGATAATCCTTCCAACTGACAGGTGTGGCATGTCAAGAAGCTGATTAAACAGCATGATCGTTACACATGTGCACCTTTTGCTGGAGACAATAAAAGGCCACTGTAAAATGTACAGTTTGTCACACAACATAAAGCCACAGATGTCTCAAGTTTTGAGGGAGTGTGCAATGTGCATGCTGACTGCAGGAATGCCCACCAGAGCTGTGCCAGAGAATTGAATGTTAATTTGTCTACCATAAGCCGCCTTCAACATCATTTGAGAGAATTTGGCAGTACGTCCAAAGGCCTCACAATCGCAGACCACCACATCCGGTTTCTTCTCATACGGCTTCTTCACATCTAACTTCTTCACCTGCGAGATGGTTTGATACCAGCCACCCGGACAGCTGATGAAACGGTGGGTTTGCACAACCGAAGGATTTCTGCACAAACTGTCAGAAACCATTTCAGGGAAGCTCATCTGCATGCTTATCGTCCTCATCAGGGTCTTGATCGGACTGCAGTTCAGCGTCGTAACTGACTTCAGTGGGCAAATTATCACCTTCGATGGCCACTGGAATGCTGGAGAAGTGTGCTCTTCACAGATGAATCCCAGTTTCAATTGTACCGGGCAGATGGCAGACGTGTGTGTGTGTATGGCGTTGTGTAGGCGAGCGGTTTGATGATGTCAGCGTTGTTAACAATGTGCCCCATGGTGGCGGTGGGGGGGATGGTATGGGCATAAGCTACGGACAGCGAACACAATTGCATTTTATCGATGGCAATTTAAATGCATAGAGATACTGTGACAAGATCATGATGCTCATTGTCGTGTCATTCATCCGCCACCATCACATCATGTTTCAGCACGATAATGCACGGCCCAATGTCGTAAGGATTTGTACACAATTCCTGGAAGCTGAAAATGTCCAGCACACTCACCAGACATGTCACCCATTAAGCACGTTTGGGATGCTCTGGATCAATGTGTAGGACAGCATGTTCCAGTTCCCGCCAATATCCAGCAACTTTGCACAGCCATTGAAGATGAGTGGGACACCATTACACAGGCCACAATCAACAGCCTGATCAACTCTATGTGAAGGAGATGTGTCGTGGCAAATGGTGGTTGTACCAGATACTAACGGGTTTTCTGATCCAAGCTCCTACCTTTTTTAAGGAATCTGTGACCAACAGATGCATATCTGTATTCCCAGTCATTTGAAATCCATAGATTAGGGCCTAATTAATTTATTTCAATTGACTGATTTCCTTATATGAACTGTAACTCAGTAAAATCTTTGGAATTGTTGCACGTTGCGTTTATATTTTTGTTCAGTATATTTTACAGAACAAGGGAAGGGTCATGTGAAAATATTTAAAATGTTAGGGAGGGGGGTAAAAACCAATTATGACACCTTGAGTTGGACTTTGTCACGTATACTCCCTCTGCCGCCTCTAGGTCTTCCGGCTGCTGATTATCCCGCACCCCTGTCACCATCGTCTCGCGCACCTGCGCCTCATGACACTCACCTGGACTCCATCCCCTCCTTGATTATCTTCCCTACATCTGTCACTCCCCTTTTGTTCTTTCCTCAGGTGTTATTGACTCTGTTTTCATGTCGATACGTTGTTTGTGTTTCGTGTTCGTTGTTTATTTTATTTATTAAAACACTCACTCCCTGAACTTGCTTCCTGACTCTCAGTGCACTCGTTACAGATTTGGAATAACACTGTGAAAATGATGATTATACCCCTTTAGTGTAAGAGCTGTTTGAAAAGACCACCTGAAATGTCTGCCTGTTTGGTGGGATGGCGTTTTGGCCTGCCTGGTGACATAACCAGACAGTAAATGAGTTAACCAGACACTCCCAGCAAAATTATTGCTTTAGAAATTGCTCTTTGCTAAGCAGCAATTTTTTAAAATCTTTATTTTTGACCATTTTAATTGAAAACAATCAGAGTAAGGTGCTTAATTGCTACACAGAAATGATTTAATATTGAGATAAAACGGCTGCATTGGACCTTTAACCATGGGGCGTTCCTCTGCCCAATGCATTGGACCTTTAACCATGGGGCGTTCCTATGCCCAATGAGTTGGACCTTTAACCATGGGGCGTTCCTCTGCCCAATGCATTGGACCTTTAACCATGGGGCGTTCCTCTGCCCAATGCGTTGGACCTTTAACCATGGGGCGTTCCTCTGCCCAATGCATTGGACCTTTAACCATGGGGCGTTCCTCTCCCCAATGCATTGGACCTTTAACCATGGGGCGTTCCTCTGCCCAATGCATTGGACCTTTAACCATGGGGCGTTCCTCTGCCCATGCATTGGACCTTTAACCATGGGGCGTTCCTCTGCCCATGCACTGGACCTTTAACCATGGGGCGTTCCTCTGCCCATGCATTGGACCTTTAACCATGGGGCGTTCCTCTGCCCATGCATTGCTGACACATGCCAGCTCTTACAATGCCTAGATATCAGCAAACCAACCAACATAAGCTCCTTATAAGAATGAGGATCCTTCTCCTTGTTTTGTTTTTACATTTTAAAAGGGGAATTTCAGCATCTTACAAAGTGCTGTTATATAGCCCCGGATATCATACATTCTCTTCAATTATGTTCTAAAACGACTCAAAAGTGTGGACACTAATTTGTCTTCTTGTGTGTTTTGGAGAAACCAATGGGAAAAAAATGTGTAAAAAAAACTAAAAAGTTGTATGGAATTGAAACGATGGATTTAACTGTCTGTGCAGCTCTCATAACATGTTGGATTGGAAATCTGCCCTGTTTCTGTGACATGCATCTAATTCATCCCAGATAATGGTGTCAGAACAAAATTACAATTTGTCAGATGGGATTTGATCCCTTCAACATAAGCCATGGAGGGTGAGGAAAGGATTTAGGACATGTTCGGTTTTTCTACAAAGATGAACCATAAATAGGTAGGAATCAAGACGTTTGTCGAAGCCAAAGTCAGAGAGAGGAAATCATACTTTTGAAACACATCCTCATTGAGAAAATCAACAGTACAAAAGATCAGAGATGGTCCTTGATTCTGACATTCCTTCCAAACATTCACTACAGCTACAGTAGCCTGGAGGTGATCGGCAGAAGAGAACAGAGAGGGGCGAAAAAAACGGAAGAGAGAACTTTACATTTCCTCTTTTGAAGATTGTGACTGAAAGCAGGAAAGAAACACGGCACTGAGCCACTTCCTTCGCAGGTTGCTCCTCCCCACCAGAAACACATTCTACCATAACACCATTGCAATACCAGTTGATAAAACCTTACTCTCTTTTAACATCAAATCCATAGGTCTAATATAACTTGTTACATGCTTGTAATGAGTTATGTTGCTTCTGCTATTTTACTAGTAGAGAATAGACTCACTCTTTTTACTCAAAACCATGATCTATCTGCCATTAGTCACTATAGGACTCATCCCGCAAGGAGCCATTGTTTACAGATGGCTCGATAGTGGAAGCTTCCGTAGCCTGGCATCCTTGATCAACCAAACCTAAACTATGCTGTTTCACCAAAATAACGTTTCCCAACAACATCCAATGTCTCTAGGAACAACACTGTCCTTCGCCATCAAATAGCGTTTAAAAAAGTTTTTATCCAGGGTCTCCCATTTTCTGCACGTGGGCTGCCATTGTAGTCCATTCTAGACCACGCAGATACGCGCACGTAAACTAACACGTGATTTCCCACTTATACAGGCGGAAAATGGTAGACCCTGAGATAAAAACGTGTTTTAAATGCTTATTTTATGGCGAAGGACACATTCAACCTGACGAATCACAAGTATTGTTAAAAGAGATATTGGATATGCCTCTGTTGACAGGAAATGTTGGCTCGTTGTGGGATGAAGCAATATAGGCCTATCAGTGGTGGATGGACTCACTCTTCCTGAAAACCCTTACCTATCTACCGCTAGTCACGCCCGGCCTATCCCAGCTTGTTCTGTGCTTGTTATATGTTATCTGTAGTGGATAGACTCACTCACTCTTTTTTTACTTTACCATGCACTAGTCGTCATACAACTACATCCCTAACTTGGTATGTTACCTTTGACCCCCATGATGTTAAATCTGTGACCTTGAACCCCCCTCTCAAACATGGGAACATTGACTCTCTTTATAACTGGTTAACGGGCCTCAGATGTTCCCTGTGCTTCTGCCCACAACCTAACACACGCACACACGCGCGCACACGCGCGCGCACACCATTGGGCGCCTCTGAGACTTTGAGGCTCTGAGTTCCCTAATTGGCCTATTAGGTAGGACGGGGGTGGGAGCATTTGATATGTGTGGCTAAGAGCTTGTCAATCAAATGCGATTCACACCCGCCCCCTATGGTTTCTCTCTCTGCCTCCGCTGTGCACATTCAGTGTGAGACAGACAATAAATAGGCAGAGAAGGCTGTTACTGTGTGGTTTTGGATGAGCGCCGAAACGGTTTGTAGACTTCGCACATACACAACAGGATGTAGCAGCGGCGAAATAAATAAGAAAGGAGAAGAAAAGCGCGTGCGAAGAACGGAGGTGTAGATTGTGAGAGTGGACAGAAGCAGAAGCCGACTGTAGCAGGATTACCCACGGCAGGTTATGATGACAGCACCGCGGCCCGAGCTTCTAACCTGAAGTACCGCTCCATGCGCTTTTGTTTGCCGCAATACTGGATTTTTACGCACTAAACGGACTCTGACTGGCACAGGTTCAGATACTTTTGTAACAGAGGGGAGCACTGAAAGAAAGAGGACAGGATGGCGAGCCAGAACGACTGCTGTGTGAAGGTCTCTTTGAGGTATGCCCCTCCGCGGTCCCTGAAAGCCCACTGAAAGATTTCTGCCGACCTTTGCAGAGCGCAGAGCGCATTGTGTGTCTGTCAGTCACTGTGTGTCTCTGTTACCGGGCAATTAATTAATTGATACGCTCACATGTGAGAACCTAGAAGCATTCTCTGGTTATGTTATTTAGCTGTCCATATGTAGAGCAATAATTGCATTAGTACAGTTAGAATTTGGCTTGCTGTTGCAACATATGGGTGGTTTTCTTCTAGCTACTGTACACAGAGCAGATAAGGCAAAGCATGTGCGAGCATGCCTTCATATAGGTGCAGAAGATTAAGGAGATCAGTGCTATTATGCTGATAGGCTGAATGATCTGTTGGTTGAAATCATGAGTGTTGTGTGATTCTGAAAGTCCTCAGCCCAGGTGCTGGCGGGGTAGCATATCCATGGGGCGTTGCAGCCTGGTATCATAGACTAGATGTAGCATTGTAAATGTAAAGCTGGCTGCAAGTAAGTATGATATGTTACGTTTGGTATGGTTACATAAGACAGACGGTTACTTAATGCAAAAACGAAAGTAGTTTGGTTGGACAGGTGGGTGTATAATGCAAATGAAGGTTGCAAATTTGAATATCATCAGTGACAGCATTTTAGCTAAATAGCAACTTTTCAACTACATACTACTTTTTTTGCTACATTGCAACTACTTGGCGTGTTAACTAACCCTTCCCCTAACCTTAACCCTTTTAGCTCACCCTGCCCTTAACCCTTTAACCTAACTCCTAAACTTTACCCTGGCCTTAACCTCTAGCCTAACTAATGGTAGCCAGCTAGCTAATGTTAGATACCTAGCTAGAATTCATAACATATCATACGTTTTGAAAATTCATAACATTGCACATTTAGAAAATTCCTAAAACAATTTGAATTGTAAATCGTAACATATCATATGAGATCGGTGATGGACATTCAAAATGTAATTACATACCATACGAAACGTAACATATACTAAATGGAGTGCCTCAGAATTACGTCGAGAATAATACGAAATGCTCTGAGATCAGGTTGGGCATTTCTGCCAGTCACAATAATATCAAATTCTCTTCACGTGAGCTCTCCATGCCATGTGTTGTTGATGTTGCAATAGGGTGTCTTTTCATCGTTACAACATAATTGCTTTCCCTCAATGACTCAGTGTTAGAAAAAATTTGCTTTGGACCTTGCTGAAATGTGTTTTTGCATTTGAGTCGAGCATCACAACGAGATGAAGATACTGTTCCCCAAAGCGATGACATGTCCTTCACATTTATTCACTGCCTTTGTTGAGAACAAACCCTGAATGCATGGGACTGGGTTGTGAGGTTATCGATGAATATTGGACATCATCGCTGTTTAATTTGCGTGCCATAAGGAGATATTATATATCATAGTAGGCTATCACCGCTAGGCCTGCGGCGGTCGTGAAATTTCGTCAGCCGGTGATTGTCAAACAAATAACTGTCGGTCTCACGGTAATTGACCGTTAATTAACATAAACCCATTTAGCATCTCCTGGCTTCCACACATAACAAAAAAGTCTAACAAATCCATGTAATATCCCCTACACCTTCACAATAAATCCATTATTTATTTTAGACAGGTCTAAAGAAGCATGATATGAAGAAAATGTAGTCTATTTCAGAAGAACAGAAGAGCATACTCTGAGTTGTCATTATGCTCGGTCCTGATGTGGTTATGCCAAATGGCTGTGGGCTAAACTAGTTCATTTAGCAGACAAGATTAGCTTATTGATTCCGTGGCATTATTTTATATTATTCCATAGTATGAAGAATACAGTTGAACAAATATATACATATTTTCTCCAAACGATTTGAGGGAGCGCGGCTATTCTGTGTTGAGCGGTTAACAAAGAAACAGGTACTCCTATATGCTTAATTTAGAGTTATTAATGTAACTTTAGTTGTTCTACAAATGTTGGGCTATATGTTTAGATTTTTAATACATGATGAGACTCATGATTTGAAAAAAAGTCGCTTGAAAGGCATGAGCTCTGCTTAGTTTTTTTGCTCAGGCTAAACACACCAATAGTCTCTCATTCACAATTTGATAAGCACTTGATAATGCCTTGAATTTCACAGTAGCATCCCCTTTGTGGCTGTAATGCGCCCTAAAAAGAATCCATGCTCTTTGCGGCCCGGCCTGCTGCGTTGTGCCCTTCTCCCTGAGTGTGCTGCGCAATCCGAAGCGTCTCGCACTCACATGGCTCTCCTTCACATGATCAGGTCTTTCTCACAGGCTACATACAAGTGAAGACCGGCTCATCCGGGATGCAACTGCGCTCATCCTTATCCAATTCCAATGTGTACAGTACTAGTCAAACGTTTGGACACACCTACTCATTCCAGAGTTTTTCTTTATTTGTACTATTTTCTACAGTGTAGAATAATAGTGAAGACAACAAAACTGTGAAATAACACATTGAATCATGTAGTAAACAAAAAAGTGTTATTGAAATCAAAATATATTTTATATTTGAGATTCTTCAAAGTAGCCACCCTTTGCCTTGATGACATCTTTGCACACTCTTGACATTCTCTCAACCAGCTTCACCTGGAATGCTTTTCCAACAGTATTGAAGAAGTTCCCACATATTCTAAGCACTTGTTGGCTCCTTTTCCTTCACTCAGTGGTCCAATTAATCCAAAACCATCTCAATTGGGTTGAGGTCGGGTGATTGTGGTGGCCAGGTCATCTGATGCAGCACTCCATCACTCTCCTTCTTGGTCAAATAGCCCTTACACAGCCTGGAGGTGTGTTGGGTCATTGTCCTGTTGAAAAACCAATGATAGTCCCACTAAGCGTAATGCTGTGGTAGCCATGCCGACTGACTAATATATAATTGAGAAGCGCATATTGTCACCCATCAGACTTCTTGATTGAATCTAGTCTTTACTTATACAAAATAAAATGTTTAACATTTGTTTCGATTTAGAATGGACCATTCTCATGCACCTGTATCGAAACAGGGGCAGCGGGAAAAAATATGTCATCTATGTACTTAAATAGCGAATGGAGGACGCTTTTCCCCGTGGTTTATTTTCATGCCAGCCAGGTAGACTATACTCCTTTTGTAAATTATACGCAATGTGCATAATATTAGGAAAGTTGAGAAATGAATATAGTAGGCCTAGCCTATAGAAAACTCATGAGATCCACCTCTTTTTATTAGCGGCCATCACTCTGTTTTCTCCCCGCGATCGCATAGCTTATAGAAATGCTGTGCCACATGAAGTGAAGCGTTAGATTTTATTTTTTTACATTTACATTGTCAGAGTGATTAGGGGGACAGTAGAGTGCCGAGTACCAGTTAGTAGCTAGTTTGGTAGGCTACTAATGATAATCGGCAGCATCAGAGCTTCGAGAAGCATAATTACCGTGACTAAACGGTCACGTGGAATTTGACTGCCTTCATGACTCCGGTCACCGCCACAGCCCTAATCACCACCCAGCTTGGTTAGAACTCCGTAATGTACTTCATTGGATGTAGACTACATAGACGAGTAATGTGAGAAGGCATGACTTAATTGGGCTAGTATATCAGATAGTATATCTGCAGTCATGTGCGCGCGTGTGTTTCTCTTTCTCTGTGTGTGCGTGCGAGAGTGGTAACCTTGTCGCAGCCAGACGGTTTTGCCCCGTGGCAAGGTGGTCGGAATCAGGGCCTTTTTGAAGTCAACCGTAATATTGATGGCCCCATTTTCCCGTGCAGTTGCCCATGTGTGGTTGGGAGACTAAATGGTTATAAGGCTCGTAGCCTATAGTCTGTCAGCTGGATGCGTCCCAAATGGTACCCTATTCCCTATATAGTGCACTTCTTTTGACCAGGGTCCATAAGTAAAGAATACGGTGCATTTTAAGGACGCATCCAGCTGACTGGCCATAGGCTACGGGCCTTGTAACCATTTAGTCTCCCAACCACACATGGGCATTGCACGGGAAAATTGGAAAATGGGGCCATCAATATTATTACGGTCGGCTTCTAGAGGTCCTGATTCCCCCCCACCGTTAGACAATGGGCCGAAACCACGGGGCAGAACCCGGCATTAGAGTCAGCCTGTCAGTTAGTTCCTTTGCGCTTTGTCACAATGTCAAAAAGAGGAAGTGGTTTAGCAAATATTTTGCTGAGGCTTTTCAAAAAGAGTGAAAAGCAGAAAGCGATGCTGCTTGTTCATTGTTGTTCATCTGTTGTTTGTATTAGGGCGACAGGTAGCCTTAGTAGATCGAATCCCCGAGCCGACAAGGTAATAATCTGTCGTTCTGCCCCTGAACAAGGCAGTTAACCCACTGTTCCTATGCCATCATTTTAAATAAGAATTTGTTCTGAACTGACTTGCCTAGTTAAATCAATAAAATAAAATAAAAATGAGGAAGTTGGATGTGCTGTAAGGTGGGGTTAAAGGCCTAGGCCCTACTATTGATTTATTTAACTGGCCGGGGATGGGATGGTATGTGAGGATGAGTGAAGGTGAACGGTATCAGTTATAGTTCAGACAGACTGACAGACAGGAAGGAGCCTGACATGACCTGTGACATGACCTGTCAACACAGCAGCAGGAGACAAGGCCTACTGTCCATATATGGTTAGCTGTCTCTCTATTCAAATCTGTATTTTTCAAACAGATTATTTTGTAACTATGGAAGTACAACTTCCTTAATTAGTATTAGTTACCCTGCGCTAGGTATAGGCCTACTGTATGCACACAAAGTTGAACAATACTAACCAATGTTAATTCAGTAACAAACATGAAATAAGCACACAGAGGTATGTAATAACCATAGTGCCACTGTTGTAATAGCAATCTTAAAAGCATGCTCTGTTCTCTTCTTCGTGTGTTTGTGTGTTTGTGTGTGTGTGTGTGTGTGTGTGTGTGTGTGTATTTGCTCTGTTCCTAATGGGTGGCACTGAAAGCAGCATTAGTAGTGACAGGAAGTAGGGACGCATACAAACAAACACACGGATCTAGAGGACTTCCCGTGGATCTAGGGATGCATCCCAAATAGCACACCCAATACACTACTTTTGACCTGATCTCAATGGGCCCTGGTAAGAAATAGTGCACTATATTGGGGAATAGGGAGCCATTTGGGATGCACCTTGAGATGGACTGTCTTCGTAACGACAGGGAAGACTATTCCAGGGAACGCCAGGCCACTGATAACAGACACTAGATGGATGGCTGTGTAATTGCTCTCACATTTATAATGGGAATTCTGTTCTGTAGCAGAGGAACCTCAGTTCAAGGACTGCGACAGGGACTGCATTTAGAGAAGTCTGGGTTTGACTAGTGCGTGTGCACGCTCGTGCGTGTGTGAGCCGGCGAAGGGAGGTGTTGATGGCCAAACAAAGTCAGGTCATTCACCACCCTGACCTAGAGGCTGGACGCCATACCCCCGCCCCCCACAGTCTGTGTCACGACAGAGAAGCCGTTCATTTCCTGTCTGTCTGGGAAGCCTTCACTAAACAACATTCAGAGAACATACAGCCAACATACAGATAGCATGTTACACAATGACCCAGAATCCTGCGTCCAAACAGTAGATCACACACTTCCAGTGCTGTCGTGCCATCTTGAGGGCTTGTGTTGGCTTGAGGTTGACAGATTTATGTTGCTGATGGCTTGGTCTAAGCCATGTGTGTGTGTGTGTGTGTTTATTTTTGTTTAATCTGTGTGTGTGGGAAAGCAAGTGCTTTTCATGTATTTCTCTGTGTGTGCAAGCTCATTTGTGAACATGTGCTTTTGGGTGTGTGGGCATGTTTGTTGTTGAGTATTTCATCTGCAGGCCATTTTTGCCCCTCTCTCCGTCCCCCTCCATGCTCCATCCTCCTCTCCCCTCCTCTTTTCACCCCCCCTCATTGCAGTCCAGAGAGAGAGGTCTTACGTGAAGGTGTTGAGTCAACAGCCAATCTTGTTATAAATAGACACAAAGAAGACAGAGAGAGGCTGTTGACTGCATGTCTCCTGTGACGACTGGACGAAACTGGAGGAGATGACACAGGGCCGGCATCCCGAATGGCACCCTATTCCCTATGCAGTGCACTACTTTTAAATCAGAGCACTGGTCAACAGATGTGCTCTAAATAGAGTTGATCAGACAAGCAGCCAGCCGCCTCCTCAGGGTGCTCTTAAACAACATTACCCGTCAAGCGCCCCGGGGGGGGGCTGAGATTGTCTGATGTTCTGTTCTGCTCCTCTTGTGATGATGAGGCTGGAAATAGATGATTATGAATACTTTATTGTGATGAATAGGTTATTATTGAACAGGGAAGGAGATACAAGGATGTACTTTGTTCACTGTTCCCATGCAGGAGAGATCTTTGTCTGTTGTGATGATCGCAGACGCGTTTTACCACACTGGTTACCGCCATGGCTTACAATTTTGACTTCAGTCTGTGTGACGCAACGTGCGTTGTGTGAAATGATTTTCTGCTACCAACTTTTCGTTGCTGCTTTGGTCTGCATTCAGACTGTTACAGGCCACGATATTGACAGTCTGCCCTTGACACAACAGTGAGTAGCCTAGAATACAACGACAGAAGCCAGGGGGTGTAGAATAAATATACATTTTTAAAAAGGGTTTGTTTTGGTTGTTGAACTTATGTCCTGTGTAGGATGTGTGTGTGTCGCGTCTGTTTCCTGTTGACACTGTGACCCGTTCACTGGGTCGACAGCCTCCCTAGGGGGGCTGCTTTACAGGCCTGGCTCTGGTGGGAACTAGCCTTTGGTCAGAACATCTGTGTGTGTGTGTGTGTGTGTGTGTGTGTGTGTGTGTGTGTGTGTGTGTGTGTGTGTTATGCTGAGAGATTTAACCAAAATCATTGGTTCAATTATTTTGAATTCCATTTCCTTCTGTTTTTTTCCTCTTCTGTGAGCTCAATGCGCACACATTGCATAGTTTCTCTAGAGATGAATCAGATCAAGGCCAAACTGTAGTAGGGAGACATTTGACATAGTTTAGCGCAGAAAACTTGGTAATTAACAACAACGACCGTAATCCATTGCATGCCGATGTGTTTCTTTTACACCTGCTACGTTAGGTTAGTGTTGGGAGAGAAGAGAGAGAGAGGAATGCGTGACAGAAGAATGTGTGACAGAAGAATGTGTGACAGAATAATGTGTGACAGAATAATGCGTGACAGAAGAATGTGTGACAGAAGAATGTGCAATTGAAAGGGATAGAAAGCAGTTTCTTTGCGAGGTGTCCAGTGCTTCATTTGTAAATCGGGAGTTGCCGGAACAAGCAGTGAGCACAAGAGAAGAAAAAAAACTCATTTTATTATAAAGCATTGCATTCATTTCATCGCATTTGTGTAGTGGCGTAGAGGCACGTGTAACAGTATAACTTTAGACCGTCCCCTCGCCCATACCCGGGCGCGAACTCTGCACATATCAACAACGGTCAGCATCGTTACCCATCGCTCCACAAAAGCCGCGGCCCTTGCAGAGCAAGGGGAACTACTACTTCAAGGTCTCAGAGCAAGTGACGCCACCGATTGAAATGCTATTTAGCGCGCACCACCGCTAACTAAGCTAGCCGTTTCACATCCGTTACACACGTACAGAAGTTTTATACATGGGGTCAATTTTTTGTGGGTAATTTTTTTGGTGAAAATGTTGGCCTTTTAATAAAAGCATTTCATGCAATTCTATGTACGTCATTTTACGTGACTGGAGACATTGGCTGAATCTTTGTTAATACCACACAAATGATCGGAATGGCAGGCTACTTTGACACTTACAAAACTGAGAATCTGATATCAATAAAAAAACACCTGGTCTTGAATCCATCAATAGCCTAGGCTTAGGTGTGTGGAGACATGTTGTAGGCTACAATGTGAGGAGGAAATTGTAGTCATAAAAAATGCTTTCCAGTTTCACTGACCCACACAATGATGCACAGCTCACTCACTGGTGATGGGCGGTGCACTCGTGCCAAAAGTCAGTCTCTCTCTCTCAAAACAATATTTGGAAATTGATCAAATATTTTGGTGGCCTACCGCACACGCTCGAGAGATGCTTGTGTCTTTCGGAGCAGAGCGGGAGAGAGATCATAGACAGTGAATGTCATGCTAGTTATGTGAGAGATACTGGCGCGTTTCTCTCACAGCCACCATCCCAAACATGTGTAATATACCCACCCACGTGCTCTGGTATAGCTGTGGTGCTTACAAGTCTGACTTTCTTGTAGCCTAATTTTCTAGACATCAATGTACAGCAACATTTTTAGGCGTCACGGCAGAACACCTGCCATATGCACATGCACACATAGCTGTGGGGCTTACAAGACGTGCATTTCGTATGCTTTTCAGGGCGTCAATGTAGCAGTCGAACAAACCTATCAAGAATGTACTTCCAATAAAATACATTGATGTAGGCTACAGCAGAACACCTATTATAATTTACAGGCCTCGTGCATATGCGATGATATGAAGCGCTTATTCCGATTTAACTCCAGGTGCCCCTTAAGTTTTCCAAAACCTCCCATAACACAGCCATTTCCTTGTGCGTCTCCTCCCTATTTCTTGTCTTGCTCCTGGTGTCTGTGACAACATCTGTGTCCTTTAGCAATCCCATGACCTCCCACAGGGGGACTGGGTTGAATTTGGTCAAGGGGGTGGGCCAACAAGGTTCAGAAAGAGTAGCCCTGATATGGTGGAGGTATGCGGAGAGGTGCGGGTCGAGGTGCAAATCAGATTTGTTTTGAGAAAATCCCCGGAGATGACCGCTGATCACCCAGCACTTTATGTTCACCTGGAATGTGTCCTTTATCATTACCATTCGTGTCCTTGTAGGTCCGTATGACCGTACATGGACTGTCGATGCCGAACCGCGGGTGAGAGATTCTACCTCTGTTTCTCCATACATTGCTCCTACGTCCTCCGGTATTGCGCGTAAAGCACCTTCAGCTCCTCTGTGTCCTGTATTGTCCACCGTCTGTCCTCCTTAAGAGGTCATTCTGGCCTCCATGGTTCCTCGCCGAGCTCTAGAAAAACTCCCTCTGACTAAGGACTCTGCCGCTGGGTCTTCAACCATTCAGTTTGACGCCTTAGAAAGAGTTCTCCTGAATCCCTGTGTGGCTGAGTTGTGTGTGTCAGCCTGGCTGCTCTGCCATTTGCACTTAACACCCTCGCTTCCCCGGTGACTGCCCAGGAGCTCGAGTGACAATTTGGATAGTTCCTGATGTGCATCACACATAAGGCCTAGATAGTTGACAAACGCATGCGAGGAAATGCTCGTGGTAAGGCCACTAGCTCTTACGGGTCACACCGTCGCAGGAGGCCTCCTCAGCTGCAGTGGTGAAATGCTTGTGATGAGCCGGGTTATTTCTCCACACGGACTCGACAGTTCTAAAACTGGATGCCACCCATCTCAGTGTCCAAGAACCTGTTGATTGTAGCACAGCTAAATGTCTAAACTCTCTATGCACTCCCTCAGCTCCATTCGCTTTTTTGGATTGGATACGGTATAAAGCACATGTAGCTTGTCCATAAGTATTTTCAAAGGATTGATGGCTCCCATCTCTTTTACCACATCGCCGAATGTGAGCGAGCAGTTATATTAGGGAAGAGGGCCTGGAGCTTTGTTGCTACTCCGCTCTTGCGTCCCAGCATGACAGACGCACCACCACACGTAATTCCAATGAGGGTTTTTGGAGAGAAAGTCCTCAGTAAACTTTACACCCTCTAATGCAGATTGTGGACAATTCCCCCAGCTGACAAGTCCTCCAGTTCCACAAGATCAACAAAAATGTTTGGCGTACGTCCATATCTGCCAGCCGAAGTCTGATGTTAACAATCAAGGCACTGTTTTTATTCACACTAGTAGCCTCATCGAGCATTAGGCTGATTTTTGGGAGAGCACTGTACTGTTCTTTCAAATAGTTTTCACTTCATTTTGGATGAAATATGTTGCTGTATGTTGTATGCAAGCAACATTTGAGTGGAGAATTCTCCCCGAAATAATCTAACCAAACCGACCACACATGGGTGACTGGCCCCCTGCCCTCATTGTCCCCTCATAAGGCTTCAGGGCCTAATGGTTATCTCCTGTTAAGAGCTGTTCAAGGCCAGATACTTACTGTAGCCTATAAAATGCATCTCTCTCTCCACCCTTCCTTGAAGTAAAGCTGGATTGCATGAGCAATCGAACATAATAGGATAAGTGAAAGCAAGTGTTCAACTATATCGCTTTCTGGGATTGGATGCAGGGGAGGACGCAATACAATGTCGCTACTCGTGTAGCTAATTACAGTGGTACAACACCGGTATAACAGCAACTGAAAGTGTTACCAGGGCATTCAAACAGGACACCGGATCTGCCAACAACACCTTCATAGAGGTCCCTCTCCAGACACGCACACACACACACACATACACACTCCAGCCTCTTCACCTTGGTCACATGGTCTCTGACCTCTAGCCATGAGAGAAAGTAATTTGTCAGGGAGTGCTGAACGAAAGACTTTCCTGATTGGAACTGGGACGGTTGCAGAGACCGAAGCATGGAAGAGTCAACAAAGCACGGTGCCGTTAAGATCAGTAATGTACAGAAAAGCCTTAGCTCAACGCAGACTTACTTAATACTGTATACTACTGGCCCAATTGGCACATTTATATTGGCTGATATGAATACAGGGTTTATTACCCATTAACCCTCCATTACTAGAAGTAACCACTGATCACTAACCCCTTATCTGTCAGGATAGTGAAAGCTTTATTGTGGAATTGTAACGGTTCTCTTTTGGTGAAGGAGAGTCGGACCAAAATGCAGCGTTATGATGATTCATGTTATTTTAATAAAGGAAAACCTATACATGAAGAAACTACAAAATACAATAAACGTGTGAAAACCTAAACAGCCCTATCTGGTGCAAACACAGAGACAGGAACAATCACCCACAAACACACAGTGAAACCCAGGCTACCTAAATATGGTTCCCAATCAGAGACAATGACTAACACCTGCCTCTGATTGAGAACCATATCAGGCCAGACATAGAAATAGACAAACTAGACATGTAACATAGAATGCCCACTCAGCTCACACCCTGACCAACCAAAACATAGAAACATACAAAGCAAACTATGGTCAGGGTGTGACAGTACCCCCCCCCAAGGTGCGGACTCCGGCCGCAAAACCTGAACCTATAGGGGAGGGTCTGGGTGGGCATCTGTCCGCGGTGGCGGCTCTGGTGCTGGACGTGGCCCCCACTTCACCGTAGTCTTAGTCCCCCACCTTGTCCGCTTCCGTGACCTCCTAGCCACGGCAACCCTACTTAATAACACGGGACAGAGGGGCAGCTCGGGACAGAGGGGCAGCTCGGGACAGAGGGACAGCTCGGGACAGAGGGGCAGCTCGGGACGGAGGGGCAGCTCGGGACAGAGGGGCAGCTCGGGACAGAGGGGCAGCTCGGGACAGAGGGGCTCTTCAGACTCCGGCAGCACAGTAGAGGAGGAAGGCTCTGGCAGATCCTGGCTGACTGGCGGATCTGGAAGAGTCTGGCTGACTGGCGGATCTGGAAGAGTCTGGCTGACTGGCGGATCCTGGCTGACTGGCGGATCTGGAAGAGTCTGGCTGACTGGCGGATCTGGAAGAGTCTGGCTGACTGGCGGATCTGGAAGAGTCTGGCTGCTGGCGGATCTGAAGAGTCTGGCTGACTGGCGGATCTGGAAGAGTCTGGCTGACTGGCGGATCCTGGCAGACTGACGGCTCTGGCTGCTCCATGCTGACTGGCGGCTCTGGCTGCTCCATGTTGACTGGCGGCTCTGGCTGCTCCATGCTGATTGGCGGCTCTGGCTTCTTGCAGACTGGCAGCTCTGGCGGCTTCTTGCAGACTGCCAGCTCTGGCGGCTTCTTGCAGACTGGCAGCTCTGGCTGCTCCATGCAGACTGGCAGCTCTGGCAGCTCCTTGCAGACTGGCAGCTCCGGCTGCTCCATGCAGACTGGCAGCTCCGGCTGCTCCATGCAGACTGGCAGCGCAGGCTGCTCCATGCAGACTGGCAGCTCCGGCTGCTCCATGCAGACTGGCAGCTCCGGCTGCTCCATGCAGACTGACAGCTCTGGCTGCTCCATGCAGTCTGGCTGCGCTAAACAGTCAGGAGACTCCGGCAACACTGTAGAGGCGGAAGGCTCTGGCAGCGCTAAACAGTCAGGAGACTCCGGCAACACTGTAGAGGCGGAAGGCTCTGGCAGCGCTAAACAGGCGGGAGACTCCAGCAGCGCAGGAGAGGAGGAAGGCTCTGGTAGCGCTGAACAGGCGGGAGACTCCGGCAGCGCAGGAGAGGAGGAAGGCTCTGGTAGCGCTGAACAGGCAGGAGACTCCGGCAGCGCTGGAGAGGCGAGGCGCACCGTAGGCCTGATGCGTGGTGCTGGCACTGGTGGTACTGGGCCGAGGACACGCACAGGAAGCCTGGTGCGGGGAGCTGCTACCGGAGGGCTGGGGTGTGGAGGTGGTACTGGATAGACCGGACCGTGCAGGCTCACTGGAGCTCTTGAGCACCGAGCCTGCCCAACCTTACCCTGTTGAATGGTCCCGGTCGCCCTGCCAGTGCGGCGAGGTGGAATAGCCCGCACTGGGCTATGCAGGCGAACCGGGGACACCGTGCGCAAGGCTGGTGCCATGTAAGCCGGCCCAAGGAGACGCACTGGGGACCAGATGCATAGAGCCGGCTTCATGGCATTTGGCTCGACGCTCAATCTAGCCCGGCCGATACGCGGAGCTGGAATATACCGCACCGGGCTATGCACCCGCACTGGGGACACCGTGCGCACCACTGCATAACACGGTGCCTGCCCGGTCTCTCTAGCCCCCCGGTAAGCACAGGGAGTTTGCGCAGGTCTCCTACCTGGCATAGCCATACTCCCTGTGAGCCCCCCCCCAAGAAATTTTTGGGGCTGACTCTCAGGCTTCCATCCGCGTCGCCGTGCTGCCTCCTCATACCAGCGCCTCTCCGCTTTCGCCGCCTCCAGTTCTTCCTTGGGGCGGCGATATTCTCCAGGCTGAGCCCAGGGTCCTTCACCGTCCAGTTCGTCCTCCCATGTCCATTCCTTCTCTTGCTGCACCTTGGGGCGGCTACACTCCCCTGGTTTAGCCCAGGGTCCTCTCCCGTTGAGGATTTCCTCCCAAGTCCAGAAATTCTTGTCACGCTGCTCCTGCTGCTGTTGTTGCCTGTTACCACGCCGCTTGGTCCTGTTGTGGTGGGTGATTCTGTAACGGTTCTCTTTTGGTGAAGGAGAGTCGGCCCAAAATGCAGCGTTATGATGATTCATGTTATTTTAATAAAGGAAAACCTATACATGAAGAAACTACAAAATACAATAAACGTGAGAACTCAAGCAGCCCTATCTGGTGCAAACACAGAGACAGGAACAATCACCCACAAACACACAGTGAAACCCAGGCTACCTAAATATGGTTCCCAATCAGAGACAATGACTAACACCTGCCTCTGATTGAGAACCATATCAGGCCAGACATAGAAATAGACAAACTAGACATGTAACATAGAATGCCCACTCAGCTCACACCCTGACCAACCAAAACATAGAAACATACAAAGCAAACTATGGTCAGGGTGTGACAGGAATCCTTATTTTGATCTATCATGGCTCTATTGGATATCGTATGGCTCCCTACTGTGTTAGATCAGTGATTAGGACGAGGGAAAAATGCAATGGCACGGTATACAGTCTAATCGATAAGTGCAAACTCATGGCAGTACAGAAGCTGTAGCATTTATCAACAGTATTATTTTGTTATTATAAGTCCTGGGGGATTACAGTAGGGCTGTAGGTTCCCTGTTCACTGCCTGGCTGTTTTATAAGAAGGTCGTTCCATTTGATTTCAATCACTATTTGACCGCACCCCTTTTTATTTGAACGAAACCTTCCATACATATTTGCCCACGGTAGAAATGGTCAGAAGTGATATTTTTGGTATCAGAATGTCAAAACATTCAGGAGATAGAGGTGCTCAAAATTGAACCATTATGCATACTAGGGTTGGGCGGCATCCAGATTTTCATACCTTCATACCGTTTCTGTACCTTACCGGGGTATACGGTATTAGCGGCAGTGCACACAAGGGGGTGCTACACTACATGACCAAAAGTATGTGGTCATCTCATTCCAAAATCACAGGCATTAATATGGAGTTGGTCCCCCCTTTTCTGCTGTAACAACCTCCACTCTTCTGGGAAGGCTTTCCACTAGATGTTGGAACATTGCTGCGGGGACTTGCTTCCATTCAGCCACAAGAGCATTAGGGAAGTCGGGCAATGATGTTGGGCGATTTGGCCTGGCTCGAGGTCGGTGCTCCAATTCATCCCAGAGGTGTTTCGATGGGGTTGAGGTTAGGGCTCTGTGCAGGCAAGTAAAGTTCTTCCACACCTATCTCGACAAACCATTTCTGTATGGACCTCGCTTTGTGCACAGTGGCATTGTCATGCTGAAACAGGAAAGGGCCTTCCCCAAACTGTTGCCACAAAGTTGGAAGCACAGAATTGTCTAGAACATCATTGTATGCTGTAGCATTAAGATTTCCCTTCACTGGAACTAAGGGGCCTAGCCCAAACCATGAAAAACAGCCCCAGACAATTATTCCCACTCCACCAAACTTTACAGTTGGCACTATGCATTGGGGCAGGCATTCTCTTGGCATCCGCCAAAACCCAGATTTGCACATCAGACTGCCATGGTAAAGCGGGATTCTTCATTCCAGAGAACGCGTTTCCACTGCTCCAGAGTCCAATTGCGGCAAACTTTACACCACTCCAGCCGACGCTTGTTATTGCGCATGGCGATCTTAGGCTTGTGTGCGGCTGCTCGGTCAAGGAAGCCCATTTTATGAAGCTACCGCCCAACAGTTCTTGTACTGATGTTGCTTCCAGAGGAAGTTTGGAATTCGGTGGTGTTGCAACCGAGGACAGACGATTTATATGCGCTACGCACTTCAGATCTCGTGGCCCCGTTCTGTGAGCTTGTGTGGCCTACCACTTCGCGGTTGGGCCGTTGTTGCTCCTAGATGTTTCCACCTCCACAATAATAGCACTTCCAGTTGACCAGGGCAGCTCTAGCAGGGCAGACATTTGGCGACCTGACTTGTTGGAAAGGCGGCATCCTATGACGGTGCCACATTGAAAGTCACTGAGCTAGCTCTTCAGTAAGACCATTTTACTGTCAGTGTTTGTCTATGGAGATTGCATGGCAGTGTGCTCGATGTTGTACACCTGTCAGCAATGGGTGTGGCTAAAATAGCTGAATTCACTCATTTGAAGGGGTGTCCACATACTTCTGTATAAATAGTGTATTTCTTTTCAAATATATTATTATTATTATTATTTTTAAATATGCATGCTAACAAAGTACTACTGAATTCCCATAGCAGACGCTAGCAAAATATTAGCAAGCGCAAGCGAACATTAAACAAATTGCAACGACTAAAGACACCCCAGCTCATGAAGTTGTATAACTATCTCAAAAGGTTTGCTGCACTCACAAAACAATTATCAGACAGCAGGGAACTTGATCCAGGAGTGGATTGACTGTCTTTTGCTGTAACCAAGAAACTTTATCTTTTAAGCTCGTGACTTAGCTAGCAAGTTAGCAAACCAAATGCATTGCTGGAGACCTTTTTTTTGTCAGCACATCTTAGATAGTGGAACTTATATATTGAACAAACATATAAACAGAACATGCAGCATTTTCAACGATTTTGCATTTTCAACGATTAAAAAAATAATTCATTTGTCCCTAATCTATGGATTTCACATGACTGGGCAGGGGTGCCGCCTTGGGTGGGCCTGGGAGGGCCAAAACTTGAGACATCTGTGTCATTATGCTGTGTGACAAACTGCACATTTTATTGGCCTTTTATTGTCCCCAGCATAAGGTGCACCTGTGTAATGATCATGCTGTTTAATCAGCTTCTTGATATAACACACCTGCCAGGATGTATTATTTTGTCAAAGGAGAAATGCCCACTAACAGGGATGTATACACATTTGTGCACAGAATTTGAGAGAAATATGCTTTTTGTGCATTTGGAACATTTCTGGGACCTTTTATTTCAGCTCATGAAACATGGGACCAACACTTTACATGTTGCAATTATGTTTTTGTTCAGTATAGTTAGAAGATATTTAGCTGGCGAACGTTAGTAGTGAATTTCAAGTGTAACTTGATCCGCTCTCTTGCGCTGCGCAACAGTGGGTCGTCGCGTCAGGAAAGCTTCCGTTTGCACGGTGTGCTCTTTGTAAACAAACCTACTATGTGACTGGCTCAATCAGCTGCTTTGGGGAACAGTTGAAAAAATTGACGCAACAGCTGAAATGAGGAACGTGATCTGCTTCGTCTTTTCACCTAGGGCACAAGTTGACTGCAGGTATTCATTAGAAAATATTCAATATATTCACATTCATGAAAAAATAAGCTAAAAATCTTTTGAGCTATTGAAAATCCTACTGTGGGTATTTAAAAATACCCTGGTATATGGTATATACATTATACAGCCCAAGTCTAATGCATACCCTACTATACCATGAGACTTCTGTCTTCATCACTTGAAAAGATTAAAGGTTGCATTTGATAGTTAAAAAACCTTTTAACCTTTTAACCTCAATTATTAAAAAAAAAATGTGTAAACTGCATAAAACATTTTTTTCGCATTTGTTGTAAACGTTCACACTAGTAGCCTTTTAAACGCTAATTTACATAATTTGAGGTGCGTGTGTTGTGCCCGCCAACGGTTAAGACACAGCATACTCTTGAATACAGGGTGGGTGTAATTTCAATATAGTTCATAGAATGGACCTATCCGTTCAGAGCACTGCGATTTAGCTGGTACGCCATTCCAATTACTACCACAATGATGGCCGCCGGTCCACCCACTGTCAAAGGTCAATGGGAATGTATATTCTATTATCTATATTTCTATGATTTCAAATCAGATGAAAATGGAGATTATGAATATGGAGATGTGTCAATGTTTGATTTTATGATGTATTTTTTTATCTATGTATAGCCTGCCCAAGGACTGTGGACGACAGCTTACTAGCTAATTCCGAAACTATACTGTGTGAGATGTTGATTATCGTGCTTCTGTGGTAATGTGTCTGATTTTAATATCCTCCGTGAGCAGTTTGGATAACAAATTCCCCCTCCCTGTAGATTCCACATGACCCGTGTGTTTCAGTGTGTAGTGGAGGTGTTGTGTGTTTGTGTCTGTGAGTTTATTTTTCTGCGTTTGGTTCTCTGCGTGTGTATGTTTCTATATATGTGTGTGTGTGTGTTTATTTCTCTGTTAGTGTGTCCCTCAAGGTGTTATGTTAGTGTAGTTGTTAATGAACTCTTCTGGGTTCATCAGACAATGTTTCTGTTGCAGAATAACTTCCTGTCAGGCCGCGTGGGCCTCCCTCACACTTCCTGTTCTCTTCCTGTTTCTGAAGCTGCTGAGCAACTCTCTCTCTGTTGTCAGCGCATGCAACAGTGCGCACACAGTCAGAGCATTATTTGAATGTTCACAGGTTTTGAAAGACCGTCTGTTGAGAGTCAGTTGGATCATTTGCATCCTATTGATATCAGATGTCATCCCAGTCAATCAGGTTACCTAAAAAGAGAGGGCTTTTTCAAAGCCATTTAATTTCTTAAAAGATACAGTTTACAGATCATCTCACATTCCGATCGGACTTTTACATTGATTTACACAGACTGAGTTGTCAGTAGGTTATGTGGAATGTAGCCTTTCAGATCACGATATATGTAGCCCAGGCCTAGATATTTGAGCAATAAGGTCCGAGCTGGTGTGGTATATTTAAGCAATAAGGCACCTCGGGTTTTGTGGTATATGGCCAATATATCACGCTGAAGGGCTGTTCTTGCGCACAACGCATCGCGGAGTGTCTGGATACAAGCCTTAACTGTGGTATATTGGCCATATGCCACAAAACCCAGAGGTGCCTTATTTCTATTATAAACTGGTTACCAACGTAATTAGAGCAGTAAAAATAAATGTTTTGTCATACCTGTGGTATACGTTCTGATATAACACTGTTGTCAGACAGTCAGCATTCAGTGCTCAAACCACCCAGTTTATAATTGTCACACCCTGACCATAGTTTGCTTTGTATGTTTCTATGTTTTGGTTGGTCAGGGTGTGATCTGAGTGGGCATTCTATGTTGGATGTCTTGTTTGTCTATTTCTATGTCTGGCCTGATATGGTTCTCAATCAGAGGCAGGTGTTAGTCATTGTCTCTGATTGGGAACCATATTTAGGTAGCCTGGGTTTCACTGTGTGTTTGTGGGTGATTGTTCCTGTCTCTGTGTTTGCACCAGATAGGGCTGTTTAGGTTTTCGCACGTTTATTGTTTTTGTTAGTTTATTCATGTATAATGTCTTTATAAATTAAACATGAATAACCACCACGCTGCATTTTGGTCCGCCTCTACTTCACCTAAAGAAAACCGTTACAGAATCACCCACCACAACAGGACCAAGCAGCGTGGTAATGGGCAGCAGCAGGAGCAGCGTAATAAGGATTTCTGGACTTGGGAAGAAATCCTCGACGGGAGAGGACCCTGGGCAAAGCCAGGGGAGTGTCGCTGCCCCAAGGTGCAGCAGGAGAAACGGCAGCAGGAGCAGCGAGAGGAATGGACATGGGAGGACGGTTTGGCCGGCAGGAATATGGACTATACTACTTGGGAGGAAATAGACAGGTGGGCGGTCGACCCAGGGAGAGTGCCGGAGCCCGCCTGGGATTCGATGGAGCAGTGTGCGGAGGGTTACAGGAGAATGAGGTTGGCGAAGCAAGCACGGCGGCGCGGACGGAAGCCCGAGAGTCAGCCCCAAAAATGTATTGGGGGGGGCACAGGGGGAGTGTGGCAGAGTCAGGAGTCAGGCCTGAACCCCGTTTATCGTGAGGAGCCAAGGAGGAGCTCAGAACCAGAGCTGGTGTTGGAGGTGAGCGAAGCAGAGACTGTGAAGGAGTTAATGGGGAAATTGGAGGAGAGAGATATGAGGGAGTTGCTGTGTTGGTGCATGAGACACGGAATTCGCCCGACGGAGCGTGTCGAGGATTTGATGACACCTGGGTCAGCTCTCCATACTCGTCCTGAGGTGCGTGCTAGTTGTCTGGTGAAGACTGTGCCAGCCTCACGCACCAGGCCTCCTGTGCATCTCCCTAGCTTTGCACGTCCTGTGCCATCTCAGCACTACAGTGCTCTTAGCAGTGCTAACCGTGGCGAGCGTGGTGCTGGTCAGGCACCATGTTATGCGGTGGTTCGCACGGTGTCCCCAGTACGCGTGCTTAGCCCGGTGCGATACATCCCAGCTTCCCACATCTGCCGGGCTAGGGTGAAGATCCAGCCAGGGCGGTTGGTGCCAGCCCTGCTCTCAAGATATCCAGTACGCCTTCACGGTCCGGTCCATCCAGGGCCACCTCCACACACCAGCCCTCCGGTGGCAGCTTCCCGCACCAGGCTTCCTGTGCGTGTCCTCGGCCCAGTACCACCAGTGCCAGCACCACCTAAAGAAAACCGTTACAATAATGGCCAATATACCACGCCTAACGGCTGTTCTTATGCAAGACGCAAAGCAGACTGCCTGGATACAGCCTTTAGCAGTGGTATATTGGCCATATAGCACAAACCCCTGAGGTGTCTTGCCTTATTGCAATTATAAACTGGTTACCAACATACAGTAGTATATCACAAAAGTGAGTACACCCCTCACATTTTTGTAAATGTGTACACCCCTCACATATTTGAGTATATCTTTTCATGTGACAACGCTGAAGAAATTACACTTTGCTACAATGTAAAGTAGTGAGTGTACAGCTTGTATAACAGTGTAAATTTGCTGTCCCCTCAAAATAACTCAACACACAGCCATTAATGTCTAAACCGCTGGCAACGAAAGTGAGTACACCCCTAAGTGAAAATGTCCAAATTGGGCCCAATTAGCCATTTTCCCTCCCGGTGTCATGAGACTCGTTAGTGTTACAAGGTCTCAGGTGTGACTGGGGAGCAGGTGTGTTAAATTTGGTGTCATCGCTCTCACACTCCCTCATACTGACTGGTCACTGGAAGTTCAACATGGCACCTCATGGCAAAGAACTCTCTGAGGAGCTGAAAAAAAGAATTGTTGCTCTACATAAATATGGCCTGGGCTATAAGAAGATTGCCAAGACCCTGAAACTGAACTGCAGCACGGTGGCCAAGACCATACAGCGGTTTAACTGGACAGGTTCCACTCAGAACAGGCCTCGCCATGGTCGACCAAAGAAGTTGAGTGCACATGCTCAGCGTCTTTGGGAAATAGACGTATGAGTGCTGCCAGCATTGCTGCAGAGGTTGAAGGGGTGGGGGGTCAGCCTGTCAGTGCTCAGACCATACACCGTACACTGCATCAAATTGGTCTGCATGGCTGTCGTCCCAGAAGGAAGCCTCTTCTAAAGATGATGCACAAGAAAGCCCGCAAACAGTTTGCTGAAGACAAGCGGACTAAGGACATTGATTACTGGAACCATGTCCTGTGGTCTGATGAGACCAAGATAAACTTATTTGGTTCAGATGGTGTCAAGCGTGTATGGCGGCAACCAGGTGAGGAGTACAAAGACAAGTGTGTCTTGCCTACAGTCAAGCATGGTGGTGGGAGTGTCATGGTCTGGGACTGCATGAGTTCTGCCGGCACTGGGGAGCTACAGTTCATTGAGGGAACCATGAAGGCCAACATGTACTGTGACATACTGAAGCAGAGCTTGATCCCCTCCTTTCGGAGACTCGGCCGCAGGGCAGTATTCCAACATGATAACGACCCCAAACACACCTCCAAGACGACCACTGCCTTGCTAAAGAAGCTGAGGGTAAAAGTGATGGACTGGCCAAGCATGTCTCCAGACCTAAACCCTATTGAGCATCTGTGGGGCATCCTCAAATGGAAGGTGGAGGAGTGCAAGGTCTCTAACATCCACCAGCTCCGTGATGTCGTCATGGAGGAGTGGAAGAGGACTCCAGTGGCAACCTGTGAAGCTCTGGTGAACTCCATGCCCAAGAGGGATAAGGCAGTGCTGGAAAATGATGGTGGCCACACAAAATATTGACACTTTGGGCCCAATTTGGACATTTTCACTTAGGGGTGTACTCTCTTTTGTAGCCAGCGGTTTAGACATTAATGGCTGTGTGTTGAGTTATTTTGAGGGGACAGCAAATTTACACTGTTATACAAGCTGTACACTCACTACTTTACATTGTAGCAAAGTGTCATTTCTTCAGTGTTGTCACATGAAAAGATATACTCAAATATTTACAAAAATGTGAGGGGTGTACTCACTTTTGTGATATACTGTACATATAACAGTAAACAAGTAGTTTTGCGTCATACCCATGGTAAATTGTCTGAAACATTTGTTTTGTTTTCAACTTTCATTTATGCACTTTCTTGCACTATGCATTTTGGGGCACCATGATGTTTTAACCAAGGCCCTTCTACCCCGATTGCTCAGTTTGGCCATACGGCCAGCTCTAGGAAGAGTCTTGGTGGTTCCAAACTTGCATTCAAGCCTCAGTTTTGGACAGCGTGCGGGTCTCCATCTCTTCATATATTCTCTAATATACTCACAACTGAAATGCTGTTTCAGCCAATCAGCATCGAAGACCCAAACTACCTGGTTTATATACAGCGCATTCGGAAAGTATTCAGACCCCATGACTTTATGAGTTTATGTTACAGCCTTATTCTAAAATTGATGAGAAAAACATGTATTTAACATGTTTAAAAAAACATATTTAACATGTATTTAATCTACACACAATACCCCATAATGACAAAGTGACAACAGGTTTTTTGAAATGTTTGTAAATGTATTATAAATAAAATAAATTAAAAAACGGATTTACATAATTATTCAGAAACTTTGCTATGAGACTCAAAATTGAGCTCAGGCGCATCCTGTTTCCATTGATCATCCTTGAGATGTTTCTACAACTTGATTGGAGTCCACCTGTAGTAAATTCAATTGATTGGACATGATTTGGAAAGGGAAACACCTGTCTATATAAGGTCCCACCGTTGACAGTGCATGTCAGAGCAAAAACCAAGCCATGAGGTTGGAGGAATTGTCCATAGAGCTCCCAGACACAATTGTGTCTAGGCACCGATCTGAGGAAGATTACCAAGAAATGTCTGCAGCATGGAAGGTCCCCAAAAACACAGTGGCCTCCAAAATTCTTAAATAGAAGAAGTTTGGAACCACCAAGACTCTTCCTAGAGCTGGCCGTATGGCCAAACTGAGCAATTGGGGGAGAATGGCCTTGGTCAGGGAGGTGATCAAGAACCTGATGGTCACTCTGACAGAGCTCCTCTGTGGAGATGGGAGAACCTTCCAGAAGGACAACCATCTATGCAGTACTCCACCAATCAGGCCTTTATGGTAGAGTGGCCAGATGGAATCCACTCCTCAGTAAAAGGCACATGACAGCCCACTTGGAGTTTGCCAAAAGGCACCTAAAGGACTCAGAACACGAGAAACAAGATTCTTTGGTTTATTGAAACCAAGAGTGAACTGCTGAATGCCAAGCGTCATGCCTGGAGGAAAACTGGCACCATCCCTACAGTAAAGCATGGTGGTGGCAGCATCATGCTGTGGGGATGTTTTTCAGTGGCAGGGACTGGGAGACTTGTCAGGATTGAGGGGAAAGGTAAACGGAGCAAAGTACAGCAAGATCCTTGATGACAATCTGCTCCAGAGCGAGGGTTCACCTTCCAACAGGACAATGACCCTAAGCACACAGCCAAGACAATGCAGGAGTGGCTTCGAGACAAGTCTCTGAATGTCCTTGAGTGGCCCAGCCAGAGCCCGGACTTGAACCCGATCGAACATCTATGGAGAGACCTGAAACTAGCTGTTCGGCACTCCCCATTGAACCTGAGAGCTTGAGAGGATATGCAGAGAATAATGGGAGAAACCCCCCAAATACAGGTGTGCCAAGCTTGAAGCGCCATTCCCAAGAAGACTTGAGGCTGTAATCGCTGCCAAAAGTGCTTCAACAAAATATTGAGTAAAGTGTCCGAATAGTTATGTAAATGTGATATTTCAGTTGTTTAATTTTTTTTGTGTGTCAAATTGAAAAAAAAAAACTGTTTTTGCTTTGTCATTACGGGGTATTGTGTGTAGATGAGGGAGAAACTATTCAATCCATTTTTAGAACAAGGCAGTAACGTATCTAAATGTTGAGAAAGTCAACGGGTCTGAATAGTTTCCAAATATAAGAGAATCACTTATAATGTAGAGAGGATGTATGCATTTGAATGACCTGTTGATGAGTGTGAGGTTACACCCAGCTGTGTAGCATGGGGTGGTGGTGGTGGTGGTGGTGGTGGTGGTGGTGGTGGTGGTGGTGGTGGTGGTGGGGCAGTTCTTTAGGACAGAAGACCGTTATCTGTGGATTGGCTAGCTCAGCACAAAGAACTGCAGCTAGTTAATGACATCAGGGCCATTCACTGTCTGCTGTGGTCCCTCTGGCCTGAAAAGAAGGAGAGAGGGGGTGATAAAGGGAAGGAAATAGAATAGGTGAGCGGGGGGAGTGAAAATGTGAGGAGGTGCTCTGTTCAACTCTCTCAAAGAGTGCAGTGTATAAAGTCAGAACATCTGCTGTCTCAGCCACTGTCTGACACCAAGGGAGTACCCCAAGGCTTGATCCTGACCCCACACTCTTCTCAATTTACATCAACAACATAGTTCAGGCAGTAGGAAGCTCTCTCATCCATTTATATGGAGATGATAGTCTTATACTCAGCTGGCCCCTACCTGGATTTTGTGTTAAACGCTCTACAACAAAGCTTTCTTAGTTTCCAAAAAAGCTTTCTCTACCCTTAACCTTGTTCTGAACACCTCCAAAATAAAGGTAATGTGGTTTGGTAAGAAGAATGCCCCTCTTCCCACCAGTGTGATTACTACCTCTGTGGGTTTGGAGCTTGAGATAGTCACCTCATACATGTACTTGGGAGTATGGCTAGATGGTGCACTGTCCTTCTCTCAGCACATATCAAAGCTGCAGGCAAAGGTTAAATCTAGACATGGTTTCCTCTATCTTAATTGCTTCTCTTTCACCCCAGCTGCCAAACTAACCCTGATTCAGATGACCATCCAACCCATGCTAAATTACGGAGATGTAATTTATAGATTGGTAGGTAAGGTTGCTCTCGAGCGGCTATATGTTCTTTATCAATCGGCCATCAGATTTGCCACCAATGCTCCTTATAGGACACATCACCGCACTCTATGCTCCTCTGTAAACTGGTCATCTCAGTATACACGCTGCAAGTTGATGCTTATTTATAAAACCCTCTCAGGCCTCACTCCCCCCTATCTGAGATACCAACTGCAGCCCTCATCCTCCACATACAACACCCGTTCTGCCTGTCACATTCTGTTAAAGGTCCCCAAAGCACACACGTCCCTGGGTCGCTCCTCTTTTCAGTTTGCTGCAGCTAGCGACTGGAACGAGCTGTAAAAAACACTCAAACTGGACAGTTTTTTTTTATCTCCATCTCTTCATTCAAAGACTCAATCATGGACACTCTTACTGACAGTTGTGGCTGCTTCGTGTGATGAATTGTTGTCTTTACCTTCTTGCCCTTTGTGCTGTTGTCTGTGCCCAATAATGTTTGTACCCTGCTTTGTGCTGCTGCCATGTTGTGTTGCTACTATGCTGTGTTATCATGTGTTGCCGCCATGCTATGTTGTCTCTCTTTATGTAGTGTTGTGGTGTCTCTCTTGTCGTGATATATGTGTTGTCCTATATTTTTTAAAATATATTTTACATTTTTAATCCCAGCCCCCATTCTCGCTGGAGGCCTTTTTGCCTTTCGGTAGGCCGTCATTGTAAATAAGCATTTGTTCTTAACTGACTTGCCTAGTTAAATTTAAGAGGAAATAAAAATAAAGAGGAGAGTGAGCACTGTGTGTTTAAAGAATAGACAGAGCGGGGCAGGGAGGTTAGAAGGAGAGAGAGTCAATTGTGGATGTCCTCCTTTGTGTAACTGTTGCTGCTCTCTTGGTTGCGAGTCCCTATTAGGAAGAATGGATTGGTTGTCACAGATTTTTTTTTTTGAAATGGGAAAAATAGAAGAGTGATAGAAAGAAGGAAGTGTCCTCCACAAAGGGGACAGTGTAGAAAGTAAACATCAGTCCTCAGTTTTTTTTATTGGTGTGTTTTGCGTGTTGCATTCATTGTATCCAACGTGTGCTAACGTTGTACGTGTGTCGGCCAATTGAATGAGCGTCAATGTGTTGCGTGTATAATTTTGAGGTTCGCAGCTGCACCCAATCGCTGGTTCTTCCAAACAGAGAACCTACTTAGAGAAAGATTAAAGACAGTTGCCTCTTGAGCGTCTAGGCCTCAGGTGTAGAGTCTAATCTAGAACCACAGAAGTGTCAGGAGACTTAAATGGGTTCATGATTTTCCAGAGAACTCTCCTCTGTTCTATTTTACCGTGTCTGACTGTCACTCTGTTATATGCTATAAAAGTGACAAGCCATTTACCAAGAAGTAGCCTTGTAGTTTTTTAACTTTGTAGGCTTTTTGAATGTTTTTCAATGGACAAAAACATAACGGTTTTCAAGCCAAATACTTCAGGTTGGGCACTTGCAGAAGTAAATTAATCCACAAATGCAAATATATTTTTTTATACAACAAAAATTCCAGTGTGTCAGAAGTTTACATACACTAAGTTGACTGTGCCTTCAAACAGCTTGGAAAATTCCAGAAAATTATGTCATGGCTTTAGGAGCTTCTGTTAGGCTAATTGACATCATTTGAGTCAATTGGAGGTGTACCTGTGGATGTATTTCAGGGCCTGCCTTCAAACTTAGTGCCTCTTTGCTTGACATCATGGGATAATCAAAAGAAATCAGCCAAGACCTCAGAAAAATAATTGTAGACCTCCACAAGTCTGGTTCATCATTGGCAGCAATTTCCAAACGCCTGAAGGTACCACGTTCATCTGTACAAACAATAGTACGCAAGTATAAACACCATGGGACCAGGTAGCCGCCATACCGCTCAGGAATGAGACGCTTTCTGTCTCCTAGATGAACGTACTTTGGTGCGAAAAGTGCAAATCAATCCCAGAACAACAGCAAAGGACCTTGTGAAGATGCTGGAGGAAACGGGTACAAAGTATCTATAGCCACAGTAAAAGGAGTCATATATAGACATAACCTGAAAGGCCACTAAGCAAGGAAGAAGCCACTGCTCCAAAACCGCCATAAAATAGCCAGACTACAGTTTGCAACTGCACGTGGGGACAAAGATCGTACTTTTTGGAGAAATTTACTCTGATTTGATGAAACAGAAATGGAGCTGTTTGGCCACAATGACCATCGTTATGTTTGGAGGAGAAAGGGGGAAGCTTGCAAGCTGAAGAGCACCACCCCAACCGTGAAGCACAGGTGTGGCAGCATCCTGTTGTGGGGGTGCTTAGCTGCAGGAGGGACTGGTGCACTTAACAAAATAGATGGCATCATGAGGTAGGAAAATTATGTGGATTTATTGAAGCAACATCTCAAGACATCAGTCAGGAAGTTAAAGCTTGGTCACAAATGGGTCATCCAAATGGACAATCACCCAAAGCATACTTCCAAAGTTTTGTCAAAAAAATGGCTTAAGGACAACAAAGTCAAGGTATTGCAGTGGCCATCACAAAGCCCTGACCTCAATCCTACAGAAAATGTGTGGGCAAAACTGAAAAAGCATGAGCGAGCAAGGAGGCCTACAAACCTGACTCAATTACACCAGCTCTGTTAGGAGGAATGGGCCAAAATTCACCCAACTAATTGTGGGAAGCTTGTGGAAGGCTACCCAAAACGTTTGACCCAAGCTAAACAATTTAAAGGCAATGCTACCATAAATTAATTGAGTGTATGTAAACTTCTGACCCACTGGGAATGTGATGAAAGAAATAAAAACTGAAATAAATCATTCTCTCTACTATTTCTCGGACATTTCACATTCTTAAAATAAAGTGGTGATCCTAACTGACCTAAGACAGGGAATTTTACCAGGATTAAATATCAGGAATTGTGAAAAACTGAGTTTTTAAATGTATTTGGCTAAGGTGTATATACAGTGCCTTGCGAAAGTATTCGGCCCCCTTGAACTTTGCGACCTTTTGCCACATTTCAGGCTTCAAACATAAAGATATAAAACTGTATTTTTTTGTGAAGAATCAACAACAAGTGGGACACAATCATGAAGTGGAACGACATTTATTGGATATTTCAATTTTTTTTACCAAATCAAAAACTGAAAAATTGTGTGTAGTATGAATAAATGTATCAAAATAATGTTTTTAATGAAAATATGTTAATCATGATTTGAATATATTGTAGAACAGATCTACTGCTTCTTAGACTTGCTTTCAATGAGAATGACAGCTCTATAAATCACATTTCTATATGAATTTGATTTGGTCACCCCAAAAGTTGCATATTGCAGCTTTAACAAGTAATATTTGTTTTTCTAAAAAAGATAGGGGTAAAAATGTAAGAGGGCAATCCATAAGCGCAGACAAAGGATATCCTCTGCATGGAGGAATGGTCTAAGATCAACCACATGAAACATTTTAGAAAAAGGTTCAGTGCCATTACCCTCACATGGTGAGGTATTGAAAGGTATTGAAAACAGGGGTGGCAATCATTTGTATCCTTATCTTTTTTTAGAAGAAAGAAAAAGGTGGTGATATAATTGTCAAGCCCATTCAAAAGATTAAGGGACATGACCCGGAAGTAAACGTAAGGGGTTACTTTCACAGGGTATAGGGCTGCTAGGACAGGATTGAATGGCCTACACTCCTTTATTTAAATGCAGTCTCTCTCTTTCTCACAGCTCCCCCTCTCACTTTCTGTCTCTCTCTCTGTCTCTCTGTCTCTCTCTTACTCTCAAAGAGACACACACACCTCTCCTTCATGCTCGAGCGGGTGACTCTGGCACTGCGCCGGACTGTCCAGGACTTTTTGGGCCCAGCAGGACCTGGCCTCACACACACACACACACACACACCCTTGTTCTCTGGCCTAGCTTCACACACACATGCACAAACGCACACACACACATACACACCACATGAAATAACTGTATGTATGCCTGCATTTTTTTCCACTCCACTGAACTCCTCCCCCAACTCAACCCTGACCCAGACAAGCAGACCCCGAGTTCTCCTTCCATCCCTTCCTCCTCCCCCATTCTCTCCGCTTCTCCCTCCCCTCTAATCTTCTACTGGTTTCTTATGTAGAGCTGTAGTCTGACAGCAGTGTGACAGTAGGCTGAATGAGCTGGCTCTCTGGCTGTAACAAACACTTTAACAAAATGTGTGTGAGGCAAGGTTGTGCTCAATTCAGAATTTAATTGAGAATGCCTCATTAATTCCATTTCAATTCTTGAATTTGAATTGAAGTAGTCAACAGGGCACAGAGTTGCAATTTTAATGAAATGAAATATAATTGGATCCAATGAAATTCAAATGCCTATTCGAATATATATTGAGTGTAGCCTATTCAAATCTCCATCTTGTATATAAAGCATCAGACATGATGTTATATACTGTAAATGCAAATAAAATATTGATGAAACAATTAGATTTTCAGGACAAACTCTTAAAATGAGTGATTAAAAAAAAAGGAAAATAAAAACTGTATGTGAATATGCTAAGTTATGGGGAAGAATGCATTTTCCGGAATGCATCAGGCGGCAGGGTAGCCTAGTGGTTAGAGTGTTGGACTAGTAACTGGAAGGTTGCAAGTTCAAACCCCCGGCTGACAAGGTACAAATCTGTCGTTCTGCCCCTGAACAGGCCGTTAAACCCACTGTTCCTAGGCCGTCATTGAAAATAAGAATTTGTTCTTAACTGACTTGCCTAGTTAAATAAAGGTAATCCCCCCCCCCCCAAAAAAACTTGAGTTGACCCTAAAGCCTTCAAAAAGAAGCTGAACAAATGGTTGGTGGAAATATAATAATTAGCTATTCTAACCAAAAGAGTATATGAACATTGTTTCCAGAGAAAAGTGAATTATTCTTTGGTATCTGGAAGTGTGACTTGTCAGATTCAATGAAACTAACATGTTCTATGACTGAGTGGAATTTATTTGAATTGCACTGAATTCAATTATTGTTCCTGTCATTTCAAAAATGCAGAATTGAGCACAACCATGGTGTTAGGATGAGGCCAGCTGGTCCATAAGCACCTCCAGCGCTAAGTAGCTTACTTGTTGCTAGAGCATGTGGATTTGTGTGTGTGTGCATTTTCTTTATTATTGTGTGTTTGAGTATTTGCTAGTTTTTTAAAGTTTTTGTTATCTGTGTGTTTTTGTGTGTGCTGCGTTTTTTTTTCAGATTGTTGCCAGAGATATTGTGTGTGATAGAGAGGGATAGAGAGGGATTTGTGTGTCATATAGCAAAGCTTGAAAAAGACTGATTTCAGCAGAAAATCCTGTCTGTGCCATTGTAGTACACACGTGATTAAAACCCAGCATCTGATCCAAAATAGTACTGCAATACTGGTGCTTGTAGCCAATACCTATGTAGGTTTTGAATTGCTTGTTTGTGGTTCATATGTCCCTTTTCCATGCTGATGTGGCGCCAGAGGGGATGGATTCCTCTTTTTTTAACCTTTATTTAACTAGGCAAGTCAGTTAAGAACAAATTCTTATTTTCAATGACAGCCTAGGAACAGTGGGTTAACTGCCTGTTCAGGGGAAGTACGACAGATTTGGACCTTGTCAACTCAGGGATTTGAACTTGCAACCTTCCAGCCACTAGTCCATGCTCTAACCACTAGGCTACCCTGCCGCCCCACTTTTTACAGGCTCCTAACCAACTGTGTTATTTTTTGCATTGTTTGAAACTTATTTTGTACATAATGTTGCTGCTACCGTCTTTTATGACCAAAAAGAGATTCTGGATATCAGAACAGAGATTACTCAACTCGACCTGGATAAAGGTTTTTTTCTTTAATGAGAAGAAAAGACAGAAATACAGGGGGCAGAGATCGAGGTGCCTTGTGAGAATTCGTCGGCAAGGGGATAACTCGCCTCTACCATCTGTTCTTTTGGCCAACGTGCAATCACTGGATAATAAACTGGACGATCTCCGTTCGAGACTATCCTCCCAACGGGACATTACAAACTAATATCTTATGTTTCACTGAGTCCTGGCGACACGGATAATATATACATTTGATTGGGTTTTCCGTGCATCGGCAGGACAGAACAGCTACGTCTGGTAAGGTGGGGGGGGTCTATTTGTCAATAACAACTGGTGCACGATGTCTAATATTAAGGAAGTCTCGAGGCATTTACTCGCCTGTGGTAGAGTACCTCATGATAAGCTGTAGACCATACTATCTACCAAGAGAGTTCTCATCTCTATTTTTAGTAGCCATCTATCACCACCACAAACAGAAAACACTCAATGAGCTGTATAAGACCATAAGAAAACAAGAAAATGCTCATCCAGAAGCGGTTACTCCACACACAGAGATGCATACAAAGCTCTCCCTCACCCTCCATTTGGCAAATCTGACCATAATTCTATCCTCCTGATTCCTGCTTACAAGAAAAAACTAAAGCAGGAAGTACCAGTGACTCGCTTAATACGGAAGATTTCAGATGATATGGATGGTACGCTATTTTTCTCAGAGTATGCGCTGACCAACTGGAAAGTGTCTTCACTGACATTTTCAACCTCTCCCTGACCGAGTCTGTAATACCTACATGTTTCAAGCAGACCACCATAGTCCCTGTGCCTAAGAAAGCCAAGGTAACTTGCCTAAATGACTACCGCCCCGTAGCACTCACGTCGGTAGCCATGAAGTGCTTTGAAAAGATCCACAGATGACACAATTTCAATCAAACTCCACACTGCTCCTTCCAACCTGGACAAAAGGAACACCTATGTGAGAATGACGGCCCGCCCCCAGGTGGTAAGGGTAGGCAACAACACATCTGCCACACTGATCCACAACACTGGGGCCCCTCAAGGGTGCGTGCTTAGTCCCCTCCTGTACTCCCTGTTCACCCACGACTGTGTGGCGAAGCATGACTCCCAACACCATCACTACGTTTTTTGACGACAACAGCTGTAGACCTGATCACTGACAACGATGAGACAGCCTATAGGGAGGAGGTCAGAGACCTGGCAGTGTGGTACCAGGACCACAACCTCTCCTTCAACGTGAGCAAGAAAAGGAGCTGATTGTGGACTATGGGAAAAAGAGGGTCGAACAGGCCCCCATTCACGTCGACGTGGCTGTAGTGAGAGTTTCAAGTTTTGGTTTCCACATCACCAACAAACTATCATGGTCCAAATAAACCAAGACAGTCGACAACACCTTTTTTCCCTCGGGAGACTGAAAAGATTTGACATGGGTCCCCAGATCCTCAGAAAGTTCTACAGCTGCACCATCGAGAGCATCTTGACCGGTTGCATCACCGCCTGGTATGGCAACTGCTCAGCATCTGACCGTAAGGCGCTACAGAGGGTAGTGCGTATGGTCCAGTACATCACTGGGGCCAAGGTTTCTGCCATCCAGAACCTATATACCAGGTGGTGTCAGAAAAAAGCCCTAAAAATTGTCAGAGACTCCAGCCACCCTATTCTCTGTTCTCTCTGCTACTGCACGACAAGCGGTACCGGAGTGCCAAGTCTAGGCCCAAAAGGCTCCTTAACAGCTTCTACCCCCAAGCCATAAGACTGCTGAACAATTAATCAAATGGCCACTCAGACTATTACCTCAATTAACCTGTACCCCCGCAGATTGACTCGGTACCGGTACCCCCTGTATATAGCCTCGTTATTTTATTGTTACTTTTTATTTATTCAGTTTATTTAGTAAATATTTTCTTAACTCCATTTCTTGAACTGAATTGTTGGTTAAGGGCTTGTAAGTAAGCATTTCACTGCAAGGTGCAATACCTGTTGTATTCGGCACATGTGACATCACATTTGCTATGACGGACTGTGACGTTTGTATTACACACAGTTGTGTGTATGTCTGTTCGGATGAGTGTGACAGTGAGTATTTTAAGCTGAGGGGCTGAATTTGGAGGTGTGTGTATGCTGTTCGATGCAGCTTTAGGCACTGACCGGGAGGGAGGCTACGCTAAATCTCCAGACAAGCAGATATACAGGAAGGCTAGCACTTACTCTACCCCCTGGAGAGGGGGTAGGGTAAGTGGAGTTCAAACAAGTGGAGTTTCAAGCTACGAAGGGTCACTGCAGGCTAGACAGCTGCACAAACACTACTGCGTGTGTGACTATCGCACAGATGGGCTTTCAGGCAGATAAGTGTGATTACGTTTGTTAGAGATGAGAGATATTCTCTTGCTCAGCCAACCAGCCCTCCAGCCATGCCGGTGTGTGTGTGTGTGTCTGTGTCGGTGTGTATCTCTCTTTGTGTGTATGTGTCTGTTATGGAAGCCAGTCAATGAGGGCAATGGATAGTTTTAATGAAGCCAATCATAGTTATACTGTGCATTCGGAAAGTATTCAGACCCCTTGACCTTTTCCACATTTTTGTTACATTACAGCCTTATTCTAAAATTGATTAAATTGTTTTTTCCCCCTCATCATTCTACACTCAATACCCCATAATGACTAAGCAAAACCAGGTTTTTAGACATTTTTGCAAATGTATTACAAATAAAAAATGGAATCACATTTACATAAGAATTCAGCACTTTTGCTATGAGACTCAGAATTGAGCATCCTGCTTCCATTGATCATCCTTGATGTTTCTACAACTTCTAGTCTACGTGTAGTAAATTGATTTGATTGGACATGATTTGGAACGGCACACACTTGTCTATGTAAGGTCCCACAGTAGATTGTGCATGTCAGAGCAAAAACCAAGCCACGCGGTTGAAGCAATTGTCCTTAGAGCCCCGAAACAGGATTGTGTTCGAGGCATGTGTGGAAAAAGTGTGGAAATGTCAAGGAGTCTGAATAGTTTCCGAATGTAATGTGCCTAACTGTTCACATTCACTGATCATTATAGGGCATACAGTTTATAGGGCAATGTATGATCTCTGTGTGTGCTCCATCTATCTTAGCGATATGCCTTCTGTTACACACACACACACACACACACACACACACACACACACACACACACAGATATCTCATTTAGATAGTGTAACTCTTCAATTAATCACAGAGTCTGAAATAGCCGCCTGTCCCTTTTTAATAGCCGGACAAAGGCACACATTTCAGCAAGTTAACGGCTGTTTAAAATAAACGCTGGTTATAAATGAATTGTTTACGAGGTAACCGTGAATTACCATGAATTGTTTAGGGGGTTCATGTTTGATTTGTTACATTAAATAATTCCGTAATGACTCAAATGTTTTTGCAATCATCCGTTTTTATCGCCAGTAAGAAACTGCTAGCCATTGACTGCTTAACAGCTGAGAACTGCTAGATAACTGGCAAGCACAAAAACAGTCATCAACTTTGGCTGGAATTAAATGATTAACTATGCAAATTAATGTGTCTGTTGTGTTCAGTGATTTAAGCAAATATAAGCCCGGGCTATCAATGGAAGTTTTACGGTAAGTATTCATACCCCTGAGTCAATCAACATTTGGCTGCGCTTACAACTGTGAGTCTTTCTGGGTAAGACTCTTTAAGAGCTTTGCGCACCTGAATTGTATTGCACTACACAGGGAATATGGTGTCTTTTGAGACCCAGCCATAGACTCAGACTTGGTCTTCCTGTCCGTCTACTGTGTAGAAGGATTGCTCATTTAACGTCCCTCCTTCCACTGCCCTTCCTCCCCCTCTCCCTTCCCCACTTCCCCCTATAGGAGTAATAGACTGAGGCTAGGGGGGTGGGTGGAGGAGTGTGAGTGTGTGAGTGTGTGTGTGTGTGTGTGTGTGTGTGTGTGTGTGTGTGTGTGTGTGTGTGTGTGTGTGTGTGTGTGTGTGTGTGTGTGTGTGTGTGTGTGTGTGTGTGTGTGTGTGTGTAAGAGTTGACCCAGAATCCTGGCTGAATCTGCTGATGTTGCTTTGTGGCTCTACAGACCAGTAGATCAGAGTTGGGCTACTCCTTCCGCTCCTCAGGGGGCTTGAGTGTGTCTTTCTTTCTTTCAAACCGGGGTTGAATTTATCACCAGGGAAACCAGGGCCCAAAATCATAGTCAGTCTCACCGTAGGAGTGCTGATCTAGGATCAGGTCCCTCATGTCTGTGTTGTCTTAATCATTATGACGACAAACAACAACAAAAAATATCCTAAATTAGCGCTCCTACGTGAGATGCTTCTTGAATATGGGCCCAGCTACACCATCCATTCATTGACACCTAATGGATCAAAATCAGTGCTGGAGACTAAAGAGAGAACCAGCTGTCGAGAATAGAATAGAACCAGCAGTTCTAGAATCCACTACAGTAGAACTATGGCTTGTTGCCATCAGCTTTTGGAACCCACATAGAGCTCTCTCAATGATGTGAATAAAATCCTCTTCCCTGGATGCTGGGATGCTACTTGGTTGAATAGGGTTAAGAGTGAAGAGGGCTACAGCTGTATACACAGCTTCACTGGTTTCTGTATAATAGTGATGACCTGGACATCTGTCCACCTAATCAGTGCTGTTAGACAGACAGTCGAGCTGGCTAATTTACAGATCAGTGGTTTGAGCATTTACTTAGAGGGGGGAGCATAGATAATGCAAATGGGAGAGACCGAGGGAGTAAATCGATGACGTCCTCCTTTTGTGATTCCATCTCTTCTTCTTTCAGTCCCCTAGTGAGAGCGATTATAACCAGACACACCTTTCCCTCCCATCCTCACATGTTTTCTGTTCAGTCTACACTGTATGTGTGAACTCTCCCCAGCCCGCATTCCAACCTGCTCTCGCCCACCCATCCCGGTCTGTCTGTCACCATAGACCTGTGAGAGAGACCTCCACTATCCCAGAGGGTTTAGCCTGATTCTGAACTCTGGGATTCTCTCTTGTTTTTGGCACGATTCTCTTTGGTTTTCTTGTCTTATTGTCTGTCCTTTAGAGTGACAAACCCTCACTGCCCCCATCTCTTTCCATGCCTGTCTATTCATGCATTCCTAAGGGAGGTCACATGATCTCTTCTATGTGATTCCAGTGTAGGTGGATGCAGGCTAATCGCTGTATTGTATGTAGAGTGACAGTGGTGGCCTAACGGCGACAGTGAAATGCGTGAGCAGTGCTAATCGCTAAGATGTAGTGTGGCTGTGGTCTCTGAGAGACTAGTTAGCTAGCGGTTGTGTGAAGGGTCTGAAAATTGATCGGGAGATTATAGGGTGTCTGGAATGTGTGTGTGTGAAGCATTCCTTGTGTCATACATGAAGCGTGTAGAAAGTACATAGCTTTTACTGCAGTCCATAGAGCCAGATTAGTTTGGTGGGTACGTGTGTTCGGTACCAGTCAAAGGCTCCAGAGTTCTCTCTTTAATTGTACTATTTTCTACATTGTAGAATAATAGTGACAACATCAAAACTATGAAATAACACATGGAATCATGTAGTAACCAAAAAAGTGTTAAGCAAATCAAAATATATTTTATATTTGAGATTGTTCAATGTAGCTAATACTTTGCCTTGATGACAGCTTTGCACACTCTTGGCATTCTCTCAACCAGCTTTAAGCGGTAGTTACCTGGAATGCATTTCAATCAGGTGTGCCTTATTAAAAGTTAAATTGTGGAATTTCTTTCCTTCTTAATGCGTTTGGGCCAATCAGTTGTGTTGTGACAATGTAGGGGTGGTATACAGAAGATAGCCCTATTTGGTAAAAGACCAAGTCCATGTTATGGCAAGAACAGCGCAAATAAGCATTACTTTAAGACACGAAGGTCAGTCAATGCGGAAAATGTGCAGTCGCAAAAACCATCAAGTGCAATGATAAAACTGGCTCTCATGAGGAGCGCCACAGGAATGAGAGTTACCTCTGCTGCAGAGGTACTAAAGGACACCAATAAGAAGAGGAGATTTATTGTGCCAAGAAACACAAGCAATGGACATTAGATGAGTGGAAATCTGTCCTTTGGTCTGGTGAGTCCAAATTTGATATTTTTGATTCCAGACGCTGTGTCCTTGTGAGACAAAGATTAGGTGAACGGATGATCTCTACAGGTGTGGTTCCCCCCGTGAAGCATGGAGGAGGAGGTGTGATGGTGTGGGGGTGCTTTGCTGGTGACAGTTGGATTTATTTAGAATTCAAGGCACACTTAACCAGTATGGCTACCACAGCACTCTGCAGAGATACGCCATCCCATCTGGTTTGCGCTTAGTGGGGCTGTCATTTGTTTTTCAACAGGACAATGACCCACAGGTGTGTGTGTGTGTATATCGGTTCAGTCAGTCTTTTGATAGATACATGGCAGTGTAATCTACCAGAGTGGCTGACGTGTGTGTAGTGTAGTGTATCGGTTCATAAGTCAGTCTTTTGTAGATTGCAGTGCCATGTATCTATCAGAGTGACTGGTGTGTGTGTGAATAAACTTCCATTTAATCAAAGTCATGGGTGGAGTACAGTAGAAAAACACAGACTGTATGGCTATAAAGCAGTTCTGATATTGTGGATATTGACAGAAAGTCCTAGATAACCTAACCCCTAAGAAGGGGACTCCATAGCGAAATGCTCTGATAGAAGTGCAAACCTATCCAGCCCAGCACAGCCTTGCACAGCCACAGCCCAGTGTCATCACACTGCATATTCTCTATCTATACCAAGAATGGGCTGGGGCTACTGACCCAATAATGTCGTTGGCAGGTCTGTGGTGCAGTGGGCAGACGGGGCAGCAGTGTGCCATGGTGGCAGACGAGACAGCAGGTCACCTCTCCAGGGTGCTCCCCCGTACCAGATGGTCATCCTAAATGTCCCCTCTGTGTCTTACTCTCCCCTCCCCTCTTCTTCTCTACTACCCTCTTTTTAAAAATGTCACCCTTGACTTGCCTAGTGAAAGGTTAAATAAAAAATGTAATGAATAAATAAACCCCCAATTGAGCCATTTTACCTCATTCTGCCCCCCCCCAACTGTCCCATTGCCCTTGACCTACTGCCCCATTTTCGATCTATCGCATGTACCCCCGTGTTGTATCTCCCCCTGCTCCACTACTATGCCCCTATTTCCTCACATGACTCTTGCACCTGTCCCCATGTGTACCCCTGAGTCCCCAACACATTCTGTGCCCATACCTCCTCCCCTTGTAACTCCCAATTGCATCCCTGTCCCCCACATGCACCTGTCCCTCTGTGACCCTGTTACCTACACTTGCGTCCCTCTTCACACCGACCTTCGTCACCTTCTCTGCCTCCCAGCTGTGGTCCCTCTTACATGCTCTAATAGAACCACTATAAACATTCTATCAATTCCACTTCTATGAATAAGGGTCTGTCCTGTCCATGGCTAGCTGGGCTGCCAGTCTGTCTGTTGCAGTTCTAGCCGTTCTCTAGCCGGCCTCTCTGGAGCTATGTTGAATACAGGTAGCCAGCTTTCTCCACGGGATATATGGGGGCTCCCTATGACCGTCTGTCTCTCTCTGTCCGTCCATCTGTTTACCATAGACAGTTTGAGTAATACGATGGATAATTTGAGGCTGAGGGTATGTCGATTAGAAGGCAGGGCGAACAAGAACTTTTCTACACTTTAGGGTAAGAGCAAAGCTTTTTTTGTTGTTGTTGCCAAACCTGAAACCGTCCTTCCTTCCTGTTCATGTGTGGTATGAATGTTACAATGACCTCTATAGTCAACCAGTCAGTGTTCTGTCCTGCTTCTATTGTGATCTATCTACTGAAGGCTTCTTCGGTTTCATCCCTTCGCACTGTCACTGATATGCCCTAAGCTCCCACCATGAGAATACACGAACCACCAACCGGGACAAGTCAACTCTCGGGCCTTTTCATCCAAACATCTGATGGAGGCTTAATGAATTCAGTTATTATTCTCCTTCTTAGAGAGAGACTTTTCAAAGGTGCATCACCACAGAGTTTCTAAGTAGACTATCAAGTACTCCATCATATCAGGTGAAGCTAGCGTGACAAAGCAGTTTTGACAGACAGAGGATCCCATGTTCACTTTCCTTATCAAGTCTTCTCTTTGTGTTCTGTGATAGCATGCTTTTAACACAGGCATTATTGCTGGGATATGAGGTAACACCAGGACCTGGTCTATTTTTTAAGAGTTTAAAAAGTTCAAAGTGTTTGTTAGGTGTTAAGCCTGTGTTAAAATATGCTTCAAATGATTAAAAGACATAAAAGCAACTTGCGATTGTGTTGAATTGTGTTTGGGGAAATACAGATTTAAAAAAGGTATTTAAAAAGTAGTGGTAATATTTTAATTCGGTACAGACGTTTGTAGGCGGCTTAACTTACCCCGTGTCCTTGTGCCAGAAGATAAGCTATGTTCTCGAAACTGTAATGTTTACATGAATTCTGATTTATTTCCAGGGATACACAACATCCTGAAATATATGTAGATTACTTTGTTAGAAAAAATACGATATTTGCCTTGACGGAGTGATGCTGAATGTCATTTTGTTTTATTTAAATGGCGGACGCCACTACTGCAGTTCTCTGTGCAGTTTGATAATAAAGATACAATCTAAACAATTTAAAGGGCTAGTTGGGGAAGTCACAATAACAACAAAAACTGTGAAAATACTTTCCTTTGGTTGGTTGTCGAATTCAAAATCTGTAAAAAAAAATAATACAACGATTGTGTAAATCACTCCGGATGAAATAAATAGATTTTGTGTTTGTTTTGACTCTATTCCCATCCATTCAAAGCTCATTATACTGAAATGCCTGGGGATTTTAAGTGCTGGAGTGGTGTCACTCTGTGTGTGTGTGTGTGTGTGTGTGTGTGTGTGTGTGTGTGTGTGTGTGTGTGTGTGTGTGTGTGTGTGTGTGTGTGTGTGTGTGTGTGTGTGTGTGTGTGTGTGTTCTGTTTGTGTGTGTATTCTGTTTGTGTCAGCCCAGGCTAATCCTAATGTGATTCCATCTCAATGATGATGACTAAACTAGTAGGGCTGGGTATTGCCAGGGAACTCACAATATGATATTATCATGATACTTCGGTGGCGATACGACATGTATTGCGATTCTCACAATTCTACGTGTATTGCAATTTGATACTGTGATTTTATTGCGATTCGATGTTCCAAACATATTGCTCAGCATATTTCTGCTGCAGGGGGACAAGAGAGCCATGAGGACGAGTTTTGATCAGTCGTGGAAATAAAAGTTCTGAAAACAAATTTACTTCCGATTTTTTTTTAAAGATGGAGAACAAGCTATGAGTGAAAAATACTGGAGATCTTCAAAAATAATATCCTGATATGTAACTGTATGTATTTTTACCCCCATCACAACTAAACGGAGTTACTGACTCAGATTAGAAAGGGTGGAAGAGCGAGAGAGGGAGCAAGACAGAGCGACACTGAGTTATAGAGCAGATGGATTAAGAGGGTCAGGTGGGTTGCTATGCAATGTCACAGGTTAGGTAATCAAGCCTCATCTCCTCAGTAGCACCAATGTACTGATGGCTTCCTGATCCTACCTGACTCTTTAATGATGTATTGAACCCATCAGACTGTCTGAATTAAGATTAGGGCTGGGAATTGCCAGGGGGCCTCACAATAAGATACTATCACGATACTTAGGTGCCGATACGATATGTCTTACGTCTCTCACAATTTTCTATATGTACAGTTGAAGTCGGAAGTTTACATACACCTTAGCCAACTACATTTAAACTCAGTTTTTCACAATTCCTAACATTTAATCCAAGTAAAAATTGTCTGTTTTAGGTCAGTTAGGATCACCACTTTTATTTTAAGAATGTGAAATGTCAGAATAATAGTTGAGAGAATGATTTATTTAAGCTTTTATTTCTTTCATCACATTCCCAGTGGGTCAGAAGTTTACAAACACTCAATTTGGTAGCATTGCCTTTTAACTTGGGTCAAATGTTTCGGGTAGCCTTCAACAAGCTTCCCACAATAAGTTGGGTCAATTTTGGCCCATTCCTCCTGACAGAGCTGGTGTAACTGAGTCAGGTTTGTAGGCACACGCTTTTTTAGTTCTGCCCACAAATGCTCTATAGGATTGAGGTCAGGGCTCTGTGATGGCCACTCCAATACCTTGACTTTGTTGTCCTTAAGCCATTTTGCCACAACTTTGGAAGTATGCTTGGGGTCATTGTCCATTTGGAAGACCCATTTACGACCAAGCTTTAACTTCCTGACTGATGTCTTGAGATGTTGTTTCAATATATCCACATAATTTTCCTCCCTCATGGTGCCATCTATTTTGTGAAGTACACCAGTCTCTCCTGCAGCAAAGCACCCCCACAACATGATGCTACCACCCTCGTGCTTCACGGTTGGGATGGTGTTCTTCGGCTTGCAAGCCTCCCCCTTTTTCCTCCAAGCATAATGTTTACAGTTGCAAACCGTAGTCTGTTTTTTTTATGACGGTTTTGGAGTAGTGGCAAAGGCCGCTCCTTGCTGAGCGGCCTTTCAAGTTATGTCGATATTGGACTTGTTTTACGGGGGATATAGATATTTTTGTACCAGTTTCCTCCAGCATCTTCACAAGGTCCTTTGCTGTTGTTCTGGGATTGATTTTCGCACCAAAGTACCTTCATCTCTAGGTGACAGAACGCGTCTCCTTCCTGAGCGGTATGATGCCTGCGTGGTCCCATGGTGTTTATAACTGCGTACTATTATTTGTTCAAATTAATGTGGTACCTTTAGTCTTTTAGAAATTGCTCCCAAGGAAGAACCAGACTTGTGGAGGCTGATTTATTTAGATTTTCCCATGATGTCAAGCAAAGCGGCACTGAGTTTGAAGGTAGACCTTGAAATACATCCACAGGTGCACCTCCAAATGACTCAAATTATGTCAATTAGCCTAACAGAAGCTTCTAAAGCCATGACATCATTTTCTGGAATTTTCCAAGCTGTTTAAAGGCACAGTCAACTTAGTGTGTGTAAACTTCTGTCCCACTGGAATTGTGATACAGTGAATTATAAGTGAAATAATCTGTCTGTAACCAGTTGTTGGAAAAATGACTTGTGTCATGCACAAAGTAGATGTCCTAACCGACTTGCCAAAACTATAGTATGTTAACAAGAAATTTGTGGAGTGGTTGAAAAATGAGTTTTAATGACTCCAACCTAAGTGTATGTAAACGTCCGACTTCAACTGTAAATAATATTGTGATATGTAACTGTATACATTTTTTCCCTCTGTCACTAGTTAAGATGGAGCCAGAACTCACTACTGGCTCAGTGAGACACTTACTGTCCCAAATGGGCACCATGCCAAAACAGGATGACAGGCACCACAACTCTCCATCTACTGAGTAGTTATTAATGAGAGAAAGATGACACTGGGGGGATATTAACTATCCTGTAACATGACTCTTAACTCCCTCTGTGCCTCTGCCAGCATGTGTGTGTGTGTGCACGTGTGTGTGTGTGTTAGTGTAAAGGAGAGCTTACAGTTGCAACTTCCTCTAAGAGAGAGGCTGTTGTCCACAGATAAAGTATACAAATTCTCTTTATCTGCATGCAAAGAAACTGCATGCCTGTCTCTCTCTCTCTCTCTCTCTCTCTCTCTCTCTGTCTCTCTCTCACACACACACCCATAAGCCTGCACACAGACAAAACATTTAATCGGTGACGTCACTCGCTCTGAGACCTTGGAAGTAGTTTCCCTTGCTCTGCAAGAGCTGCGGCTTTTGTGGAGCGATAGGTAATGATGCTTTGTGGGTGACTTGTCAACGTGTTCAGAAGGGCCCTGGTTCGAGCCCTGGTTGGGGCAAGGGACACAGAGAGGGACACAGAGACAGACCGAAACCGTGAAGGAGTGAGGGATAGTTGGAGAGGATGGCAAGCGAGCAAGTAAAGGCGTCAGCATGCTTCAGTTCGGCTGGTGACTAGACGAATTCGGCTAACCGAACCGAAAGAGTATGCTGGCGTACTCCCTTAAATACCTTCATTTTGAGATGCCTTAGCCAGTATACACTTCCTCAAAATAACCCAAAATAATTTAAAATAAAAAAAATCTGTCATTAATTTTGATATTTTTGTAGAGGAGATCTTAGTCGCGCAATGTTACATCGAACTAAGAAGATGTTTGGTGCAGTATTTTTCAATGAAAACATGTGCATGAAAACAAGTCGTCTCTCGTTGAATGACAACAAAGACATTATTGAAGAATCCTTACTGTTGACCAATCACAGACGAAGGGGCGTAAAACTTCGGCATTGCCTCAATAATTGTTTTGTGTGTGCCCGGACAGCACAAACTTTTCCAAACTGTTTTGGGCTGGGAAGCATGCGGATGCCTTGAGAGTGGATGAGGCTTATCTCTCTCGCTCTCCTTTCCTCCCTCTGGCTCTCCCTCTCTCTTTTTGTGGCCCTAGTGAAAGCCAATGTGGGCCACACCGACACCATGCCAGGCTAGAGGTGGGGAATTGTCTGTTCCTTGCCGTTCACCTCTCCTCACCTCCATTGAAGTAATTTCCATTGGACAAGTGTACAAGAGAAAACCGATATGTGTATTTGTCTGTCATGGTGTCATGATGCAGTAAGAGAAGGGGCCGTATAATATATGGAAGATTAGTGCATTTGCTGGTGATAAGCCACCGAGGCTGACTGCATTGTACCAGTGGACACAGACCGATATTGAGTGACAGAGATCGTCCAGTCGGCTTCTGTTATCACACATACTGTAAGGGGAAATGGGCCTATTTCCTCTCTTCTTCCCTTCCACCACTCCTCTTTTTCTCCACCCCTCTTCTGACCTACTGATCTGTTTTTACTGGCCCCGGGGGGGAGAGAGCGAGAGTGGAGGAGAAGGAGGAGGAGAGCGGTTAAGGAGGGAGAGAGAGGAGAAGAGAGGGAGGGAGTAGAGAGGGACAGGGAGTAGTGGGCAAGAGGAGGTGAAGGGAGAAAAGAGCACTGTTGTTTTCCTGTCACAGTCTGTGATGGACTGACTGTAAAAGAAAACAAGGACTCCTCAGGAGAAGATGGAAAGGGAGAGGAACAATAGTTTTCTATAGGGTGTTCACAGTTGAAGGGTATAGGATTGACAGGCATGACTTCCCTCTCTCTCCCTCTCTTCATTCTACTCTTTCCGCTGGTTCACAGAAGTGGGTGTATTTGAGTCTTAAATCAGACTTTATGGAGCAGTTTTACAGTATGGAAATAAGGTTTTCAATGAGGACTGATTCTAGCTTCTGTCTTTACTTATTGAGAGTGAATGAGCTTCCTTTTATGATGGCTCGGGTTAAAGTGAGCATTCACACACGCACGCACGCACGCACGCACGCATACACACACACACGCATATACACACACGCACGCACGCACATTAGTTGGACAAGTTGGTACACACTCCTGTTGGCAAACAGACAGCACTGCTGTTGGCACAATGCTGACTTTACTACAACTCTGGGCTCGATTGAGATGGACTTGGCATCCTTGATCTAAATGCTGAATGCTGCCTTGTGATTGGCTAGCTGTCTGGGTTTGCGTGTCAGACCGGAGTCATGATAGGCTGTGCTATGGCTGGGACATTTGCATATTTGGCCAAGGCTGTCCAGTCGTAGGGCCTCACGAGTGGGTTCTGTTGCTAGGGAAACAGAACCTTCCTGAACCTTTGACTGTTGACTCGAAACAGTTTGGAGTTCTGACAACGGAAGAGAGAACCGAGGAAACCAGTGGCCCTCATTTGACTCGCTCTCTCTCTCTTTTTCCCCTCTTTCTTTCAGTCAGTAGTTTGTCCTCTGAAGTCTTCACTGGTTGAGTCTTGTGCACTCTGGCTTGATCCAGTGGTCGACACTGTGTCGTTGTGTTAGACTTGGCCCCGTTCCATCGTTGCCGACAGACAGTCTCTATACCAATGTAGTTAGGATTCATTGGCTGTTTTTAAAGAGGACACGCAGGACATTGCGCGCGCGCACACACACACACACACACACTCTCTCTCTTATGGTAAATACCCTGATTTAATAAATGTTGTTGTTTGTGAATATAACAACGGCTTGCCACGGTGTGTGTGCTTGTTGATCTTGTCCTGCCCAGTCCTGTAGAGGATGTGGTTGACCCTCCTCATGTCTCTCTGATCAGGACAACTAGAGGTGATTATATGTGACCACCATTTTAAGTTATCAGTGACGTTACCTACTGACATTACTACACAATGACGAGGGACCCACATGGCTCACAGTTGCCTTCTACACAGTGGAAACAGAAGTGCTACTGGCAGAACCTTTTTATTTCTTATTCTCTTATTCTTATCCATATTCTTTGGAAACTGCATTGTTGGTTAGGGGCTCGTAAGTAAGCATTTCACTGGAAGGTACACCTGTTGTAATCCACAATTAGATTTGATTTGAACCACAATGGCAAATGGAAGACACACATGGTTCACAGTTGCCCTCATATTCCCTTCTGCGGTGGAGCAGAGGAGTAACTGACTAAACGTTCTGACGCAGTTGCACTCAGAGTCCTTATGCATAGGCCCAAGCTGTTTTATATGAGTTTAGATTTAGTGTTTCAGTCTCATCTCAGCCCTAAACCCATTACTTGATGATGATTCATCTTCTCGATTGGGGGATTAGAGAGGATTTGAGGGGTTTTAGATAACGCTGCGTGTGTGTGTGCGCGCGTTTTGATAATTATACTGATAGGAGAATCCCCCCACAGCTAGTTTGTAATGAGTTCCAAACTCCCTCGACGTGTGTCTGCTGGGATTTTAGTTTAACAAATCACTGGGTAATGAATGCAGACTGGTGGGTGTTTGGTGTAGAAGTTGCCTTTAGGCAACACCTGCCAAATCCCAACCATAATTATTAAGGGAGGGAAATCAAAACTGACCTTGGATCAGTTTCTAAGTGTGTCCTCGTCCTACTGTGGTGTTGGGGAGAGCTGAGGCTCTGTGGTTGTTTAAACATTCTTCTATATAAATGTAATCAAATTTTGTCACATGCTCCAAATACAACTGGTGTAAACTTTACTGTGAAATGCTTACGAGACCTCCCCAACAATGCAGAGTTGAAAAATAAAATAGTAACACAAGAAGAATAACATAAAATGCATGAGAATGGAGCTATATGCAGGGAGTACCTGTACCAGGTCAATGTGAAGAGGTATTTGAGGTAGATATGTACTTCAAGACAGGGTAAAGTGACTAGGCATCAGGATAGATAATAATAATAAGGTATTTGAGGTAGATATGTACATGAAGGCAGGGTAAAGTGATGAGGCATCAGGATAGATAATAATAATAAGGTATTTGAGGTAGATATGTACTTCAAGACAGGGTAAAGTGACTAGGCATCAGGATAGATAATAATAATAAGGTATTTGAGGTAGATATGTACATGAAGGCAGGGTAAAGTGATGAGGCATCAGGATAGATAATAATAAGGTATTTGAGGTAGATATGTACATGAAGGCAGGGTAAAGTGACTAGGCATCAGGATATATAATAAGGTATTTGAGGTATATACAGTGGGGAGAACAAGTATTTGACACACTGCCGATTTTGCAGGTTTTCCTACTTACAAAGCATGTAGAAGTCTGTCATTTTTAGCATAGGTACACTTCAACTGTGAGAGACGGAATCTATAACAAAAATCCAGAAAATCACATTGTATGATTTTTAAGTAATTAATTTGCATTTTATTGCATGACATAAGTATTTGATACATCAGAAAAGCAGAACTTAATATTTGGAACAGAAACCTTTGTTTGCAATTACAGAGATCATACGTTTACTGTAGTTCTTGACCAGGTTTGCACACACTGCAGCAAGGATTTTGGCCCACTCCTCCATACAGACCTTCTCCAGATCCTTCAGGTTTCGGGGCTGTCGCTGGGCAATACGGACTTTCAGCTCCCTCCAAATATTTTCTATTGGGTTCAGGTCTGGAGACTGGCTAGGCCACTCCAGGACCTTGAGATGCTTCTTACGGAGCCACTCCTTAGTTGCCCTGGCTGTGTGTTTCGGGTCGTTGTCATGCTGGAAGACCCAGCCACGACCCATCTTCAATGCTCTTACTGAGGGAAGGAGGTTGTTGGCCAAGATCTCGCGATACATGGCCCCATCCATCCTCCCCTCAATACGGTGCAGTCGTCCTGTCCCCTTTGCAGAAAAGCATCCCCAAAGAATGATGTTTCCACCTCCATGCTTCACGGTTGGGAGGGTGTTCTTGGGGTTGTACTCATCCTTCTTCTTCCTCCAAACACGGCGAGTGGAGTTTAGAACAAAAAGCTCTATTTTTGTCTCATCAGACCACATGACCTTCTCCCATTCCCCCTCTGGATCATCCAGATGGTCATTGGCAAACTTCAGACGGGCCTGGACATGCGCTGGCTTGAGCAGTGGGACCTTGCGTGCGCTGCAGGATTTTAATCCATGACGGCGTAGTGTGTTACTAATGGTTTTCTTTGAGACTGTGGTCCCAGCTCTCTTCAGGTCATTGACCAGGTCCTGCCGTGTAGTTCTGGGCTGATCCCTCACCTTCCTCATGATCATTGATGCCCCATGAGGTGAGATCTTGCATGGAGCCCCAGACCGAGGGTGATTGACCGTCATCTTGAACTTCTTCCGTTTTCTAATAATTGCGCCAACAGTTGTTGCCTTCTCACCAAGCTGCTTGCCTATTGTCCTGTAGCCCATCCCATCCTTGTGCAGGTGTACAATTTTATTCCTGATGTCCTTACACAGCTCTCTGGTATTGGCAATTGTGGAGAGGTTGGAGTCTGAATGATTGAGTGTGTGGACTGGTGTCTTTTATACAGGTAACAGGTTCAAACAGGTGCAGTTAATACAGGTAATGAGTGGAGAACAGGGGGGCTTACTTATTTTCCTCCATAATTGGCAAATAAATTCATTAAAAATCCTACAATGTGATTTTCAGGATTTTTTTTTCTCATTTTGTCTGTCATAGTTGAAGTGTACCTATGATGAAAATTACAGGCCTCTCTCATCTTAAGTGGGAGAACTTGCACAATTGGTGGCTGACTAAATACTTTTTTGCCCCACTGTATATATAGTCTAGTGAGTGTGCGTAGGGTCAGTGCAAGATAGTCAATGCAGGTAGTTTGGGTACAATTAATTGACTATTTAGCAGCCTCGATAAATAGGTTAGGGCATTTGCAAGGGCGGTGCATTTCAAATCAAATAACAGTTTATTGGTCACATACACATGGTTAGCAGATGTTATTGCGAGTGTATCTAAAAAATAATCTAACAATTCCTCACCTACCTTATACACACACATTTAAATGGATGGTATAAGAATATGTACATATAAATATATGGATGAGCAATGGCCAAGCGGCATAGGCAAGATACATTACTCATCTCATATGTATACATTGTAAGATATGTAAACATTATTAAAGTGGCATTGTTTAATGTGACTAGTGAGTCTCTATGTAGGCAGCAGCCTCTGTGAGTTAGTGATGGCTGTTTAGCAGTCTGATGGCCCTGAGATAGAAGCTGTTTTTCAGTCTCTCGGGCTCAGCTTTGATGCACCTGTACTGAACTCGCCTTCTGGATGGTAGCTGGGTGAACAGGTAGTGGCTCGGGTGGTTGTTGTCCTTGATGATCTTTTTGACCTTCCATCAAAGTCCAGGACCCAATTGCACAGGGTGGGGTTGAGACCTAGGGCCTCCAGCTTAATGATGAGCTTGGACAGTACTATAGTGTTGAATGCTGAGCTGTAGTCAATGAACAGCATTCTTACACAGGTATTCCTCTTATCCAGATGGGATAGGGCAATGTGATGGCGATTGCATCATTTGTGGACCTGTTTGGGCAGTATGCAGACTGAAGTGGGTCTATGGTGGCAGGTAAAGTGGAGGTGATATGATCCTTGACTAGTCTCTCAAAGCACTTCATGATGACAGCAGTGAGTGCCACAAGGCGATTGTCATTAAGTTCAGTTATCTTTGCCTTCTTGGGTACAGAAACAGTGGTGGCCATATTGAAGCATGTGGGGACAACAGACTGGGATAGGGAGAGATTGAATATGTCCTTAAACACACCAGCCGGCTGGTCTGCACATGCTCTGAGGACGCGGATAGGGATGCCGTCTGGGCCGGCAGCCTTGCGAGGGTTAACACATTTAAATGTCTTACTCACGTCGGCCACAGAAAAGGAGAGGGGAGCCCGCAGTCTTTGTTAGTGGGCCGCATCGGTTGGACTGTAATGTCCTCAAAGCGGGCAAAGAAGGTATTTCGTTTGTCTGGAAGCAAAACGTCGGTGATGCAGTCAGTTGAGAGGGCCCGTAGCGTGCTTTCTTGTATTAGTCAGTGTCCCATTCCTAAGTGGTAGCTCTAGCCTTTAGCCCAGAGCGGATGTTGCCTGTAATCCATGTTTTTTTTGGTTTGGAAACGTTCTTATAGACACTGTGGGGACTACATCGTCTATGCACTTATTGATGAAGCCCGTGACTGTCGTGGTAAACTCCTAGATACTATCAGATGTATCCCGAAACATATCCCGGCCTGTTGTGCTAGCAAAACAGTCTTGTAGCTTCGCGTCTGCTTCATCTGACCGCTTCTGTATTGAGGGCATCACAGATGGTACTCATCTGTTTTGAGCTTTTGTTTTGTTTGTAAACAGGAAGCAGGAGTCGTGGTCAGATTTGCAGAAGGGGGGACGAGGAAGGGCCTTGTATGTGTTTCTGTGAGTAGAATAAAAGTGGTGTAAGTTTTAGCTCCCTTAGTGGCACAGGAGACTTGTTGGTAGAAGTGAGGTAGGACTGTTTTATGTCTCCCCGCGTAAAAAGTCTCCACCCACCAGAAACACTGCCTTTGGGTGAGCGGTGTCTTGTTTGTTTATGGCCCCATACAGTTTGGTGAGTGCCAGAGTGGTGTTGGCTTGGGGCGGGATATAGACTCACTAGATGAAGAGATAGACGGATTAGTTTGTCTATATCAGGCATCCACATCATGACTCAGATAGGATAGACAGAGATTGAATTATCTTTCTCTGCCTCCTACCACCCCTCACAGTTAATCTTTATTTTTTAAATATTTTTTATCATAGGTTATTATATTAGCTGCAGAGCATACCTTCGGGTGTGTGCTTGTTTGTCTGTGTCTTTAAGGGTGTGACATTTGCAGTAGTAATCAATGTTATGGATCAGGCCTTTCGACTGGAGCAGCAGGGTTGAGCTGACACTGTTACACGGGTCCAGCTGAGCCCTGTGTGTGTTTGTGTGTGTTGTATAAGGGGTGTCAGTTTTACTAGACCCCTGAGCATTCAGTCACGGTAAGATGTGCTTGAGTGTTGATTATTTATGGGTGTGGCATTTCCTGTCCGGGGATGAGAGTTTGTGTGTGATCGTGGGTTGGTTCTTCTTCCCTCGTGGGGACATTTCCCACGTCCCCATGAAGACAAAGGCTATTTTAAGTTTAGGGGTTAGGTTTAAGGTTAGGGTTACAATTAGGGTAAAGGGTTAGGGTTAGGAGTTAGGGTTAGAATTAGGGTAAGATGTTTAGGGTTAGGAGTTAGGGTTAGAATTACAGTAAGATGTTTAGGGATAGGAGTTAGGGTTAGAATTACGGTAAGAGGTTTAGGGTTTGGGTTAGAATTAGGCTGAGGTTTAGGTTTAATGTTAGGGGTTAGGGTTTAAGGAAAATATTGAATGGAAATGAATATTAGGTCCCCACGAGGATGGATGAACAAAACGTGTGTGTGTTTCACGCCCTGACCTTAGTTATCTTTGTTTTCTTTATTATTTTGGTTAGGTCAGGGTGTGACGAGGGTGGTTGGTTTAGTTTTTGTATTGTCTTTGGTTAGTTGCATGTCAGCACTCGTTATATATATATATAGCTTCACGTTCGTTTTGTTGTTTTGTATAATTTGTTCAGTGTTCTATTTCATTAAAGAGGAATGCATTCATATCACGCTGTGCCTTGGTCTCCTCGTTATGACGAACGTGACAGAATAACCCGCCAAACAAGGACCAAGCAGTGTGAAAAGGAGGAAAAGCGCTTAATGGGGAAATGGACCTGGGAGGATATATTAGTTGGAGCAGGACCCTGGACACAGCCGGGGGAGTGTCGCCATCATAAGGAGGAGATAGAGGCAGCAAAAGCGGAATGGCGATACTACGAGGATAAATACAGGAGAATAGAAGAACAGCGAAGAGATATGAAGGTACACGGCTAGCACGGAAGCCCGAGAGGCAGCCCCAAGATTATTTTTTTAATAAAAAAAATCACACGAGGAGATTGGCTGAGTGCGCTATTCTAGCCCGGTGCGCTCTATTCCAGCTCCTCGCATTTGCCGGGCTAGAATGGGCATCCGGCCAGGACGTATTGAGCCAGCTCTATGTTCTGGATCTCCAATGCATCTCCATGGTCCAGTGTATCCTGTGCCTCCTCCCTGCACTCGCCCTGAGGTGCGTGTCACCAGCCCAGTACCACCAGTGCCAACACCACGCACCAGGCTTCCTGTGCGCCTCCAGAGCCCAGTACGCCCTGTTCCTACTCCCCGCACTCGCCCTGAGGTGCGTGTCCCCAGCCCGGTACCACCAGTGCCAACACCACGCACCAGGCTTCCTGTGCGCCTCCAGAGCCCAGTACGCCCTGTTCCTACTCCCCGCACTCGCCCTGAGGTGCGTGTCCCCAGCCCGGTACCACCAGTGCCAACACCACGCACCAGGCTTCCTGTGCGCCTCCAGAGCCCAGTACGCCCTGTTCCTCCACCCCGCACTCGCCCTGAGGTGCGTGTCCCCAGCACAGTACCACCAGTGCCGGCACCACGCACCAGGTTTCCTGTGCACCTCGGCAGTCCAGTGCGTCCGGCGACAGTCCCCAGTCCAGTGCGTCCGGCGACAGTCCCCAGTCCAGTGCGTCCGGCGACAGTCCCCAGTCCAGAGCGTCCGGCGACAGTCCCCAGTCCAGAGCGTCCGGCGGCAGTCCAGTGCGTCCGGCGACAGTCCCCAGTCCAGAGCTTCCGGCGACAGTTCACCGTCCGGGGCCTCCAACGACGGTCCCCAGCCCGGGGTCTCCAGCGACGGTCCCCAGCCCGGGGTCTCCAGCGACGGTCCCCAGCCCGGGGTGTCCAGTGACGGTCCCCAGTCCGGTGTCTCCAGCGACGGTCCCCAGTCCGGGGTCTCCAGCGATGGTCCCCAGTCCGGGGTCTCCAGCGACGGTCCACAGTCCGGGGTCTCCAGCGAGTTTGCGGTCGGGAGTCCGCACCTTTGGGGGTATTGTCACGCCCTGACCTTAGTTATCTTTGTTTTCTTTATTATTTTGGTTAGGTCAGGGTGTGACAAGGGTGGTTGGTTTAGTTTTTGTGTTGTCTATGGTTAGTTGCATGTCAGCACTCGTTATATATATAGCTTCACGTTCGCTTTGTTGTTTTGTATAATTTGTTCAGTGTTCTCTTTCATTAAAGAGGAATGTAATTCATATCACGCTGTGCCTTGGTCTCCTCGTTATGACGAACGTGACAGTGTGTGTGTTCACTCAGGGTCCATTTTCATCTGATTTACAGCAGGTCAACCCTCACATGAATCCTACTCTGCATCTGTCTATAAGAGAAACAGAAGGAAGGCAGGAAAGGAGAGAGAACTAGACACTGTTGCCCTAGAGCAGTGTTTCCCAACCCTGGTCCTCAAGTACCCCTCAACAATACTCATCTTTGTTGTTGCCCTGGACAAACACACCTTGTTCCGCTCACTGAGGGCTTGATGATTAGCTGACAAGTTGAATCAGGTGTGCTTGTCCAGGGCTGCAATGAAAATGTATACTGTTTTTTTTGTTTAAATTTAGATTTTTGGGTGGTTACCCTTTAATTCCAGTGCGCACCTACAGTAGCAAGAGACTGTTGCTCAGTGGTATTTTTGTAGTAGTGCACGTGTGATGGTAGAGTTTTCAAAACAAATACCCCCTGGATTGATTTAAGCTTGATGATATAATTATGCCAGGTAAGCATAGGCTACTTTGTTAATATTTAATGGTAAAGTTTTTTGGTAAAGCCTTTCCCATCTACCAGAAGATTTTTTAATTAGCGTCATCGCTAACGGCTACAGAAAGTGGTAGCTTCAAGCCAGAGGAGGCTGGTGGGAGGAGCTGTAGGAGGAATGGGCACATTGAAATGGAACGAAGTCAAACGTGGTTTCCATGTGCTTGATACCATTCCATTTATTCCCTTCCAGTCATTACACTGAGCCTGTCCTCCTATAGCTCCTCCCACCAGCCGCCACTGCTGCAAGCAACAGACATGCACAGATAGGGGGAATGCGCGTTGCCCACTTCTTCTTTGGGTTTAATGGCGAACTACACTCAAAAGGTGTAGTGTCGTCACCAACTGGATGGGGGTTAAACATTTACAAAAGAAAAATGCATTCCCTGCAGGGAAGGGAACATGAACATGAATCCCCATACACTACAAAAAAAATGTTAACAAACATATGTACATTCCCACTTCTTCAGTTCTTCAAGCACTCAAATTCCCTGCTCAGGCTCTGGGGCCTGAAAGGGTGGGACCACAGGAGACAGTACTCCATGAAGCTCTTCAGAAAGATGCAGAAATTACATCATTTTTCTCCTTGGCCATTGTCTTGTACTACATATGTGAAATCTCCTTTATAGTGGTCTTTCCCACACATCCCACATCTTAGCTTCTCCCATCTGCAGACACTTATATGTCCAAACATAGTACATGCCGGTTTGCAAAAGCTCTAACAGGAGTGCAGCTGGAATATGTGTACTATCAAACCAAATCAAATTCTATTTGTCACATGCGCTGAATACAACTGGTGTAGACCTTACAGTGAAATGCTTATTTACAAGCCCTTAAACTGCGTTGTTGGTTAAGGGCTTGTAAGTAAGCATTTCACTGTAAGGTCTACCTACACCTGTTGTATTCAGCTTACGTGACAAATACAATTTGATTTGGATTTGATAGTACGCATATTCCAGCTGTACTCGAGTAGGGAGAGACTCCATATTAGAAAATACTAACTTTTCTCCTTCCGGCCATTAACCACACGATTCATCCTCCGTGCATCAACCACTCCTGGAATTTCCGTTAATAGAGCAGCGTCAACATCCTCCGAGACTCCCTTGGCAGGTGCCCTGCCCCATAGCTCAAAGCATGATGCATTATCTCCATCAACCAAAAAACAAGAAATCAGAACTAGCCCATTTTTTTCACGATCTTCACTGATTTGACTTTACCCAAAGCTTTCTCCTTTCATTTCCCCCCACACTCATTTTTCCATTCTTCTGGACCAAAGTCCATTCATCCTTATGTCCACTTCCCATGAGGTTCAAACTCCATATCCACCATCTCCCAAAATGAATTCATTAACGTGAATTAACCAAATCAAATCAAATCAAATCAAAAATCAAATTTTATTTGTCACATACACATGGTTAGCAGATGTTAATGCGAGTGTAGCGAAATGCTTGTGCTTCTAGTTCCGACAATGCAGTAATAACCAACAAGTAATCTAACTAACAATTCCAAAACTACTGTCTTATACACAGTGTAAGGGGATAAAGAATATGTACATAAGGATATATGAATGACTGATGGTACAGAGGAGCATAGGCAAGATACAGTAGATGGTATCGAGTACAGTATATACATATGAGATGATTATGTAAACAAAGTGGCATAGTTAAAGTGGCTAGTGATACATGTATTACATAAGGATGCAGTCGATGATATAGAGTACAGTATATACGTATGCATATGAGATGAATAATGTAGGGTAAGTAACATTATATAAGGTAGCATTGTTTAAAGTGGCTAGTGATATATTTACATTTCCCATCAATTCCCATTATTAAAGTGGCTGGAGTTGAGTCAGTGTCAGTGTCAGTGTGTTGGCAGCAGCCACTCAATGTTAGTGGTGGCTGTTTAACAGTCTGATGGCCTTGAGATAGAAGCTGTTTTTCAGTCTCTCGGTCCCAGCTTTGATGCACCTGTACTGACCTCGCCTTCTGGATGATAGCGGGCTGAACAGGCAGTGGCTTGGGTGGTTGATGTCCTTGATGATCTTTATGGCCTTCCTGTAACATCGGGTGGTGTAGGTGTCCTGGAGGGCAGGTAGTTTGCCCCGGGTGATACGTTGTGCAGACCTCACTACCCTCTGGAGAGCCTTACGGTTGTGGGCGGAGCAGTTGCCGTACCAGGCGGTGATACAGCCCGCCAGGATGCTCTCGATTGTGCATCTGTAGAAGTTTGTGAGTGCTTTTGGTGACAAGCCGAATTTCTTCAGCCTCCTGAGGTTGAAGAGGCGCTGCTGCGCCTTCTTCACAATGCTGTCTGTGTGAGTGGACCAATTCAGTTTGTCTGTGATGTGTATGCCGAGGAACTTAAAACTTGCTACCCTCTCCACTACTGTTCCATCGATGTGGATAGGGGGTGTTCCCTCTGCTGATTCCTGAAGTCCACAATCATCTCCTTAGTTTTGTTGACATTGAGTGTGAGGTTATTTTCCTGACACCACACTCCGAGGGCCCTCACCTCCTCCCTGTAGGCCGTCTCGTCGTTGTTGGTAATCAAGCCTAGCACTGTTGTGTCGTCCGCAAACTTGATGATTGAGTTGGAGGCGTGCGTGGCCACGCAGTCGTGGGTGAACAGGGAGTACAGGAGAGGGCTCAGAACGCACCCTTGTGGGGCCCCAGTGTTGAGGATCAGCGGGGTGGAGATGTTGTTTTCTACCCTCACCACCTGGGGGCGGCCCGTCAGGAAGTCCAGTACCCAGTTGCACAGGGTGGGATCGAGACCCAGGGTCTCGAGCTTGATGACGAGCTTGGAGGGTACTATGGTGTTGAATGCCGAGCTGTAGTCGATGAACAGCATTCTCACATAGGTATTCCTCTTGTCCAGATGGGTTAGGGCAGTGTGCAGTGTGGTTGAGATTGCATCGTCTGTGGACCTATTTGGGCGGTAAGCAAATTGGAGTGGGTCTAGGGTGTCAGTTAGGGTGGAGGTGATATGGTCCTTGACTAGTCTCTCAAAGCACTTCATGATGACGGAAGTGAGTGCTACGGGGCGGTAGTCGTTTAGCTTAGTTACCTTAGCTTTCTTGGGAACAGGAACAATGGTGGCCCTCTTGAAGCATGTGGGAACAGCAGACTGGTATAGGGATTGATTGAATATGTCCGTAAACACACCGGCCAGCTGGTCTGCGCATGCTCTGAGGGCGCGGCTGGGGATGCCGTCTGGGCCTGCAGCCTTGCGAGGGTTAACACGTTTAAATGTCTTACTTACCTCGGCTGCAGTGAAGGAGAGTCCGCATGTTTTCGTTGCAGGCCGTGTCAGTGGCACTGTATTGTCCTCAAAGCGGGCAAAAAAGTTATTTAGTCTGCCTGGGAGCAAGACATCCTGGTCCGTGACTGGGCTGGATTTCTTCTTGTAGTCCATGATTGACTGTAGACCCTGTCACATGCCTCTTGTGTCTGAGCCGTTGAATTGAGATTCTACTTTGTCTCTGTACTGACGCTTAGCTTGTTTGATAGCCTTGCGGAGGGAATAGCTGCACTGTTTGTATTCGGTCATGTTACCAGTCACCTTGCCCTGATTAAAAGCAGTGGTTCGCACGCGAATGCTGCCATCAATCCACGGTTTCTGGTTAGGGAATGTTTTAATCGTTGCTATGGGAACGACATCTTCAACGCACGTTCTAATGAACTCGCACACCGAATCAGCGTATTCGTCAATATTGTTATCTGACGCAAAATGAAACATATCCCAGTCCACGTGATGGAAGCAGTCTTGGAGTGTGGAGTCAGCTTGGTCGGACCAGCGTTGGACAGACCTCAGCGTGGGAGCCTCTTGTTTTAGTTTCTGTCTGTAGGCAGGGATCAACGAAATGGAGTCGTGGTCAGCTTTTCCGAAAGGAGGGCGGGGCAAGGCCTTATATGCGTCGCGGAAGTTAGAGTAACAATGATCCAAGGTTTTTCCACCCCTGGTTGCGCAATCGATATGCTGATAAAATTTAGGGAGTCTTGTTTTCAGATTAGGCTTGTTAAAATCCCCAGCTACAATGAATGCAGCCTCCGGATAAATGGATTCCAGTTTGCAAAGAGTCAAATAAAGTTCGTTCAGAGCCATCGATGTGTCTGCTTGGGGGGGGATATATACGGCTGTGATTATAATCGAAGAGAATTCTCTTGGTAGATAATGCGGTCTACATTTGATTGTGAGGAATTCTAAATCAGGTGAACAGAAGGATTTGAGTTCCTGTATGTTTCTTTCGTCACACCATGTCTCGTTAGCCATAAGGCATACGCCCCCGCCCCTCTTCTTACCAGAAAGATGTTTGTTTCTGTCGGCGCGATGCGTGGAGAAACCCGCTGGCTGCACCGCCTCGGATAGCGTCTCTCCAGTGAGCCATGTTTCTGTGAAGCAAAAACGTTACAGTCTCTGATGTCCCTCTGGAATGCTACCCTTGCTCGGATTTCATCAACCTTGTTGTCAAGAGACTGGACATTGGCGAGAAGAATGCTAGGGAGTGGTGCACGATGTGCCCGTCTCCGGAGTCTGACCAGAAGAGCGCCTCGTTTCCCTCTTTTTCGGAGTCGTTTTTTTGGGTCGCCGCATAGGATCCATTCTGTTGTCCCGGTTGAAAGGCAGAACACAGGATCCGCGTCGCGGAAAACATATTCTTGGTCGTACTGATTGTGAGTTGACGCTGATCTTATATTCAGTAGTTCTTCTCGACTGTATGTAATGAAACCTAAGATGACCTGGGGTACTAATGTAAGAAATAACACGTAAAAAAACAAAACACTGCATAGTTTCCTAGGAACGCGAAGCGAGGCGGCCATCTCTGTCGGCGCCGGAACCATTCGCCCCTCTGGAGTGTTACAATATGTTTCTCTGGACAACGCTGAGCAACTTTTGTGGACAGTTGTCATGAGAAAAGGGCAACCAGTGGAACACAAATAACATTGTAAATACCACCAATATTTATCTGTTTATTTATCTTCCCCCACTATTTGTACTACAACTATTTGCACAACACTTGAAATGTCTAACTTTAAAAAAAACTTTTTGAGTGCAATATTTACTATTCATTTCTATTTTCTTTGGTTTACGTAAAATGTGTTCCTTCTCATGTTTCCCATGCCATAAATCCAGAGAGAGAGATGCAGTCATACAGGAGAGATGGAATGGAGAGAGAGAAATGCAGTCATACAGGAGAGATGGAATGGAGAGAGAGAGAGATGCAGTCACAGGAGAGATGAAATGGAGAGAGAGAGAGATGCAGTCCTACAGGAGAGATGGAATGGAGAGAGAGAGAGATGCAGTCATACAGGAGAGATGGAATGGGAGAGACAGAGATGCAGTCATACAGGAGAGATGGAATGGAGATGGAGAGAGAGAGATGCAGTCATACAGGAGAGATGGAATGGAGAGAGAGAGATGCAGTCATACAGGAGAGATGGAGAGAGAGAGAGATGCAGTCATACAGGAGAGATGGAATGGAGAGAGAGAGATGCAGTCATACAGGAGAGATGGAATGGAGAGAGAGAGATGCAGTCATACAGGAGAGATGGAATGGAGAGAGAGTGAGATGCAGTCATACAGGAGAGATGGAATGGAGAGACAGAGATGCAGTCATACAGGAGAGATGGAATGGAGAGAGAGAGATGCAGTCATACAGGAGAGATGGAATGGAGAGAGAGAGATGCAGTCATACAGGAGAGATGGAATGGAGAGACAGAGATGCAGTCATACAGGAGAGATGGAATGGAGAGACAGAGATGCAGTCATACAGGAGAGATGGAATGGAGAGAGAGAGATGCAGTCATACAGGAGAGATGGAATGGAGAGAGAGAGAGAGATGCAGTCATACAGGAGAGATGGAATGGAGAGAGAGAGAGAGATGCAGTCATACAGGAGAGATGGAATGGAGAGAGAGAGATGCAGTCATACAGGGAGAGATGGAATGGAGAGAGATGGTGAGATGCAGTCATACAGGAGAGATGGAATGACAGAGAGATGCAGAAGGAGAGATGGAATGGAGATGAGATGCAGTCATACAGGAGAGATGGAATGGAGAGATAGAGATGCAGTCATACAGGAGAGATGGAATGGAGAGAGAGTGAGATGCAGTCATACAGGAGAGATGGAATGGAGAGAGAGTGAGATGCAGTCATACAGGAGAGATGGAATGGAGAGAGAGAGATGCAGTCATGCAGTTACAGGAGAGACAGGAGAGATGGAATGGAAGAGAGAGAGATGCAGTCATACAGGAGAGATGGAATGAGAGAGAGTGAGATGCAGTCATACAGGAGAGATGGAATGGAGAGACAGAGATGCAGTTACAGGAGAGATGGAATGGAGATGAGAGGAGAGATTGCAGTCATACAGGAGAGATGGAATGGAGAGAGAGAGATGCAGTTACAGTGCAGTTACAGGAGAGATGGAATGAGAGAGAGATGCAGATACAGATGCAGTTACAGGAGAGATGGAATGGAGAGAGAGAGATGCAGTTACAGGAGAGATGGAATGGAGAGAGAGAGAGATGCAGATGGAGTGGAGAGAGAGAGATGCAGTTGCAGGAGAGATGGAATGGAGAGAGAGATGAGATGCATACAGGAGAGATGGAATGGAGAGAGAGAGATGCAGTCATACAGGAGAGATGGAATGGAGAGAGAGAGATGCAGTCATACAGGAGAGATGGAATGAGAGAGAGATGCAGTTACAGGAGAGATGGAATGGAGATGGAGAGAGAGAGATGCAGTCATACAGGAGAGATGGAATGGAGAGAGAGAGATGCAGTCATACAGGAGAGATGGAATGGAGAGAGAGAGATGCAGTCATACAGGAGAGATGGAATGGAGAGAGAGAGATGCAGTCATACAGGAGAGATGGAATGGAGAGAGAGAGATGCAGTCATACAGGAGAGATGGAATGGAGAGAGAGAGATGCAGTCATACAGGAGAGATGGAATACAGGAGATGGATGGAGAGAGAGAGATGCAGTCATACAGGAGAGATGGAATGGAGAGAGAGAGATGCAGTCATAGAGTAGAGATGGAATGGAGAGAGAGAGATGCAGTCATAGAGTAGAGATGGAATGGAGAGAGAGAGATGCAGTCATAGAGTAGAGATGGAATGGAGAGAGAGAGATGCAGTCATAGAGGAGAGATGGAATGGAGAGAGAGAGGGAGATGCAGTCATACAGGAGAGATGGAATGGAGAGAGAGAGATGCATACAGTATGCATACATACTCTCTCCCTAATGCAGGTCTGTAGGCCAGTCTTCTGAGCCCTCAGTCTCAACAAACTGCTGCAGTCAGCACTGGGGGAAGGTGTGTGTGTGTGTGTGTGTGTGTGTGTGTGTGTGTGTGTGTGTGTGTGTGTGTGTGTGTGTGTGTGTGTGTGTATGTGTGTGTGTGTGTGTGTCTGTGTCTGTGTGTGTGTGTCTGTGTCTGTGTGTGGGCACGTGTGTGTGTGTGTGTGTGTGTGTCTGTGTGTGGGCACATGTGTGAATTGAAATGTGTGCAGCTGCTCATATGGAGAGAACATGGGAGAGAGACACTGGTGTGGTCTCAAGTGGGGGGCTTATCTCTATAGGGGGAGTTTCTGTGTGTGTGTGTGTGGGGATTACCTCCCGAAGGGGGGGTTAGGAGGTTAGTGGGGGAGATACACTACTGATTTTGCTTGGTCATGGATTTGACCAGATTTAAAATGATCAGCTAATGATCTGCACTCCACATTATCTAGTTCAGTTCAAGTTCTTCATCTATTTTTTTTTAGACTCATCTTCAGTAATAGCTTGTTGGAATGCTCCCAAATGTGTTTTATATAACAAAGTACCAACATCTTACCATTTCATTGACCATACCTCTTCTGTATTTGAATAACGACATTATTTGAACCCCGAGTTGACAGTGTGTCTCACCTGAATTGTTCAGGGATGCAAACTAGTCACCTTTCTGTGAAATTCGCTGTTTTGAACTCCAAAATATGTGACCTATGCGACTTGTGTAGATCCGATGAGACAAGTTTGCCTGAAAGAGGGGGTAGAACAGATGGGGGCTTTGGATTGGATTGCTTTCTTGACATTTTTTAGCTGTGAGTTAGGTTCACGTTACCCACTTTTTATTTTACACACCACACAGACGGATCATGTAGATCATATTCTTTGTTGTTGAATTAGTTAGCAGAGATTTTTTTTTGCATGTTTCGGGGTCATCTGGGGTCATTCGGGGTCAGCAGTTTGAATCCCTGATTGCTTTGGAACAACGTTTGAAACTTTTTACTGTAGATTGACCATGACTGTTTTAACCCCTCGTTGACCCCGTGTCTCTCTTCTCTCCTGTGTTTTGAAGGATCCGTCCCCAGATGGCGAAGGAGAAGATTGAGGGCTGTCACGTGTGTACGCTGGTCACGCCCGGGGAGCCCCAGATGTTGCTGGGTAAAGACAAGGCCTTCACGTACGACTTTGTGTTCGACATCGACTCAGCCCAGCAGCAGATCTATGCTGCCTGCGTCCACAAACTCATCGAGGGCTGTTTCGACGGATACAACGCTACGGTGTTTGCCTATGGACAGGTACTGTGAGAGAGACACACACAGACACACACTCTCACATGTGCATACACACAGGCCTCTTTACACTACATTACTTTGATGACACATACTAGTCCCAGGAAATATACATTTGTAGTGTAAAGAGATGGCTCTAGATTCTTTTTTTCAGAGATGGTAACTTAATACCTTGGATTGGAGGAGGGGTGGTAGGGTTGGACGGTAAATAAAGGATTTTTTTTTTTTTAAGATGTGTGTGTATGTATATTTTATAAAAACACTACTGTTCAAAAGTTTGGGGTCACTTATAAATGTCCTTGTTTTTGAAAGAAAAGCACATTTTTTGTCATTAAAATATCATCAAGTTGATCAGAAATACAGTGTAGACATTGTTAATGTTGTAAATGGCTATTGTAGCTGGAAATGGCAAATTCATTTTTTATGGAATATCTACATAGGCCCATTATCAGCAACCATCACTCCTGCGTTCCAATGGCACGTTGTGTTAGCTTATCCAAGTTTATTTAAAGCAAGCATTTCGCTACACTCGCATTAACATCTGCTAACCATGTGTATGTGACAAATAAAATTTGATTTGATTTGATTTAAAAGGCTAATTGATCATTAGAAAACCATATTGGAATTATGTTTGCACAGCTGAAAACTGTTGTTCTGATAAAGAAGCAATAAAACTAGCCTTAATTAGACTAGTTGAGTATCTGGAGCATCAGCATTTGTGTGTTCAATTACAGCCTCAAAATGGCCAGAAACAAAGACCTTTCTTCTGAAACTCGTCAGTCTATTCTTGTTCAGAGAAATGAAGGTTATTCCATGCCAGGAGTGGGAGGCCCCCGTGCACAACTGAGCAAGAGGACAAGTACATTAGAGTGTCTAGATTGAGAAAAAGACTCCTCACATGTCCTCAACTGGCAGCTTTATTAAATAGTACCTGCAAAACACCAGTCTCAATGTCAACAGTGAAGAGGCGACTCCGGGATGCTGGCCTTCTAAGCAGAGTTCCTCTGTCCAGTGTCTGTGTTCTTTTGGCCATCTTAATCTTTTCTTTTTATTGGCCAGTCTGAGATATGGCTTTTTCTTTGCAACTCTGCCTAGAAGGCCAGCATCTCGGAGTCGCCTCTTCACTGTTGACGTTGAGACTGGTGTTTTTGCAGGTAGCCTAGTGGTTAGAGCATTGGGCCAGTAACCGAAAGGTTGGTGGATCAAATCCCCAAGCTGACAGGGTAAAAATCTGCCATTCTTCCCCTGAACAAGGCAATTAACCCACTGTTCTTAGGTCGTCGTTGTAAATAAGAGTTTCATATGTTCTCATGTTCTGAGCAAGGAACTCAAACGTTTGCTTTTTTACATGGCACATATTGCACTTTTACTTCTCTTCTCACTTTGTTTTTGCATTATTTAAACCAAATTGAACATGTTCCATTGTTTATTTGAGGCTAAATAGATTTTTATTGATGTAAAATAAGTGTTCATTCAGTATTGTTGTAATTGACATTATTACAAATAAATCGGCCAATAATCGGTATCGGTATCGGCATCGGCGTTGAAAAATCAACCTCTAGTGTAAACTCAGCAACAAAAAAAAGAAACGTCCCTTTTTCAGGACCCTGTCTTTCAAAGATCATTTGTAAAAATCCAAATAACTTCACAGATCACTGTAAAGGGTTTAAACACAGTTTCCCATGCTTGTTCAAAAATGAATGAACATGCACCTGTGGAATGGTCGTTAAGACATTAACAGCTTACAGACGGTAGGAAATTAGGGTCACAATTATGAAAATTTAGGACACTAAAAGAGGCCTTCTACTGACTCTGAAAAACACCAAAAGAAAGATGCCCAGGGTCCCTACTCATTTGCGTGAACGTGCCTTAGTCACACTGCAAGGAGGCATGAGGACTGCAGATGTGGCCAGGGCAATAAATTGCATGTCTGTACTGTGAGACGCCTAAGACAGAGCTACAGGGCGACAGGGCGGAGAGCTGATCGTGGCAGACCACGTGTAACAACACCTGCACAGAATCGGTACATCCGAACATCACACCTGCGGGACAGGTACAGGATGGCAACAATAACTGCCCGAGTTACACCAGGAATGCACAATCCCTCCATCAGTGCTCAGACTGTCCGCAATAGGCTGAAAGGGGCTGAGGGCTTGTAGGCCTGTTGTGAGGCAGGTCCTCACCAGACATCACCGGCAACAACGTTTATCGTTACACAAGGAATGAGCATTACACCGAGGCCTGTACTCTGGAGCTGGATCGATTTGGAGGTGGAGGGTCCGTCATGGTCTGGGGCGGTGTGTCAGCATCACCGGACTGAGCTTCTTGTCATTGCAGGCAATCTCAACGCTGTGCGTTACAGGGAAGACATCCTCCTCCCTCATGTGGTACCCTTCCTGCAGGTTCATCCTGACATGACCCTCCAGCATGATAATGCCACCAGCCATACTGCTCGTTCTGTGCGTGATTCCAGCAAGACAGGAATGTCAGTGTTCTGCCATGGCCAGCGAAGAGCCCGGATCTCAATCCCATTGAGCACGTCTGGGACCTGTTGAATCGGAGGGTGTGGGCTAGGGCCATTCCCCCCAGAAATGTCCGTGAACTTGCAGGTGCCTTGGTGGAAGAGTGGGGTAACATCTCACAGCACGAACTGGCAAATCCCCACCCCCTTTGTTCAGGGACACATTATTCCATTTCTGTTAGTCTGTGGAACTTGTACAGTTTGTCTCAGTTATTGTTGTTGTTGGGGCTGCAGGGTAGCCTAGTGGTTAGAGCGTTGGAATAGTAACTGAAAGGTTGCAAGTTCAAATCCCCAGGCTGACAAGGTGCAAATCTGTCATTCTGCCCCTAAACAGGCAGTTAACCCACTGTTCCTAGGCTGTCATTGAAAATAAGAATTTGTTCTTAACTGACTTGCCCAGTTAAATAAAAATGGCTATGTTTATACAAATATTTACAAATGCAGTTGACAGTGCGAGGATGTTTCTTTTTTTGCTGAGTTTATGTAAGTATGCTTGTATGTATATATAATTTGTTTTTGCAAAAAAATATATGAAGGATTGGAAGTGACGCAGACCGTTACATTGATGGAAGCTACAGTCTATCCGCAATATTAAATCTACCCCCTAATAAAAGAAATACCAGTAGACACCCTTTTTTCTCTGTTAGCCATATTGAAAATGAAAGGCTTTTAAAATATTTGTTTGTGAATTGTTGCATTGATCAAGTGTGCAACTTTATGTGCAATATGGTTTAGATGAGAAGCTCCTGTGTAGTTCGAATAGCTAGCCTTATTTTGTTTGTCTATATACTATGTTGTTTACTATATGCTAATATCTGTTCACCTACATGAAGCAGGAATATAGCTTTGGACCTACCACATCTAAGGCTAAAGTAAGGATAGTGTAAACAGAAAAGTTGCAAATCTGATGTTGAAGCAAGAAAGATCTTACGACACATATTTGACAAATAAAAATACACACACACACACACACACACACACACACACACACACACACACACACACACACACACACACACACACACACACACACACACACACACACACACACACTGCTGAGAGCAGCCATTTCAAAGAAAGGTCTATACCTGTGATATGTGGTTGTTTTATCCCCTACTAAACTTAGACCCGGCTACTCAACCCTGCACCTTAAAGGAGGCTGCACTATATACAAAGACATGGAATCACTGGCCACTTTAATGATGTTTACATACTGCTTTACTCATCTCATATGTATATACTGCATTTTATTCTACTGTATTTAGTCAGTTTCACTCCGACATTGATTGTCCTAAAATGTATGTACAGTTGAAGTCGGAAGTTTACATACACCTTAGGCAAATACATTTAAACTCAGTTTTTCACAATTACTGACATTTAATCCTAGTAAGAATTCCCTGTCTTCGGTCAGTTAGGGTCACTACTTTATTTTAAGAACGTGAAATGTCAGAATAATAGTATAGAGAATGATTTATTTCAGCTTTCATTTCTTTCATCATTTTCCCAGTTGGTCAGAAGTTTACATACACTCAATTAGTATTTGCTAGCATTGCCTTTAAATTGTTTAACTTGGATCAAACGTTTCGGGTAGCCTTCCACAAGCTTCCCACAATAAGTTGGGTAAATTTTGGCCCATTCCTCCTGACAGAGCTGGTGTAACGGAGTCAGGTTTGTAGACCTCCTCGCTCGCACACGCTTTTTCAGTTCTGCCCACACATTTTCTATATGATTGAGGTCAGGGCTTTGTGATGGCCACTCTAACACCTTGTCTTTGTTGTCCTTAAGCATTTTGCCACAACTTTGGAAGTATGCTTGGGGTCATTGTCCATTTGGAAGACCCATTTGCGACCAAGCTTTAACTTCCTGACTAATGTCTTGAGATGTTGCTTCAATATATCCACATAATTGTCCTACCTCATGATGCCATCTATTTTGTGGAGTGCACCAATACCTCCTGTAGCAAAGCACTCCCACAACATGATGCTGACACCCTCGTGCTTCACGTTTGGGAGGGTGTTCTTCGGCATGCAAGCGTCCCCCTTTTACCTCCAAACATAATGATGTTCATTGTTGCCAAACAGTTCTATTTTTGCTTCATCAGACCAGAGGACATTCTCCCAAAAAGTACGATATTTTCCCCCATGTGCAGTTGCAAACCGTAGTCTAACTTTGTTATGGCTGTTTTGGAGTTGTGGATTCTTCCTTGCTAAGCGGCCTTTCAGGTTATGTCGATATAGGACTTGTTTTTACAGTGGATATAGATACTTTTGTACCTCTTTCCTCCAGCATCTTCACAAGGTCCTTTGCTGTTGTTCTGGGATTCATTTGCACTTTTCGCACCAAAGTACATTTATCTCTTGGAGACAGAACGCCTCTCCTTCCTGAGCGGTATGACCGCTGCGTGGTTCCATGGTGTTTATACTTGCATACGATTGTTTGTACAGATGAACGTGGTACCTTCAGGCATTTGGAAATTGCTCCCAAGGATGAACCAGACTTGTGGAGGTCTACAATTTTTTTTCTGAGGTCTTGGCTGATTTCTTTTGATTTTCCCATGAAGTTAAGCAAAGAGGCACTGACTTTGAAGGTAGGCCTTGAAATACATCCACAAGTACACCTCCAATTGACGCAAATTATGTTAATTAGCCTATCAGAACTTCTAAAGCCATGACATCATTTTCTGGAATTTTCCAAGCTGTTTAAATAAACAGCCAACTTAGTGTATGTAAACTTCTGACCCACTGGAATTGTGATACATTGTGTGATACATTGAATTATACAGTGTCTGTAAACAATTGTTGGAAAAATGACTTGTGTCATGCACAAAGTAGATGTCCTAACTGACTTGCCAAAACTATAGTTTGTTAACAAGACATTTGTGGAGTGGTTGAAAAGCGAGTTTTAATGACTCCAACCTAAGTGTATGTACACTTGCCACTTCAACTGTGTTACTTAATTCCATTATTTTACTTTTAGATGTGTGTGTTGTGAATTGTTAGATTCTACTGCACTGTTGGAGCTTGGAACACAAGCATTGATTTGATTTGAATGCACTGACTTGAAGTGACCAAATTGTGATGTGATGTGTGTGTGTGTTATAAATAATGTGTGTGTGTGTGTCTCTCTCTCTCTCTGTTTCAGACAGGCTCAGGGAAGACCCATACCATGGGGACAGGGTTTGACATGAACGTGCAGGAGAAGGACCAGGGTATCATCCCGCGGGCTGTTCGTCAGCTGTTCCTGGGCATCCAGGAGAGGAAGACACAGGCCCAGCAGCAGGGCACACACCCTCCAGAGTTTAAAGTCAGTGCACAGTTCCTAGAGGTAAGAACCCACACACATACAGTAGGCGGGCACCATCAAACACACGCAGTAGCAGCAGTAGCCCCTAGAGTGGGATATTGTATCATGCACGCACACACAGACACAGACAGATGCGCTCACACACACAGACACATGAACGCACACACAGACACAAACGCACAAACACAGACACACACACTCGCACGCACACACACAGACGTGCTCACACAAACAAACAGACACGCACACACAGACACATACCACACACGCACAAAGATGCGCACACACACACAAATACCACCCAGTTTTTTGGGCCACCCACCCAGTTCAGAGGAGATGAAAATCTCTCTAGTATAAAATATTGTCATCCAGGGACGCATTGTATGTTGTCATTTGTCATTCTTGCCTTTGATTGAGTGTGTGGATGTGTGTGTATGTATGTGTGTGTGTGTGTGAGGGTAATATGAACTTTAACCAGATGTGAAGGGGATGCAGGGATCAGCCCTGGTGAAGCTACAGGACGTGACATTGTGATGACAGCTGAAACAGGAAACAGGATCCTGACGACTGATCTGATGTTGGTCATCAGCTGTGACATTACCCAGAATGAGAATATGAACAGACAGACGTTTGGGAGGCATGAGCTTATATGTGTCATTGACATTAACTGGCTGTAGCAGGAGGTGCCTGGTACACACTCAGGTGTCTGGCTTGTAGTGAAGTAATATTTAATATACAGTATATGTATAATACCAGTCAAAAGTTTGGACACCTACTCATTCAAGGGTTTTTCTTTATTTTGACTTTTTTCCTACATTGTACAATCATGGTAAAGACATCAAAATAACACATATGGAATCATGTAGGAACCAATAAAGTGTTAAACAAATTGAATATACAGTATATGTATAATACCAGTCAAAAGTTTGGACACCTACTCATTCAAGGGTTTTTCTTTATTTGGACTTTTTTCCTACATTGTAGAATCGTAGTAAAGACATCGAAATAACACATATGGAATCATGTAGGAACCAATAAAGTGTTACACAAATCAAAATATATTTTATACTTGATGACAGCTTTGCACACTCTTGGCATTCTCTCAACCAGCTTCATGAGGTAGTCACCTGGAATGCTTTTCCACATTCTTGAAGGAGTTCCCACATATGCTTAGCATTTGTTGGCTGCTTTTCCTTCACTCTGCGGTCCAACTCATCCCAAACCATCTCAATTGGGTTGAGGTCGGGTGATTGTGGAGGCCAGGTCATCTGATGCCGCACTCCATCACTCTCCTTCTTGGTCAAATAGCCCTTACACAGCTTGGAGGTGTGTCCTGTTGAAAAACAAATGATAGTCCCACTAAGCGCAAACCAGATGGGATGACGTATCACTGCAGAATGCTGTGTTAGCCATCCTTGTTAAGTGTGCCTGTCGTTAGTTCAGGTGTAGGCTGTTTGTCCGGTCATTGGGTTATCAGTACTGATGATAAAAAGACGTTGGCCAGGGTTAATGTGTGTGTGTGTGTGTGTGTGTGTGTGTCCTGTGAAGTGGGAACTTCTGAGTTGACTCTTGACCTCTCACAACCTTTAACCTTATTGCTTCCTAAAGGTCAGAGGTTATGTAGTACACCATTTGATCCTTGCCCTTTCATCGCTCACTGTCTACTGTGTGTGTGTGTATTTAATGTATGTGTGTGTGTATTCCAGCTGTACAATGAGGAGATCCTAGATCTGTTTGACGGAGCCAGAGACCCAGACTGTAAGAGCAGGAAGTCTAATATCAAGATCCATGAGGATGGCAGCGGCTCCATCTACACCACCGGAGTCACCTCACGACTTGTCAACTCAGAGGAAGAGGTGTGTGTGTGCATGCGCTATGACTGGGCGATATGGACAAATTCACGATATGGGAGATTCACGATACACTGTATATCTTGATTTCAAAATTCTCAAAATAATCTTTGTTGTACAGTTAAAGGTGAAATACACCTCATTTCAAACAGTCAGCAATTTCCTCATGAATTCAGGGCTTGTGAAATTATACCTAGGATAAATATAAGCCTTCCAGAACCATAAGACCCACTGATTTGATCAAAATTGTTTTACCTGATATTGTTGTTGTTGCAGTAATCACTGATCTGGCTTTCAAGTCTGTCTATGAGAATGCCCTTTTTGTTACAAATTTCACCAGAACCATGCATAATGCACATTCACTAATAATGAGAAAAATCTTGCAGCAGGCATTATATAAAATGAACACAGGTTTCAAACAATATCTCAAGCACAAGCCCACATGCTAGTGGGTAGCCAGCTAATCTTTATATTTCAAGTTTTTCTATCTTGGATCTATTTTCTATTTGCTAACTTATTTCTCAGAATGAGAACGAGTTGTCAATTCCTTATATAATTGTGTTTTATGCTTATTGCACATTTAGAAAACACAGACTAGACAGCTAGTATAACAGTCTTTGGCTTAAATGCTGCTAGCGGGACATAGTGCTGCTAGCGGTACATAGTGCTGCTAGCGGTACATAGTGCTGCTAGCGGTACATAGTGCTGCTAGCGGTACATAGTGCTGCTAGCGGTACATAGTGCTGCTAGCGGTACATAGTGCCGCGTGAATCAAACTGAGCACACATTTACCAGATTCAATGTTCATTGATACTCCTTTTTGTAGTATTGTCTTCTCTGCTCACAATATGAGGAGTTGAGACATAAAAAGGGTCTCATTAGAAAGGTTAACTTCTCTAGCACAGTAAAATAATTTCTCAATGTGTTTCGGTGTCCATATGACCGATTCTGGACCAAACTTCAATTGCAAATAGTGAGAGAGGAAATAAGTGATCTCTCATCTTTGTTATTGCGAGTGGCAGGGGGAGCGTCTTGGTGTGTGTGGGAGGGGCTTGGTGTGTGTGGGAGGGGCTTGGTGCATGTGTGTGTGTGTAAACGGGAAGGTACACAGTCACAGCAGAAGGAGCGAAGGAGATCAGAAAGATAACATGACAACAAGCGGACAAATGCTCGTAAAAAAACGAAACATTTAATAAAAACTAGGTTATTGCGAAACAGGCATTTGGAATATTGCGCTAAAACATACATTCAAATGTGATGTATTGCCCAGCCCTAGTGTGTACAGTACTAACAGTTTGTGTATTACAGCTGTTACAGTGTCTGAAGCTGGGAGCGTTGTCTCGTACCACGGCCAGTACCCAGATGAACGCATCTAGTTCCAGATCTCACGCCATCTTCACCATCAACCTCTGTCAGATGAGAGTCTGTCAACAAACTGAGGTAGGGTTGGAGGGAGGGAGAGAGGAGGGCGAGGGAGGGAGTTATGGATCAGAGAGGGTAGATACAGTGCTTATAGAAAATCTACACCCCCTTGAACTTTTTTCACATTTTGTTGTGTCAGTGCCTCAGTTTCATGCATTTAAAATGCGTTTTGTTTTTCTACGTATCTACACACCATATAATTTATTAAATTTTTTGTGAAAATAATGCTGTATTAACAGTGATAGCAATGCGAAATGTCATTCTAAGAAAACATCACTAACGTTACACACAGTTGATACACGTCGATTGCCGTTTCTTCCCCATCACTGTCATCAGAAGACTACAATGTCTTCAATTAAAATGTTTTTGCCTAAATCAGGGATTTCCTCATCGTCTGATTCATTTTTCCGAGAGAGCCAGCATGGCACAAACGTCCTCCAGAAAGTAGTCCATCACAACTTTTTCCCACTGAACTTTGTCGATAGCGCCTGATAAATTCAGCAACATATTTGCAGTTCTAAATGGCTAACTTTATATCTTTCGAAAAAAATTGCAGTAGAAAGGATTAGGTATGCATAATGAGCAGCTCATTTAAAGACACAAGATGCTACACCGCAGACCAATCTGAAACTCATCTCTCTGCATGTCCAGCCCACTCATTATCTCAGCCAATCATGGCTAGCAGGTTTTGGCTTAACCAACTATGCTCGTAATTTAACAACTTTATTTATATTTACAGATGGAATACAAGTTTGTTATTAAGGCACGTGAAAGTTCACATGTTCTAGAAGGCGTTTCTGCATATATGTTTTTGACGTTCAAACGGCTCTCCTGTGAAGTCGTGACTTGCGACATACACCTAGTTTCCTGAAACGGGTCACATTTACCTTTTTATTCCTTAGCCACTCCACTGTAGCTTTGGCCGTGTGCATTGGGTTGTTGTCATGCTGAAAGGTGAAATGCTCTCCCAGTTCCAGCTTTCTTGCAGAGCGCAGCAGGTTTTCTTCTAGGACTTTTCTGTACATTGCTCCATTCATTTCCACTTCTATCCTGATAATTCCCTGGCGATGAGAAACATCCCCATAACATGATGCTGCTACCTACATGCTTCACAGTAGGGATGAGTGTTCTTTGGGTGATGTGTTGCGTTTGCTCCAAACTTATCGCTTTACATTCAGGTCAAACAGTTACATTTCTGTTTCGTCAGAACACTACACTTTTTGCCACGAGGCTACAGAATCAAGTGTTTTTTTTTACATACTTCAAATGCGATTCCAAGTGGGCTTTCTTGAGTAATGGCTTCCTTCTTGCCACACTACCATACATGCAACATTTGTGGAGTGCTTGGAATATTGTTGTCACATGCACACTTTGACCAGTCTCGGCCTTAAAAGCCTGGAGCTCTTTGAAAGTTTCCATTTGACTCTTGGTAACCACTCTAATCAGTCTCCTGCTTGCTCGGTCATCCAGTTTGGAGGGACGGCCTGAGCTCCACAGGGTATCGGTGGTGCCATACACTTTCCACTTCTTAACAATAGTCTTTACCGTGCTCTAAGAGATATTCAAGGCCTTTGAAATCTTTTTATACCCATCCACTGATCTGTGCCTTTCCAGAACTTGGTCCCGGATTTCCTTTGAAAGCTCCTTTGTGCTCAAGGTTGAGTTTTTGCTTTGGAATTCACTACCCAGCAGAGGGGAACTGCTGCATTTATCCCGAAATCATGTGAATCACTACAATTTAACACAGGTGGAGGCCAATTAACTTGGTGTGTGATTTTGAAGGTAATTGGTTACACTTGAGCTAATTTAGGATTATTATTACAAGGGAGGTGGACAATTATCCAACCAAGATATTTCTGTTTTGATTTTCTTTTTTTTCACTTGGAAGTTGTGGAGTAGGATGTGTAGATCAATGGGGGAAAACTATTTTAATGCATTTTAATTCCAGGCTATAAGGCAACAAAAGGGGAACATTTTGAAAGGTAGTGTAGACTTTCTATAGGCACTGTTGATGTATTGACTGAGGGAGAGACGCAAAGAGAATCAATTAAGGTAGAAGAGGGGAAAAGAGGAGTGAAGAGGAGAAAGATGAACGTATCAGACCGAGTGACAAGTAAAGTAATGACAGTAATACAAATAATTAAAAAGTTTGAATGAAGTGTTTGTTGATAATTGTTCACTAATTGTGGTCTCTCTATCCGTCTCTCTCTCTCTCTCTCTCTCTCTCTCTCTCTCTCTCTCCAGGAGAATGGTGAGGTGAACGGAGGTGTAAATGGAGGTGTGATTGGGGAGGTGAACGTAGGTGAAAATGGAGATGTGATTGGGGAGGTGAACGGAGAGGTGAATGGTGTTGGCAGAGATGGAGGGTCTATTACCAAGCCTGAGTATGAGACTCTGATGGCCAAGTTTCACTTTGTGGACCTAGCTGGATCAGAGAGACTCAAACGCACCGGAGCAACGGGAGAACGGGCACGGGAGGGCATATCCATCAACTGTGGACTGGTGAGAAGTGTGTTTGTGTGTGTGCGTGTGCTGCCGCTTCCAAGGAGCAGGACACTAACCCGTACGCTTATAAGAAATCCCACTAGGCCCTCCGACAAATCATCAAACAGGCAAAGCATTAATAAGATTGAATCCTACAATACTGCCTCTGACTCTCGTCGGATGTGGTAGGGCTTGCAAACTATCACGGATTACAAAGGGAAGCCAAGCCGTGAGCCTCTTAGTGACTAGAGCCTACCAGACGAGCTAAATGCCTTCTATGCTCGCTTCAAGGCAAGCAAAACTGAACAATGTATGAGAGCACCAGCTGTTCCGTACGACTGTGTGATCACGCTCTCCGTAGCTGATGTGAGTTAGACCTTAAAACAGATTAACATTCACAAGGCTGCATGGCCTGATGGACTACCAGGACGCATACTCAGAGCATGTGCTGACCAGCTGTAAAGTGTCTTCACTGACATTGTCAACCTATCCCTGACCCAGTCTAAATTAGCTACACTTTTCAAGCAGACCACAATAGTTCCTGTGCCCAAGCGGCGACACCATTCTGTATACAGCTGGCCCTTCTTTGGACAGTGTGCTAACAAACATCCAAACGAGCTTCAATGCCATTCAACACTCCTTCCATTGCCTCCAACTGCTTTTAAATGCTAGTACATGCTCTTCAACCGATCGCTGCCCGCACCCGCCTGCCTGACTAGCATCACTACCCTGGATGGTTCTGATCTAGAATATGTGGACAACTACAAATACCTAGGTGCCTGGTTAGACTGTAAACTCTCCTTCCAGACTCACATTAACAATCTCCAATCCAAAGTTAAATCTAGAGTCATGCACAAAGTAGATGTCCTAACCGACTTGCCAAAACTATAGTTTGTTAACAAGAAATTTGTGGAGTGGTTGAAAAACTAGTTTTAATGACTCCAACCTAAGTGTATGCAAACGTCCGACTTCAACTGTATATCACGCCAGTATTAATTCTAAATTGTAATTATTTTTGCCTCTATGGCCTATTTATTGCCTACCTCCCTGCTCTTCTGCATTTCCACACACTGTACATTCGTCTTTCTATCTTTTCTTTTGTGTTCTTGACTGTATGTTTGTTTATGTGTAACTCTGGGTTGTTGTTTTTGTCGCACTGCTACTATGCTTTATCTTGGCCAGGTCGCAGTTGTGGATGAGAACTTGTTCTCAACTAGTCTACCTGGTTAAATAAAGTGAAATAAAATAAATGGATCACTAGACATTTTAAACAATGCTACTTTAAATAATGCCACTTTAGTAATGTTTACATATCTTACATTACTCATATCACATGTATATACTGTATTTTATACCATCTACTGCACCTTGCCTATGCTGCTCGGCCATCGCTCATTCATATACTTATATGTACATATTCTCATTCACCCCTTTAGATGTGTGTGTATTAGGTAGTTGTTGGGAAATTGTTAGATTACGTGTTAGATATTACAGCACTGTCGGAACTAGAAGCACAAGCCCTTCGCTACACTCACATTAACATCTGCTCACCATGTGTATGTGACCAATAAAATTTGATTTGATGAAATGCTTACAAAAGCTGGTCATGGCTCACATCAACACCATCATCCCAGACACCCTGCACCCACTCCAATTCGTATACTGCCCCAACAGATCCACAGATGACGCAATCTCTATTGTACTCCACACTGCCCTTTCTCACTCAGACAATAGGAACACCTACGTCAGAATGCTGTTCCTTGACTACAGCTCAGCATTCAACACCATAGTGTCCTCCAAGCTCATCACTATGCTCAGGACCCTGGGACTGAACACCTTCCCCTGCAACTGGATCCTGGACTTCTTGACGGGTGGCGTAGGTAGACAGGTGTTGGTGTAGGTAGACAGCAACACATCCGCCACGCTGAGCCTCAACACGGGGGCCCGTGCCGGGTTGCGTGCCTAGTCCCCTCCTGTACTCCCTGTTTACCCACGACTGCTTGACCGCTCATGAATCCAACACCCATCATTAAGTTTGCCAACAACACTACAGTGGTAGGCTTGATCACTGACGATCAAGTTTCTTGGTGCCCACATCACTAAGGATCTATCGCGGTCAGTCCCAACACAGCTGTGAAGAGGGCATGAAAACTCAGTCCCAACACAGCTGTGAAGAGGGCATGAAAACTCAGTCCCAACACAGCTGTGAAGAGGGCATGAAAACGGCTCTTCCCCCTCAGGACACTGAGAATTTGTCATGGGCCCTCAGATCCTCAAAACGTTCTACAGCTACACCATTGAGAGCACCATTGTCAAAATCCTGAAGTATCCCTTTAATCCAGTAATTCTTTTGAAACTATTGATCCTCTGGGCCTGAATCGTGCTCTCTGGTATATTTTGGACGTTGAGAGTGGGCTCCTGTGACTGGATATGTTTTTTAATAATATTTGTTTTGCCTCTCTGTCCCCATGTGGGCCCCTTCATTAATGTGTGTGTGTGATGATGATGTTGTGTATGTGTTTTAATTGGTGCTGAGAAACGTGATGATGATGGTTATGAGTATGTGTTCTAGCTGGCTTTGGGGAATGTGATCAGTGCTCTGGGGGACCAGGCTAAGAAAGGAGGACATGTTCCCTACAGAGACTCTAAACTAACGCGCCTACTACAGGACTCACTGGGAGGAAACAGGTAACACACACACATACGTACAGTACCAGTCAAAAGTTTGGACATACCTACTCATTCAAGGGTTTTTCTTTATTTTATACAATGTAGAATAATAATGAAGACATCAAAACTATGAAATAACACATACGGAATCATGTAGTAACCAAAAAAGTGTTACATTTTAGATTCTTCAAAGTAGCCACCCGTTGCCTTGATGACAGCTTTGCACACTCTTGGCATTCTCTCAACCAGCTTCACCTGGAATGCTTTTCCGCCAGTCTTGAAGGAGCTCCCACATACGCTGAGCACTTGTTGGCTGATATTCCTCCACTCTGCAGTCCAATTCATCCCAAACCATCTCAGTTGGGTTGAGGTTCAGGTGTTTTTGGAGGCATCTGCTGCAGCACTCCATAACTCTCCTTCTTGGTCAAATAGCCCTTACACATGCTTCACGGTGGGAACTACACATGTGGAGATCATCCGTTCACCTACTCTGCGTCTCACAAAGGCACGGTGGCTGGAACCAAAAATGTCAAATTTGGATTAATCAGGGCAAAGGACAGATTTCCACCGGTCTAATGTCCATTGCTTGTGTTTCTTATCCCAAGCAAGTCTCTTCTTATTATTGGTGTCCTTTAGTAGTGGTTTCTTTGCATCTATTCGACCACAAAGGCCTGATTCGTGTAGTCTCTTCTGAACAGTTGGTGTTGAGATGTATCTGTTACTTCAACTCTGAACCATTAATGTGGGCTGCAATTTCTGAGGCTGGTAACTCTTATGAAGTTATCCTCTGCAGCAGAGGTAACTTTGTGTATTTCTTTCCTGTGGTGGTCCTCATGAGAGCCAGTTTCATCACAGCACATGATGGTTTTTGAGACTGCACTTGAAGAAACTTTCAAAGTTGTTCTGTATACCACCCCTACCTTGTCACAACACAACTGATTGGCTCAAACGCATCAAGAAGGAAAGAAATTCCACAAGTGAACTTTTAACAAGGCACACCTGTTAAAACTTCTTAAGAATCGGTGTCCCGCTAGAATCGGTGTCCCGCTAGAATCGGTGTCCCGCTAGAATCGGTGTCCCGCTAGAATCGGTGTCCCGCTAGAATCGGTGTCCCGCTAAATATTCTGGATTTTAAAAATGTAGGTACATATAAGTGTCTTCTATCGGCTGAAAGCTTAAATTCATGTTAATATAACTGCACTGTCCGATTTACAGTAGCTATTACAGCTAAAACATGCCATGAGATTGTTTGAGGACGGCACCCCACATCTAAATATTTTTCCACCGGCACAGGTTTCATACATTCACATATAACAATTAAATATTAACTTACTTTTTGAAAATCTGATTTGTCATCCAAAGGGTCCCATCTATAACATGTAGTGTCGTTTTGTTAGATACAATCCTTCTTTATATCCCAAAAAGTCTGTTTAGTTGGCACCATCGATTTGAGTAATCCACTCGTTCAACTTGCAGATAAAGGAATCCAAAAATCTACCCCTAAACTTTGTTTCAACAAGTCAAAATACTTTTCTATTTACTCCTGAGATACCCTAAAATGTAATCAAACTATAATATTTCTTTCAGTAAGAAGTATGTTCAATAGGAAACCAATTTAAGCAGGTGCGAAATGTCTTCATGGCGTGCGCATATACGAATTTCCAAGATTGTGTCCTTCTACTAAAATTAGTTTTTGAAGTTATTCACCTGAAACTAAGAAGTTTTAATTGAAAGGCATTCCAGGTGACTACCTCATGAAGCTGGTTGAGAGAATGCCAAGAGTGTACAAAGCTATCATCAAGGCAAAGGGTGGCTACTTTGAAGAATCTCAAATATAAAATATATTTTAATTTGTTTCACTTTTTTTGGTTACTACATGATTCCATGTGTGTTATTTCATAGTTTTGATGTCTTCACTATTATTCTACAATGTAGAAAATAGTAAAAATAAAGAAAAATCCTTGACTGGTACTGTACATGCATGCGCACACACACACACACACACACACACACTAGTAAGTCTCTATAGCATGTCTATTCCTTTCCTCTCTCCAGTCGTACGTTGATGATCGCGTGTGTGAGTCCGTCGGACCGGGACTTCATGGAGACCCTGAACACACTGAAGTACGCCAACAGAGCCAGGAACATCAAGAACAAGGTGGTGGTGAACCAAGACAAGACCAGCCAACAGATGTCTGCCCTTAGGGCTGAGATTGCCAGGCTACAAATGGAACTTATGGAGTATAAAGCGGTGAGGAGAGATGGAGGGATAGCAGGAGGGACAGAGGTTTGAGATTGGGGGAGGGAGGGATGGGGTAAGGGGGGGGTAGAGAGAATGAGGGAGGGATGGAGACAGGGAGCGATGGATAAAGGGAGAGAAGAAGGGAAATGGATAGAGATATAGGAGGGCGGAGAGGATGGAGGATGGAGAAGTGGGAGGAGGGACCAATGGAGAGAGGAAGGGATGTCGGGACTTGGGAGAGAAAAAAGGAAGGAAGGATGGAGGGATGGAAAGAAGGAATGGAAAAATATCCCTTCCCTCATGTTAAGCAACTTTAACCTTTGGCCTAGAACATTACAGGAAGCATAGGGATGGTTTAGAGCAATAATGTGATTAAGAGAGAGTTAATGGTGCATAACCAATGGATGACCGTGTTGAGTTGTAGGAAAGATTTGATCTGAGTTGGAGAGTAATGGAGCATGTGATTGGCTGAAATAATGTTGTCTCATTTATGATTGGCTGAGGTGTTAACCAGTATGTAAAGAAATAAAATGGAAAATGGGAATTTTTACCAACAAGTGATATAAAAATCAATTTTCTCTTTGTTGGTTGAATGAAATGTCATTGTTCTGTATGTTCATTGGAGGAGATAAAATATTCCTGTATGTGTATTGTCCCCCTCCCCAGGGTAAGCGTGTGGCAGGTGAGGACGGCTCGGAGGGCTTCAGTGATCTGTTCCAGGAGAACTCGATGTTACAGAGAGAGAACGACACGCTACGCATGCGAGTCAAAGCCATGCAGGAGACCATTGACCACCTCAACACACGGGTAACCACGCTCCTCGCCAACGAGGTCAGCACGCTGCTGGCCAAGTCGGGTAAGACAGAGAGAGGCGACGGAACACACTCTCCAATGGGATTGGCTGATTGTTGAAGATTGTGGCTGTCTGAAAACATTGATAGCTATTAAATTATTTTTCTCTCCTTCCTTGTTTAATCAATTCCTACACATCCCTCTCAAGGCGCATTGGAGGAGAGGATCCAAGGTCCATCCATCCCTTAGACCTTCTCCTCCAATGAGCTTTGAGAGGAATTGAGGAAACTAGGATTTGACCGCTAAAAAAGCTTTCAGACACAGACCATATCATGTAGTTAATCTCTTATGTCTCAATGTGACCTCACGGTGACCTGACTGTGAACTCTGACCTTTTGACCTCTAGGTGAGGGCAATGAGGAGATTGGTGCTCTGATACAGAACTATATCAGAGAGATTGAGGAGCTCAGGTAAGAGGCTGTAATGAGCTTTAGACTGAGCGGGGGGGAAAGCAGTTCACGGAGTTGCAGCTCACTGTGTTTTGCCATTACTGCACTGTTCATGGAGTTGGTATCTTTTTGTAGTTTGAAGAACTTTCAGATTATGTTCTGTATATACCGTAAGAGTTAAGTTTGACTGATGACATCTGTTTGTCTTCTTGTTCTTTCTACAACCCCCCCAGATCAAAGCTCCTGGAGAGCGAGTCGATGAACGAGTGTCTTCGTCGCAGTGTAACCCGTCTCTCCTCCCGCTCCCCGTTCACCAGCTCCTCCTCTCATAGCTCCACCCCAGGGCCACACCCCTTAGGCTCTTCCCCTTCCCTTTCCATGGAGGCGGAGATGACGGACGTGATTCGTCGAGCCAAGACGGACATCGAGAGGCTGAAGAAGAAGGAGAGGAGACAGAGGAGGATGAGGTAAGAGGAGAGGAAGAGGGGAGGAATGGGACAAGGATGGTAGTGGAGTAATGATCGCACAGTGACAAGCAGCTCTCACTGCCACTGGAGGGAGGGAGGGAGGGAGGGAGGGAGGGAGGGGGAGGGAGGGAGGGAGGGAGGGAGGGAGGGAGGGAGGGAGGGAGGGAGGGAGGGAGGGAGGGAGGGAGGGAGGGAGAGATGGACGGATAGAGGGAGATCAAGAAAGGGAGAGTGAGAGGTCTCTGCTAATAACTGAGCTCTCCATGTTCACTTGACAACTAAATCAGACAAATCAAATCAAAGGCACATGGTGTGTAAACAATATTAGTAATAGATTAATATGGTAAATAAATAATAAACTGCTTATTGGGTCACAGCTGTTATGAGCTGTGACTTCTCTCTACTTTGTGTGTGTGTGTCCTACTCTGATCCTGGGTCAATATGTTCTACTTGCAGCCCAGAGAAAGAGAAGGGGTTGAAGAAACGAGCGAAGCTTCATTCTCATGAGAACGGACATAATGGAGAAAACGGCCAGATGGACTCGGATGACAACTACACAGAGGACGTGATGTCACCTCTGCAGGAGGAGGAGAGTGGGTGTGACGAGGAAGAGGAGGAGGAGGAGGGGAGGGACGAAGAGGAGTTTGACAGTGATGAGAGTCTGGTGGACTCTGACTCGGACTCTGATGAGAAAGGTTAGTGGATGACAACAATGGCAGTGGCAGAAGTGTCTCCATTCCACTTCAACCTATTGACGTTGTGTACTGTCGCTTTGACAGGATTGATGCGCATCAGCAATATGGTGAAAGTACAATTTTGTCCTCTGTTTGGCTGTATGATACTTTCACCATATTGCTTACCTGTCCAATCCTTTCAGATCTACAAGGAGTACCTAATTAGCATTAGGGCTAGGAGTTGATTTGAAATTTGCAACTGCCCCACTCTACTGTAACATGTCTGTATTAGAGCCACAGTGTTCACCTCTTGACCCTTGACCTCTCTTTGCTCTCTGCCCTCTAACCCCCTGCAGCTAATTTCCAGGTGGATCTGGCAGACCTGACGAGTGAGATTGAGATCAAGCAGAAGTTGATCGATGAGCTGGAGAACAGTCAGAAGAGACTGCTGCAGCTCAAGCTACAGTATGAAGAGAAACTCATCCTGCTGCAGAACAAGATCAGAGACACACAGCTTGAGAGAGATAGAGTACTGCACAACCTCTGTGAGTAGAACTATGGGTAATGTAGGCACACAGGATCCCCTCAGTGAGTGGAGCAACTCATAGATGCTGAATAGACACGCTGCTCTCTGTCTCGATTGTACCACTTTCAAACAAACTCTCTCTTTCATCTCCTTCTCTCTTCTATCTATCTTCCTCCCCTCTCTCCTCCTTCAGTGTCTATGGAGAACTACACGGAGGAGAAGGCTAGCAGGATTAAATCCGAGTATGAGAAGAGGCTGAAGGAGATGAACAGAGACCTGCTGAAACTGCAGGCAGCACAGAAGGAACACACGAGGCTACTGAAGAACCAGGGACGCTATGAACAGGAACTGAAGAAACTGCAGCAGGAGGTCAACGAGATGAAGAAAGCCAAGGTAAGGAGGAGGAGGAGGAGGAGGAGCAGGGAAGGATGTTAGCTCTGTAGGCTACATTAAGTGCATTTCTATTATATGCAGTGTTGAGACCTTTGCCCGTCCCCTACCCAATAAGTGAGACAAAGGAGTCAATGCTAGGAAACGCTGACGTGAAGGTCCGGGTCAACATTTATTCCTTGCCCCTCAATAACGCTCCGGGCACTGATGGTACTCTCCAGCTAAGTGCAGTGTGTCCTCCGGTCTCCAGGTGGCACTGATGAAGCAGATGAAGGAGGAGCAGCTGAGGAGGAGGATGATGGAGGCCAAGAGGAACAGAGAGATCGCTCAGCTCAAGAAGGAGCAGCGACGACAGGAAGTATGTGTGTGTGTGTTTTTGTGCTGAAAGAAAGTACCTGCTTCACATGATAACCCCCCCTAGTAGACTGCAGTTTCTAAAGCCATCACCCTTCTGGTTACCAGTTGATCTCCAACTTTCTTATCAACCGCCCTGGGACTTGAACCTGCAACTTTTCAGCTATTAGTCTGCTTCTCTAATCCTTAGGCTGCCCTTGGATCTACATTTTTGTCTATTGTTAATGTATCTCTCTCTCTCTCTGTTTATCTGTTACCCATTTCCAGGTTACTGACATTGAGAAATGTATGGTTAATATACAGAATCACCCATATATTGACTGACCTCTCCCCTATCAGTACCAGATTCGTTCGTTGGAGAGTCAGAAGCGTCAGCAGGAGCTGGTACTGAGGAGAAAGAGCCAGGAGGTGACAGCCTTACGACGTTTGGCTAAACCCATGTCTGGACGTATGGCTAGACGACTACAGCCCCTAGACTCCGGAGCAGAACTGTCTGCCAGCACCACCTCCTCTGAACCAGAGTCCAACCGGTAGGTAGTGCCGCTATACAGAGGTTGTATCCCAAATGGCACCCCATTCTCTATAGTGTTAACATACACTGTAAAAATGGCCTGTTATTTTTCAACTAACTTACGGGACAGTTACCTGTAAGTTACTGTAAAAATAAAAAAAATAAAAAACTATGTTACTGTACCATATTTTACAGTATACTGTTAGTATTTTTATGGTATACTATTTTATGGTATACTAATACTGTTACCGTAATTGATTTACAGTACCAATAATGCTACTGTAGTTATTTTACGGTAACAAATACTCTTACTGTAAAGCCTTATTTGCATTTTTTTTTCAATTTTTCAATTCCTCAGCAATCCACAGGGAATTAATAGTAATTTTCTTAATATGTGCATGCTTATTAGTAACTGGAATAAGCAATGGTCTAAGACACTGCATCTCAGTGCAAGAGGCTTCACTGCAGTACCTGGTTGCATCACATCTGGCTGTGATTGGGAGTCCCATAGGGCGGCACACAATTGGCCCAGTGTCGTCTGGGTTTGGACCGGGGTAGGCCTTCATTGAAAATAAGAATTTGTTCTTAACTGACTTGCCTAGTTAAATAAAGGTTCGTTAAAATAAAATAAATCATAAATGTGTCAAGTGCAGCTTCTGTTTGATCCTCATTACACACCACCGACCAACAAATATTCTTTACATCAACAACATAGGAATCACTACAACTTATTGTATGACCTCTTGTACACTATATTAGGCCCAGCCTTTGGAACTTTGTTTTTCCTCGATATGGCTACAATATTGTGATCACTACATCTGATGGATCTGAATACTGTTTTCAAGCTAATTTCTGCAGCATTAGTAAAGATGTGATCAATACATGTTGATTTCATTCCTGTGCTGTTTGTAACTACCTTGGTAGGTTGACTATTAACCTGAACCAAGTTACAGGCACTGGTTACAGTTTGAAGCTTTTTCTTGAGTGGGCAGCTTGATGAAAGCCAGTCAATATTTAAATCACCCAGAAAAGAAAGTCTCTGTTGGTATCACATACCAAGCATTAAGCATTTCACACATGTTATCCAGATACTGTCTGTTAACACTTGGTGGTTTCCAAGCTTCCCACCAGAATGAGCTTTAGGTGAGGCAGATCAACCTGTAGCCATATTACTTCAACAGTATTTAACATGAGATCCTCTCTAATCTTTACAGGAATGTGGTTCTGAATATGAACAGCAACACCATTGGCATTTCTGTATTTTCTATAAATGTTATAACCTTGTATTTCTACCACTGTAACATCAAAGATATTATCCAAGTGAGTTTCAGAATATTTTTATTTTATTTATTTAACTAGGCAAGTCAGTTAAGAACAAATTCTTATTTTCAATGACGGCCTAGGAACAGTGGGTTGGGGCAGAACGACAGATTTGTACCTTGTCAGCTCAGGGGTTTGAACTTGCAACCTTCCGGTTACTAGTCACCACTACTAGTCACCACTTCCAGTAGCATCTGGTCTCCCATCCAGGAACAGACCAGGACCAACCCTGCTTAGCTTCAGAAGCAAGCCAGCAGTGGTATGCAGGGTGGTATGCTGCTGGGGTGCTTCCTTGTTTTCATTTACTGGGAAAGAATAGAAGTAGATATGCTCATGTTATTTATGTTAGTGCAGGATGAGCTGCAGACAGTGGACATCCTCCTAGGCCACACCACCTCAGTGCCAATAGTAGAGATCTGGTTCGTAGGCATATGATTACTGCATACAATAGCTGTAGGATCAGCAGAGGCATTCAGGGCAGTTAGATGGACATAAATTAAGTTACTTACATTGTGTCTACCAACGCCCCTGGTGTAATGTACATTTGCTGAAGCATTATGACAATTCTGCATCACAATGGTAGGGATTAGCTGAGCTGGGCTTGGGTCATTGATAAGTCATTGTCTCAACGCAGCCGTATATTGGATCAGGAACCCAAATGATTTGGGTTGGATCCCGTCCTCCTTGTAAAACGTGTTTTGTTTCCAAAAGGTATCGAAATTGTCAACAAAAGTTACAGCCATTGAGCTGCAATAATCACGTAGCCAGTTGTGAAGAGAAAGAATCCTGCTAAAGGGTTCAATGCCACTATTCAGAGAGGGCACAGGGTCAGATATGATGGGTCTTCTATTAGTGTCTAGCAGAGAGTCAATAAGCTCTTTAACATCCAGTTTAAACTGTTCAGAGCTGCCCTTCATCGTGTCATTAAAACCCACATGGACTATGATGGAAATCAATTCTATGTCCCGACGTAGTACATTCGGGAGCAGCTTAGTAATGTCATTTACTCGAGCTCCGAGATAGGACATTGTTCTTGCAGCAGGGACGGTCACATTTCCTTCCACCCATGACTGTATTTGTTAGTGACATGGTTGTTGGCTTCCTTCATTTTCAGTTCTGTGGCCTTCACTAAGTGAAAATGATTTATTTGTTTGACTTGCCTTTCTGACTGTACATTTATAATATAAATGAAGTGCTACAAACAAATGAATACAGATAAAATAACCAAACAGGTAGCAATTAACTAAGATATTACATTTATTATAATAATTAGCAAAAAAAAACTAAGTATCTTGCTTCGGAGTATGTGCTTTGTTTTGGTTGCCCGTTTGCTTTAAATGTCGCGTTCTGCTTTGAATATTCGCAAATACAGTAAGTGAACTGCTACTGGGTTTTATGTAGCATATTCTTTTCACGGTAATGTCCAAAATACATCAAATATTTCCCGTCCATTGAATTTCTTCTCACAATGTAATTTACGGAATGAAGTCTGTTGATTATACAGCAATTTACCATGACAATTACAAGATTGTTTTTAACAGTGTAGGAAATATGTTCCAGTGTGTTTTTGTTAAACAGTTGATATAAACACAACTTTCTTCCGCTTCATAGTTTTGTGTTGGTTGTTTTATATTGTGTTTCAGTTGAATTATAACTTGGTTTTATAATGTACAATTACAAAATAAATTAAAAAATAACTCCTCTCTCTGACTCTCTCTCCCTTTAACTCTCTCTCTCTCTCTCTCAGGACCTCAACCAAAGTGTCTAACATAGTGAGACAGTGGAACACCAAGATGAATGGCTACCTGGGAGAGAGCGAGGGGATTACTACCAACGGGACACAGGTTGTTGGGTAAGTCATGGCAGGGAGTGTGTGTGCCGTAGATTGTGAGGTCAGATGCAGAGCAGGGACTGGTGTGTGTGTGTATCTGGTGTGTGTACATGTTTTTGATGCATCGCCAGGTGAGAGAAAGGATGTGTGTGTGTGTGTGTGTGTGTGTGTGTGTGTGTGTGTGTGTGTGTGTGTGTGTGTGTGTGTGTGTGTGTGTGAGAGTGTCAATGTGAGGCGTGTGTGTGTGTGTGTGTGTGTGTGTGTGTGCCTGCGAGCCTGCAAGGTCAGATTGAGATTAGGTATGACTCTGTTGACATTTACTTAGCCAAGGCTTTCATCAGCTTCAATAAAGTTTTATTCAATTTTACAAAGCCATTTATCGAATTCCCTTCAAAATGAATTGACAGGAGTGACTTACTTAGTCTGATCATCTTTCTCCTTCCTCCTCTTCCTCCCTCTCCTTCCCTCCTACTCTCTCCTTTCTTCCCCCACCTCTACCTATCCCCCTCTTTCCCTCGCTCCTCTACCTTCTCCCTCTCTTCCCCCCCTCTCCTCCTTCCTTCCTCACTCCCTGCTCCCCTCCTCTCTCTTCCCCTACTCCAGCAGCAGCACTAAGGATTGATATAGCTGTGAAATGATTGACAGTTGACCTGTATTGTAACGTCCCGAACTGTATCTTTCTCTCTCTGTGCAGCAGTAGGACGCGTGTCCAGCAGCGCAAGGGTGTTCTCGTGGGCAGCAGTAGTTTCTCCAAGGCGGCCCGTCAGAAGTGGCAGACTCTAGAGAGGAGGATCCTGGACATCGTCATGCAGAGGATGACCATCACCAACGTCGAGGCCGACATGGACCGACTCATCAAGGTACTGTGATGTCACTTCCTTTGCACTCTAGGGAGACTCCCTCTTAACTTTTAGTGCATTGCGATGCACTTGCGAACTCATTATTGCTGACTTCCTTCACAACATGCATCATTCCTCTCCGTCTGTTAATGATCTGGCTAACATGTTTTTTTCTTTCTCTCTCTTGTGTGTGAGACAGAAACGAGAGGAGCTGTCTGTGCAGCAGGAGGCACTCTTGCGTAAAAGGCAGGTGCTTATGGCTGAGGGGGAGGGGCCTGACGGGGAGGACCGCCTAGTCCAGGAAATGAACGAGGACATTGAGGTTCTGAATGCAAACATCGACTACATCAACGACAGCCTATCAGACTGCCAGGCAACCATCGTTCAGATAGAGGAGACCAAGGTGAGAACACATGCACACACATTAGTGTAAAATGTCCTAGTTCTGGTGTACGGAGCTCTGTGCGGCCTACTGAAGCCTGGGTGTTTCCTACAGGATGAGCTGGACTCGGTGGACACCTCAGTGGTCATCAGCTCCTGCTCTCTGGCTGAGGCTCGACACCTCCTGGACCACTTCCTCAAGGCCTCCATTGACAAGGTAACTAACATGGGCCACGACCCAGGACCATCTGGTGGCTACAGTAGATCATAGTTTATAGTCCAGATATACCATAACACACACACTCCAAACTAATGTCTACTGAACATTCTCAACTTGGAAATAGTCCCTATCAGCTCCTCATCAGTTTACAATTATTTTGGCAAATGTTGTGCAAGTGGACACCCGTTTCAGGGAGGGTTGGCCAGTAGTTTATCTCTCGTGGAAAGATTCTGCATGTAAGCTGAGAGAATCAGTCGGGACTGAATGGGATGTGTAGTATAACGAGCAGCATTAGTTCCGGTGTTTGGTTTTTCAGTCACTGGTTATTTGGACAAATCGCTATTTCGCAGGTGTTAGCATCTTTTGATTTTGAAGGGGAGGGGACATTCTTGCAAAACTTGGTAACTTGCAAAAGAGAGATGGGTGGAGCTCCTCATTCTGGTTCCGCTCCTCTTTCTAGTATTTCCTGATTTCTTCTCTTAACATGTATGGACCAGAACTAAAGTCTCACGTGATTGGTCAGCTGCTCGATTAAGTTCTGGGTTAAACAAGGTTAGCCAGAAGTAGTTAATAGCTGTATAGTTGATATATGCCCCCCTCTGCTGGCCTTTCCAGGGACTGCAGGAAGCTCAGATCACTTGTAGTAATGGTGTTAGTAACTATTGTGTGTGTGTGTGTGTGTGTGTGTGTGTGTGTGTAGGGTTTACAGGTGGCTCAAAAGGAGTCTCAGATCCGTCTGTTGGAGGGCCAGCTGAGACAGACAGATATGATTGGCTCTGCCCATAACCACATCATCCTGGACGCGCTGAGAGAAAAGGCTGAGTGTATCCCCGAGCTGCAGGCACTCATACACAACGTACAGCAGGGTGAGGACACGCACCTAGCATGCTCACTCACTCACTCACTCACTCACTCACTCACTCACTCACTCACTCACTCACTCACTCACTCACCCACTGTTTCTTCATGTTTCTATCTGTGTTCACAGAGAATGGTTATGTTAGCACCGACGAGGAGCCTTTAGAGTTTAGCCAGGCCTCTGACGGCAGGTAAGATCCGCTTCTGGGGGCCTCATTTATAACAGTTGCGTAAATGTAACACTAAATGTCTACGTGCGCCATTTCTGAAAAGACTGCGCACGCACAAAAATCTGGAGATTTATTAACTTGGCGCACACCATACATATGCATATTTCCCGTTCTAAATCAGACCTGACGTTAGTGCGCGTGTGAACAAGCATCATAACTCCGCCTGTAAACACCCATAATTCACCTTTTTATGGTGTCAATAACACCCTTATTTGCTCTACACTTTGGAAGTATTGGAATTAGGCCGAGACAGTATCTAAAGCAAATGGCAACGGTGAACTTGATCAAATGTCTTCTCTTGCAGTTACTTTTGCTTCATCTGACCCTTTCAAATTGTTGGTGACCTGTAAACCGGTCGTTTGAATGCAGTAATGTTTGCATTCACTTTGGTTGAGGTGGTCCTGAGAGAGAGAGAGAGAGAGAGTCAGAGAAAGATTTTTTTTTTACCTTTATTTTCTTCAACAAGTAATTGTACATTATAAAACCAGGTTATAATTCAACTGAAACACAATATAAAACAACCAACACAAAACTATGAAACGGAAGAAAGTTTTTAAAAAAGTTGTGTTTATATCAACTGTATCACACACTGGAACCTATTTCCTACACTGTTAAAAACAATCTTGTAATTGTCATAGTAAATTGTTGTAAAATCAACAGACTTCATTCATACTGTTTGAACTGAATACAGTAGATTACTGTAAATTACATTGTGGGAAGAAATTCAATGGACGGGAAAATGTTGATGTATTTTGGACATTACCGTAAAAAAAATGCTTCATATGCGACGCAGTCCTTCCAACGACTAGAAACCGGACGTACGTGCAGTTTGTGGGAGGTACAAGCACGTTCTCAAGTCAAGTTTAGTTTTTTAGAAATGGCCAACTTTTGCATGACAACTGGCGCGCACGCATGTTCTGGAGCATATGTGGTTCATTCCCAACGTTTTATAAAGGAGGCCCCCTTGAACCCCCACACCACATACTCATCGTCACTCATTTTCCGTGTGCGGTTACATTTCTTGTTTTCTCTCTCTCTCTCTCTCTCTCTCTCTCTCTCTCTCTCTCTCTCTCTTCAGTGTGTCTCGGATGAAGTCCTCAGCTAGTCAGGATGACTGCAAGCTGAAGGTTCAGGTAGGTGAACGTGTGTTTCAGGTGTAGGCTGCATGGCGTCTGTCTCCTCTGGTCAGCGGTTATTTGTTGTTGTTGTTTATTTCACGCCGACTCGTATGACATGTTTGTGGATACAGCTACAGCACTGGAGGAGATTCCGTCGACTGAACAAAGTCGAGGTTGTTGTCAGTGAAATCATATCTGTAGTTGTACTCAGCTGCCAGGAGATGGCAGCCTCTGCACCTGAGTCATTATGGCTATGGTAGTGGCCTTCACAGAACCCCAAGATAACTAAACCCCTCTATCCCAAGCAGTGGAGGCTGCAGAGGGGAGGATGGCTCATAATAATGGCTGGAATGGAGCGAAAGGAATGGTATCAAACAATGGAAACCGTGTGATTGATGTGTTTGATACTGTTCCACTTATTCCACTCCAGCCATTACCACCAGCCCGTCCTCCCGAATGAAGGTTCCACCCACCACTTGTGATCCCAAGGTATAGTTTGTTCTATTGAATGCGTAATTGGACATTTTTCTTCCTACTCTTTCCGCCTCTCCCCAGAGTGAGCCCCGTCTGTCAGCCCAGATGAAAGCGGTATCGGCAGAGTACCTGGGTCCCGTGTTAGACCCGTCCACTAAGAACATCACCAAGTCCCTGGCCTCCCTAACAGACATCCAGGAGAACGGCGGCTCAGGTGGCCTGAGCCTCACTCTCCCCATCTTTAGAGACAGAGTGTCCAGGACCATCAGCCTGCCTGTCCGGGGACACACCTTGTGAGTCTTAGGCTATGGTGCACTGTTCCTTATGAGGAGTTCCAATATGGCAGATGGTGGCTTCAGAACAGCGCCACTTGTCCACCATCTAGGGAATCTGTTTCTATGGTCGCAATACTTGCCAATGCTAGCTTGCTATGGCTATACATGGCAGTGTCACATGCTAATTCTAACAATCTGCTACTGTATGCTAATGCTTATTTTCGCTCTATCTCGTGATCTCTCTCGCTCTGTGTGTGTTTATCAGTCCTCGACAGTCTCGGGGGGGTGACACCTCCCCTTTAACAAGGAGGAAGTCTTATGACCGAGGCCAGTCTTACAGGTAGCTAACTCTCCCCCTCAACTAATCAGTAACCAATACATTGTTTAGTTGAATCTCTTTCCACAGATCCTTTTACCAGTGTTCCTGCATTATTGTATTCCTTTTTAATTATGTGACATGTGTTGTGACCCATGTGAAATGCACATTAAATAAATCTGTCTTGATCAATCAATCAATCTGTTGAATATGAGACTGAAACCAAAAACTGGAAAACATGCTGTTCTCATCATCTCCCGCATCTCTCCACCCCTCCCCCTCCCCCGCACCCTTCCCACCTATCGCTCTCTCACAGAAATGCTGATGGGCATACTCCCCCATCCTCCCCCCCTCTCAGAACCAGAAACGACCGCAATGTCTTTTCAAGGCTCACCAGCAACCAGAGCCAAGGCTCCGCACTGGACAAGTAAGTACACACACACACACACACAAACACGCACACGCACACTGTCAGTTCGAGACGCCTCAACATAGGGAATAGGGTGCCATTTGGAACCCATCCTATGTCTTTTGATTTCATAACAGTCTTCAGGCAGTCTCGAGTCAGCTGTGGAAGTCGACTTACATCCTTGAATGCATTGACTATAAGTTGTTTTGTATACACTGAGTGTCTGCTACATGACTAAAATATACGATGTTGAGAGTGCTCTTCTGAAAATAATTCAAATATATACTCTATTTGTTCAATCTAAGTGTTTGACTTTTTCCTCCTTAGATCAAAATAAGCCTCGAGCAAATTCCCTTTTCCTCTACACTGTAACAGAAAACTAAATTATACTGTAATTTGGGATATTATTAAGAGTAAAATACTTAAAATGTACAGGGGACAGATTGGAGTGGCAGCATGTCTTAAATGGTTGAGCATTTCACCATGTCCATGAAGGTCTGTAGTCACTGTCAGTTTGGAAGCCTTTGCCTAGAAGTGCAAGTGATTATAAAATACAGCATTTGAATGAACATTTGGTGATGTGTAAACACATAACCTAGCAGCTAACCTGCTTGCACCAGTCCCTTGTAATTACAGTAAAATATTGTGAAATCCAAAACCCCTCCCCTTAATAAATGTCATTCATCCATTCATTTATTTATTCATTCTGATTATGGTAGCATTTGCTTTTACTGTATAATACGTGAAATGTTATGGGTATTGTACACCGTACTTGCTTTGATACCATATTTACATTATAGTACATGTGCTGTAATATGAAATGGAAAATGTTCACTTGCCACTGAGCTGCCTGTAAATTACTGTCAAATTCCCGGCAACCCCTTTACAGTGTAGTGTTCCGTTCTTTTCCCAATCAATTCTAATTCTCAGCCCTGGAAATGGCATCTGTTAATTTTCAGCCTCTGAATTGTTTGTGTAATTTCACATCTTTATTAATCTTGCTATAGGTTGTTGAGTTTATTGATCCGGTGTAGTAAGTGGTGGGTAGCAAGAGTGCGTGCACATTTGTGCGTGTGTGTACTAGGGAGGTTGGTCTACGGCTGGCTGATAACGCTTATGGATTCTCTCGATCTTCACCCAGGAGTAGTTCATTGAGCGCAGAGGAACTTGTTTAGATTCCTCTCTGGGATGTTGTCAGCAGGCAGCCATTTTGTTCTGATTTGAGTTGAGTGCTGGTGGATAGGATACAGTTTTAGGCGTGTAGCTGCACCATCAGGGCCATGTTTCACAAATGTGTTACGTTACATGGTTTATTGTTGGTTTGATGTTTGCCGAAACTGGGAGGTTGATCAAATTTGGCCCATAGTGTTTGACAGTAGAGGATGAGGTGTGGGCTGGAAAGTTGGGTTTATCATGAGTTTTAGTTACAGGGCATTTTTTTTTCAATTGGTGTATTATGTTTAGCATGGTTTTCACATCAGCGTGTTTTTGGAACAGTTTTACATCCATCTGGTATGTTTTGACAAGAATCGATCCAAGTTATTACGTTTCTTTTCACACTGAGTGGGTTCACTTTGCTTTGGGTTTTCTTATGTTTATTAATTTATCCAAGTCTTCCTCTTCACATAAGGTTGAAGTCGAGAAGTTTACATACACCTTAGCCAAATACATTTCAACTCAGTTTTTCACAATTCCTGACATTTAATCCAAGTAAAAATTGTCTGTCTTAGGTCAGTTAGGATCACCACTTTATTTTAAGAATGTGAAATGTCAGAATAATTGTAGAAATAATTATTTATTTAAGCTTTTATTTCTTTCATCACATTCCCAGTGGGTCAGAAGTTTACATACACTCAATTAGTATTTGGTAGCATTGCCTTTAAATAGTTTAACTTGGGTCAAACGTTTCGGGTAGCCTTCCACAAGCTTCCCACAATAAGTTGGGTGAATTTTGGCCCATTCTTCCTGACAGAGCTGGTGTAACTGAGTCAGGTTTGTAGGCACACGCTTTTTCAGTTCAGCCCACAAATGCTCTATAGGATTGAGTTTGTTGACTTTGTTGTCCTTAAGCCATTTTGCCACAACTTTGGAAGTATGCTTGGGGTCATTGTCCATTTGGAAGACCCATTTGCTGTTGTTCTGGGATTGATTTGCACTTTTCGCACCAAAGTACATTCATCTCTAGGAGACAGAACGTGTCTCCTTCCTGAGCGGTATGATGGCTGCGTGGTCCCATGGTGTTTATACTTGCATGCTATTGTTTGTACAGATGAACGTGCTCCCAAGGATGAGCCAGACTTGTGGAGGTCTACAATTTTTTTTCTGAGGTCTTGGCTGATTTCTTTTGATTTTCCCATGATGTCAAGCAACGAGGCACTAAGTTTGAAGGTAGGCCTTGAAATACATCCACAGGTACACCTCCAATTTACTCAAATTATGTCTATTATCCTATCAGAAGCTTCTAAAGCCATGACATCATTTTCTGGAATCTTCCAAGATGTTTAAAGGCACAGTCAACTTAGTGTGTGTAAACTTCTGACCCACTGGAATTGTGATATAGTGAATTATAAGTGAAATAATCTCTGTAAACAATTGTTGGAAAAATGACTTGTGTCATGCACGAAGTAGATGTCCTAACCAACTTGCCAAAACTATAGTTTGTTAAGAAGAAATTTGTGGAGTGGTTGAAAATCGAGTTTTAATGACTACAGCCTAAGTGAATGTAAACTTCCCGACTTCAACTGTATCTTATTGCACTACTGATATCTTCCTCATTAGGAATATTCCTCAATATTCCTGATCTGCTCCTGTCCTCACAAAACAATGACATCTGTATGATGACAGGTTCTGAATCTGAATAGGTGTAATCTGATTTCAAACCCATGACCCACAAACCTTCTTAAAATCGTTTCTCAGAGATGGAAGGATGCCCGACGTTGCTGACAGACAGATTTTCATATGGAGTACAGTTGCACATTTGCACTTACAAAAGCCATGCATTAATATGCTGGCCACTAATAACCATACCCCAATAAACCTTTTACAGTATTACAAATCAAATACTATGGCTGAATTTATGAAGGTTTTGTTATGTTGCCTTCCAACAGCTTTGCTCCCTACAGACATTCTTTAATGCCCAACTGGCATTACAAAGCCTGCTCTCTCATAGTAACAATCCTGCGAAATGAGCAGTAAAATATTTATAATGTGCGTCCAAATGGCACCCTATTCCCTTTATAGTGCACTACTTTTGACCAGGGCTCTTTTTAAATGTTTTATTTAACCTTTATTTAACTAGGCAAGTCAGTTAAGAACAAATTCTTGTTTACAATGACGGCCTACAAATGGAATAGGGTGCCATTTGGGACAGGATGATAGTGTAAAACCGCCTTTTATTGCAGCGCTTGCAGTGTTTTCCCTAGTTTACAACTCCGGGAATAGGCGGTACGCCAGAGCAGATCTTTCCCACAGAGACAGCCAAGAGTGGTGGGTTCTCCTGTGACGTCCAGTCTGAATGACAACCCTGTCCTCCAATCAACTGCCTTCTACCTGCTGATAACGCAATCCCCTCTCTCTGGCCTGCCCCTTCCTCCTCCTCTACTTCCTGGTTATCCCAGTAACCCCTCCCTCTCTTATTGCACTTCTGTTTTATCCCTTCCTTCTTTAATCCAGACCCAAACTGCTAAACCCTCCTATTGTAGCAACTTTTTTTATCTCCCCCCACCCTAATCCTAACCCCGCCGTGGGCTAGTGTGAGTGCCATGCCATCTCTACTACTTTGTCTTGTCACATTCTAAAACAGGCTGTCACTCAGGCTAGCCATGGTCTAGATGGCAAATCGCTGTATACCCTTACCCACCCCTATCCCCAAGCCTAACCCTAACCCGCATCTTAACCTTACCTGTATAACCCTTCCTCCTCTAGCCATCGAGCTAAACTCCTCTCCTCTCCTCTCCTCTCCTCTCCTCTCCTCTCCTCTCCTCTCCTCTCCTCTCCTCTCCTCTCCTCTCCTCTCCTCTCCTCTCCTCTCCTCTCCTCTCCTCTCCTCTCCTCTCCTCTCTCTGCTCCTAACTCTGTTGATGTTGCTCCTAACCTCCTTTCCTTTCCTATCCTGCTCCTAACCGTGCTCCTGTTCTGTCTTCAGGTCGGATGACAGCGACTCCTCTCTCTCGGAGGTGCTCAGGTAGAGATATCTGTCTGTCTCTGTCATTCTGTCTCTTCTCTTGCCTGTTTGGCCAGTCACTCAGCTGGCCACTCCTCCTTTTCTGGGGTGGGCAGAGTCGATGTGGAGCATGCTTTAACCTCATCGGTCCCCTCTCACCTTCCTCCAATCCCCTTCCACCTGTGTGGTGTTATATTCCTGTGGTGCCCCTCCCCACTACACATGGGATCTGAATGAACCTTTTTCGTCTGGAGAGCTTGGGTTAAGTAATAACCCTTTTGGGTGAGGGCAGTTACATTCATTCAAGCTACACAGGATAATGATTCTGAGAGGATAGCATCTATGAACCATTGACAGCACATAAATAGACCTTGTTAACATCTTAAAAAAGGATGTGTTAAAAACATCACAATTTTTATTTTTTTTGCTAACCCAGGGCTGAGTAAACATTGGATAGCACACATACTGGGTTATTTTGACCCAGCCAGTTGGGTTCCGTGAATAACCCAACATGTTGGGTTGTTAGGATTACCCAAACATGGGTTAATTTAACCATCAGTTGGGTATTTTTTTTTTATCTTCCTGCTGGGTTGACCTAGCAGTTGGGTCTTTTTGAAGTAGGTTAGCAGTTTTTTAGTCATTAATCTTGTTCTGGAGGCAGCTCTGCAGAGTGGTCACTAGCTGGCACAGTCACAAAGTCAATGAAATCAGATTTTAAGCCTTAACCTTAACCACATTGCTAACCCTAATGCCTGAAGGCTTCCACATGCTTTGGTTAGGCTGGCGCTGACACCTAGCCGAATTGGAACAAGTGTGCTCACATACACCCTAACAATAGTACTGTTTGTCCATATTGAGACGACATTGCCAGTATACACTTCTTCAGAATAGTCTGAATTTGGACGTTTTTGACATGGAGATCTTAGCCGCACAATTTACGTGTTTGGTGCGCTATTTCTCAAGTGAAGAATGTGCATTGAAATAAGTTGTCTATATTTGAATGACGACAAACACTTCATTGAAGAATCTCAGAGAGTCCACACAACTATCTAACCAGTGAACATCACCGACGAAGTGGCGTAGACTTTGGATTCCGAACTTCGGCATGCCCCCGAAAAATGTTTTGGTGCAGAAAACAGCTGAAAAGAACCTTATGAAGGACAAATCGAACAAAATGTCGCAAAATAACGTTGTAATATACGTACGAACTGTTTCGGATGGGAAGCATGCGGACGCCTTAAACCTAATCTTAAATCATAACCAATGTTAACTTTGCAGCTGGCCCATCTAGCGGATATCGCTCAGTTCTGCCTCCAGGGCAAGAATTCATGAGAATAAAGGTTCACCTGCCTTTTGCAACGGTTATCCTTAGGTTATTTTCGGGAGCCATGGCTTTTTAGGGGTGTGGCTTTCAGAGATCTTATTGTCCACCCGTGAGAGTAAATGCCATTCCTGTTCAATCATGTTACATTCACATACTGTAAATAAAAACGTTTCTTTACATTATTGTTGTTCCATTTTACACCTTGTAGAATCTTAACATTATTTATTACATATTATAATAAGGTGGTATCTATCCCAAAATATGTTTTGTGTGTTTTATGTAACTCATACTTCTGTGGGCCTCATTGAAGCTACGTAAATGTCAATGTTGAACCTAAAAATGTGATAACTATACAACAGAGCAGTTAAACAGGAATGACATTTACTCTCATGGATGGCTAAAAACAAGATCTGCTCTGACTGCTGTGTAGTGCCACTGTTTAAACTCTCTTTCCCCAGACTGTAAAATCGGAATTGCATTTCCGCGCCGACATAATCAATCACTGTTTTTAATAACCCTTTCAGAAAGTTCAGAATGACATACGGACACTTGGAATTGCCCAAAAACAGTGGGCTGCGCCAACAATGAATAATTTAACCCTTGTGGGGGTGCTCTAGTTGATATGTTCAGTGGTTATTGCAGTGCCCTTGATTTGTTATGGGACCACACAACTTGCCCTGAGCCTCACAGCTATTTCAACCTGTAATAACTTGCCCATTGCAAACCAGGATGAAAATCTGGCAACTTTAGAATGACGACGAATTTTTGCCGACTTTTCTATTGCCGGCAACAAAGCCTGTACTTTTAATCATAATAACGGGAATGTGTTTCAAAAGTCCCGCCAATCCCCTCAGTATAAAGATCACCTTTCGTTCCGGCTTTGGCACGCGTTAAATCATACACATTGTACACGTTACATTACACACAAAAACGACGTCAGCCGCCTGGAGTTTGACTGTAGCCAACGTCTTATTCGTCATAACAAGGTCATTGTTTACAAGGAATGGCGAGCTAAAAAAATAGCTTATGGTTGTGAATGTGAGGGGGAAAAAACAAGACAGTCCATTTTGTCCACCTTTTTGACGCATAAAGATCCTATTCAATTACAAGAGGGGCCATCTCCTAAACGTTCAACGTTCCAGAATGGGGTGAAAGTGGCAGGCGTAATTGGTCTGGGAGAAATCCGAACCAGTCTAATTGGAATGAAAGTCAGTAGAGGCATAATCCTGATTTTAATTATGCAAGGAAATAAAAGTAATGCATGTGATGTAGCAGAAATTGTGTAATAGAATTATTGTCAACCTAAAATATTGTCATATAATTATTATACAGTTTTATACACATGTTCTGTGTAAATAGTGTCTTTAAATATATGTGAACAGAACACAACAACAGGATCAAAATTGCCGGCTGCGCACAACATGTGTATAATACCCTTTACAGACAGACTACGGTATATGCTGCCTATAACAAAAACATATGTGGTAAAGAAGAATGTGGTAAAGATGACACTGTTTGAATTGGGTTCTTTTACACATTGCCCAATTTTTTAAATTTTTTATTTATTTTAAAGGCGACAATTCGTAAAGTCTGTCTGTAAAGGGTGAAAGTCTCCAATAACACAAGTAGATGACGGGAGAGAGGAAAGAAGGAAAAGAGGTATGTGGATATTTCGAGCCTGAAAACCCTCTAGGCTATTCTTAGCCGGTTGTCGCCGTCAACTCTCTCGGTGTCTCTCTCTCTCTCTCGGTGTCTCTCTCTCTCTCTCGGTCTCTCTCTCTCTCTCTCGGTGTCTCTCTCTCTCTCTCGGTGTCTCTCTCTCTCTCTCGGTGTCTCTCTCTCTCTCTCGGTGTCTCTCTCTCTCTCTCGGTGTCTCTCTCTCTCTCTCGGTGTCTCTCTCTCTCTCGGTGTCTCTCTCTCTCTCTCTCTCTCTCTCTCTCTCTCTCTCTCTCTCTCTCTCTCTCTCTCTCTCTCTCTCTCTCTCTCTCTCTCTCTCTCTCTCTCTCTCGGTCTCTCTCTCTCTCTCTCGGTGTCTCTCTCTCTCTCTCGGTGTCTCTCTCTCTCTCTCGGTGTCTCTCTCTCTCTCTCTCTCTCTCTCTCTCTCTCTCTCTCTCTCTCGGTGTCTCTCTCTCTCTCTCTCTCTCTCTCTCTCGGTGTCTCTCTCTCTCTCTCTCTCTCTCTCTCTCTCCCTCTCCCTCTCCCTCTCCCTCTCTCTCTCTCTCTCTCTCTCTCTCTCTCTCTCTCTCTCTCTCTGATAATCTAACATACGTAGAGATTGTAGAGATAAAGAAATAGACTTTATAGATCAATCTCACTTATCACCGCTCTAATCATCGTACTGACAGTCTTATTACACCTCTCTGGTTTTCATCACATTTATACATAGATAATGACATTATCATAGACGGATCTCCATCTTATCTCATTATATGGGAAGCCAGGTTTGGAACGTTCAGAACCACACAACACACAGGCAATACCTTCCATTACATTCTTTTATTTCAGGATAGCAGAAATGGAATAACTAATGTAAGGACCCTGTTTTGAAAGGCTTTTGAGGTCAGGTCCTCTGTTCTCTCCTTGGAATGAGCGATCAGAAAAAGACACTGGTTGATTGATTGGGCAGAGTGTCCACACAACTATCTAACCAATGGGAATAGTGAATAGAAGCACTCTTTCAGAGCCTATTGGCTCACTTGTGAAAGTTCCCCTGCTCTCCCTGGACATAAGGTTCATTCAGAAGACAGCCCTCTTATCCATAAACCCAGTGTCCAGTTCCAAACCAACAGATTTTGATTTGGAATTGGGTCGATATATACTAGCCCTGTCACACCTAACCTCCATCCTACCTTTACCCCCTCCCTCCTCTGTGACAAGACAAAGGCCTGGTTCCAATCAACCACTCACAGTCCATTTGGAATGGATCTAGGCCACAGACAGAGAAGGAGAGGGGGTCTGATGTGACAGCCCCCCCCCCTCCCCCATTCTCTCACTCACACACCTGTCCCAGAAGCCTCTGCCTTCGCCTGAACACTGAACTGGGATTGGCTCAAAAGGGGCAAGGGCAAGAACCACGAGCTAGCTCACTCTTGATTGGTGGAGATGCTGCATGTACTGTAGATGCCACAAGTTGATGTTGTTGTTTTTTGAGTTGGCTGTTGCCGGGCTGTCGTTGAGTTCTGCTTCTTCTTTGGCGCCGCGAACCGCCGCCATTCTCTATCATCATTTGAATGAGCTGCACTGTGTTTCTGTAGAATTTGTCATTTTTGGGGGTTGTTTTGTGTTTCAGTACATTTGCGTTTTCGAGACTATAGCTGACATGCATGCAGCTTCTCTTTCTCGCATCACTGTGATTGGCCTAGGCTGGTCTAGCAGCCGTGACATGCTGTTCACCTGTTTTACCCGCACAAATCACGCCACTACTATACATAGGGAGAGAGGGGAAATATATCCCTATGGGACAAAGGGAAGTGTGTGTGTGTGTGTGTGTGTGTGTGTGTGTGTGTGTGTGTGTGTGTGTGTGTGTGTGTGTGTGTGTGTGTGTGTGTGTGTGTGTGTGTGTGTGTGTGTGTGTGTGTGTGTTTGAGGGGTCCAGGGAGACAGATCTGTCCCAGTTTTGCCTTTAATCACTGGTCCCTTTATCCCCACTCACTCCTGTCGCTCTCTCTCTCTAGTCCCCCCTCTCTTTCCATCCATCCCTGTGTCTCACTTGGCCGGCTCCCCGAGTGCTCTGGCAGTGAGAAATTAAAGAGGGAGAGAAAGGAATAAAGGAGAGAGAGAGAGGGAGAGGTGGAGGGATAGACAGAAAGGGGGAGAGAGAGACAGAGGTAGAGAGGGATGATGAAGGAAAGAAAAAGAGGGATGGGGTAGAGGGAGAGAGAGGGAAGGATGGCAAGAAAGAGCCAGGCTAAAGAGAGAGGGAAGGATGGCAAGAAAGAGCCAGGCTAAAGAGAGAGGGAGAGAGAGAGGGAAGGATGGCAAGAAAGAGCCAGGCTAAAGAGAGAGGGAAGGATGGCAAGAAAGAGCCAGGCTAAAGAGAGAGGGAAGGATGGCAAGAAAGAGCCAGGCTAAAGAGAGAGGGAGAGAGAGAGGGGAATGGAGAGACAAAGGGAAACGGGAGGAAGAGGCTCCTTATCTCTGAGAGGTTTTTTTTTCTTCACTGCCAGCCAGGAGATGGATGGTTTTAGACCAGGCTCTCTAATTGAGCTTCCACAAAAGAGAGGGATAGAGAGGAACGGGTGGGTACAGAGAGGGAGGGAATGGGAGGGAGTGGTTATATCTGTTTATCTCCAGCAGGGGGCATGATAGAGCTGTGCTCCTTTTGACCTGGCTGGAGTTTCTAAGTGTGTGTGTTGCACATTTGTGTGGGTTCTGTGTGTTCATTCATTGAGGTGTGGAGCCGATCTTTTCATATTTGATGAAGTGTGTATGAGCTGTTTTGTATCTGTGCAGGGTTAGTGGTCTGTGTGTTAGTGTTTGTGTGTGTGTGTGTGTGTGTGTGTGTGTGTGTGTGACGGTGTGTGTGTGCGTCTCCCTCAGGGGTGTGATCACTCCCACGGGGGGAGTGAAGGGGGGACGGACGGCGCCCCTCCAGTGTTCAGCCATAGCAGAGGGACACTCTAAACCTGTCCTCTGTGTGGACGCTACAGATGAACTGCTCTTCACTGGATCCAAAGGTACAACAACAATGTCCTAACTCGGACCATGGGATGCCTTTTGTCTTTGGAAACAAACATAAATTGGTGAAAGCGATCATGTTTAACCTTATGGACTATCAGTCCTTGCATCCATAGCTCCAGTCCCATCCCTTTATAGAAAAACCAAGTGGCGGTGCTGCCAGTGTTTAGATGTTTTTGACCCGTCTCTTCTCTCTCGTTTCTCGACAGACCGGACGTGTAAGATGTGGAACCTGGTGACGGGACAGGAAATCGTCACGCTGAAAGGGCACCCCAATAACGTGGTCTCAGTCAAATACTGTTCCTCCTCCTGCCTCGTCTTCTCTGTCTCCACCTCCTACATCAAGGTCTGGGACATACGAGACTCTGCCAAGTGTGTCCGCACCCTCACGTGAGTGGCTCGCTGTGTGTCTTTCCACCAATCACAGCTCACCTTAACCACCCTCACTGATCAGTCAGTGCTACTCTGTAACAGTCCAGACATGTTTATGGCCAAGCTGAACGAACCAATGTTTACCAAAGATCAAGATCTCTCTCTTTCTCTCCCGCTATCCCTCTCTCTCTTTCTCTCACTCTCTACCCCCCAACCCCCACATCGCTCTCGCTCTCTCTCTCTCTTTCTCTCTCTCTCTCTCTCTCTCTCTCTCTCTCTCTGTCTCTGTCTCTCTGTGTGTGTCCCCTCTCCAGGTCTTCAGGCCAGGTGATATCAGGGGATGCGTGTGTGGGCACCACCACCCGTACCATCACGGTGGCACAGGGTGAATACCAGATCAACCAGATAGCTCTCAATCCCTCTGGCTCTGTTCTCTATGCTGCTGCTGGTAACACCGTACGCACCTGGGACCTCAACAGGTAACAGAAGGACACTGGTTTTTAGCATTGTAACCACTGCTATGCAGCAATATATTTTTACTTTTGGCGTTGATTTAGCTTTGTATGTACGTACATTAGCTGTGCCTATAAAAGTTTCTAGCAATACAAAAACTCTCTCTCTCTCGCTGTCTTTTTCTATCTCTCCCTCCCCTCTTTCTCTCCCTCTCTGCCTCTCTCCCTCTGCCCTTCCTTTCTCTAGGATGATGGCATTAGGGAAGCTGACAGGTCATATAGGCTCAGTGATGTGTCTCACTGTAGGTCAGTCTCTACTGGGCAAAGACCAGGTTATCACTGGCTCCAAGGACCACTATGTCAAGGTACTGGACACACTGCTATGCGCAGTGGCACACACACACACACACACACACACACACACACACACACACACACACACACACACACACAAGCATTTCCATTGTACTCCGTTACGCAGGCTATATCCTGATTATCTACCCTTCTCCTGAGGCGTGAACTGGCATACTTCCTGTTGTGGATTCCTGTTGGAGTATGCAACCATGTTTACCTGCTGTTTGGTCATGTTTTCTGACTACTGTCCTGTTTTTTTATGTGCCAGGTGTTTGACGTGGCAGAGGGCATGCTGGGTAATTTAGGCCCCGCCCACAACTTTGAGCCTCCGCACTATGACGGCATCGAGTGTCTGGCCATCCAGGGAGACGTTCTGTTCAGCGCATCACGAGACAACGGCATCAAGAAGTGGGACCTGGAGAACCAAGAACTCACCCAGGTACGCTCTTAGGGGGGGAAAAAAAGGGTCCTCCCGCTGTCACCATAGGAGAACCATTTGAAGGAACCTTTTTGGTTCCATGTAGAACCCTTTCCACAGAATAGCCCTTTTTTCTATGAGTGTAGAGGGAGGGAGGGAGGGAGGGAGGGGGACTGTGCGTGTGTCACGGCACCGTGTGGCAGCGGTAATTGAATGTCATTGATAGCAATACTGACGGTATTGGGGGAAAAGGAACGTACTGCTACAGTGCATGCGTGTTGATGAGTGCTTATCTGTCTACAATGTGGTCAGCCTATAGCGGCAGGAGTGAATCCTGTGAGGTAAAAAGCTGCCTTTTTAAAAATATAGGCCTTGCCTTTACCGGCTCAGCTCAAAGGTCTACAACCCAATCGATATCCTACTAGGGGCCAGGGGCCATAGTAGTGCACTGTATAAGGATTATGAGGCAGCCAAAGTGTTAGCTCTGAGGGACAAGTTAGTACTGTGTCATCCCAATTTTTTTTTTATTTGCCATGAGAGAATAGTCAACATTGTAGAGCAGGGTGGACAAGTATATCGATAGCTACTGAGTAGGGCTAGGGGAAACTTACTTTGATCATTTGTTTATTGAAATAACTTCAGTGTATTTCAGTATTTTCAAATCATGTTTCCCGAATCAACTACTTCTATTGGAAAAACATTATTTCGATGACCCAACAGACCTGGGTTCAAATGCATTGGATTATTTCAATATTTGTATTGGAATATACACCTGCCTGTGTATTTGAGTATTTTTAAATACATGGCAATATGTATTTTCAAATTTATTCCCATATTCAACTACTTGTGTTAATCAAAATACTTACTTCCAACATTGTCTTTGAAAGTAATTGAACCCTAAATAGTATTTAAACCCAGGTCTGGTGTGTGCCCGTGTGGGCGTGCATGCATTTATGTAAGTATCCGGTAATGCTTTTTAAATCCTCTTGAATGGTGGGTCATCTTAGTCAAACACCCACAGTAAGCCTCCGTGGAAAGGATATCTGTGCCTAGTTTAGCCATAGAGGATCATGTGCACTGAAGACACTACCTCTGTGACTGTGTGCAGGTGAAATTGTATATTTAAACTAAACTGAACCTTCCCTCCCCCCTCCACAGCAAATCCCCAACGCCCATAAGGACTGGGTGTGTGCGCTGGCATACGTTCCAGGGCGACCCATGTTGCTGAGTGCCTGTCGGGGAGGCATGCTGAAGGTGTGGAACGTTGATAACTTCACCCCCATAGGAGAGGTCAAGGGTCATGAGAGCCCCATCAATGCCATCTGCACCAACTCACGGCACATCTTCACCGCTTCCAGGTAAAACATGACTATCACATGATTAGAACCATATTATGACTTATTATAACTTTTCTCCGAGATGTATTTTTCACTTCATATCCAGGTATGACGTTACGCCAACGCCACTGGAAGGGTAAAGTAAATATGGGGGGCTTTCAGTGGATGTAACTGCACTATCAGGTGCATATTTCACAAATATATTTCATTACATGGGTTGTTGTTAGATGACTGTTAATATACCTGTTGTTTGGCATCACTCTGCTAGAGAGTTTGTCACATTTAATGATAGACCTTATTGCAGCAAATCTATTAGAAAAAGTTACTCTAGAACAGTACATTCTCTCCGAGAAGATGCTATGACTAACAAGAAAATGTTGTGGACTGCAACACAGAACATTGACTGGTGTGCATGAGGCATTCATTTTCCTTGTCAAGGATAAATATTTCGGATATCACTCAGCCGTACACAACTAGTCACTTGCTTGATAGAGCTCAGCTTGATGCACGCGACCAGGCGTATCATTGGCATGTGCAGTATGTCTTTCTTCTTCCCGGCATGGCATGGAAAACTTTAGCAGACTGACAGGACCATATGGTACGGCGGTGAAGTGCACGTACTACATCACTAGGATTGTAGATGGAGAGGGGTTGGCATGGATCTGCTTTGCACGGCCAATAATCTCTGTCCTCCCTATACCTACCTCTTTTCACCAACGCCTTTCACTTTTCATGCTTTAATGCACTTCCTGATCCATCTGAATACACCTTTACTAAACTAGTACCTTGTCTTCATCTTGTACTTAACCCACTTTAACCTCTCCTTTTCCCCTCTCTTCCTTCTCCTACCTCTCTCTCTCTTTCACCTTCTGTACAATGTCCGCTTCTCCTCCCCTCTCCTCCTCATCCTGCCCTGCCACAGTGACTGCAGGGTGAAGTTATGGAGTTATGTCCCAGGTCTGACCCCCTGTCTACCTCGACGGGTTCTGGCTATCAAGGGTCGTGCCACAAGCCTCCCATGAGCCTTCACTCCGACTCACAACCCCGCTTCCACTCTCCTCTGGTACTTTCACTCATTCGCGTTGCTTTCTCTTTCTGATTCTCTTCATCTCTCCGTCCCCTCTCCTCTCCGTCCCCTGTCTTCATCTCTCTAGAGCCCTCTTTCTCGTGCTCTTTTTAAAAATGTTCTCCCTCTCTCTTCCTCTCCCTCTCTTTATCTCGCTAATGCCCTTGCCCCATTGGCAGTCGGTGCCATGTAAGATGAGGGAGGATTTCTTTCTTTTTTCATGAGCATGGCCTTATTTCTATTACAGGATATTGGATGACTATCATTTATATTCCATTCACCCAGTTCAATTTAACAGCGATAGGTTTAGGCTACTACATGATACTTGTATTTTCCCTGTATCCATCATGAGGTTGCTACAACCGAGCCTATGAATGAAAGTTTACAACGTAGAGAATTTTGAGTAATCAAGGTAACAGACAGTGACACATTCAATACCGCCTGGCACACTCTTGCCTGCATCTAGCTGATCTAGGGAGTAATCATTAGTCCAACAGTTGCAAATGTGAATTTCTGTTGGTCATATTTAGGTGTTTTTTATCCCCGTTTCATTCCGGTTGCTTCCGTTGAAGAAACCACATGAAAACAGCGTGATCACTTTGCTCATTGTATATATAATTCCTTCTCGCATCTATCTACGCGTTCTCCTCCTCTCACCTATTTCCTTCACTTGTGGACTTCAGTGCACAACAAATCAGCTGTCTCTGACCAGGCGAAAAAAGCTCTCCAAGCCAAACCTTCATATCATGACCGCTAACCGCTACACACAGTCTACATCGTTGTCACGTCATAGTCAACATAGCTACTAGAACTAACACGTTAGTAAATCCGCTATCTACAATCATGCAGTACAGTGTACAGTCAGAAAGCAGTTTAGCAGTTACACAATAAGATTAATTAACACAATACCATACGTAGTTCATAAGGGCTTATTTTGTGGTTTTACCCTAATACAGGGGCCTGAGACTCGTATACGTCACATTGAACCAAAACCACGCCCATCATTATCATATTTACCAGCATGCTCTATTGCAGGTACATTTTTAAAAATGTTTGTTAGAATATTTATGTGTATATGTAGAGTGCATCCGGAAAGGATTCAAATGCCTTGACTTTTTCCACATTTTGTTATGTTACAGCCTTATTCTAAAATTGATTAAATAGCTTTCTTCCCTCACCCGGCACAGCCAGAAGAGGACTGGCCACCCCACATAGCCTGGTTCCTCTCTAGGTTTCTTCCTAGGTTTTGGCCTTTCTAGGGAGTTTTTCCTAGCCACCGTGCTTCTACACCTGCATTGCTTGCTGTTTGGGGTTTTAGGCTGGGTTTCTGTACAGCACTTTGAGATATCAGCTGATGTACGAAGGGCTATATAAATACATTTGATTTGATTTGATTTGATCAATCTACTCACAATACCCCAGAATGACAAAGCAAAGACCGATGTATTAAAAATGTAAAAACAGAAATACCTTATTTTCACAAGTATTCAGACCCTTTGCTATACGACTCGAAATTGAGCTCCGATGCATCTTGTTTCCATTGATCATCCTTGAGATGTATCTACAACTTGATTGGAGTCCACCGGTGGTAAATTCTATTGATTGGATATGATAACGTCCCCCAGTTGACAGTGCATGTCAGAACAAAAACCAAGCCATGAGGTAGAAGGAATTGTCCATAGAGCTCCGAAACAGCATTGTGTCGAGGCACAGATCTGGGGAAGGGTACCAAAACATTTCTGCAGCATTGAAGGTTCCCAAGAACACAGTGGCCTCCATCAATCTTAAATGGAAGAGGTTTGGAACCACTAATACTCCCCCTAGAGCTGGCCGCCTGGCCAAACTGAGCAATCGGGGGAGAAGGGCTATGGTCAGGGATGTGACCAAGAACCCGATGGTCACTCTGACAGAGCTCTAGAGTTCTTCTGTGGAGATGGGAGAACTATTTCTGCAGCACTCCACCAATCAGGCATTTATGGTAGAGTGGCCAGACCGAAGCCACTCCTCAGTAAAAGGCACATGACAGCCTGCTTGGAGTTGTCCAAAAGGTACCTAAAGGACTCTGACCATGAGAAACAAGATTCTCTGGTCTGATGAAACCCTTATTGAACTCTTTGGCCTGAATGCCAAGCGTCATGTCTGGAGGAAACCTGCCACCATCCCTATGGTGGATCATGGTGGTGGCAGCATTATGCTGTGTGGATTTTTTTCAGCGGCAGGGACTGGGAGACTAGCCAGGATTGAGGGGAATATGAACAGAGCAAAGTACAGAGAGATCTTTGATGAAAACCTGCTTCACAGCGCTCAGCACCTCATACTAGGGCGAAGGTTCACCTTCCAACAGGACAACGACCCTAAGCACACAGCCAAGAAAACAGAGTGGCGGCTTTGGGACAACTCTCTGAATGTCCTTGAACATCTCTGGAGAGACCTGAAAATAGCTGTGCAGCGACGCTCCCCATAAAACCTGACAGGATATGAGAGGTTATGCAGAGAAAAATGGGAGAAACTCCCCAAATACAGGTGTGACAAGCTTGTTAGCATCATACCCAAGAAGACTCAAGGATGTAATCGCTGCCAAAGGTGCTTCAACAAACTTCTGCGTAAAGGGTCTGAAGACTTATGTATATGTGATATTTCAGTTTTTATATAAAAAACTGTTTTTGCTTGGCATTATGGGGTATTGTGTGTAGATTGACGAGAAAATACAATTGTATCCAATTGCACCCATTACTGAAATGTTTGTTCCAGTTTAAATGCCTTAGGTAGTCACTTTACAATGTTCCTAACCCAGGCACCGGGTTAGTGCCTGGGTTAGGAATGCAGGTAGCAGGTTGCAGGTGAATGAATATCCTAACTGTTGTATATCCTAACTCTGGCTGACTTCCAATAGGAATTACACATCACTTTGCAAGCCAGTATAATGTGACTTGCACACCTGATGTGGCCTGTAAACCATGAGTTTCAGGCCATTATTTTGCACTTTCAGAAAAATAGGTTTTGATTTGTCCTAAAGGGGTACAAACACTTGTCACTATAATGGTCCCTTGTAAGGTCATCCTTTGTAACTTTTTATTTCTAAGTGCATAATTGTAGCCCAGTTCATACCTCAGGCCATGTCAGGCCTGCTAGTTGGTTGCAAAATGTTGATGACTTTACCAAAATTCACAGATTTTCCAAAAATCCTGGTTCCGTTTCTAGGAAACTTTCAACCAGGATTTCTGGAGAACCTGGGAATTTTTAGGAAAGTTACCAACATTTTGTAACCTTACCTGCAAGTCACATTATGAGGAAACTACCTAAGGCAAGGGTCGGCAACGACATTATGTGATCGTGTCTCAATGTCATCAAGGTATGAACTTATTATTATTTTCAAATATCCAACAGTTGGTCCTCTGTAGCTCAGTTGGTAGTGGATGGTCCTGATAGTGGGATAGATTCTCAGGACCACCCAATTTGTAAAATGTATGCATGCACAACTAAATTGCTTTAGATGAAAGCATATGCTATATGGCATATTTTAAATTTCATCTCTTTTTGGGCTTAGTTGTGGTCATTTTTCTGTGTTAATAATTACTCAAATGAATTTCAGGCCCCTAGACCATCCACTCTGGCAAAAATCGTCCCACGGCCGAATCTAGTTCCTTACTGGAACAAACAAAAAAATCTAACCAACTGATTTGAATTAATTTAGAAAATTGTATGTTATTTATCTTTGTGTAGCAGTAGAGTAATCGCTCAATGTACATGGACAAACATAGATATTGAAACAAACAATTCTAAAAATCTGCCTGCAGTAGAGCATGCTGGGAAATTTGATAATGATGGGTGTGGTTTTGGGTCAAAGTGATGTACATGAGTTTCAGGCCCCTGTATTGGGGTAAAACTAGGCCCTCAAAATAAGGCCTTATGAACTACGTATGGTATTGTGTTAAATATATATATATATATATATATATATATTTTATGATCACATATCCGCTTAGGATCTCACTTGGTGCAGTCCATTGGGCTGAAAATTAACAAATGCAACAACCATGTCTCTGTCAATAGCAAACACAGTCATGTGTGGTACTGGTAAATACTCAAAAGGTGCCCTGGGAAAAGGCTTATAGCCCTACACCAGGACTTAACTATTCCTGGCCTGGAAGGACGAAACATTCTGGTTTTGGATTTTTATATGGTTCTTCAAAGAACCATCCCAATTTATGGTTCTTCATAGACCCTAAAATGGTTCCCCTATGGCATCGCTCTCAAGAATCTTATTTGGTTCCAACTTGCACCTTTATTTGTAAGAGTGCATGTAACACTAACAATAATTATTATTTTAATTGGGTCCTACCTACAGTACACACACATACATGTGCACACACACACACACACACACAAGCAGACACAAACACACACGAGCGCGCGCATGCACACACACACACACACACACACCCTTCCTCGCCAACATCATCCATGTCAATCATCCTACTATTTTCCACTAATGCTACAGTAACACGGTGCCTCTGCAACACACTTCAGTGAGCCCAGCTAGTAGCCTGATGTTAGGAGGGATTGAGGAGGGAGAGGGAGTGTTATCCTGGGTATTAAGACCGCAGTTAGCTCGGCAGACACACGCTTATGTGGCAGCAGTTAGGAGGTAGTGCTCGGCAGGTCATGAATGAAGAGGAGATTAAGAGTAAATTGTCAACTGAGCTGGGAGTTTCATAACAGGGAAAAGAGAACAGAACAGCATAGAAGATACGTTGATTCTCTTCTTAACTTCCTAATGCAATTATAGTATTTTACAAACTTCAATTGGAGCTCTGTTGGGTATAACAGGGGACATGTGGTGTTTGATAGAGGGGAGAGAAAAACAGAGAATTATAGAGCAAGACATAAAGAGGGACAGAGGGATGAGGGTTGTGGTGTTTGCTCTATCTTGAGGGGAGGTTGTGTGTCACAGAGGAGGACGATGTTTGATGTCTATTTTGGAGCTGATTCCTTTGTGCTCCGTAATTGGTGAAGGAGTAGGGGGTAGCATTTGTGTGTGTGTGTGTGTGTGTGTGTCGTCTTTCTGTGAACTGTAGGTTTTGATGTCTTGTCTCTCTGGTGCTGTGTGGGAGTCACAATGGAACTGTTTGAAGATGCTGGCAATTGAGTCACTCTTTTCTTCTCCCTCTCTCCTCTCTCTCCGCCTCTTGCTCTTGTTCTTTTCCTCCCCCCTTGTATTCCTCGGTCTCTCCCTATCTCTCTTGGTCTTCTCCTTCTGCTCTCCTTCCCTCTCAATGTTTCTCTCGCTCTCATTCTCTGTGTCCCCCTGGTCCTCTCGCTCTCTTTCTCCCCCTTCATCTCCCCACCCCCACTCTATTTCTCTCTGTCTCTCTCCATCTCTCTACCCCGCCATCCCTCTGTCTCTCTCTCCCTCCCTCTCTTTCTAGTGATATGACAGTGAAGATCTGGTCAGCAAAGGTGGGGAAGAAGAGGTGACGTTCGGTCGGAGCGTTATTGTGACATCATTATCTGCGGCCATCTTTACTGAGGGCCTTCACCCCTGACCTCTGACCCTCTCACCTCAACCACCTCAACCAATCAGGTGTGATGCGGCAGGACTTCACGGTTACCAACCATGACCGGGACGACCGGTGTGGATGACGCGTCGTCGCAAAGTTCAGTCTCCTCCGGAAAGATCCTGATGAGGAGTGTGTCTTCAACTGAAAGGCAAAACGGGAAGCTTGAGAGTTTTTGCCTTTTCTTGTTTCTACTGCCAATCCAACTGGAAGTGCAATTGAGGTGTGATGGGATTTGGACAAGACAAAACCTTTATTGTGCCAGATAATGGCTGTGTGAGGACAGAAATCAGAATGCCCATGGGACATTCATAGACACAGCTACTGACTGATTCATCTACTCTCCTATTTATTAGTCATTCAATGAAAACAAGGTCTCCCAGAGGTGAACTGACCCTTGGAGAACACCATTTCTGAGCCAACTAAAGACTATGTTTCTATCTTCAGGGCTGTCTGTGTTTGATTGTCTACTGGCTGAGATGAACCAACTGGAATTCATGTATAGCAAAGGGGGCTGAGAGAGCGAGTTGTTCAGTATACATGCAGTATGTATGTTGAAACCACTCGACAGTTTGTTGAGAGTTCACTTCAGCCCTTTGTGATTCCCTGTCTCTTCATCTCCATGGATGGGTTTTCTGTGGCCTCTACCTTGGCTGCAGGCTGCTGAGTCTGCACTGAGAGAGCCTAGCAATAATAACATCACTACTAACACCAGTCCTGGAGGAACACACACACACGCACACACACACTGCTGTCTTATCAGGGTGGAAGTGCAGGAATAATAGTATTATTCACACTCGCACAGACACACCATCCCCACCGGACAGCGGTATCTCCACAGGTGCCAAAGTTCAAGATCGTTATCTCTCCTGTCTCTATGCGGCCGGAGACTGGCCCGAGTCCCACATGGCACCCTACTTCCTATGAAGTGCACTACTTTTGACCAGGGATTAGGGTGCCAGTTGGGACTCGCCCTCTCTCTCTCTCTCTCTCTCTCTCTCTCTCTCTCTCTCTCTCTCTCTCTCTCTCTCTCTCTCTCTCTCTCTCTCCTCTCTCTCTCTCACTGAGGCTCTCAAGTGCTTCAATAAGCGCCCCCTGGAAGCCACCATCTCAACCGCTCCTCTCCTCTCACTCTGTGAGTCTGGTATGCTGTGCGACTCCATTCGGAGCTTATTAGCTGTTGTAACTTCTGCAAAACTGGGTTTGAATCACAGGAGGTTGGTGGCACTGTGATTGTGGGGGACGGGCTTGTGGTAATGGCTGGAGCGGAATAAGTGGAATTGGTATCAAACACATCAAGCACATGGTTTGTTTGATGCCATTCCATTCGTACCGATCCAGCCGTCATGAGCCGTTCTCCCCTCAGCAGCCTCCACTGGTTTGAGTACTATTTGAAATCTTTCAAATATTTGTCAGCATTTCTTCTAGCCTGCCTGGATTTGCCAGACGTGGCCCATGATGCCAGGCAAGCTCAATCAAGCACAGATAAAGTATTTGGAATTTCAAATAGTATTTGAGCCCAGGTCTGAACTGATGATAATTGTAACTGCAGACACCGATATAGCTCTAGTTCTGCACCACAGAGAGTGGTGGGAGGGATGGTGATGCTAGCCAGGCTAATTGGCTGCTGTGTTAGCAGGTGGTGATGAGTTATGCTGCATGATGGGCAAAAGTCTGATTAAGTAGGTCAGGACAGGGGAAGAGTGCTTGCGTCCCTATTGGCACCCTATTCCCTGCATAGTGCACTACATTTGACAAGAGTCCAATGGGCCCTCGTCAAAAGTAGTGCACTATATAAGGAATAGGGTGCCATTTGGGACGCACACTTTACCAGATCTTTATTTATTCCGTTCAGTAGTTTTAAAGAAGGAACCCTTCCCTGCTGTGTGTGTGCCTTTGGGGTAGTGTGGGGGCGACGCCTGGCTTCACACACACACACACACACACACACACACACACACACACACACACACACACACACACACACATGCTTTTAGGTTATCCATCTTGCCTGGCAGGGCTTGGCTTCCTTCAGCTCTGAGATTTACTGTCTGCTAAGTTAAACATATTTGTCTTCTAGCCCTCCCGCGCACACACACGCACACACACACTCATGTGGCTAACCACTATCTCCAGGCACCGTTGATCAGAGAATCTTCCCTCCTAACCCTTTTAGAAGGGGACATTCTAATCATTTCCCACTGACAATGTCACAACGTAGAACATTCCGAAAAAATTGTGAAATTCTCACACTCCTCCCTGAGGATCGGAAATATCTTTAGATGCCTAGTGAGCGACTGAGCCACGTGTAACTCACAGCATTTTTTCTCCTGTGAATATATCTAGTTGTTATTGAGTGCACTTTATCTGGTAAAGACTTAGAAACGTGTGTACTGCACTGTGATCAAATGGATGACATTAGAGGAAGGGATTGGTGGTCCAATAGAGCAAAAGAAAAGAGTCCCAAATGAAATCTACTGCAATGAGAATCTCAAATCATGTCTTTTGTAGAGCTGTCTTTGAAGACTGAATCAATGGTGTCTCTCTTACGAGACATGTGGATGCTGCTAACATGATGTAAATAGTTTGATAAATAGAAACATAAGACATAAGATGACACAATCACGTTATTCTGAGCCTAGGTTTAGGTCTGAGTTGAAGGTAGAGGGAGTTTATACTATACACAGATCCAGTTTTACAGTCTCTGTATGTAGCCCATAACGCCTTGTTTTTAAAGCCATTTGAATGTGTTTAAGGTACAATCAATGTTCCTTTGTCATAGAGGAATATCTATGGAATATCTATGTAATCTCCATCGACTTTTAGGACTTCTTTAATAACGTCATATCATGCATTTTTTGTTGTTGTTGTCGACTCCCTTTTTAATATTGTATTTTCCAAATCCTCTATCATGTCCCTTGGAGGACCAGGCTTAACATGAAGGATGTTGAACACCCACAGCTGTGCCAATCACCTATAGCTAGCTAACTATGTGGTGCTCTACTCTGTTCACTGTTCCAGGATCAGCCTTTCTACTCCTTCGCTCAGTGTGTTTCACAGTAGCTGTTCGAGGAAGCTCTGTGGTACCTTAAAGGCGCTTTAAAGGTGCCCCTGCTTGTGCATTTGCTGTAGAACAGAGCTGCGTGTACATAGCGGTTGTGATGGTAGGAGAGGAGGAAGCCTCAGAACCATGAGCAGAATTAATATTCCAACCGAATGTTCAGTCACACTGTATTTGGATAGTGCGGATAGTCCGTCTGTGGTCATACCATCAACAAATAATCTGTTGACCGGCAACTGCTTGCTAAGGTTAGGTTTAGAATAAGGGTAAGGGTTAATTTTTGGGTTAGGTTAAGGGTTATGGCTACTAGATAGTTACTGATCATCTACAGATGGCCTATCCGAAATAAAGTGTTACCGAATGCTCTAATTGATGACGTCACACAGGTGCTGTTTTAATTCCGGAACAGGACGCCGATGAGAACAATCAAAATGCTCACCTCGTAGTCTCAACGGGTTAACCACACAGCCAAATTAGAACCCCTCTCCTCTCCAGTTGGAAGAGCTGCTACTGACCGAGCATGTCTGACAGCCATGTCCACTCGCTATAGATTCCTAGGCTTCTTCTCTCGTCTCCATCGGTACCTCTCTTGTTGGCTGGATCACCTGTATACAGGTGTATTATGCTGTCTATCGGAGGGGAGATTTGGGCACAGTTATTGACTTCCTGGTTATCCGGCGCCCCGACAAAAAGTCGACTGACTTTCCTACCCTGTGTGCAGAGATGACCGTCTGTATATCTACCCGAGCTTAAACGTTCACCTAATTAGAAAATGAACCACTCAGCCTATCAGCTCCACGTCTCTGCCGCTTGCCTCTGCTTTGGCTCTAAACACCAGTGATTCTATTTTTTTTTTAGCAGAAATGGTCTGTGAATAAAGTGACCTGACGCGGAATGGCAACAAACAACAAAAGCGTCTAACGGTGCACTCTGGCTGCTCTACTAGTGGTCTGAATCACTCGTACTGTAGATGTGCTAAGAGCCACGTTGCTCACGAAGGCTCTGGGAAACACCTTGTCTACTAATGATACAATGTAAGAAATGTATCTAATATGTGCTGATATCTAGGCCTAATTCAAACACTGACCAGAGCTGGTATTTTGAGTTGCTGCTCAGAAGTGCACACAATTAGAGGTCACACGGAGGGATGGCGTCCCGTTGTCGGCTGTTTCTCTCTGTTTCTGTTTCACAGGCAAAGTGGACAGTAACGTGTATCTGGTGGTATCTGTGAACCAGGGTCAAATGTCATACCAGGTGCCTTTTTTTCACAGGCTCCTCCCCCTGCGGACTACTGTAAGTGTTTGTACAGATAACATTGTGTTTCTTTTTCTACAATGTGCATGTGACCAAATACCATGTAAAATACCTTGACATTTAAAAACTGTAAGTAGATGTATTATTTAATGATGGATCAATAAAACGTTCCTTCAATTAAATAAAGAACTTCAAAGAATAAAATCGGTGGTCTCAAAAGTACTCAAATCGTCAGTCTTGAAAGTTGTCTTTTTGCATTAAACTTCAATTGGACTTCAGTTGAATGACTAATTGTTCTTTCATGCTGTCAGTTTGTGGAAACAAAGCAGCTCTGTGGTGAAATACAACAGATGTGGGTGGATGAGAACACTTACTGTGTGTATATATATATCTCTCTCTCTCTCTCTCTCTCTCTCTCTACGATATATATATATAGCCTCCAAGATGCGACTGCGGAGGGATCGGAGAGGAGTCTCTCTCTCTTATATATATATATATATATACAGTGAGCTCAATGTATTGGGACAGTGAAATTGTTTTGGGTTGGGTCACTTATATCTTATATATATAAGAGAGAGAGACTCCTCTCCGATCCCTCCGCAGTCGCATCTTGGAGGCGGCGGCAGCATCTTCATTTCCTGTGCAGATTGTGACCGTTAACTGGTTTGGGTAGAGCTTGTCGAGGGTGCTCGAGTGTGATGTACGGCAGCCATTACAGCTGGAGTAGGAGGAAACCACTTTATACTGTTTCAGATGCCCCCACAAACAGACACACGCGTGCTCGTAAATAGACGCGCCACACACACACCCTCTTTGTCTCTCTTCCCTTCCATCAATAATACATTCGAAAGGTGAACCAATGTTCATTGGCGACATATGCGGAGCTTCCCATGAATGCGGTCTCCGCTAACGGGGAAACTTTTCCTTTACATTTCAATCACCCTGTAACGGTGAACGTCGGATTGAATGGAGCCCCAGGTCTATTGTTTGCACTCGCACGTTTCTCCTGTTAACCTCTTACGAAGCCAGGCATAGAAATAGAATGCATAGAGGAGATGAATTACAGATCAGCTACCTTGAACATCGCATTGGTCGTTGACTAGTAGGCTATACATTCCAATTCTCCCTGGAAGTGTTGTCCTTTTTGAGCAGGTAACAGCAGGAGATAGCTTGTTGGAGTAGTCAGAAAGCTCTGAGTGCCTTTCTCTCTCAGCTGACTTCCTGTCCTGTCCTCCTCCCCTGGGTCTGAGGGGTTTGGAGATGGATGATAAAGACTGATAGTTTTATGATGCAGAAAGGGGGATGGAAACGGGATAATGGGATGGAATACGGAATACAAAAAAGGGGGATAAAGAGATACAAGGGTGGTATAACTAAATGATGAGTTGAAAGGGGGTAGAGGAGGATAGAGAGGGTTACGGGGAGAGTAATAGAACAGGGGGGTGGTGGGGAAGGGTTGATGGAATGGAAGATGGAGAGGAAGAGGAGAACTGAGAGTACTGGAGACACCTTAGCCTTGAGAGGAGGCAGGCGGTGCTCTGTGGTGGAGTGGAGGGAGTTAATTTGAAAACAGAAGGAAACTATAAAGCGAGAGAGAAGTAGAAATAAAGAGAGAACCACGGGAACTCTCTGTACAACCACCACTGCCACCACTGTACTGATTAGTCCTGTAAGCCACATGGACAACCACAGAGATGGAGGGCAGGGGTGGGAGAAAAACAGAATGACAGAGTGAAAGAGAGAGAGAGAGAGAGAGGGAGCGAAAGGCAGAAAGCGAGAAAGAGCGCGCGCGAGAGAGAGTCTAAAGAGACAGAGGGAGAGAAACCATGGCTGATAAAGATTGATTGAGAGCAGAAGGACAGTGAGAGTTCACAGAGGGACTTTAATATGTCATCAAACACAATCAGTCTTATAGGCACATACCGTACATCTGCATGGGTTTATGCAGAGAACAAAGGCCGATCATATCCGCAGAATAACATGGGCGTGTCCTACAGTACTTCCTCTCTTTGAATTTTAGCTTAACTACTCTGTATGCGTGTGGTTTACACATTGTGTGTTCACACAATGAGCCAAATAGAAGGATACCGGTGAATTAACTGTTGATCAGAAAAGGTCCAAAGTAAACTCTTTTACGGCACTGTGAAAACTTGATTTCATGTTTCAAGTACTGAGGATCAGACGTTATCTTCATGCAGTCATAATGATCAGACCTGGGTTCAAATACAAATACTTAAATAAGCATGTATTTAATATACTTTAGTATACTTCCAGTGCATTCGGAAAGTATTCAGACCCCTTTGACTTTTTCAACGTTTTGCTACGTTATTGCCTTATTTTAAATGGATGAAATATTTTTGTTCACTCATCAAACTGCACACAATACCCCCTAATGACAAAGCGAAAACAGGTTTTTAGAAATACCTCACTATAAGTATTCAGACCATTTGCTATGAGACTCTAAATTGAACTCTGGGGCATCCTGTTTCCATTGATCCTCCTTGAGATTGGAGTCCACCTGTGGTACATTAAATTGATTGGACATGATTTGGAAAGGTGCCCACACCAAGCCATGAGGTCGAAATAATTGTCTATAGAGCCCCGAGACAGGATTGTGTCGAGGCACAGATCTAGTGAAGGGAACCACAAAATGTCTGCAGCATTGAAGGTCCCCAAGTACACAGTAAATGGAAAAAGTTTGGATCCACCAAGACTATTCCTAGAGCTGGCCGCTTGGGCCAAACTAAGCAATCGGGGAGAAGGGCCTTAGTCAGGGAGATGCAGCAGAGCCTGGACCTGCTAGAGCAGTACTGCCAGCCATGGGCCCTGGCAGTAAACCCCCAAAATACTCAAATAATGCTTTTCCAGAGAAGATCCAGATCTCAGGGATTTTGACCAAAGTTCCCAATTGGTACAAAATATATAGAGTACTGCACACACTACAATTACTTAGGTTTAAAATAAGCTCAACTGGACACCTTAATGAGTCAGTGAATGAACTGAGAGAGAAAGCACGCAGGGCATTCTACGCCATTAAAAAGCTCATTCAAATTGAAATACCCATTAAAATTTGGCTAAAACTAATTGAAAATGTCATTGAACCAATTGCACTTTATGGCAGCGAGGTGTGGGGTCCTCTTACAAAACAAGATTTCATCAAATGGGACAAACACCCCATTGAAACTCTGCATGCAGAGTTCTGTAAGATTATCCTACATGTCCAGAGGAAAACTACAAACAATGCATGCAGGGGAGAATTAGGCCAATATCCACAAATAATAAAAACTCAAAAAAGAGCAATTAAGTTTTGGAAACATCTAAAATACAGTGATCCCCTCTCATATCATTACCAAGCCCTGCAATGCCAAGAGCTGAGCAAAGAAAAGAGTCCCCTCATCCAGCTGGTCCTGGGGCTGAGTTCACAAACCTGTTCTACCGACACACTGAAGCCTCAACATCGAATCAATCAGAATAAACCAAATTACAACACAGTCAAAACAAAACTACATTGCTTATTGGGAAACACAAGCACAAACACAAAGCAAAATGCAGTGCTATCTGGCCCTAAATTGACAGTGGCAGGGACTGAGAGACTAGTCAGGATCGAGGGAAAGATGAAATGAGCAAAGTACAGAGATCCTTGATGAAAACCTGCTCCAGAGCGCTCAGGACCTCAGACTGGGGCGAAGGTTCACCTTCCAACAGGACAACAACCCTAAGCACACAACCAAGACAACACAGAAGTCTCTGATTGTCCTTGAGTGGCCCAGCCAGAGCCCGGACATGAACCCGATTGAACATCTCAGGAGAGACCTGAAAATAGTTGTGCATTGATGCTCCCCATCCAACCTGACAGAGCTTGAGAGGATCTGCAGAGAAGGATGGGAGAAACTCCCCAAATACATGGGGGGCCAGGCTTGTAGCGTCATACCCAAGAAGACTCGAGACTATAATCGCTGCCAAAGGTGCTTCAACAAAGTACTGAGTAAAGGGTCAGAAGACTTATGTAAATGTCATATTTCAGTTTTTATTTATAAATTTGCAAAGATTTAAAAAAAAATGTTTTTCCTTTGTCATTATGAGGTATTGTGTGTAGATTAATGAGGCAAACATTTTTTTAATACATTTTTAAAATAAGGCTGTAACGTAACAAAATGTGGGAAAATAAAAGGGGTCTGAATACTCGGTAGTATTGCCCGGTAGTCCTGAGGCATGGTCCTAGGGCTCAGGTCCTCCGAGAGAGAGAAAGAAAGAGAGAATTAGAGAGAGCATACTTAAATTCACACAGGACACCGTATAGGACAGGAGAAGTACTCCAGATATAACAAACTGACCCTAGCCCCCCGACACATAAACTACTGCAGCATAAATACGGGAGGCTGAGACAGGAGGGGTCAGGAAACACTGTGGCCCCATCCGATGACACCCCCGGACAGGGCCAAACAGGAAGGATATAACCCCACCCACTTTGCCAAAGCACAGCCCCCACACCACTAGAGGGATATCTTCAACCACCAACTTACCATCCTGAGACAAGGCCGAGTATAGCCCACAAAGATCTCCACCACGGCACAACCCAATGGGGGGCGCCAACCCAGACAGGAAGATCACATTAGTGACGCAGCCCTCCTACGGACGGTATGAAAGAGCCCTAGTAAGCCAGTGACTCAGCCCCTGTAATTGGGTTAGAGGCAGAGAATCCCAGTGTAAAGAGGGGAAACGGCCAGGCAGAGACAGCAATGGCGGTCCGTTGCTCCAGAGCCATTCCGTTCACCTTCACACTCCTGGGCCAGACTACACTCAATCATATGACCCACTGAAGAGATGAGTCTTCTGTAAAGACTTAAAGGTTGAGACCGAGTTTGCATCTCTCACATGGGTAGGCAGACCATTCAATAAAAATGGAGCTCTATAGGAGAAAGCCCTGCCTCCAGCTGTTTGCTTAGAAATTCTAGGGACAATTAGGAGACCTGCGTCTTGTGACTGTAGCGTACGTGTAGGTATGTACGGCAGGACCAAATAAGAGAGATAGGTAGGAGCAAGCCCATGTAATGCTTTGTAGGTTAGTAGGAAAACCTTGAAATCAGCCCTAGCCTTGACAGGAAGCCAGTGTAGGGAGGCTAGCACTGGAGTAATATGATCAAATTTTGGGGTTCTAGTCAGGATTCTAGCAGCCGTATTTAGCACTAACTGAAGTTTATTTAGTGCTTTATCCGGGTAGCCGGAAAGTAGAGCATTGCAGTAGTCTAACCTAGAAGTGACAAAAGCATGGATTAATTTTTCTGCATTTTTGGAGAAAAAGTTTCGGATTTTTGCAATGTTACGTAGATGGAAAAAAAGCTGTCCTTGAAACAGTCTTGATATGTTCTTCAAAAGAGAGATCAGGGTCCAGAGTAACAGTTTTATTTGAGACGACTGTACAACCAATAAGATGAATTGTCAGATTCAATAGATCTCTTTGTTTCTTGGGACCTAGAACAAGCATCTCTGTTTTGTCCGAGTTTAAAAGTAGAAAGTTTGCAGTTTGATAGTCCCACTAAGCGCAAACCAGATGGGATGGCGTATCGCTGCAGAATGCTGTGATAGCCATGCTGGTTAAGTATGTCTTGAATTCTAAATAAATCATAGTCACCAGCAAAGCACCATCACACCACCTCCATGCTTCAAGGTGGGAACCACACATGTGGAGATCATCCGTTCACCTACTTTGCATCTCACAATGACACGCCGGTTGGAACCAAAAATCTCAAATTTGGACTCATCAGCCCAAAGGACAGATGTTTTCCACCGGTCTAATGTCCATTGCTTGTGTTTCTTGGCCCAAGCAAGTCTCTTATTATTATTAGTCTCTTTTAGTAGTGTTTTTTTTTGTTGCAGCAATTAAACCATGAAGGCCTGATTCACGCAGTCTCCTCGGGAACAGCTGATGTTGAGATGTGTCTGTTACTTGAACTCTGTGAAGCATTTATTTGGGTTGCAATTTCTTGAGGCTGGTAACTCTAATGAACTTATCCTCTGCAGCAGAGGTAACTCTGGGTCTTCCTTTCCTGTGGCGGTCCTCATGTGAGCCAGTTTCATTACAGCGCTTGATGGTTTTTGCGACTGCACTTGAAGAAACTTTCAAAGATCTTCTGTATACCACCCAACTCTGTATACCACCCCTAGCGTATACCACCCCTACCGTATACCAACCCTAGCGTATACCACCCCTACCAAAGTTCTTGACATTTTCCGTGTTGACTGACCTTCATGTGTTAAAGTAATGATGGACTGCCATTTCTCTTTGCTTATTTGAGCTGTTCTTGCAATAATATGGACTTGGTCTTTTACCAAATAGGGCTATCTTCTGTATACCACCCCTACCTTGTCACAACACAAGTGATTGGCTCCAACGTATTAAGAAGGAACAAAATTCCACAAATGAACTTTTAACAAGGCACAACTGTTAATTGAAATGCATTCCAGGTGACTACCTCGTGAAGCTGGTTGAGAAAATGCCTAGAGTGTGCAAAGCTGTCTTCAAGGCAAAGGGTGGCTACGAATATAAAATATAAAATGTATTTTGATTTGTTTAACACTTTTTTGGTTACTACATGATTCCATATTTGTTATTTCATAGTTTTGATGTCTTCACTATTATTCTACAATGTAGATTAATAGGAAAAATAAAGAAAACCCCTGACTGTACCAGTCAAAAGTTTGGACACACCTACTCATTCAAGGGTTTTTAGTTCTTGTTCTATTTGATACAGTTGAGTCACTGACAGTATACTGAGCCAAAGCAAATGATTGAAAATATAACACACTCAAAATCACTCTTTATCTCTCTCTCTATTTCTCACAGCCTCTGTTTGCCTGCCATCAAGGTCCCTTTGAGCCTCATCAAGGCTGTGGCAGCCAACCAATCATTGTACTGTGTGTGTGTGTGTGTGTGTGTGTGTGTGTGTGTGTGTGTGTGTGTGTGTGTGTGTGTGTGTGTGTGTGTGTGTGTGTGTGTGTGTGTGTGTGTGTACTGCTGAGGTACATTCCAATAAACCAACTCCTCCAAGGTTAGAAGAGTTCTAATTATATGATTAGAACACACAATAATGTCTCTGTCTTACAGCAGCCTTGCAATACTAGCTATAGTTTCTCTGTCTTAGCAGAATTGCAGCAATGTCCACTGCAATTACACTGAAGTTAAATGGCGCCGACAGAGAGGGTGCCTCGCTTCTAGTCCTTAGGATACTTTGCAGTATTTTTAAAAATGTATTTCCTAATTTTAAAAAAAATTCTTACTTTGTTAGCCCAGAAAATCTTAAGTGTTATTACATACAGACGGGAAAAACTATTGAATATCAGAGCGACGTCAACTAGCACTACGACCAGGAATCCGACTTTCCCGAAGCAGGTCCTTTGTCCGCACCACCCAAGGGCATTTTAACTGATTTTACAGGCCGACCCAAAACAACGCCGCTGGAGAAAAGGGAGACAGAGCGGACTTTGGAGAAGCGCACATCACCCACCTCTTCAGAGTATATTACTTGCTAATGTCCAGTCCCTAGATTACAAAGGAAGACGAAATCAGGGCAATGGTTGCTTTCCAGAGAACCATCAGGGATTATAACATACTCTGTTTCACGAAAACATGGTTCTCTCGGGATATCCTGTCGGAGTCGGTACAGCCACCTGGATTCTCAGTGTATCGCGCCAACAAGAATAAACATCTCTCCGGGAAGAAGGGCGGGTGTGTATGTTTCATGATTATCGATGGTGTAATTGGTAACAACATACAGGAACTCAAATCCTTTTGTTCACCTGAGCTAGAATTCCTCACAATCAAATGCTGACCGTATTATCTCTCAAGAGAATTCTCTTTGGTTATTGTCACAGCCGTGCATATCCCCCTCAAGTCGATACCGGGATGGCCCTCAAGGAACTTCACTGCAAACTGTAAACCGTATATCCTGAGGCTGCATTTATTGTAGCTGTGGATTTTAACAAAGCAAATTTGAAAACAATACTACCTAAATTCTATCAGCATATCGACTGTAGCACTCACGTTGAAAAAACACTGGACCACTGTTACTCTAACTTCCGCGATATATACAAGCCCCCCCCACCCCCCCACCCTCATTTTGGCAAATCTGACCACGACTCTATTTTGCTCCTCCCTTCCTGTAGGCAGAAACTCAAACAGGAAATACCGAGCTAAGGTCTATTCAACACTGGTCTGACCAATCGTAAATCCACGCTTCAAGATTGTTTTGATCACATGGACTGATATGTTCCGGGTAGCCTCAGCGAATATCATCGACTTATACGCTGATTCGGTGAGTGAGTTTATAAGGATGTGTATAGGAGATGTTGTACCCACTGTGACTATTAAAACCTACCCTAACCAGAAACCGTGGATAGATGGCGGCATTCACGCAAAACTGAAAGCGCGAACCACCGCATTTAACCATGGAAAGGTGACTGGGAATATGGCCTAATACAAACACTGTAGTTATTCCCTCCGCGAGGCAATCAAACAAGCGAAATGTCAGTATAGAAACAAAGTGGAGTCACAATTCATTGGCTCAGACACGAGACAGATGTGGCAGGGTCTACAGACAATCACGGACTACAAAAGGAAAACCAACCTCGTCACGGACATCGACATCTTGCTTCCAGACAAACTAAACACTTTCTTTGCCCGATTTGAGGATAATACAGTGCCACTGACACGGCCCGCTAACAAGGACTGTGGGTTTTCCTTCTCCGTGACCGACGTGAGTAAGACATCAAAACGTGTTAACGCTCGCAAGGCTGCCGGCACAAACGGCATCCCTAGCCGCGTCCTCAGAGCATGCTCAGACCAACTGGCTGGTGTGTGTTTACATACATATTCAATCTCTCCCAATCCCAGTCTGCTGTCCCGCACATGCTTCAAGATGGCCACCATTGTTCCTGTACCCAAGAATGCAAAGGTAAATGACTATCGCCCTGTAGAACCCACTTCTGTCATCATGAAGTGCTTTAAGAGACTAGTCAGGGATCATATCACCTCCACCTTACCTGTCACCCTAGACCCAATTCAATTTGATTACCGCCCCAATAGGTCCACAGACAATGCAATCGCCATCACACTGTACACTGCCCTATCCCAGCTGGACAAGAGGAATACCTATGTAAGAATGCTGTTCATTGACTATAGCTCAGCATTCAACACCATAGTACTGTACTCTCCAAGCTCATCATTAAGCTTGAGGCCCTGGGTCTCAACCTCGCCCTGTGCAACTGGGTCCTAAGACTTCCTGATGGGCCGCCCCCACAGGTGGTGAAAGTAGGAAACAACATCTCCACTTCGCTGATCCTCAACACTGGAGCCCCACAAGGGTGCGTGCTCAGCACCCTCCTGTACTCCCTGTTCACCCATGACTGCGTGGCCATGCACGCCTCCAACTCAATCCTCAAGTTTGCAGATGGCACAACAGTAGTAGGCTTGATTACCAACAATGACGAGAAAGCCTACAGGAAGGAGGTGAGGGCTCTCAGAGTGTGGTGTCAGGAAAATAACCTCTCACTCAACGTCAACAAAACAAAGGAGATGATCGTGGACTTCAGGAAACAGCATAGGGAGCTCCCCTGTCCACATTGACGGGACAGCAGTGGAGAAGGTGGAAAGTTTTAAGTTCCTCGGTGTACAAATCTCTGACAAACTCAAATGGTCTACCCACACAGACACTGTGGTGAAGAAGGTGCAACAGCGCCTCTTCAACCTCAGGAGGCTGAAGAAATTTGGCTTGTCACCTTGTCACTTTTACAGATTTACAATTGAGAGCATCCTGTTGGGCTCTATCACCGCCTGGTACAACAACTGCACCGCCCACATCCGCAGGGCTCTCCAGAGGGTGGTGCGGTCTGCACAATGCATCATTGGTTGCAAACTACCTTCCCTCCAGGACACCTACAGCACCTTTTGTCACAGGAAGGCCAAAAAGATAATCAAGGACAACAACCACCCGAGCCACTGCCTGTTCACCCCGCTACCATCCAGAAGGTGAGGTCAGGTGAGGTCAACACAGCTTCTATCTCAAGGCCATCAGACTGTTAAACAGCCATCACTAACGCAGAGAGGCTGCTGCCTACATACAGACTTGAAATCATTGGCCACTTTTTAATTTAACACTAGTCACTTTACTCTTCACTTTACTCTACTCTGACAACAAGTTTGTTATCTCTACTGCTGCACACCTTCTCTTACCCAGTTTGACATTTTATTCTTCTTCTCCTTCTTTCCTTCCACCTTTCCTTCCATCTCTCCACTCCCCTCCTGGCCCGTGACCGCTGTATTTCATGTTTCTTTCCATGGCAGGAAGCTGCAAGACACCAGGGCTGTGATGAGATATATGAGCATGCCGGTGTAGTGCCCCACCACCGGGCAGTGCGGCTGAGCCAGGACGAACAGACAGAAGACGTTGACGCTGGCGCCCTCTGCCAGCACCACCCGGTCCTCCTGACTGGCACTCAGCACACCGCAGAAATGGATCAACTCCACAGCGGGGTAGAACGCCAATTCCACCATGACGTTGTCCGAGTTAGATAGAGAGAGCTGCCTTAAATAGATGTTAAAAAAGACTTGCTCAAAGGAGAGTGTGTTGATCTTTTTTTCTTTAACTAGGCAAGTCAGTTAAGAACAAATTCTTATTTGGAACAGTGGGTTAACTGCCTGTTCAGGGGCAGAACAACAGATTTGTACCTTGTCAGCTCAGGGATTTGAACTTGCAACCTTTCGGTTACTAGTCCAATGCTCTAACCACTAGGCTACCCACATGTATAAACACACTGGGGTATGCAGACGGAAGTGAATGTGCAGACACGATTAGGATATACAACAAGAACAACAACAAACTCCTCTTGGAAGAAGAATACATTTACAGGTGAACAGAGGGCTTTTTAGTTACACACACACACACACACGCCTTTTGGTCCTTCCGTCACACACACTCACTCTCCCGCAGAGAGTCAGACACTCTGTAAGGGTGTGTCCTGTGGAGATGGAATGTTGGACCTTTGATCATCAGTCCTCTTGGATCAGTGCATTAGCCAACTCCGGTAGTATCTAAAGGGGGCAAGGTCGTCTGTGTCTCACAGCACACAGCTCTACTGACAACAGCTGTGATCAAAACGGCTCACTGGAACATACTCTTATTTCCAAAGGCAGGCATTAAGACGTTATCAATTTATGAAGGATTACAATGTTTATTTTGGTCAGAGTATACTTTACCGAAGACGTTTTTTCAACCTTCGCCCTGACATTGTTTTGCAGAGTAGGCTACATTGGGTTGTTGTACTGAGGTTCTCTTTCAGTCAACTCGGTTCAACATCTCACTATGGGACACAGGCTCGCGTGCATGTATTCGCTTAAGCCTTATTCAATCACTCCTAACAGGCCAATCAGAGCTTTGTGGGTGTGAGCACCGCTCAATGCTCTGGTTTCCTCATTTTACTCCTCTTCACGAGTCTATTTGCTTATGAACCCATTTAGCAGCTTTCTTCAGAAAACGTACCTCTCTACCCAACTGTTCCTTCAGTGTGGGTTACCACTCCACAACAGGGCGTTGATTGGCTTCTTTTCTATTTTCAGGAATTCTGCTAACTTCAGCTTCTCTTTACAGAGTAAAGTTTGCGTGTTAGCAGCGCTGTTTATTGTCAGCTTTTCTTTGATGTGTAAATTATCAACTATTAATTTTACTTATTGAAAACATTTAAATAAATGCAATTACCTTGTGGGCCTAATGTAGGCTATAGGCTATCTAAATACATTTTACAATTAATGATCCGATTGTGTAGCCCGCACGTACCCTATATAGGCTACTTGAACTGGTGTCCAGTGGACCTGCAGTCTAAGGTACAATGTACCTGCTCCCTGGCGGCGATTCTAAATATTTCTTCAGATATTAAAATCCTCCTGCTGCAGTCTTATTTTCCACCTGGGACAAAACGGGTCAAATTAAGATCTGACCTCTGTAGCTAGCTAGCTATCGTCACTCGGGTGGTGATAGCTATCTAATTAGCTAGCATCCCTTCTAGTGCTACTGTACTTCCACTACCCTGAATGTATAAAGACTGTCTTTATCTCCTACTCCCCTGGTAAATAAAGCATTCTGCCTACCTGGCTTCCAGCTATTGTTACCCCGTGTCTCGCCAGGCTTCTCCATCTAGTTAGCAGCATGTGGAGTAGCTAGCTAGCCTTCCCCTGGTAATTCCGAACCATACCTTAGTCGAAATGACGTTGACTAAGGTACCAACCAAGGGGGGAGCAGCGCAAGCCTAGGCAGTTTGTCTTGGCAATTTCGGCCATTAACTTGTCACAGTCTGATTCCCATCAGTTCTGCGTTACCTGCCTCAGCGTGGACCACACTGGCTCTCGTTGACCCTGCTAGATGTGCGCATAGCGGCCGTGCATGACTGGATCTACCAATCAACAGCTCAGGTGGTGCGCTCCGGTAATGCAGCTGCCCTCTTTGTCTCCATGGCAATACAGGCCAAGGAGCTGTTCAAGCTACCTGGCCGAAGGTGGTTGCACTGTTGACCAGGAGAAGTTATCAGAGTTAAGCCACCTTGCTGACCATTCCATCTGGACCCTCATGTGTACCGCTGAGGCTTCTGGGAGGGTCATGAAGTTTGAAAAGCCACCGTTCCCCACCACTGTTTGCCCAGTCCCTTCCACGGCTGCCTCAGGGCTCCCCGTTCCCTCAGGGAACAGGTGAGTTCCCTTGCTCCTCACAGGGAGAAGCGGCTCGCGTGTGCAGTCTCCCTTTGGGTCCTGTGCATCATAGGCCAGGGGTACAGACTACAATTCATGGGAGTACCCTACGTTTCATGGGAACAGTGCAGTCCATTTCTGAAGTGTACAGTGGGGGTCTGAAATGATTGACACTTATACATTAATGTGGATGCGACCATGATTACTGATAATCCCGAATGAATCGTGAATAATGATGAGTGAGAAAGTTACAGAGGGTCAAAGATCATACCCCCAAGACATGTTAACCTCTCACCTTTACCAATAACAGGGAAGGTTATGTCTTTGGGGGTATGATTAGGGCTGTGGGGGTCATTCAATTTTGTCAGCCGGTGATTGTCAAGCAAATAACTGCTGGTCTCACGGTAATTGACCGTTAATTAGCATAAACACTTTTAGCATCTCCTGGCTTCCACACAGCCTACAAGCCACTGATGGGGACCTTTGGAACATCTATATTTGAAATAGTCTAATAAATCCATGTAATATAGCCTACAACATCACAATAAATCCATGTAATATAGCCTACAACATCACAATAAATCCATGTAATATCGCCTACAACATCACAACAAATCCATGTAATATAGCCTACACCTTCACAATACATCCATTATTTATATTAGACAGGTCTAAAGAAACATGATATGAAGAAATGTAGTCTATTTCAGAAGAACAGAATTGTATACTCTGAGTTGTCCTTATGCTCGGCCCTGATATGACTATGGCTGTGGGTTACACTAGTTCATTTAGCAGACAAGATTTGCTTAGAATTTTGTGGCATTTAAAAATATATATATTTTCTAGTATGAATAATACAATTGAACATGATGGGACTCTAATGATGTTTTTTTTAAATGTGCAAGCTGCACACAACTTCATCACTCTCTCATTCACATTTTGACAAGCACTTGATAATATTCTCACTAGGCCTCGATATGCCCCCTAAAGAAATCCATGCCTTTTGCGGCCAAAGTCACCATTGTAACCTTGGGAGTTAATCATTATAATTCCCTTCTCCCTTCTCCCGGCTGCAGTGCTCCTCTCACTCACATGGCTCTCTCAGATGAAGCCAGTGCCCGTCACGTGATCGGGTCCTTCTGTGCGGAGTAGCACACTGCGTGTGTCCCTCTTGTCGAATTCTGAGGCTCATATGGATGATGTTAGATCTGTCCACATTTAGCCTACTTTTCACCAGTCAACAAGATGAGTAGGCCTAACAAACAGCAAAAGCAATTTACTACCCCCCATAGTAAAAAAAAAGTGTATCTATTTTATTGGTTAAAAGCAATGAGGCACTTTGTTTAGCTTATAATGTTGATAAACTATTAGGCCATTTTTTCACATTATAAGCTCAGCAATGTGCTCACGGCAGTAGGTTATAAGCGCAAATGTTCCAAAATGCAATCAATTAGCGGATAAACACTGTTCTCCAAAGTGACTGCAAATATGACTATGCGTGTAATGCTTTATTATAAAGGTGCATTTTTGTGGGTTAAATTATCTTCCCCAAACTTGAAACTCACACAAAGCCTATGTGTGCCAGTCAAGTTCTACACCGGTTATAGAGTGGATTAATGTGCTTAATTGTAAGAAGTTATTTGACCACTTTAGTTGTGATACAAAGCTTATCAAAACATACAGTATAGGCACATTGGCTAGGAGACATGAGGTGTGAGGCTATGATTTTGAAAAAGTCGCAAAAGAAGGTATGTTTTGTTTCTTGCCTTGAGGCGCAAACTGGGCGTCATTCACAAGTAATAGGCTTTTTTGTCACCCATCCGACTATTCTTAATTGAATGGTGCCTATACATACAGTACCGTCAAAAGTTTGAACACACCTACTCATTCAAGTTGTAATTTTTTAAATATTTTTTTAACAGTGAAGACATCAAAACTATGAAATAACACACATGGAATCATATAGTAAACAAAAAAGTGTTCAACAAATGTGTTAAAGTAGCCACCCTTTGCCTTGATGACAGCTTTGCACACTCTTGGCATTTTCTCAAATTTGGATTTGTTTGAAGAAATAAATGTTGGTTACTACATGATTCCATGTGTGTTATTTGATAGTTTTTACATCTTCACTGTTATTCTTTAATGTAGAACATATTCTAAATAAATAAAAACCCTTGAATGAGTAGGTGTGTCCAGACTTTTGACTGGTACTGTGTAATAAGTAATATATGCGTGATATTAGTTTTGATTTAGAATGGACCATTATCATGCACCTGTCTTGGAACAGGGGCATGGGAAACAATTATAATAAAAGAATTGCGAATGGAGGATGCTTCCCATGGTTCATTTTCATGTTAGCCAGGTAGGCTATACTCCTGTTGTTAAGCGAAGCAATGTGCTTAATATTCGGAAAGGTGAGAAATAAATGTAGTAGGCCTTGTCTATAGAAGGCTGGTGGGATCCTCCTGTTTTTAATAGAGGCCATCACTCTGTTTTCTCACGCAATTGCATAGCCTATAGAAATGTTACACAACATTAGGTCATGGGCTCTCGTGAAGTGTTTGATTATATTTTCGAAGACATTTGCATTGATGTCAGAGTGATTAGGGGGACAATAGAGTGCTGAGTACCAGGCAGTTAGCTAGTTTGGTAGGCTACTAATCACCATCAGCAGCATCAGAGCTTGGAGAAGCCTAATTACTGTGACTAAACGGTCACGTGGAATTTGATGGCCGTCATGACTCGTGACCGCCGGTGTGGTAATATGGTCACCATAACAGCTCTAGGTGTGATCTTTGACCGTCTAACTTTCTCCCTCATCATTATTCACAATTCATTCTGAATTATCTGTAATCATGGTAGCATGCACATGAATGTAGAAGTTTTAGGAACATATTCTAAACATATACAATTCCTGTTCGGTGGATGTGTAAGATCCAAAATGATTGATTTACCCCTCTTACATGTGTGGTCTTTGTAAATGTCTGGGAGAGCCTTTTGCTTTCTCTCTACAATCTTACCACTGATTTGCACAACTCTCTAGGGTAATCTGACTTGTCCATGGGATGGAGCCAAACCAGACAACTACACTAAATGTTAAGACAGGCTTCATAAAATATCTGTATAAGGAATATAAAATAGATTGATCGACAATCAGCCTTCTAAGTTTAGCAGGGAAAACAGTCTGGGTTGACATTTAGATAATAACACTCGCCCACTGTTGGCTCTAAAAGTTCATCTTATTATCAACTCTTGTACCGAAGTACTTATACTTCTCCGCCTGTTTTATGCTCTGGTCGCCGATGGGGATTGCCTTTGGAGCTGATGGTTGCTTCCTAAAATCTATGATTAAGCTTTTGGTCTTGATGACATTCAGATCCAATAAAAAGAAAGAAAGAAAAATAAATAAATAAATAAATGCTTGCCCGGGCTACGTCTCAATCCACTGCATCCGCCTGTTGGCTTTCTGCATCTGCGGTGGAAGGTGACCGAGCTACAGCTGTGTTTCTCAGACCATGAGACATCCCAAAAATGGGTCTTCTAACAAAAACGTATGTAGCGTCCGAACGGTATGGTCTATAAATATACCACTCTATGGAAAGGGGAGACTCTCACGGACATGATGGTGTTCTCCGTTTTGAGCTAGGATCCCCACAAGTGTTACAGGACTTGTCTGAAGTCTGTAACGCTGATGTGCCATCCGAACCGTTTGAGCTACAAACTAATATGACTCCCACTATGGAAAAGGGAGACTCTCACAAACACGATGGTGTTCTCTGTTTTGCTCTACGACAAGTGTCACAGGACTCATCTGAAGGTAACCTATACAAACAAATGGAAGTGTAGAGGTAGTTTTGTGCAAACAAACAAATATTTCCTGAGCCGCCTTGTATCTCCTAGATATATTTGTATTTATATTTATTATGGATCCCCATTAGCTGCTGTCAAGGCAGCAGCTACTCTTCCTGCGGTCCAGCACAATTAAGGAAGTTATACAGTTATAAAAACATAACAATACATTCATTACAGAATTCACAACACACTAAGTGCGTACCATCAGGCTTATACTCCACTACCACATATCTACAACACAAAATCCATGTGTACGTGTGTGTAAAATGTGTATGTTATCATGTGTGTGTATGCATGTGTCTGTGCCTATGTTTGTGTTACTTCACAGTTCCTGCTGTTCCATAAGGTGTATTTTTACCTGCTTTTTAAATCTGATTCTACTGCTTGCATCAGTTACCTGATGTGGAATAGAGTTCCATGTAGTCATGGCTCTATGTAGTACTGTGCGCCTCCCATAGTCTGTTCTGGACTTGGGGACTGTGAAGAGACCTCTGGTGGCATGTCTTGTGGGGTATGCACGTGTTTCCAAGATGTGTGCTAGTATTTTAAAAATACTGCTCGGTACCTTCAGCTTGTCAACGCCTCTTACGAAAAAGTAATGATGATGTCAATCTCTCTTCCACTTTGAGCTATGAGAGATTGACATGCATATTATTAATGTTAGCTCTCAGTATACAGCCGAGGGCCAGCCGGGCTGCCTTGTTCTGAGCCAACTGCAATTTTCCCAAGTCCTTTTTTGTGGCACCTGACCACACTACTGAACAGTAGTCCAGGTGCGACAAAACTAGGACCTGTAGGACCTGCCTTGTTGATAGTGTTCTTTAGAAGGCAGAGCAATGCTTTATTATGGACAGACTTCTCCCCATCTCAGCTACTGTTGAATCAATATGTTTTGACCAAGACAGTTGTAGTTGATGTAGTTGAGATTTAGGCTTCAGTGAATGATTTGTCCCAGATACAATGCTTTTAGTTTTGGAAATATTTAGGACTAACTTATTCCTTGCTACCCATTCTGAAACTAACTGCAGCTCTTTGTTAAGTGTTGCAGTCATTTCAGTCGTTGTAGTAGCTGACATGTATAGTGTTGAGTCATCCGCATACATAGACACACTGGCCTTACTCAAAGCCAGTGGCATGTCGCTAGTAAAGATTGAAAAAAGCAAGGGGACTAAACGGCTACCCTGGGGAATTCCTGCTTCTACCTGGATTATGCATGAGAGGCTTCCATTAAAGAACACCCTCTGTGTTCTGTTAGACAAGTAATAGCTCTTTATCCACATTATAGCAGGGGGTGTAAAGCCATAACACATCAGTTTTTCCAGCTGCAGAGTATGATCGATAATATCAAAAGCTGCACTGAAGTCTAACAAGACAGCCCCCACAATATTTCTCTCAGCCAATCATAAGTCATTTGTGTAAGTGCTGTGCTTGTTAAGTGTCGTTCTCTATATGCGTGCTGAAATTCTGTTGTCAATTTGTTTACTGTGAAATTGCATTGTATCTGGTCAAACACAATTTTTTTCAGAAGTTTACTAAGGGTTGGTAACAGGCTGATTGGTCGGCTATTTGAGCCTGTAAAGGGGGCTTTACTATTCTTGGGTAGCGGAATAACTTTAGCTTCCCTCCAGGCCCGAAGGCTCATACTTTCTAGTAGGCTTAGATTGAAAATGAGGCAAATAGGAGTGTCAACATCGTCTGCTATCATCCTCAGTAATTTTCCATCCAGATTGTTAGACCCCGGTGGCACGTCATTGTTGATCGACAACAATAATTTTTTCACCTCTTCCACACTGACTTTACGGAATTCAAAAGTACAATTCTTGTCTTTCATAATTTGGTCAGATATACTTGTATGTGTAGTTGCTGGCATGTCATCCCTAAGTTTGTTTATCTTGCCAATGAAAAAGTCATTAATAAAGTAGTTGGCAATATCAGTGGGTTTTGTGATAAATGAGCCATCTGATTCAATGAATGATGGAGCCGAGTTGGCATTTTTCCCCAAAATTGAATTTAAGGTGCCCCAAAGCTTTTTACTGTCATTCTTTATATAATTTATCTTTGTTTCATAGTATAGTTTATTTTTATTTTTTATTTAATGTAGTCACATGATTTCTTAATATCACATACATTATCAAGCATTTCACACATATTATCCAGATACTGACTGTTAACACTTGGTGGTCTATAGCAGCTTCCCACAAGAATGGGCTTTAGGTGAGGCAGGTGAACCTGTAGCCATATTACTTCAACAGTATTTAACATTAGATCGTCTCTAAGCTTTACAGGAATGTGGCTCTTTCTATAGACCACAACACCGCCCCTGTTGGCATTTATGTATTTTCAGTAGATGTCATAACCATGTATTTCTACCACTGTATCATCAAAGGTATGATCTAAGTGAGTTTCAGAGTCAGAATATGAATGTCTGTTACAAGCAAGTTATTGACTTCATGAACCTTGTTTCTCAGGCTGCCTGTGTTCATATGGGCTATTTTTAGCACTTTTCTGGGTTGCTTGATTGTTTTTAATGCTTTACTGGGAAGCTTATCAGAAGTAGACTTGATAGTGCAGGGTGAGCTGCACAAAGTGGTCTTCCTATTAGGGCACACCGCCTCAGTGCTAACAGTATAACTCTGGTTCATAGGCTCATGATTACTGCATCCAATAGCTGTTGGATTAACAAAAGTATTCAGGGCAATTAGAGGGACATAAATGAAGTCACTTACATTGTGTCTGCCAACGCCCCTAGGATAATGTGCATTTGATGCAGCATTATGACGACTCATTGTCCCAATGGTAGGGATTAACTGAGCTGGTCTTAGGTCATTGATAAATCATTGTTTCAACGCATCCTTGAAATGCGTGGACAGAGTTCAAGGAGCCAAGATGATTTGGATGGACACCGCCATTCCTGTAGAGTATCTTCTGTTTCCAGAAGGTGTCAAAGTTATCTATAAAAGTGACTCCAGCAGAGCTACAGTAATCGTTTAGCCAGATGTGCAATGCCAGTAGCCTGCTGAATCTTTCACACCCACTGACCAACGATGGTGCTGGACCTGGAATGATTGGCCGTTTTTTGGAGTCTTTTAATGCTAAAATCAGTTCTTTAAAATCCATTTTCAGATGTTCCGAGCTAGCCTTCCTGATGTCATTTGACCCCACATGGACTACGACAGTGTCAGCTCCTGGCATCTGTTGTAGAACAGTCGGAAGCAGCCTTGTGATGTCCTGTACTCGAACTCCTGGGTAGCACCGGGTTTTTGCCTTGGGAACCGAGATGTTTGTCACCATAGAGCTGCCTATGATGACAGCTGGCGATGTTAAGTGGGCCGGTCTCTCAGGACAGACACTTCAAAACCTTATTCCTTATGATTAATTTATTTTTACTCTTTTTTGCTATTTATGAATGAGTTATTCAATGCCTTTCTATGGGCTATAGTAGTAAAGACTAAATTCAATAATTGATCAAGTAAAACTAATTATTAAGAAATGGAGACCTAAAGGGGTCCTAAAATTCTAAATCAAATAGCTAAATGATCCATGGTATGACTACCTTAAAACAATTCCATATGTTAGCTTAGTTTTATTTATTATTATTAAAGAAGGTTGACTAGAGGCTGGCACAGTGGGAGCTGGCCATTTTACTGTTTGCCATTGTTATCACAGGGCCAGTGACAATTGTGACTAAGGCTGTCACAATTACAAATGGCAAGGCCTCACTCCTCCTCCTCTTTCTCTATCTTTGCCAGGCCATGCCAACCCCCTTATTGGATACATCTGCACTAACACCACCCACCCACCCTTAGCCTGCACACACCAACCCCAGCCACCATAACTACCATGCCTTTACAGGCAGGACTCTTCTACCAGGGTGTGTGCGTGTGCGTGTGCGTGTGCAATCTTGTGCCGTGAAAAAGAGAGAGAGAGAGGGCGAAAGGAGAGAGGTTAAGTGACGTTATCTTTGTGTTTGTGTGAGAAGGAGCAGGGTTGTGTGTGCATCTGAAAGAGAGGTTGGGTTGTCACTGTCAGCCTAGTTCCTGTTGCAGAGAGAGACAAGCGTGAGCCCATGTTGGGGTGTAAATTGATTTCTGGAAGCCAGACCCTTAGTAAGAACTGGGAGCATTGAGGTGGAGGGCAACTTTTACAGATGAAAAATCATCACTTTCCTGTGTGGCTTCTAGTCTCGAGGTTCATTGTCTTCCACAGAAAAATTGTGGGGAAAAAAGTGGATCGCTCTATAAAAGCGGATCGCTCGATAAAAGCAGATCGCTCTATGAAAGCAGCACAAGCTGCCGCCGACTTGGGAGCTGTCCACCAATGTGGTGCTGAAACGAGACACACTTTCAATGTAGCTCTATACATTCTCTCTCTCTCGTTTTTTCTTTTTCTTTCTCTCTCACACATATAGTTATGTAACAGCAACAACTGACTAAATGAATCAATGGATCGATATCTAAAAGAGCCGACGTGTCGATAACTGCATAGGCCTAATGCATCCATGTAGGATTCAGGTTTCCTGTAGAGTTGGAAATAATGGAATTCTAATTTTGGTAGCCTACATTTTTTTTACATTCGAGCAGCGCTGCAAAATTAATTTCTCACAGAAAATAACATATTTTGTTTCTTCTTGCTGAGAGAAGCAATATTATCCCACCCACACCCATGTGTCAAAACGGCTGTCCATCTCATTATTACACTTGGAACTGTGACAGCAGCAAACCCAGAGCTGGCTAGCTGTAGGCTACGCATCTGGCTAAGAGGCGGGCATGGGCTGGTCTGTGAACGCCCGCGTGGAATAACTTGTGTAGAGAAGGAAGGAGGGAGGTGGAGTACAGAGCAGTAGTGTAGTGTAGAAAACGCGTTCTCTGTCTTCAGTCTCTGGTCCGCGCAGTCTGAGCTCATCAGCCAGCGGTTGGAGTAGAGCTCTGCTTGACGCGCAAAGAGCAGGTCATCAGGCTACTCCCCTACAATGCGCTGCCTGTCAGCGGTGCGGCAACAACTGTAGCTAGCGCGGTAGAGCGGCACGTCACTTTCATGGTCTCTCCAGCCAAAACTGCACTATCTTTGGACAGTTTGTTTTGTGCGCTTCTTCAGAGAAAGGCTGTTGGTGTCCGGTTTCCCTGAATACCTCTCTCTCTCTCTCTCTCTCTCTCTCTCTCTCTCTCTCTCTCTCTCTCTCTCTCTCTCTCTCTCTCTCTCTCTCTCTCTCTCTCTCTCTCTCTCTCTCTCTGGCTGGCTCTCCCGGTCTCATCGCGGGGGGCTGGCGTGTGATCTGATCTCCGACCTGTCCTCGCGACTCACCGGGAGGGGGGACACGACACAATCACCACCCAACACGCGCTCGACTGGGGCCAGGCTGTGCGAGTCACGGATCGCTCCCGAGTCGCCCCGCGCGCTCGCCCTTGGGCTTGCGCCCATGGAGGGGGACGTCATGGACAAACTGGGGGACATGGCCTCGGTGTATGAGTTCGACCCGATCACCGGGAACATCCCCGCTACTAAAGTAGAGATCACCGTCTCATGCAGGTAAGTTCTTAACCCCGAGTGGACCGGTAGTCTCTGATCTTCAGTTCTAAGTTCTTCCAAAATTGTTCCAAAGCTGTGCTATTCTTAACCGCCGTGGTCCGTGGTCAGTTTTGGACGTTCACGTGTAGGAATATCCCAAGGGTTTTCGTGTACGCTGTGATGTTTTTAAAAGAACATACAGTTAGTTTTACATTTGATAACACACCACTTAGCAAGTCGTCTTCAACTGCTGTTGAGTCCTGACGACTGGCCGCGCGTTATGGTGAGGCCAGATCGTAGATATACATTGAGTGTACAAAACATTAAGAACACCTGCTCTTCCCATGACTGGCCAGGTGAATCCAGGTGAAAGATAAGATCCCTTATTGATGTCACTTGTTAAATCCACTTCAATCAGTGTAGATGAAGGGGAGGAGACACGCTAAATAAGGATTTTTAAACCTTGAGACAATTGAGACATGGATGTGTGGCATTCAGAGGGTGAATGAGCAAGACCAAATATTTAAGTACCCTTTGAATGGGGTATGTGCAACACAGTATTAGGAAGGTGTCCTTAATGTTTTGTACACTCAGTGTATAGTCTTGTGATTGTGCATAGCGTCAGTGCAAGATAGGGTCAGTGCAGATAGTTCGGGTAACCATTAATCAACTGAGATCATTAGCAAGCACACTGTAGCAGCGTCACATAGTCAATTCAATATTAGGAAGGTGTTCCTAATGTTTGGTATACTCTGTGTAGACTTGTAGGCTAATGGATACGGGAGACTCACTGAGAGTGGAGGGGTTTTGGGTGGGACTGCTATCTGCATTTGACTAAGGTAGGCTGTGGCTGAATAATACAGGATAGGAAGTTACAGCTGAGATGTCACTATCGCAAGTGCTGTTATCTTTTTCACATCAGCTTTTTTTTTTAAATTAGGGATCAATTCTTTCATTGAGGAAAGTTACACTTGGATTGAAAAAAAATGTGTCATTTAAACAGACATGTGCTCTTTGTTTGTTATGTAATTATCACTGTGCTACAGTGCCACTTTCCATCCAGCCGCTCTCCAGAACCTAGCTGGATGAATCACTTTTAATAGATCGGCTGGCTGCACTGTGTCACCATGTATTATGTATTGGCTAATTATTTAGTTGTGGTTGGTGGTGAATGATGCTCCAGTGTAGAGTGCAGGTTGCAGGAATACGTGCACTTTGATGCACCCGCAGTGCACGGTATGTTTGAATGTGAGTCTGTGGGTCTTTAAGTGATTCCAGAGTCCGCTTAAGTCCACTTTGCAGTGTGTGTGTGTCAAAATCAAATGACATTTTATTGGTTGTGCACAGTACACATATTTTGCAGATATTATTGCAGGTGCAACAAAATGCTTATGTTTTTAGCACCAACAGTGCAGTGATATCTAACAATACAAAACAAAACACACAAATCCATAAAATAAAAATTAAGAAATTAAGAGATATGAGAACGAGAAATCAGTCCGGAATATAAATATGTATATAAAGTGTGTGTACAGCAGTAGTTATATATGATGACTAGAATACAGTATATACATATGAAGTGGGCAAACCAGTACATAAACATTATTAAAGTGATTAGTGTTCAATAACTATGTACAGTACATAGGGCAGCAGTCTCTAAGTTGCAGGGTAGAGTACTGGGTGATAGCCGGCTAGTAACAGTGACTATGGTTCAGGGCAGTGTACAGGGCGGAGGCCGGCTAGTGGTGACAATTAACAGTCTGATGTCCTTGAGATAGAAGCTGTTTTTCAGTCTCTCGGTCCCAGCTTTAATGCACCTGCACTGTGGCTCGGGTGGCTGAGGTCCTTGATTATCTGCTTTGGCCTTCCTGTGACACCAGGTGCTGTAGATGTCCTGGAGGGCAGGCAGTGTGCCCCCGGTGATGCATTAGGCTGACCCCACCACCACCCTCTGGAGACCCCTGCAGTTGCAGTCGGTGCAATTGCCGTACTAGGTTGTGATACATTCCTGACAGGATGCTCTCAATGAAGCATCTGTAGAAGTTTGTGGGATTTTTTCTTCTGCCCCCTGAGATTGAAGAGGTGCTGTCGTGCCTTCTTCACACTGTCTGTGTGAATGGACCATTTCAGGTTGTCAGGGATTTGCACGCCGAGGAACTTAACGCTTTTCACCTTCTCCACTGCTGCCCTGTTGATGGGAGCATGCTCTCTCCGCTGCCTCCTGAAGTTCACGATCAACTCCTTCATTTTGTTCATTTTTATACGTTTGGAAATAAAAAATAAAAAAACGTTTTTGCTTTGTCGTTATGGGGTATTGCTTGTGTTGTGGTTAAATACGGTACTTCGCGCTTTCAGTTTTGTGCGAATGCTGCCACCTGTCCACAGTTTTAGGTTTGGATAAGTTCCAATTGTCACAGTGGGAACAAAATCCTCTATGCACTTCCTGATGAACTCGGTCACCGAGTCAGTGTATAAGCCAATACGATTCTCAGAGGCAACCCAAAACATTTCCTAGTCCACGTGAACAAAACAATCTTGAAGCATGGATTTCTGATTGGTTAGGCCAACGATGAACTGAACAGTCCTTACCACAGTTACTTCCATTTTAAGTTTCTGCCTATAAGAGGGGGGCAGCAATGTGGAGGCGTGATCTGATTTGCTGAAGGGTGGGTGGGGGAGGGCCTAGTCGCCACCCCGGAAGGGAAAGGAGCAATTGCGAAGAGTGCTTGATGCGCAAGTAGCACAGGAGATGTTGATAGAATTTCGGAAGCGTTTTCCTCAGATTTCCTATTTGAAAGGGTCGGATGCGAGAGATTTTACTCACTAAAGTAACAACACAGTTTGGTGAAAGACTTAGTAACTTAGTTGTAGTCACAATGTGGTTATCTATAACTACAAACATAGTTATATTTTACAGTTTTTACATATTAACTTATTTCCGGATGTCTTCGGAACTACCTACAGTGCACTATTTCTCAACGTCATATGGATAACTGGTGCTGCCTAGCTGGTTCCAGCTGGCTAACGTTAGCTACTAGCCATGCTAGAATGTATTTACATTCCAAACCAAGTGTTGGCGCTGGGGAGCTACTATGTACAGTTGAAGTCAGAAGTTTACATACACCTTAGCCAAATACATTTATACTCAGTTTTTCACAATTCCTGACATTAGTTCTAATAAGAATTCTTAGGTCAGTTAGGATCACCACTTTATTTTAAGAATGTGAAATGTCAGAATAATATTAGAGATAATTATTTCTTTCATCTGTTATTTCTTTCATCACATTTTTTATTTCTTTCATCACAAGTTGACATAAACTCAATTAGTATTTGGTAGCATTGTATTTCAATTGTTTAGCTTGGGTCAAACGTTTCGGATAGCCTTCCACAAGCTTTTGGGCCATTCCTCCTGACAGAGCTTGTGTAACTGAGTCAGGTTTGTAGGTCTCCTTGCTCACACATACTTTTCAGTTCTGCCCACAAGCTTTCTATGGGATTGAGGTCAAGACTTTGTGATGGCCATTCCAATACCTTGACTTTGTTGTCCTTAAGCCATTTTGCCACAACTTTGGAAGTATGCTTGGGGTCATTGTCCATTTGGAAGACCAAGCTTTAACTTCCTGACTGATGTCTTGAGATGTTTCTTCAATATATCCCCATAATTGTCCTCCCTCATGATGCCATCTATTTTGTGAAGTGCACCAATCCCTCCTGAGCAAAGCACCCCCACAACATGATGCTGCCACCCCCGTGCTTCACGGTTTGGATGGTGTTCTTCGGCTTGCAAGCCTCCCCCTTTTTCCTCCAAACATAACAATGGTCATTACGGCCAAACAGTTCGATTTATGTTTCGTCAGACCAGAGCACATTTCTCCAAAAAGTACAATCTTTGTCCCCATGTGCAGTTGCAAACCGTAGACAGGCTTTTTTTGTGGCGGTTTTGGAGCAGTGGCTTCTTCCTTGCTGAGCAGCCTTTCAGATTATGTCGATATGGGACTTGTTTTACTGTGGGTATCGATACTTTTGTACCTGTTTCCTCCAGCATCTTCACAAGGTCCTTCGCTGTTGTTCTGGGATTGATTTGCACTTTTCGCACCAAGGTACCTTCATCTCCAGGAGACAGAACGCGTCTCCTTCCTGTGCGGTATGACGGCTGCATGGTCCCATGGTGTTTATACTTGCGTATTATTGTTTGTACAGATGAACGTGGTACCTTCAGGCGTTTGGAAATTGCTCCCAAGGATCAGCTAAACTTGTGGAGGTCTACAATTATTTTTCTGAGGTCTTGGCTGATTTCTTTTGATTTTCCCATGATGTCAAGCAAAGAGGCACTGAGTTTGAAGGTAGGCCTTGAAATACATCCACAGGTACACCTCCAATTGACTCAAATGATGTCAATAAGCCTATCAGAAGCTTCTAAAGCCATGACGTTGTTTTCTGGAATTTTCTAAGCTGTTTAAAGGCACATTCAACTTGACCCACTGGAATTGTGATGTAGTGAATTAAGTGAAATAATCTGTCTGTAAACAATTGTTGGAAAAATTACTTGTCATGCACAAGTAGATGTCCTAACCGACTTGCCAAAACTAGTTTGTTAACAAGAAATTTGTGTAGTGGTTGAAAACCGAGTTTCAATGAATCCAACCTGAGTGTATGTAAACTTCCGACTTCAACTGTACATCCACAAAGAAGAAACCATATACATTCCTATGTAAAACTGCATCTCCTTCACGTGTTTGTTTGGTTTTGGCAGTCGAGCGAGTGGGATTGTACTTTTCCGTTGATTGTAGCAAGTGCAGTAATACCCACAAGGACGGGGTTACGACTCATTTGTCTGCAAAAAACAAATACTACCACTGCACCATCGAAAGCATCCTGATCGGCTGCATCACGACCTGGTACGGAAATTGCTCAGTCCTCAACCGCAAGGCCCTCCAGCTTGTGGTAAAGATGGCCCAGTACATCATGTGCTCCCACCCATCCAGGACATCTACTCGAAACAGTGCCTGAGGAAGGCTGTATCAAGGACCCCACACACCCTAGCCACAAGCTGTTCTCTCCCTTACTGTTGTGCAGATGGTATCAGAGCATGAGTTCTGATAGAAACAGTCTCTGAGCCTTTTGGTATCTACAAGCCATCAGACTGCTGAACACTTGTACTGGACTGACCACCTGCTTTGATTGTCCACACCTTAACACATATGCACTCATCCATGCACACACACACACACACACACACACACACACACACACACACACACACACACACACACACACACACACACACACACACACATCACAACTGCTGCTGCCAGACTCCTATTATACTACTCAATTAATACACTTGCCCCCCCCCAATATACGTGTAAATATTGGACCATAAATTGTGCCTTCCTGTATTATACTTATGCTTAAATGTTTATTCTATTCTACTGCTTTTTACTTTGTTTTGTATTCTTATTTTGTATTATTTCTTGGTGTTCTTGCATTGTCGACAAAGGAATCTACAAGTAAGCATTTTGTTGAACGACGTATACCATGCAAATCGTGTACACACGACTAATAAAACTTGAACATGATCTGAAAACCAGCTGCTGTGCTGAGCGTGAATGTGAAGCCTGCAGTCTTTATTTCCTACCGACCTACCGGTACATCGTGAGTGTCAGCAGTGACGGAGATAAGCCGGGTAAATTCAATGTGGACTTACCTCACTGTGGAGTGAGTCCACTGACTAAATCAAATTACAGCATTTAGCTGAATGATTGAGTCAAAATTGCGCAACATCAAGCAGAATAAGACCAAATTGCACCCCACTGGGCACACACTGGTTGAAACAATGTCGTTTCCAAAGCATTTCATTGAATTTACGTTAAACCAACGTGGAATATATGTTGAATTGATGTCTGTGCCCAGTGGGGGTCACACTTAAAAACACACTCTTTCAAGTGTGGGTGGGCGGCCCCTCTACCTCTCCATAACTCTCTTTTGTTAAATGTAGGTGTTAAGAAGCACTCAGCCAAATGGAGTGAGTCCACTGACTAAATCAAGACTTAATCCATTTGGCTGAGTGCTTCTTAACACCTATGTTTAACAAAGAGAGTTATGGAGAGGTAGAGGGGGTGCAATTGGGTCTCATTATGCTTGAGGGTGTGCAATTTTGGCTCGATCATTCAGCTAAACGCTGTAATTTGATTCAGATGCAGTGGCACCTTTCCTTGTCCCATTGTATTGTACTGCTGAGGTGACTCATCTCTTTTGAGCGGTTTGATTCCATTGGCTTTCAGAGAGTGTTCCAGAAAGATGAGGACATGGGAAAAAACGTGTGTGTGTGTGCGTGTGCGTGTGTGCGTGTGCGTGTGTGCGTGTGCGCGCACGCGCGTGTGTGTGTGTGTGTGTGTGCGTGCGTGCGTGTTAGTGATGCGCGGGTCAGCTGTTTGTTCACCCGCCCCGCAATTGCTAATAACCCATCCGCAACCACCAGACTATATGTGATAAAATGAATGTCTGAGGCCCGCACCCGACCTTAACCCACAAATTACTTGATTGAAAATGCTCTGTAGGCTGCAGTCAGAGATGTCAGAACGAGTTTCTGACAGGGGGTGCAGGATACATTTTTTAAAGCCAAATTTAGGCGTTTTGATTTCTGACATTTTGGTTGGCAATTTGCGAGTGAACTCGTCTATAATTAGGTACATGCAGCTTCTCTTCTGTCGTTACTGCCATAGAAGACTAAATTAACTGTTGCTCACCAGAATGATATCATAAATCGATGAATGCTTCAAACTATGCAACCTCTTAAGGATTGGACCCTTTTTTTTCAAATTTCTCCTAAAATGACATACCCCTAGATAACTGCCTGTAGCTCAGTACCTGAAGCAAGGATATGCACATTCTTGATACCATTTGAAAGGAAACACGTTGACGTTTGTGGAAATGTGAAAATAATGTTGGTGAATATAACACATTAGATCTGGTAAAAGATAAATCAAAGAAAAAAACATGCGTTTTCTATTTATTTATTTGTTCCATCATCTTTGAAATGCAAGACAAAGGCCATAATATAATGTTGCAGTTTATATTTTGTAGTGTGTGTGTGTGTGTGTGTGTGTGTGTGTGTGTGTGTGTGTGTGTGTGTGTGTGTGTGTGTGTGTGTGTGTGCAAAGTTTCAGATGGATTCAGGGAAGCATTGCAATACTGCACAGTATTTTGTATGAAGTCTGCCCAAATCTGGCAAATTGGTCAATTGATACATTTTCAAGTACATAACTATAGGGAACATACATTTTGTATTACCATATCATGTATATGTTTACACACTCCCAGGAATATATGTTTACACACTCCCAGGAATATAAGTTTACACACTCCCAGGAATATAAGTTTTCACACTCCCAGGAATGTCGTACATGATGGATCATTAGCTTATACAATAACTTTCCACGACTAGATGGCCGGGCGGGGTGGGTGTGGTGCCAGACACAGTAGGGGTTCAAACTGTAGAACCCAGCTCCTACATTTGAATATAAAAATAGATTTTATCAAACAAAACTATGCTACATTTTATCTCTGGGACCCTCAGGATGACAAATCAGAGCAAGATTACTGACTGTAAGTACATTATTTACCTGCAGAGGTGAATGTATCAGACATTAAATTCTCTGGCAACAGCTCTGGTGGACAGCTCTGGTGGACATGTCCATGGGAGGGAATAGTGGGGGGAGCAGGTAGCTGATTAATGGTGGCTATTTAGCTCCCTGATGGTCTGAGGGTAGAAACTATTGGCCAGTCTTTCAGTTTTTGCCATGATGTTCCTGCACTGCCGCATCTGAGTGATTGAAGCGGGGAGAACAGGGCATGGGTGGCTGGGGTCCCTGATGATCTTCTTGGCCTTCTTGTGACACCTGGTGTTGTAGGTGTCCTGTAGGGTACCCAAATGGTGCGTTCGTCTCCACATATATAAATCTCTGAAGAGCCTTGAGGTCCGCGGTACATCACAGCCTGCTGTACCAGGCTTTGGTGTAGCTCGACAGTATGCTCTCAATGGTGCTCCAGTAGAACACTGTGAGGGAAGTTCTTTAGCATACTGAGGTTAAAGAGTCGCTGTCGTGCCTTCTTCACTATGATGTCCATGTAATTAGACCATTTCAGCTTCTCTGAGATATGTACGCCGATGAATTTGAAGATATTGACTGTCTCCACAGGGCCCCGTTGATGAGGATGGGGTCGTGTCCAGCCTGGTTCCTCCTGAAGTCCACAATCAGCTCAATTATTTTGCTAACATTGAGGGAGAGGTTGTTTACTTGGCACCACGCCATCAGAGTGTCTACATCCTCCCCGTGGGCTGTCTCTTTGTTGTTGGTGATCAGGTCTAATATTATCATGTCGTCAGTGAACTTGATGATGGAGTTGGAACTGTGTAAGGCCATGCAGTCGTGGGTATACAGAGAATACAGGATGCACCCTTGTGGGGCCCCCATGTTGAGGATCAGTGTCGAGGAGATAATGTTCTGAAATGGTAATGAAAAGAAATAGGAAATGGATAGCATTCACTTCTCATATTTTGTCAACACATTTTTCACTGCCATGTTTTTATGTTTGGATTTGTATTTTGTAATGGATGCTTCTTTTATGCTCCTTTTATGTTGCCTACCTTCACCACCTGGGGGTGGCCCATCAGGAAGTCTAGGACCCAGTTACATAGGGAGGAGTTCAGACCCAGGGCTGTGAGCTTTGTTATGAGCTTATAGGGCACTATGGTACTGAAGGCTGAGCTGTAGTCGATGACCAGCATTCTCACATACTGTATGCATTCCTTTTGTCCAGGTGGCTAAGGGCAGTGTACAGTGCAATGGCGATTGTGAGTCAACATATTCATTGACATTATCTCCAGAGGCAACCCGGAACATATTCCAATCTTGGAGTGTATATTCCAATCTTGAATTCTGATTCGTCGGACCAACGCTGTACAGACCTGATCACCGGAGCTTCCCTCTTGAGTCTTTGTTTGTAGGCAGGGAGAATCAAGATGGAGTCATGGTCGGATTTTCCGAAAGGAGGACGGGAGAGGGCCTTATACCCGTGTTTAAAAGGCGTGTAGCAGTGGTCAAGAGTATAATTTCCGAGCATTAGACAGTCAATGTGTTGGTAATAATTTGGGAGCACGGATCCCAACTCAATGTAGCATATAGATCAATTGCACAAGAATTATACATTTATAGATTTTTAATGCATTGTTTTCTCTATATTTAACCCGCCCGCCAACCACCCGCTCTTCATCCACACAATATTTCATGACCCTAAATCCACCTGCCCCACAGATATAACCATGGGGACTGCGGTTGTGGGTCAACCCACCTATCACTAGTGTGTGTGTGCGTGTGTCTGTGGTATAATATTGTCACACCTGGAAGTGGTGAAGATGTGTCTTGAGTTGATGTAGATGGCATTGATGGGGCTCTCATGACCCATGACCTCTCCTATGGGGGTGAAGTTGTCAACTGCCATTTATGGTGCAAAACAATTCATCTTTGAATAGAATTTCTCCATGTCTGTGACACCAAATGACACATTGCATCAACCTGGCCTTCCAAAACTATACAGACATCATACATCAATCTGTCACACTTCTCAAGTACGTCCACATCCAACCGTTTAATATTTCAAGGCATTACAAATCTATCTTAATGGCTTTTGCTAAGGCTGTGAATGGCAGTGAATAAAATACATTCAGGTTGTATTACTGGCAGGGTTCTAATCTATATTGTAACAGTACATTCTCTCCCCTGCCACCACACGGTAAACACACACACACACACACACACACACACACACACACACACACACACACACACACACACACACACACACACACACACACACACACACACACACACACACACACACACACACACACACACAGTAATCAGAACCATTCAGTGCTGATACATACTGTCAGAGACTACCAAAGGGAGTAAACTACCGGGCCTGTTGAAAATGTCTGGTTATCATAATGGGTGTGGTACATGTGGGATGGAATATAGAATGTTGATTTTAGAACATCCTATAATATTTATATACAATAATGTATTTTTGCAGAAGACAGCTTTTGTGAGTAAAGGTTGGATAGCCTCCTGAGTTTTATTTTTTACATCACATACAGTACCAGTGAAAAGTTTGGACACACCTACTCATTCAAGGGTTTTTCTTTATTGTATTATTTTCTACATTTGTAGAATAATAGTGAAGACATCAACACTATGAAATAACACATATGGAATCATGTAGTAACCAACAAAGTGTTAAACAGATGAAAATATATTTGAGATTCTTCAAAGTAGCCACTCTTTGCCTTGATGACAGCTTTGCACACTCTTGGCTGGGGAACATAGCTGTGCAGCAGTGTTCCCCAGCCAAGAGTGTGCAAAGCTGTCATCAAGGCAAAGAGTGGCTACTTTGAAGAATCTCAAATATATTTTCATCAGGTCTTTTCAGAGATGTTCGATCGGGTTCAAGTCTGGGCTCTGGCGTGGCCACTCAAGGACATTCAGAGACTTGTCTCGAAGCCACTCCTGCGTTGTCTTGGCTGTGTGCTTAGGGTCACTGTCCTGTTGGAAGGTGAACCTTTGCATCAGTGTGAGGCCCTGAGTGCTCCAGAGTGCTCTTTATCAAGGATCTCTCTGTACTTTGTTCCGTTCAACTTTGCCTTGATCCTGACTAGTCTCCCAGTCCCTGTCGCTGAAAAACATCCCCCACAGCATGATGCTGCCACCACCATGCTTCATTGTAGGGATGGTGCCTGGTTTCCTCCAGACGTGACGCTTGGCATTCAGGCCAAAGAGTTCAATATTGGTTTCATCAGACCAGAGAATCTTGTTTCTCATGGTCTGAGAGTCTTTAGGTGTCTTTTGGCAAACTCCAAGCAGGATGTCATGTGCCTTTTACTGAGGAGTGGCTTCAGTCAGACCACTCTACCGTAAAGGCCTGATTAGTGGAGTGCTGCAGAGATGGTTGTCCTTTTGAAAGGTTCTCCCATCTCCACAGAGGAAGCCTAGATCTCTGTCAGACTGACCTTCGGGTTCTTGGTCACCTCCCTGACCAAGGCTCTTCTCCCCCGATTGCTCAGTTTGGCCTTGGCGGCCAGCTCTACGAAGAGTCTTGGTGGTTCCAAACTTCTTCCATTTAAGAATGATGCAGGCCACTGTGTTCTTGGGGACCTTCAATGCTGCAGAAATGTTTTGGTACCCTTCCCTAGATCTGTGCCTCGACACAATCCTGTCCTTCGTCCTCATGGCCTGGTTTTTGCTCCGACATGCTGTGTCAACTGTGGGACCTTATATAGACAGGTGTGTGCCTTTTACAAATCATGTCCAATCAATTTAATTTAGTCCAATCAAGTTGTACAAACATGATCAATGGAAACAGGATGCACCGGAGCTCAATTTTGAGCCTCATAGCAAAGGGTCTGAATACTTATGTAAATAAGGTATTTATTTTATTTTATTTTATATATATATTTTTTAAAATGTATTAAAACCTGTTTTCGGTTTACCATTATGGGGTATTGTGTGTAGAATTAAAATTATATTTAATCCATTTTAGAATAAGGCTATTACGTAACAAAATGTGGAAAAAGTCAAGGGGTCTGACTACTTTCTGAAGGCACTGTAAGTACAATTAAATAGTCTTAATTGGTCAACCATTGTAACTGGTTGATGAATGGTAGGGTAAAGTCCCAGGTGACTAGGCTAAGTAAGTTGTCATGTACAGTTAGAGATCAGGGGTCAGACAGGGTGAGTTATGGCAAGGTCAAATACTGTAGATCAAAGTAGTGAGAGGAAAACCCCATGATTACATCAGGCTGCACTTCCTGTGTTTTTGTTGAATGACCGCTCCTCTTGAGAACGTAGTACAGTGTAGCACATGGGTACTTTTTATACGAACTGAATATATTTATTGAAATGGATATTGTACCTGTAAAAATGACAAAACAAATAGAAAATTGGGTAAAAAAAAGGAAATAACAAAGCTAGTAGTACGGTGTGACAGAGACAAATGGGAAGTGCTGCTTCTGTAATCTGTTATTACTGTTACTACAGTACTTAGAGCCCTCAGGGTCCTGAAACTGAGAAACATCTATTTTAGTTACTTTACATCTAAGAGATGAAAGGAGGGAGATAAAGAGAGAGTGGATGGAGGTACGGTGAGAGAGTGAGAGAGAGAGACTTCTGGGTTGGTACCATCACACAGTAACATCTCCACTATACTGTACTCAATATATTTAGATATAAATCCCTGAGTCTCCACTTTAAATTAGCATAAAGTTGTATGCATGGTGCCATACGAAACCAGACACACTCTATCTGTATCTGATGGTTGAATTCCTATTCCTTTTACAGTGTACTACTTTATACCGTAAAGTAGTGCACTATATAGGGAATAGGGTGCCATTTTGGGCACATCCTATATCTGATGGTTCGTCACTGATCTGGGGCAGATTGGACAGCATCACATCATGAGGTATTAAATCCTGGAGACTAGACATAATGTAGCTACTGTAGCTCCCACTCACCTTCAAAAAGGGTGTGTGTCCTTGGCTTCTGTACACTTACTGTACTTCTTGACACTATAGAGGGATAGATGGATGCATTGACTGTAGACGTTTATGAAGTGCATGAATATTCAATATTAATATTTAGAGTGTAGAGAATATGTTAAGCGAGAAAGCCAGCAGACAGACGTGGTAATAATCTCAAACACAGCTGTTCAGATCCATCCTTATTTGGCAGGACTGTATGGAAGATGCTAACCTGGTGCAAGATGTGATTGGAATTGGAAAACAGATCTGAGAACAGGCTAGGAAGAAGCTTGTATCATCTCCACAACTGTCAGTCCCTAAACTCCTTGTCATACACAGGTTCTACAGTCCCCAGGTCAGTCTCAGTCTCTGATAGAAACAGCTGCAGTCTAAAGCCCAGAACAGAACCCAGGTACCTCAGGTCACAAACACTTGCGAACATTAGAAAAAGTTTGTTTAACCTGGACCTCCATCTCAAAATGCACATCAGCCAATTATAATCTTTGGTGTAGTTGCACATGATAGAACGCTACATTGTAGCTTTTCCCATCAGATAACCTAGCACACGTTAACCCTATGGTACCTCACCAGCTGACAGTGATTACTTCCTGTAACAAATGACGCAATCAGCCTATCACATATCTTTGACTTTCTATCCACCAACCAATGGCAATTTCTTAAAATATAGGTAGATTGGGCCTCCAGAGGGATATTTTAAAACTCAAAAATTCTAGGTCTGTAAAGTGTAGTGTCCCAATAATATTGTATGACTCATCCTTGACTAGGCTACTAGATACTAAATTCAAAAGGCACCTTTTCACGTACATGACAAATTCACCCGTTTTTCCGTTTCACACACATTCATGTGCTTTCACAGCAATAAAGATGTAGGGTGATTATACAACATGTAATTTTATATTCATACAGCATTTTTTTTTAAAGTTGAAGACACTCGTGGTCATGTCAAATGGCTGTCATTTACCCATTACTGCTATCGCTAATTGGTGGTGTGATCCACTATGGCGTTAAGCCCAGAGACGTCGAGATATGATGTCGCCGATTTCGTCTCCCCTCAGGGCAAAGGTTTTTATTTGAGGAATAAATGACCACTATTGGTCCTCACGCATATGTGACAAAGTAAATGATTATAAAAATGCATGTAAAAAGTTGTAGGCCTACATTTAGGCGTACACATCCGTGTAGTATAGCCTATGCAATATGACTATTAGGCCACGGCAGTGTGTTTGTCTGTAAGGCTGAAGAAAGATGTAGCGCCTTATTAAATTAATTCTTCATCTTCACATTCAAACGGTTGGCTGCACTTCCTTCTCGGCACACTAAAACAATACATGTTATTCTACATTTCAAAGGGGGGAAAACTCAAACCGTTGCCACAATTATGAGGAGGTAGGTGCTCTACTCTGTGAGCTATAATACCAGTCAGTCATACGCATGTGATCTAGTTGCTTTGATTATCAGAACTTGTCTTTGGACTTCTGAAAGCATGCTTTCATGAACAAGTGTTGGATCAAAAACTATTACGGCATTTTAATTGGCTGTTATGGAATTTGAACCGGATATAATCACAGCCAGGTGTGCAGGTTATCACAGGGCTAAGTTTGCCAGGTTATCTGATTGGAACACCTAACATATAGCTTTTGATCACCTGCAACTACATCAACGATTGTAATTGGCTGATGCGCATTATGAGACGGAGGTCCAGGTTAAACTGAAACTTTTTCTAATGTTCGCAAGTATGAGCCCCACTGTGTTCCAACCACAACAGCCTGGAACACAGAGACTAGTCAGGTCAAAAACACTGTGTTCCACTAACACAAAGCTCTGAGATACTGTAGGTCACCAACACAAAGCTCTGCCTTGCTCCATGTTCCAACCTACAACACATTTCCACTCCAGAGTCGAGGGAGAAAGGGGAAAGGAAAAAGGCGAAAAGAGATTGATTTTTGTGACAGAAAGGAGAAAAATAGCAGCCTGGTCAAAATGTCATAACATGCCCCAGGACAGAGAGAGAGGTTTCTCAGAATGACAACAGGCAGGCAGGAAGTTATATTTATGTAGCGGGATGGGGGGTGGGGTGTTAGAGGTGCAATAGACAAGACTGACAAGATCTGTTTTAGTCAGTCTATTTCCATGTCAGACTCAGCCAGTTTTGGAGCTAACTGGGTGGACAGCTGTCTAGTGAGAAAATGTGCTGATGTGTGAAGCCACAAATCAAAGTTGCCTTCTGTCGTAAAGACACTGTTACTCTGGGTGTCGATGTGCTCTACAAAGTGAACTCTACAAGGTGTAGAAATTGTTCCGAAGGAATGCTGGCCCATGTTGACTTCAATGCTTCCCACAGTTGTATCAAGTTGGATGAATGTCCTTTGGGTGGTGGACCATTCTTGATACACACAGGAAACTGTTGAAAAACCCAGAACCGTTGCAGTTCTTGGCACCAACCGGTGCGCCAGACACCTACTCCCATACCTCGTTCAAAGGCACTTTCTTTTTTGAGGTTGCCCATTCACTCTCTGAATGGCACATACACAATCCATGTCTCAATTGTCTCAAAGGTTTGTAAATCATTCTTTAATCTTAAGGATCTCTACAGATTGGTGTCCCACCCATGGCACGGTTGAGTTAATTAGCATGACGTTGTAAGTAAAATAACATTGCTCAGGTCATAGACATATCTGATATTGGCAGAAAGCTTAAATTCTTGTTAATCTACCTGCACTGTCCAATTTACAGTATCTATTACAATGAAATAATACCATGCTATTGTTTGAGGAGAGTGCACAGTTATGAACTTTGAAAAGTTATTAACAAACCAATTAGGCACATTTGGGCATTTTTTTACAGAAATACAGAAATGGTTCCTTGGATCAGTCTAAAACTGTGCACATACACTGCTGCCATGTAGTGGCCAAAATCTAAATTACACCTGGACTGGAATAATATATTATGGCCTTTCTCTTGCATTTCAAAGATGATAGTACAAAAAAAACGGGTTTTTTTTCTTTGTATTATTATAATTTTTTTCTAATGTGTTATATTCTCCTTCGTTCATTTTACATTTCCACAAACTGCAAAGTGTATCCTTTCAACGGTATTAAGAATATGCATATCCTTGCTTCTGGTCCTGAGCTACAGGCAGTTAGATTTGGGTATGTCATTTTAGGTAAAAATATTGATTCAAACGGGCAGATCCTTTAACCTGTCTCCTCCCCTTCATCTACACTGATTGAAGTCGATTTAAGAAGTGACATCAATAAGGGATCATAGCTTTCACCTGTATTGACCTATGTCATGGAAAGAGCAGGTGTCCTTAATGTTTTGTACACTCAGTTGCGGTCGGTGCAGTTTAAGATGAGGGAGGATTTTTTTTTTAATGAGCATGGCTTTATTTCTATTACAGTATATTGGATGACAATCATTCATATTCCATTCACCCAGTTCAATTTAACAGTGATAGGTTTAGGCTACTACATGATACTCACATTTTCCCTATACCCATCATGAGGTTGCTACAACCTAGCCTATGAATGAAAGTTTACAACGTAGGTGCACACAGGGCGAGTGAAAAATTTGAGGTGACATGGACAGACAGTGACACATTCAATACCACCTTGCACACTCTTGCTTGTATCTAGCTGATATAAGGGTGTAATCATTAGTCCAACAGTTGCAAACAAGAGTTTCTATTGGACAAATTTGGGTATGTCCCCGTTTTGTTCTGTTTGCTTCCATTTGAGAAACATTTTTAAATAGATTCTGTGGAATTAATACACCCCTGATCACGTGTTCACTTTCATAGCAGCCATCTTTTTTTCCTTCTCTCATATATGCGCTCTCCTCATCTCACGTTTTCCCTTTGCTTGTGGACTTCAATTCACAACACATCACAACACATGAAAATATCTTTCAAAACCATATCATAACCGCTACACACAGCCTACATTTTTTTCACCATATCAGCTAAAGCAAAGTCATAGTCAACACAGCCAATAGAACTAACTTGTTAGTAAACCAACTACAATCATGCAATAATGTTACAGTGTACAGTCAGTAAGCACTTTAGCACTTACACCGGCGGGCTCAGGTGGCAATAAATTAGTCAAACCAAAAGCTTACCTTGACTTGGAAGAGTTCCAGTGTTGTGATAGTCATAGCCAGCTAGGTAACATAGCATCCCTCTCTTTGAGCAGGATGTTTGAGTAAGCTAAACTAGCTAGCTGCATTTACTAACTAAGTAAGTTAAACTGAAAGGGCTTTCTTTTTTTACAATATCTTTCTCTTGCTTCTACTTCATTTTGGAAGAAATTAATTTGTTCAAACTGTTCAACTATTGTCTTTCTCTCTCTTTGAGTCAACTACTCGCCACATTTTATGCACTGCACTGCAGTGCTAGCTGTAGCTTATGCTTTCAGTACTGCTGTAGATTCATTCTCCGATCCTTTGATTGGGTGGACAGCATGTCAGTTCATGCTGCCAGAGCTCTGATAGGTTGGAGGACTGTCCTCCGGAGTTGTCATAATTACTGTGTACATTAAGTCTATGGAAAGGGGTGAGAACCATGAGCCTCCTAGGTTTTTGTATTGAAGTCAATGTAGCCAGAGGAGGACGGAGGCTAGCTGTCTTCCTGCTGCACCATGGTGCTGTTGAGGCTACTGTATATATTCATTTCAAAATAGTGTGTTTTAATAAATTATTTGGTGACGTGATTGTATTTAGTATAGTTTTATCTAAAAAGGATAACTTAAAAAAATAGACATACATTTATTTGTTTAATGAAATTGACTGAGGATGACTCTCACCTTCCTCCTCTGAGGAGCCTCCCCTGATGTACATGCATCTGTGACAGGCAGTGGTGTGTGTCTCAGAGCACAGATATTGGTCATGTGATCAGTCTGGCGTTCTAAAATGTTTTGGAAAACGTGGTGACCGTTGTAGAGAAAATCAATTTCTGTTTTGGAGTGAAATCTTGGCCATTCAAGTCGCTAATGTTTACTCACTACAATATATGATCATGATACTGTGTTCAGTTTGTCATGTTTAACTGACGAAAATATCCATGGTGGGTCACATGCTAATCGGTTAGCATGCCAACCAGAGTGAAAGCAAAGTCAATGGGAAAAACTGGCTAAATTAGTTAGCTAATTACATTTCATTTTCCGCATTCACATCTTTCTAGCTTATTATTATGGAGTTAGAGGTTTGCTGAATCTAGTCATCTTCATGTCTGCATTGCCATTGACTTGACTGGCAGCAGGTTGATTGGTTGGACAGAGCAGGGACAGTACCACCTTGTTTGTTAGCTTATGAATTTCAGTACAGATGTGGCTGTTAACTGGCAGTAAATAACAAGCTATAGGAGATGAGTAAATAAATTGGGAAATAATGTTTTAAATAAATGTATGAAATGTATTAATCACCTGCATGTTGATCATTGATCATCATTGCTCCAGTGTCTCATACCCCTCTCTCCGTTACCAGCAGCCAGTAGCCGTGAGGGGGTAAAATCACTGGGGAAGCCCAAAAAGAAGCCATATTACAACCTGTGTTGTGATAATTGCGTAATTTGCTCTATAACCTGTTAATTCATATGCCTTGCGACTGTGATATATAGGCCTAAAGGCCGAGACAAGAAGTCAGTGGCAAAATAAATTCAACCACACCTTTGTTTGATCACAAAACCAAATAGCAACCTCTGTCTGTTTTTAAGTCCACAAAGCATATCACATGTAACAGACAGTTACATGACCTACAGAATAGTCAAGCAAGTTAATGTTTCCAACATTTTTGGACCACTAAACAGCTATTGATTTAGAACCACAGAGAGTTACCACAAGTCGTAAAGAAAACAGGAGCTGCCTCCACTATTCCAGCACCATTTCAATTTCAACATCATCAAATCACCTCTGCTTAGTCTAATACAGTGATAACTAAAAGATACCAAAAACAATTTAGTCCAATCAACATAAGCTAAATATGATGTGGCCGTCCAAAAACGGTCTATCACTCAGTAGACGCTTTTATTTTTTGTGGCTAAAATGCTTGCTCGCTAGGCTATATTCCATTCATGGGCAATGCTAGCTAGTTAACATTAGCCTTCTACATCTAGGTACATATTGAACTTCCAAATCCCTATCTCCATCCATGGTTAATTTAGGAAAGGGCCCATTTTAGCTAGCCACTGGAGGAAAACAACACTACAAGATGTCACAATTCAATTTATTTCTGTCAAGGATGTATTCTCTCAATGCGATTTGATAGCCAAAATCCAAGCTGGATTGCCTCTCCCTTTTTTTTTTGCTGTGCCAGGACCATTCACAGTTGTGTTCTCTGTTTACCTCAATGCTAATTGGCCATTTTTAAAAAACTTTATCAAGGGAGGCCAAAAGATTGCTGGCTTCCCTTGCATTCAATAATACGGGTGGCAACAATGTCATACTCGTTTGGACCACACAGGATCAGATTGATGGCCTACACACACAGAGACAGGGGTGCTGTTTTGCTCACTCGGATGCATTATCCTATGAGATTCATTCAGCCTCTAGCGAATTGATAGAAAATTATGAAAATAACTGAGACGAAAGATTAAATATTTTTTTATTGAAAATGAAATATAGAAATATCTCATTTACAAAAGTTTTCACACCCCTGAGTCAGTACATGTTAGAATCACCTTTGGCAGTGATTACAGCTGTGAGTCTTTCTGGGGAAGTCAAAACTGTAACTAGGCCACTGAGGAACATTCAATGTCGCCTTGGTAAGCAACTCCAGTGTATATTTGTGTTTTAGGTTATTGTCCTGCTGAAAGGTGAATTTGTCTTCCAATGTCCGTTGAAAAGCAACGTTGCTTTTTATCCCCCAAAAATCCCTTGTGTGTGTGTGTGTGTGGTAATAATCAGTATGTCTGGTGTCTTTGAGAGAGTTAATCAGAGTTACTCATTGCCATGCAGGTAGGGGGGGAGTTGAACTGTGTGTTAGCTCTTTGATGTGAGGAGGAGTTAAGTGTACAGTCAGACAAAGTTCTGTCTCTGAGTGAAAGCCTTTCTCCCATTAGGATCTGGATGAATCAGAGAAGCCTAGAGTACATTCAAAGTTCTGGTTGTGAAAACCTTTCATTAGTTTGAGAATAAATGTGACAGACCACCTTGATTCGGTCTTATGTAGCAAAATTGAAATGGTCTTTTTTTACATTGGATAAAAGCAGAGACACAGAGCTATAAAATGGTATGTCATACACTGCATCTGAGGAACAATGGGAAAGTAATTATGCTTTGAAAGTTGATAAACTTGTAACCTTACTGTTGAGGAAATGGCCTTTGAATGTTTTGGTGCCTACTGGAAAGCTCTTCTTTGTCTTAACCCAGTCAGCATCGTTCACACTTGCATCATGGAGTCTTTTGTTAAGACATGTAGCTAGCTAGCTAAACAATGAACCATACTCCCAACTCATGATATTACTACCTTGCATGAATCTGCAGATAGCTAACCAACCAGGTTCAATGTTAGTTAGCTAACATTAGGCTATAACTAGCCAAGCAAATGGCTCTGCGATATGAATAATAAGATCATTCACGTAACAATAGTTAGCGAGCCAGACAGCTAGCGTTAGCTACCTAGCTAACAGTACACTTTAACTTGACATGAAAACGTCTATGTCAAAATTAGAAACGTGTAATATCTGAATATCTTACCCGTCCGTATACATCATGGTTGGATGCTTCTCCCTGACACGGATGCCATGGTTGCACTTAGTTTGAAGATATAATCCAGAGACAGGTGTTTTCTCCATCTCCTTAGCTGTCATACTTTAATTCCACTGATATCAAAACTCGGTCCTACAGAAAGTGGAGAGCAACACTTCTGCAGTTCTACTAAGCAATATTTTTTTAAAGCAGCATTAGACAGGATTATCTACACATATTCACCAGCTCAAATAGACAGAAGTGTGCTATATGGCAGACCGATCTGAACTCATCTTTTGGCATGTCCAGCCCACTCATTATCTTAGCCAATCATGGCTAGCAGGAAGGTTGCTGGCTTTTTCTGTGGCTAAACCAACTAGGCTCATAATTTAACAATGTTGTTTGTATTTACAGATGGCATACAAGTTTGTTATTAAGACATATTAAAGTTCACATGTTCCAGAAGGCATTTCTGCCAAAAAACGCATTATGATAAAAAAAAGGATTATATTCAAATGGCTCTCGTGTGAATTCATGACCCGCGACATATGCTTAGTTTCCTGAAACGGGTCACAAAATGTAAAGTTGAGGATGGTCAGGGTTTGGGATTGTAATGCATAAATAATAAAGTTGTGCCAAATCGCTTAGATGATTAATATTCACATAGAACATGTCATGCATCAAAGGCCAGTTGAACGGTGTTTCCTCTGACACATTGGTGTGGCTGGCTTCCCGGTTTAAACTGGAGGGTGTTAAGGAGCGCAGTTAGGCGGGGTCATGTTTCAGAGGACGCATGACTCCACCTTCGCCTCTCCCGAAATTGGGGAGAAAAAGGGGGTAAAATGGAAGAAGAATGTAATAAAAACATTTAGAAGACCACCTGGGAACACGCATGAACCCCTATAACCTTTTCCCATGTAACGTATTCCATAGAGTGAGTACGACCACTCCTGGTGAGGAGACATGAACAATACATCACTTTCTACATACATCCCTGTAAAAAAAGAAGAAAAAAAAGAAAGAAAATTACTTAATTTAGAAGTAAAAGAACCGTAAAGCATGAGAAGAACATGTTAGTTGTTAGGGGATAAAACATGACTGTAATCCACATTCTTACTACACTGTGACTACAATATGTAAACACAGAGCACTTTCAGATAAACGGAATCGAAATGATAAAAATAAGAAGGGATAGGAGATTGTGCAAAAACAATTTGGGAAAGTAAATATGTTTATATGATTGATCTGAAAGTGTTCTGTGTTTGCATATTCTAGTCATTTCGTTACCCACTATCTCATGGTTTGAGATAGGACAGCCCACTGTCAACTACTCCTGTGATAGTCCAAGAGAGTCCAAGCACTATATATTTTTTACCAGACAGGGAGATGTTTTTTTTTGACACTCATTTTCTTTTCTTTTAATTTTTCTCTCCTTTTTTTCAAAAATCTATCTAGAAATCATAGTCCATCAGCTACTGTGGCTTCTGTATATGCCCTGGGGGGGACCCTGTCAGAGTGCTCTCACAGGAGTAGCTGACAGTGGGGCTGCCTGTCTCAAACCATTTTCATGAGATAGTGGGTGACTGAATCAAAATGCCCCTGAGAGGGCAGTGAGTGGGGGGTATGGGACTTGGCTGAAGGTACAAAACCCTGCTGACACTTGTGGCTGCCTATTGGGTGGGGGATTCTTTGCGACGTCATCATAGAATGATGGATAACTTTTGGGGTAGTTTGAGATGATTTCAAGTCCTGTTTTCAAGTCCAGTACCTTGTATGTGACACCAGGCTGCCCATCTGTGTCGAACTGATGTAGGATTTTGCAGGGGCCCTAACAACGTGGTGCTAGTTTACAGTGCAGCTTGCCTGGATCTGTCATGAAAACCAGATCACCAACTTAAAATGGTTTGAAAACAGTTCCCTTGTGGATATTTAGCTACATTCAGTGCTGTTTGGTTTAGGGTAGCATAGAGATTGTCATATTTTGTGAAATAGTTCATTATAGTCCAGTATATTTTTCCACCAGTAGTGGGGTTCAACTATGAAATCTGTAGTCACTTTCTGAAATGTGCGTAAAGCCATTTTTTCTGCTGGAGGGGAGCTTTCGAGTTAAGTGTTGGGGAGTGGCTAGATTGACATGAGAGGCAACCCTTACAAAAGTGGCCAATATCTTTGTTCATGAATAGCCAGTAACAGTGCTTCCTAGCCTGCTCAGGTGTTGTCACTGGGCCCATATACCCTCACAGAGGGTGTCCATGTAGGTGGGCTAGGGTTTCAAGGATCTGTGTTTCTGGAATGATAACCTGGTATGCCAGCGTATCACCTGGAGGAAGAAGGACTTCTCTACACAAGAGACTGTTGTAGATGAGAAGCTTTGGGTATTCATACCATCATTTCCAAAGTGCTGCAGGGGAGTTTTGAGGTGGTCTCCCCACTGGCCTCATCTGATCCCGTTCGAGCCAGTGGAACACTTCCTGTAGTATTGGGTCAGCGTGTTGGGCAGCTTGGAGGCTATCTAAGTGCAGTAGGTCATCCTCAGGTAGGGATGGTTGCTCTCCAGTAACTGAATCAGGTAAGTGTGGTAACGTTTGGTCAAGCTTGACAAAAGAATATTGCACAGCTGCAGAACCTGACTGGGCTTCTCCTGTGTCTGATTTGGTCGATGCTTTTGTAGCAGAGGCAGAGTGTTAGCTGCGTAGAGGGGTCATCTTCCGTTGCTCGAGCTAGGCAACGGATCAACGAGTCAGCATTGATATATTTTCTTTCTTCCCTGTGTTCGACCATGTAGTTGTAAACATCGGGTTCCAGTGCCCATCGTGCTCTCCACCCTGTGGGGTCATTGTCCAGTGGGATCTTCCTGAGTGCCACGAGTGGTTTGTGATCAGTTATGACCTTGAACGGATTGCAGCCCAAATAATGTCTGAAATATTGGATGAGTTCCTTGTCATATGTGGACCAGTTTGACTCAGACGGGTTGAACATGTGACTAGCATAGGTGATCACTGTTTCTCTGCCATTCTGCACTTGACTGAGAACAGCACCAATTGCCAGCTTGAATGCAAAACAGTGAATGAGGAAGAGCTCGTAAAATAATTACTGTACGGTGGCTCAGAGAGGGTCTGTCTCAAGTATTTGAAAGCTGCTTCCCTTGACCACTCAAAAGGAACATCCTTGTGTTTGGGCTGCATTTTGGGCAAAGTTTCTTATTAATGAGAACCTTCCTGTAGTATGTTCACAGACCCACGAATGCTCTGACGTTTTTGGGAGAGGATGGGACAGGCCAATTTTTCACATGCTCCACATTTCTGGGATCTGGTCTCAAGTCCTGGGCAGACACAACATGGCCTAGAAATGTCACTTTGCTCTGAACAAAGGTGCTTTTGGATGGCTTCAGCTTCAAACCTGCTGACCTGAATCTCTGGAAAACTTTGTTCAGGTGCTGATGGTGTCCTTCCAAGTTCCTGCTGAACACGATGACTTCATCCAGGTAAACTAGGCAGTGGTTACAGTGACAACCGGCATGAATTTATACTAGAGGCCGCTTCTTGTGTTAAACAACATCTTTTTCCTGTCTGTAGAAGCCATGGGAACCTGCCTGTAACCACTGGATATATCAACCGTACCGAAAATACGTCTTTCCGAGCAACTCTAGAGTGTCATCCACTCAAGGCAGGGGATTGGAGTCACAAATTAAAGCATTAATATTTCTGTAATCGACACAGAATCTGTAGCTTCCATCTTTCTTTTTGACCATAACCGCTGGAGAACACCAGGGGCTGTGACATGGTTCGATCAGATAATATTCAATCAACTGATCAACATTCTCGTCAATCATTGCACGTACAGTAGGTGAAGTCCTGTAAGCAGGCTGTCGAATCGATGCTATGTCTCCCATCCGGATATGATGTTTGATTAGCTCAGTGTGTCCGTAATCCCTTTTGTGTTTGTTGAAGATACACTATATAGACAAAAGTGTGTGGACACCCCTTCAAATGAGTGGATTCGACTATTTCAACCAAAATCGAGCACACAGCCATGCAAGCTCTATAAACAAACATTGGCAGTAGAATGGCCTTACTGAAGAGCTCAGTGATTTTCAACATGGCACCATCATAGGATGCCACCTTTCACCCAAATTGTTGTGGGAAGCTTGTGCAAGGCTACCCGAAATGTTTGACCAAAGCTAAACAATTTAAAGGCAATGCTAACAAATACTAATTGAGTGTATGTAAATGTCTGACCCACTGGGAATGTGATGAAAGAAATAAAAGCTGAAATAAATAATTCTTTCTACTATTATTCTGACATTTCACAAGTGGTAATCCTAACTGACCTAAGACAGGGAATTTTTACTGGGATTAAATGTCAGGAATTGTGAAAAACTGAGTTTAAATGTATTTGGCTAAGGTGTATGTAAACTTCCGATATCAACTGTAGCTAGCTAACTTGTTCAATGCGGTGGTCGGTAGTGCCGTCATACAAAACAGCACATAAAGTCGGTAATTTCTAACAGAAACAGAAAAGTTATGTTCCCCAGACGCTGTCACCATGTAATGTAAGGCGGGATACAAAGATTTGCCGAATAACGTCGCTCTTAGATGATTCATATGTAATATCCAACTGCTAGCTTTACATAGAACATGTCATACATCAAAGGCTAGTTCAAAAAGACCACCCGGGAACATGCATGGACCCCAATAACCTTATCCCAGGTCAAATATTTCAGAGTAATTACACCCACTCCTGGCAAGGACACATTAACATTTTTTTTAGTTCTGAAGCTGTCCCAAATCACTGAGATATCTTTATCAGAACCTGAGTTTTGAGCTTTTAAAGTTGAGTTTGGCAAAAAAAAAGAAGAAGGAGAAAACAGCATTGGAAAATTCCATTGAGAGGCATCAGAAAAACACCAACTCTCAGCTTGACTGTTTTAAAAGAGGTTGTCACTATATTATTTTAAAACAGCATCTGCTGGTATTGTTTGCATTAAATAATCATTACTAGAACAAATGATCATACTGTACAATAATAGATACATATATTTGAATTGTAGCCAAAATAATGTACATTTCAATGCAATTATGAACCATCAATAACACTTCCTTAAAAAGAAAAACATTTTTTTTTAAAAATCTGTTTGATGTGACAACACTGGATGGCATGAAAATTCAGCTTGCAGGAATGGTTAGTGGAATGATTTGCCTCCGTCTCTATGGCCAGGAGGAACAATCTCATCTGCTGAGAGATTCGATTAGTTTTTCATACAGGCAAAGTAAAAACAATGTAAACACTCACAAAACTAGAAGACAATCACACGAAACCTAAATATAACTGTAGAGGCAAATAAAAGAGTACAGTACTAGTGTGCAAAAGCAAATAAAGTGATTGGGTAAGGTCGTGTGTTGACTGTGACCTGGTATTGTTGATGGCCCAGATTGCAGTTGGCAAGAAGGATTTAATTAATATTGATATTAATGAATTTGACTCTCTCCCTCTGACAAACAAACACAAAGAGATCTCTAACGCACACAAACACAAACTACTCCAGTAGGTCTTCATTCTTGCCTTGGCCGAGTGCTCCATGGTGACGACCATATTGGATCCAGCGCTGACCACTAGATTCATGAGCTAGCCTATTCTCTTCACCGTCTTACCCTGAGGGGAAAAAACATACGTTTCAGTGCTTTATCAGTCTTATTTCTTTGGGCCCACAATAAGGTCAACTGTCATGGAGACCCAAATGTAGATTTTTTTTTTAAAATGACACTCTTGTTAGCTAGCTAACATGTTTTGTGGATGAAAAATAGGGAGGGAAAATACCATGGCTGGTGAAATAGTCAGTGGAACATTTAGGCTAACATTAGCTATAGCTGCTGGTCTTCAAATTTGTCTTCGAGAGTACTGTCACTCCAGCAACACTGGCTGAAGCCTACCTTGAACAAATACAAAGTAGATGCAGGTAGTGGAGGCCTGATGGTTTTTAAAGTCTTGTGTACTCAATTAGCTAGCTAGCTTAACATACCTTGCTAGCTCCTCGTTGAAGATGCTCTCTCATCTCTTCATCCATTATAAGGTGACAGACGATCGTTGGGACCACTCGTAAAATAATCATTGATTACTGGTAATTCAGAGCATAGTGGCAGCTTTGCTCAAAGTAATGACAACTAACTAGCTAAATCAAACAACAAGCAACGGCGTTATTTATCTGAGAAGTAGCTGTCAGCTTCAACGATGATTGATGACTAACTAGAAATGGGAAGACTGCGTGCATGTGCTACGGTACTACTAGGATGACAGAAGCACAATCCCAATTCGCCACCCTTGTCGCCTGTGCACTCGTTCAGACCCCCGCAAAGATTAAAAGCAGTGGCTTGGTGTAACTGTATAGGTATACAATTCATCTACTGCTTTTACATCTTTGAGGGGAGTGAAGGCGAGTGGCCATTACTAGCAAGAAATGTTTACAGCAGGCCGGGCGCAGTGCACGCTAACCAGGGTCGCCAGGTGCACAGTGTTTCCTCCGACACATTGGTGCGGCTGGCATCCGGTGTTGGATGCGTGCTGTGTTAAGAAGCAGTGCGGCTTGGTTGGGTTGTGTTTCGGAGGACGCATGACTTTCGACCTTCGTCTCTCCCGAGCCCGTGCAGGAGTTGTAGCGATGAGACAAGATAGTAACTACTACTAATTGGATACTACGAAATTGGGGAGAAAAAAGGGGTTAAAATAAAAATAAAAAATACAAAAAAATAAAAAATAATTAATTTTGTTTTTCTCCCTCCAACCTTTTATTTTATTCCACTGTTCATTTTATTATATTCCCTTTGGAAGAAAGAACAGGTACAAACTGACCTGGTACAAAGAGCTTTTTATCAACGCTAAGCAAACATAATTAATCATAGCTCCTCTGTGTGCTGGAACATGGGTCTCTGTGACACGTTCCATGATAGTCAGTTCCAAGATTCCCTCTGTGGCTGTCGGCCGGTAACTGGTGTGTGTGTGTATATTTGCATGTGCGTGTATGTGTGCATATGTGGTGGCTGGCTCCTGTCAGGGGATCTCCCCAGAGAGAAACACTTATGAATAATTAAGGGTTCTGTGAGAAAATGAACCAGCTCCAGCATCGATCCCACATCCACCCTGGGAAGACCGACGCTCATCCACCCTGGGAGGACCAACGCTCATCCACCCTGGGAAGACCGACCTCGAGTCTAATGCTAGAGGTCTGCAGGGGCAATGCCATCCCTCATTCCTTTACTGCCTTTATCCTCCTCTATTATGCTCCTTTCTCCTCATCCATCCCTCTCTCCTCACAACTTGTTTCCTTACTCCTCCAACCTATTTCTTCTCTATCTCTTCCCTTCCTCCATCCTCCTCTCTTCTCCCACACCATTACCCTCCTCCTTCCCTTCCTTCCCTCCGTATCACCCTCTCCATCTACTCAGCAGCATGCAAAGCCCTTCATCCCCTACTCTCTCCTCCCTCTCCCCCTCCTCTGTCCTCTAAACATTCTCTCTCTGCTGACATTAATCTCAGGAGTGATTGAGGACTAGGGGCGGAATATTAAAGAATTCTTATTTCTGCATCTAGATGCTGCTGTGTGCCTTCTACATTCGGATTTCAGAACTGTGGTGTGTCTCCCCCGGGCGACAATCAATCAACTTTGTGTGGTTTCCTTTTCTGTGTATTTAGGGGTGAGAGCGAGCTGATCTCATAACTCACATACAGATCATATCCTGTACATTTCTGTCTGGGTGATACTAGTGTGGCCGTGGCTGAGGCCATCGATTGGGATCTAATTGAGAAGCACAGATGGTTTGTGATTCAGACAGTGCAGAGCTAGAGAGGCGAGCAGAGGCAGGGGGGAGAGGGAGAAGCAGGGAGAGGGAGAAGGGGAGGTAGGGCAGCCAGGTCATACCAGATCCACTGCAGTATTAGATGTTTGCCCAGGTCCCCTTGTGCATGCATGCAATTTCAATAGGTTTCCTACTGTCCACTAGGGGCAACATGAGCACCTTTTCATAATCTCGTAGGCTTGCGGCTTGCTAGGAGGGTGTTGTGGATGGGGATAGACTAAAAACTTAAACTGCGGCTCCGAGGATCGTGAATTCAATCCCAGTGCTAGACACGTTTTTATTAGAAATTATTTCTGTTTCAACCTTATCCCAAACCGTAAGCCTTACCTTAATCCCTAGGAATGAATGCCTAAATTTAACCGCTGAGTTTCGAGTTTCACTTTCGGTTTCAACTGGCGCAGTTGCGACATAGCAGACCTACCTTCACTTCACACATAGACGTTTATCCGTGCCTGGACAAACATTGAATACTGAAGTGAGAACATGAGATCTTTTTTTTGGGTAGGGAGAGGCAACTCACCAAACAATGAATACGTTTGGCGAGGTGTGCCCACCTTTTCCAGATCGATTTGATTTCATTGCGATTCAAGTGCGAAAGCATGCCTTGATAATATCCCTCCGTTGTGAACACAATCTCAGTGGCATTCGGGCCTGAGCAGAACATCAGCCTGGTTGAATCCATGAGCCGTTTTTGACTAGCAGATGTATTTCTGACACAGTATGCTAGAGCTGAGAGGTCAGATAAATGGTGACCCTTTGTATGCGTATTTATGTTATGCACCCACTAGTGGAGACCCTACTGTGCATACAGCTGGCCAGCTGGAATACACTCTGGATGTGAACTCTTGGCCTTAGAAAATACAGCATTCAAAATCAATAGGACTGTTTAATGGGAACGAATGGCAGTAGAAGCACAATCCGGATTTTACCGATGCAGGAAAATAAAAGTAGGGCAAATCAAATAAAAGTTTGTTGGTGGCACACACAGTTTAGATGTTGTGGCAGTTGTAGCAGGTGCAGGGAAATGCTAGCTCCTAACAAAGCAGTCAAATGTCAACAAGTAAATCGACAACCACGAAAAAAAGTATAATAAAACAAGAAATATTAAAATGCCAGAAAAAAATCCAATTAACTCAAATAGCACTGTGACAGTAAAATGGCGTCTCTATATGTAAGCCGGATGAATTTACACAAGATATACTCAGAATGATATGTACAGCGGTAGATATGGCAGAGTGAGATATGTCAAGAATCCAGTATTGAAATGAATATGTGGTATGTATATGCAATGTAACTAAAACGCAATGCACAGTGGTAGAAATAATAGAATGAGCTATGTCGAGAATACAGTATTTAAATACACAGTGCAAAATGGATAGAATTGCAAGAATTTAGCTTCCGGACCAAGGTCCAGAATATAAAACTACAGTGCTGTGAAAAAGTATTTGCCCCCTTTCTAATTTTCTCTACATTTGCATATTTCTAATACTGAATTATCAGATTTTCAACCGAAACCTAATATTAGATAAAGGGAACCTGCGTGAACAAATAACACAACAATGACATACTTACTTCATTTATTTCATAAATAAAGTTACGCAACACCCAATACCCCCTGTGTGAAAAAGTGATTGCCCCCTTCCACCTTTAGCTGCAATGACTCCAACCAAACACTTTCTGTAGTTGTTGGTCAGTCTCTCACATGGCTGTGGAGAAATGTTGGCCCACTCTTCAATGCCGAAAGTCTATAACTCAGTGACATTTGTGTTTTCAAGCATGTAGACTTGATTGTGTGTTTTGGATTATTGTCTTGCTGCATGACCCAGCTGCGCTTCAGCTCACAGACGGATGGCCTGACATTCTCCTGTAGAATTCTCTGATACAGAGCAGAATTCATGGTTTCTTCAATTAAGGCAAGTTGTCCAGGTCCTGCGGCAGCAAAGCATCCACAAACCACCACACTACCACCACCATGCTGACCCCAAATCATCACACTACTACCACCATGCTTGACTGTTGGTATCAGGTTCTTACTGTGGAATGTAGTGTTTGGTTTTTGCCAGGCATAATGGGACCCATGTCGTCCAAAACGTTATACTTTTAACTCATCTGTCCATAGAACATTCTTCAAAGATCATTGATGATCATCCAGGTGCTTCCAGGTGCTTTTTGGCAAACTTGAGTCAACTTTTTGGATGACATGGGTCTAACAAAAACCACTGATTTCAATGCTTGTATCGACACAGTTGTTCCTGTAACTGGATTTTTGTACCATTTTCTGTTGAAATTGATAATTCTAGTCTTTGTGGATAGACTTCTATGGTTTGTTTAACTTAGAAATCTATGGTTTTTGTTTGGTATGTATTAACTGAAAAATCGGAGTCTCAGCGTAATTCCATTATCATGGAATTGCCCCCAACTCCTTGACCTTTGTCCCATCATAAGGTTCATGTCCGTTCTAGTGTTCTAATTATATGGGCAAAACTCTCTAACTGCAGATTTAGAATTGTTATGACCACCATGTTGGCACCAAATGTTCCATGACATTCCAGATAGAACATAGATCACATTCTAGAGTGGTGGTTGAATGTTTGGTGCCAACATGGCAGACCGTTAGCTGAGCCACCTGTGGCTCTGCGCCTGTTGAGGTTTTTGAGAGGAAGATGGCTGGAATAATGTCTGGAATACAGTGTAATGGTTGGAACGGAGGGAATGGAATGGTATCAAACACATGAAAACCACATGTTTTATACGATTCCATTTACTCGATTCCAGCTATTATTCTGAGCCATCCTACCCTCAGCAGCCTCCACTGTTCTGTTCACATAGTAGTGGAATAGAACTACAGATGCAAGTCTATGGCAGATCCCTAGTCATCAAACTGTCATCCTGTCCTCCGATTTCCGGCATAACACTCAGTCACTCCATCAGAGAATATGTGAATGCAGTTTTTTTAATCACTGAAGTATTTTTGCATAGGGAATCTCAGGATCCAGATTTCACCACTCTGGTGTTGTCTCTTATTGCTGCCATACTTGGCGTTTATATAGGACGAAATCTGGCCTGCCTGCTACTTAAACTGCACACGGTGTAAAATTTAGCACATACTGTTTAGTAAAGAAATATGCATTATGCCACAGCCAAAACGTCTTACTTTTGGTGTGTTCAAGACAACTGGGAATTCAGAAACAAAACTAGCTCAGACTGGGAAAAATCGTGACGTTTGTTACCTGTGTGGCAAGCTTTCTAGCGTCTAGAGCTCAGTTTGTATGATGGCAATTTGCATATACTCCAGAATGTTATGAAGAGTGATCAGATGAATTGCAATTTATTGCAAAGTCCCTCTTTGCCATGCAAATGAACTGAATCCCCCCCCAAAACATTTCCACTGCATTTCAGCCCTGCCACAAAAGGACCAACTGACATCATGTCAGTGATTCTCTCGTTAACACAGGTATGAGTGTTGACAAGGAGAAGGCTGGAGATCACTCTGTTATGCTGACTGAGTTCAAATAACAGACTGGAAGCTTCAAAAGGAGGGTGGTGCTTGGAATCATTGTTCTTCCTCTGTCAATCATGGAAGGAAACACGTGCCGTCATCATTGCTTTGCACAAAAAGGATATTGCTGCCAGTATGATTGCACCTAAATCAACCATTTATTGGATCATCAAGAACTTCAAGGAGAGCGGTTCAATTGTTGTGAAGAAGGTTTCAGGGTGCCCAAGAAAGTCCAGCAAGTGCCAGGACTGTCTCCTAAAGTTGATTCAGCTGTGGGATCGGGGCACCACCAGTACAGAGCTTGCTCAGGAATGGCAGCAGGCAGGTGTGAGTGCATCTGCACGCACAGTGAGGCAAAGAATTTGAGAATGGCCTGGTGTCAAGAAGGGCAGCAAAGAAGCTACTTCTCTCCAGGAAAAACATCAGGGACAGACTGATTTTCTGCAAAAGGTACAGGGATTGGACTGCAGAGGACTGGGGTAAAGTCATTTTCTCTGATTAATCCCTTTTCGAATTGTTTGGGGCATCCGGACAAAAGCTTGCCTGGAGAAGACAAGGTGAGCACTACCATCAGTCCTGTGTAAACAGTAAAGCATCCTGAGACCATTCATGTGTGGGGTCGCTTCTCAGCCAAGGGAGTGGGCTCACAATTTTGCCTAAGAACACTGCCATGAATAAAGAATGGTACCAACACATCCTCCGAGAGCAACTTCTCCCAACCATCCAGGAACAGTTTGGTGACGAACAATGCCTTTTCCAGCATGATGGAGCACCTTGCCATAAGGCAAAAGTGATAACTAAGTGGCTCGGGGAACAAAACATCGATATTTTGGGTCCATGGCCAGGAAACTCCCCAGACCTTAATCCCATTGAGAACTTGTGGTCAATCCTCAAGAGGCAGGTGGACAAACAAAACCCCACAAATTCTGACAAACCAGGGCTGATTGGCTTGAAGAAGAAGGGTCAACACCGCAAATATTGACTCTTTGCATCAACTTCATGTAATTGTCAATAAAAGCCTTTGACACTTATGAAATGCTTGTAATTATACTTCAGTATTCCATAGTAACATCTGACAAAAAATATCTAAAGACACTGAAGCAACAAACTTTGTGGAGATTAAGATTTGTATCATTCTCAAAACGTTTGGCCACAACTGTACATTGTGAAGCAGAAGTTCAGTGGCTACATGAATCAGGCTGGTTCCCAGAGTAGACCTCTACAAGATCGTTACCAAATCCCATCTTCATCAGCCATCTCCCTGACCACCTTACTCTGATCAAGCCATGAACTGTCCCTCTCCAACTTTGGAGGATCCATGCACTCAGACTTGGCCTCTAGTGGTTGACCTATAGCTAGGCTACTTGTGATCATGTATTGCTTATACGTTTTTATACTTTTGATGCGCTTGACATTATGAAAAGCGATATGAAAAACATCAATTATTATACCACAGATGGTTTATTTAGTTTAGTAGAGCAAAAAAAGCTCTGATGAAGGCCAAGAGGCCGACAAGTAAGCTTCAATAAAAAAGTGATACTAGCAAGAGCAGTGTACAGGTTTCTTTTAACGTATCTAATTGTTCCCATGCACCTGCAACAAGATAGCTCAGATGTGCGAGTGCATTTTTATGTTGAAAGTAAAACACACCAACAGTTTATTACAAACAAGAAACACTTTTCATTGAGAAAACAGAAATCTACTTTTGGTTAAAAACAGGAATTCACCAAAAACAGTAGAAAATGAATAAATTAATAGCTATACATAAAATACATTCTCCCACCTCAACATCTGGACCTTTGTGGGAGGGAGAGGAGCCCACTTCTTTTTAACCCCCCTCCAGCTCACACTCTTTCACATAGATCCTGAAAATACACAAGATGAAGTACAACATTAACCAAACATCAACCAAGCTATTGTTGTGCAAACTTTCTGTAGCTAGACTGACTCATACTCTATCAAATTTGGGTGCCAAGGTGAAACAGTAATGAGTGCATCTTACCATTAATTTCAACATAATAGGGGTGTATACTCCTAACAGTTGCAGTGTGTTCCGTTTTGTAATGAAAAACTAGCATTTCTATTGGACAGGTTCAGCAAACAGGGAGCGACCTACCTGAATCTGTCCAATAGAAATTCTAGTTTTCATTGCAAAACAGATCGATTTGCAACTTTTGGAGTAACGATTACAATCCTATGTGCAATGAAACTCGCTAACTAACTAGGCTAATGTTAAATATGAAGTTGTCGCTCAACAGCAAGTAACCAAGTAGCTAATGTTACTGTTCAGTTACAACTGCTAGTCCTAGCTACTAAAGCATATAGCTACAATAGTTAAATGCACGGCAGGCAGTAGGCTGAAAATCTATTTTCAAATATGTATGATGGGATAGTCGATCAGAAGCTTTGCTATTCACCATCTTCCAAGATGTTTTGCTATATATATATATATATATATATATATATATATATATATATATATATATATATGTGTGTGTGTGTGTGTGTGTTATATTTTATGTAAATTCCATAAAATCCTCAAGTTTCCTGTAGTTTTCTGGTAAACTTTTAAATATATCCTCCTCTTAATCCCAATAAACATTCCTTGATAAAAAAAAGGTCAATGATAAATTATAATAATATATAACCGTATGCTTGTCATTAGACCAATTATGATAAACAATCCAACTGATGCCAGCATTACCTTATACATTGTATTAAAGCACATGGAGTCATCCTGGTGAATTATCCTAATGGATTCCTTGTTGATAGTTTTAACAGCTTCTTAAAGCTTCATGCCACTAAAATGTATGATTAGCTGTAGGCTAATTTGTAAATGGCCAGTACTTAAGCCTCTATAGAGCCTGTTTTGACGGTTGTCTATTGTCCGTGTCATGTAGGTCGTGTCAATGAAGCAGGCCTGGTTTCAAATACGGTGCGTTCAGAAAATATTCAACTCCCTTGACTTTTTCCACATTATGTTGTGTTACAAAGTGGGAAAAATGTATTTAATAGTTGTTGAGCTACAAATACTCCCCCCCAAAATTCTAAAATGTGTAAAAAAAATATATATATTTATAGTAATACTAATTAGATTCAAGTATACATTCAGAATCACATTTGGCAGCGATTACAGCTGTGAGTCTTTCTGGGTAAGTCTCTAAGAGCTTTGCACACCTGGATTGTACAATATTTACACATTATTCTTAAAAAATATATATTCAAGCTCTGTCAAGTTGGTTGTTGATCATTGCAAGACATCCCTATGAAGCCCACAAACCACACAAGACTCGTCTGAAGGTCCCCGTACCAGTTTAAAAAGTGAATGGAGGTACATATATGGAGATAGTTTAGTGCCTAAAACCAGGAGATCAATATAAATATAAAAATTCCTGACCTTTCTTATATCTCTAAGATATAGGACAGACACTTCAGAACAAACTTCCTTTTGATTATGTTGGGACTATCTGTTGTTCCATGTTGTGAATCTGTTATTCAATGTGTTTCTATTGGCTAATAGCAGTAATGTCAAATTCTTTTTTTTGATATCGTAAGGGGTCTAAAAATGTAAAATCATATAGCTAAATGATCCTTGGTATGACCAGCATAAAACAATTGCATATGTTAGCTTAGAACGCTCTCCTCCCCTGCCTTGCGTTTTAGGTTATTATACTGCTGAAAGGTGAATTTGTCTCCCAGTGTCTGTTGGAAAGCAGACTGAACCAGATTTTCCTTTAGGATTTTGCCTGTGCTTAGCTCTATTCGATGTATTTGTATCATAAAAAACACCCTAGTTCTTGCCGATGACAAGCATACCCACCATGCTTGACAATATGAAGATTGGAACTCCGTGATGATTGTGGACTACAGGAAAAGGAGGACCGAGCACGCCCTCATTCTCATCGATGGGGCTGTGGTGGAGCAGGTTGAGAGATTCAAGTTCCTTGGCGTCCACATCACCAACAAACTAACATGATCCAAGCACACCAAGACAGTCGTGAAGAGGTCACAACAAAACCTATTCCCCCTCAGGAGACTGAAAAGATTTGGCATGGGTCCTCAGATCCTCAAAAGAACTTACAGCTGCACCATCGAGAGCATCCTGATGGGTTGCTGACGGGCTGACGGGACATTTCTAAGTGACCTCAAACTTTTGAACGGTAGTGTGCATATTTAGACAGATGGTATTATGGATTAGTAAGGGTTTTGGGGTTGACAGTTTGTACAATAGGGTGTGTGGGGATAGTTTATGGATTATAGATTGAAGATAATGTGTGGAAGAGGATATGTTATGGAACTAAAACTACAGGTTTGGGGAAGAAGGATGTTTGGAGAATTTGGAAAAGTATTGTTGCTGTTTAACGTGCACATGTAACATAAAGCTGTTTCAACAGCTGGAGCATCAAACACCAGCACCATTCATTATTCATATAGAGACGTGCTGTGTAGGTATACATGTGTGTGTCCTACCCAGAAACAGGTTTGAACAGGAACACACACACTCTCCCTCTCTCTCTCTCTCTCTCTCTCTCTCTCTCTCTCTCTCACACACACACTGACACACACACACACACACACACACACACACACACACACACACACACACACACACACACACACACACACACACACACACACACACACACACACACACACACACACACACACACACACACACACACACACACACACACACTATAAGTGTTTGAACAGGAACCTGGAGAGCTGAGCTTATAGACAGCTGACTCTTATATCCAGACTAGATGCTAAGGTGCTCAGTTTAGTCAAAAACACTTCATAGAAATGAGTAAACCTATACGGGATCGGTGTCCCTAAACCGGGACGGTTGTTGCTCAATGTGCGATAATGTGACTAGAAAACATTGTCTACCACAGCCAACTTTCTGAGACATAGAGATGTCTTATATGGGCAGAAAGCTTAAATTGTTGTTAATCTAACCGCACTGTCCAATTTACAGTAGATATTACAGGAAACAAATACCATGCTATTGTTTGAGGACAGTGCACAACAACAAAACACTTTTGTTAGAAAAAAATCTATTTTTATATTCAAATTATATATTTATATTTTTATACTCTAAAATGAAGAATCAAATGATCCATGTTATGACCATCTTAAAACAATTCCATATGTTAGCTTAGTATGGTTACCTCCATTGTGGAGGTCACTAATGAAAGAGTTGTCAAGCGCCTCAGTCACACACACGCGCACACACACACATACAGAAAAACACACAGACACACGCACAGACACAATGCTAACTGCAAAAGCTTACGGGGAAGTGTCTGGAGTGCAGTGTGTTTGTGTTCAGAAAGGCGAGGAGCTGTATTTCTCTTAAAGTATAGTCTCTGTGTGGTTTAAAGTTCACAGAGAAGAAACAATTTAATCTTTCTTCTTGTGGTGAATATATTGAGATGGATTGAGATAGAAGCAGTGTAATAGATCAGCTCTATTAGCTCCCTCTCCTCTCTGTCTCCCTTTCTTGCATGCACACGCAACCATGCATGCAGGCAGGGAGGCGGCATACAGGCAGGCACACAGGGACGCACGCCTGCGCGCACGCACAAGCACACATATTCACACACGCTGTTCATGTTGATGGGGCCTCTTTGACTGTCTCCGTAGGCGAACCCTTTTTGGTTCCAGGTAGAACCCTTTTTGGTTCCAGGTAGAACCCTTTTGGGATCCACGTAGAACCCTCTGTGGAAAGAGTTCTATATGGAACCCAAAAGTGTTTTTCAAAGGGTTCTCCTATGGGGACATTCGAATTACCCTTTTTTTCTAAGAGTGTATTGTAGATTACTGGGATAGAAATAGAAACGGCTACAGCCCCCTCATCTCGCCCACATCACTTTATATACTTATACCCAACGCCTCTCCTCCCACACACGTCCCTGTTGCTCTCTGGCCGCAATTTAAGATCCAGCAGGTTCATTAGAGTAAGTGTTTCTCTCTTAAGTTCATTAAGTCCAGAAGTGTGTAGGGGGAGTTGACGAGAGTCGGGGAGTGTGGTAACTTTCAAGCATTCAGATTCCCAGAGTGCCTATTTTTTTCCCTCCCTATCTTGCCGTGACACTCAGTCACACGCTACCCCACCGCCTCTCTAAGCCACACCGGTCTACTTACATTTTAGTCATTTAGCAGACGCTCTTATCCAGAGTGATTTACATTGGCAATTAGGGTTAAGTCCTTTGCTCAAGGGGACACAAACATCTTTTTCACCTAGGGGATTCGAACTACAGCGATCTTTCAGTTACTGGCCCAGCGCTCTTAACCGCTAGACTACCTTCCGCCCCATCAATGCACATTTTCTGCATCACACTCAACTGGTTTTTCTCTGGGCTCCCATAGAGGACTGTTTCATTAAAGACATGCTCCGGAACTTTGGCGACTAGTAAGTCTTTTTAAAACTGTCGCGTTGGGCTGGATTTGTCAATGTGTAGTTTATAGATGCATAATCTATGAGCAGAATTAACTTCTTCGAATTCGTGTCCCTTCCATGGGACGGTTGAGCAAACGTAGGCTAATGCGATTAGCATGAGGTTGTAAGTAACAAGAAAACTTCCCAGGACATAGACTTATCTGATATTGGCAGAAAGCTTAAATTCTTGATACTCTAACTGCACTGTCCAATTTACAGTAGCTATTACAGTGAAAGAATAACATGCACAATTTTGAACATGAAGTGCACAATTTTGAACATGAAAAGTTATTAATTAACAAATTAGGCACATTTGGGCAGTCTTGATACAGCATTTTGAACAGAAATGCAATGGTTAATTGGATCAGTCTAAAGGTTTGCACGTACACTAAATTGCACCATGGCTGGAATAATACATTATGGCCATTCTCTTGCATTTCAAAGATGGCACAAAAAAATACAAAATAACGGTTGTTTTTTTCTTTGTATTATCTTTTACCAGATCTATTGTGTTATATTCTACTACATTAATTTCATATTTCCGTAAACATCAAAGTGTTTCCTTTCAAATGGTACCAAGAGTATGCATATCCTTGCTTCAGGGCCTGAGCTACAGGCAGTTAGATTTGGGTATGTCATTTTAGACGAAAATTGGAAAAAAGGGGCTAATCCTTAAGAGGATTGCATTGATGTCTTACCTCAATTAGCCATAAAATCCCTGGTTTGAAAGTGACTATCAGGAGAGATAAAATTGTGGCAGGAGAGATAAGACTGTGGCAGGAGAGATGAGACTGTGGCAGGAGAGATGAGACTGTGGCAGGAGAGATGAGACTGTGGCAGGAGAGATGAGACTGTGGCAGGAGAGATGCAAAGGTAATACATCTTGCATCTTACATCTTACATACTATAGCTGTTGTTCGTCTGTTTATACTACATGTACGTATGCAAGGCAATAGAACTTCTCCATTCTTGTATGTAAAGCCATTTCAAATAACCTAGCTGCATCTTTACCCTCCATTTGAAAGATTCTCCGGTACTTATATACCTTTTAGCTAGTAGTTCTGAAAGTAGCGGTCATGAGCCAAAAATGGTCCCAGAAATGTGTCACATATGTGCAGATATGAACACCACGTACTGGCTCTCTCTCGCTCTGCTGTGTGGGCATCTTGCTAGATGTCACTCAAATGGCAAGGAGCTTCTGAAGCTCATTAGCTAAAACTCAAATTGCTAGGGGGCTGGCCCATGTGGGGGAAAATATAGGTAAAATGGATCCGGAAGCATCCAGAAACCAGTCACTTTCAAACTAGGGATTTCATGGCTATTTGAGGTAAGACATGAATTCTGCTCATAGATTATGCATGTATGAACTACACATTGACACATCCAGCCCAACGTGGCAGGTTTACAAAATACTTACTAGTCGCCAAAGTTCCAGAGCATGCCTTTAATGAAACACTCCTCTAAGGGAACCCAGAGAAATACAGTGCCAATTGAGTGTGATGCAGAAAATGTGCATTGATAAACATGACAGATGGCTTGTGTGTGTGTGCTTGCGTCTGTGTGCATGCATGTTTGCGTGCCTGTATACGTGCATGTGCGTGTGTGTGTGTGTGCACATCCATGTTCAAATATTCATCATGATGTGATTCATCAGCCCAAGAACATAATGTGAAGATAAAAATCGAAAAATCATGACTATCACATCAAATCTTCATATTAGTGTTATTTAAATGCATTTATCTCTTTGTGGTTGGTTGGTTGTTTGTGAGCTAATGTAAACAGCACGGAAACAGAACAACAGTTCTAGAAGGCTGCATTGCAAACATTGTGACGTGTTAACTATTAGATGCTATAATTCTATGATATTGAGAGAAGTGTGTGTGTGTGTGTGTGTGTGTGTGTGTGTGTGTGTGTGTGTGTGTGTGTGTGTGTGTGTGTGTGTGTGTGTGTGTGTGTGCGTGTGCGTGTGCGATAAGCATCAATCTGGTATGATTGTGCAACAAGATAGACATCAAGGAACATGACGCTTATGCGAATACATTGCATTCAATGTCAGGGAGGTTAGCCGTACACTATTGAAGGCTAGAGACGTGCATCAAACAACATTTCTAATAAGGGTTACATGGAGAAAATCGGACCTCTATTTTACCTAAACCCTCCCTGAATGCTTAGAGGGAAAAAAAAACAGGGACCCTCTGCTATACCCCAAATAATAATTAATAACAAAAAGGATAACAGAGAACATGTCTACCGTTTATCCTCACTTCTTGGTCAGACAAGGGCCCTGGATATGCAGGTTTCAGAAACTGTTTTTCGTCCTGTGAACATGATATGGCAACGCAGGAATTTTGATGGCGCACATGGCTGTGGGCCAGAAGGTTGTGGGGTTCGCAGACCAACGTGGACAAGAGTAGGGGTGGAAAGATCTGCTTCATAGTAAAATTGTTGCATGAATCTATCATAGTATTTGAAGGTCCAAGACAAAGTAGCCTTTAAATAAACATTTCATGCAATTCGAAGTCATTTGACATAATAGCTGATTATACCACACAAATTACCGAAATTGACAGGCTGATAGACAGAGAGAGAGGTCTATGCGTTCATCTTATCACGTTTCTTCAATGCCAAATCAGTGTCTTGTTTGCAATGAAACTGTCCCTGTTTGCAAAGAGTGTGCTAAGCTGTCATTTAAGGCAAAGGGTGTGTCAGGGATTTCCTCCTCTTCTTCCGAAGAGGAGAGGCGAAAAGGATCAGAGGACCAATATGCGGCGTGGTAAGTGTCCATGGTTCTTTTAATACGTAAACGTACACATGAACAACTGATTACAAAAACAAGAAACGTGTGAAAACCTAACAGCCCTATCTGGTGCAAAACACAAAGACAGGAACAATCACCCACCAACACACAGTGACACCCAGGCTACCTAAGTATGATTCTCAATCAGAGACAACTAAATGACACCTGCCTCTGATTGAGAACCATACTAAGCCGAAACATAGAAATACCCAAATCATAGAAAAACAAACATAGACTGCCCACCCAACTCACGCCCTGACCATACTAAAACAAAGGAAATAAAGGTCAGAACGTGACAGGGTGGCTCTCAAATATGAAACGTATTTTGTTTTGTTTAACACTTTTTGGGTTATTACATGATTCCATATGTGTTATTTCATAGTTGTGATGACTTCACTAAGTGAAAAATAAGAAAAAGCCTTGAATGAGCTGGTGTGTCCCAACTTTTGACTGGTACTGTATATATTTATAAAATGGTTGGTTCGAGCCCTGAATGCTGATTGGCTGACAGCCATGGTATATCAGACCGTGTACCACAGGTATGACAAAACATGCATTCATACTGCTCTAATTACGTTGGTAACCAGTTTATAAAAGCAATAAGGGGTTTGTGGTATATGACCAATATACCACGGCTAAGGCCCACTCCGCGTTGCGTTGTGCATAAGAACAGCCCTTAGCTGTGATTATATTGGCCATATACCACACCCCCTCAGGCCTAATTCCTTAAATATACAGTTATTTGTTTGTACGAAGCAGTATACAGCTGACAAGGAAAACTGATGATTGATGAGTCCATGTAGTGTGATCTTAGTCTAGATAATACTACATGATTGCCACTGAAGGCATGACTGTGTGGTGCTGGAATATTTTATATGCAGTATGTTTTATATATATACACATGTGACCAGTAATAAGACTATGGAAATAATATTAACAAGGCCTATCAAGGTGTATATTGTCTGACTCCGATAGATACATAGCAATGTGTAAGCAAGACTCGTATAGAGTTATAGGAATATAGTATTAAGAGAGGTCTGAGAATGGAATACTAGAAGCAAATAGGATTCATTACATAGTAAAAATCAAGTCAAAATGTATTGGTCGTATGTACACAGATTTGCTGAAGTTATCGCAGGTGCAGCAAAATGCTTGTGTTTCTAGCTCCACCAGTGAGCCTACGGCTTTCCATACTCAACAGTGAGTATTATCCAAAACAATACCTAGCAATACAAACAATACGTAAATCATCCAAAAACTGAAAAGAAAAGAATAAAAATGCACCTTTGTAATAAAGCATTAGGCCTACATGAATAATCGTGTTTGCAGATTTAGGTAAACTAGCCTAATGTTAGTAATGTGATGAGTCGATTGGATAGTCATAATTTAGGATAATAATATCCTGTAACTCCATAATTGTTCGCAAAAAAAAAAGAGTCTGTTCAATGCATTTGGCGTAGGGCAGGCCTAGGCCTAGGCTTCATCCAATATGTTTTTTCTTTCTTTCTTCGCGTGGGAGGAATGTGGCCCTTTATGAACACATTCCATCTAGTTCTACCCTACTTTATATATGACTGGAGGCATTAGCAGAATATTGAAGGGTAGCCTACTCTGACGACAGTGACAAACTATCAATAAAAATGGCATTGTCCATATAATCGACCTATGAGAAGTGCAGACACAAATATAATATGACTTCCATCTAAACTGGAGGAGGAAATGATTGTCCAAAAACAAACTTTTACGTGGTGCTGACCCAACAATGATAAATAGTGAATATGCGCAGTGCGCAGTCACTGAGGATATTGCCGATGCTCTCCCCTGGTGCTAGTAAGATAGGCTATACTGTTGTTCGCTCAATGAAGTTGGGAATCTTAAGAGACTAAAAGACAGAGTAGTCTTTTCATGGTCTTCTTTTTATAGCAATAACCCTTTGCTTTCCAAACTATGTTTTCCCGCAATTGTATTTTGAAATATTGCATATGCCTGGTTTGGCCTCTTTTCACAGACAGTTGCAACTCAACAATAATCTACCAAAATTGTGTGCGCTGCATTTCCTTCAGACTATAGGCAATGCGATTTAAAACAATCAAAATCTTTTTTTTTTTAAGAAACTAAATATCTTCTGTGGCCAAATCATGCTTTAGTCGTCTATTTGTAATGATTCTATGTATTTTTAAAATTTTATTTAACACGTATGCTTCCCCTAGCCTTATGGATGCTGCCTATTCTTGCATAAAAACGTAACTGCACAACCTGCATTTATTATTTGATGACATTTTGTTTTTGTGGGCCATTCTAACAAACAAAAATTCCACACATATATTAGTAGGCTATATGTAAAGACCAGATTAAATTCAGAATAGTCTGATGGGTGAGAATATCATCAAATTCTTGTGAAATTGTGAATGAGAGACTGATGAAGTGTGTGCAGCCTGCGCAAGATGCAGAGCAGAGCTCATGCCTTTCATGCAACATTATGTGGCATTAGAATGTATTAACAATCAAAACATATAGCCATAAATTTGTATTACAATTAAAATTGTATTAATAGCTCTAAATTACGCATATAGGAGGAACTGTTTCTTCGTTAACCGGTCAATACAATACAATATTGCTGGGTTGCAGGCATTGAACCAATGTTCAATACAGAATAGCCAAATGTGCCCACTCCCTTGGAAATCTTTGGAGAAAATATCCTTTCTATTTAATCAGGTATATTCAATTGTATTCTTCATACTATAAAATAATATAAAATAATGCCTCGGAATTCAACGCTAATCTTGTCTGCTAAACTAACTAGTGTAGCCCACAGCCATATGGAGCTATGTGTTTCCCGCAAATTAGATTTTTAAATGTTATTCAATCAGAAGCCTTTTGTCTCTCTCTCTCAGAGCACACATCAAGTGGCTCACTCATCACAGCAGGGGCCACTTGCCAGCGGAACAGGCCCCGGCGAATCAGGCCCACGGGCTGGGCAGACACTATCATTAGAGGAATCATGAGGATAATGCTCATTAGGACGTTTTGAAACTTTTGAGTGAAGTGACCATGTAATGAATGTTCAACATGCATGACAGAAATTACAAATTTAACTTGCGCAGTCGGGTCAAATGGTCGCAAAATGCCAAATGGTTGCAGTTTGGACAACTCGCCCCTTGTAGCTATATTGTAATCAAAGTTGTGTCAAAATTAGTGGCCTGATAGGTTTCAGCAAACTACTAGCTAGCATTATCAATCTGTTATTAGCCTACCTTAGCGTAGGCTATATATTGGGATGATGCACTTTTGGATTTCTCTTGAGGTCGGCAGTATTTTTCCTGGTCAACTTGTGGGAGCAAACACTGTCTTCTCCCATGGAAACATTGCATTCGGTCTTGTTTGAATCTGCACGATACGTAAAGTGGCTCCAAACATCTTCCCTTTTTCTACCGGGAGCTTTTACCACCAGGAGAGTAGCCATGGCATGTGCCTTATATGCATCAGTGATTTGTTGCCTCTAGATTGCAAGTAACACTGAAAAGATCTCAATCTTTCCAAAAACTCTTGCCCAGTCCATTTACTAGTCAGATTTTAGTCACAGAGATAACTTAGTCTCGTCTCATTTTCGTCAACCCAAATGCAAAAGGATTTTGGGTATAATCACTCTTGGTATACGTCTTCATTATTTTAGTTGATGACACTGCAAGCCACTACAGCTGTTGGATGATATGAATAGGTACTCAGTCAGGACCTCTATGGTTAACTTAATAGATCTCAGGAGAAATTCTGAAAGCCATTAATGCCTGTGTAATGACTCATGCAATAACTGAAGCACAGAACAATTGGATGAATTGGTCTCTGATATGTTTCGATAAGATTATGAAGTCGATATTGCTTGACAGTTTTCCTCTTTCCTTTTTGTCTTTCAGGAATCTACTAGATAAAGACACATTCTCCAAATCTGACCCATGTGAGTATGACTCAACCTTTTATGTGCTCCTTCCCTGTCTACCTTCCTTCCTCTCTCTGTCTGTCCATCTGTCGCTCCGTCTATCTGTCCTTCCATGCCTCCTTCCCTCCTTCCCTCCCTCCATGCGTCCCTCCCTCCCTCTTTCCCTACCTACCTCCATCCGTCTACCCCCCCCTTCCCCATCCCTACCTCTCTGTCTGTCCATCTGTCTCTCCGTCTATCTGTCCTTCCATGCCTCCTTCCCTCCTTCCCTCCCTCCATGCGTCCCTCCCTCCCTCTTTCCCTACCTACCTCCATCCGTCCACCCCCCTTCCCCATCCCTACCTCTCTGTCCCTGCATGATAGTTGACTTGAGGAGTAGATGTTAGCTTTGCCTTTAGCCTCCGTCTGTTGTTTGCTCAGTGTTTTGGAGCTAAAACTTTTGTATTCATCTGCGCTGTTCAATCTGCCAGCATCTATTTCTGATAGTCTTTCTGCCCTGTATGTCTCACTTTCTCTTTCACAATCTCTATATCACTCTCTCTCTCTCTCTCTCTCTCTCTCAATCTCACTCTTTATCTCTCTCTCTCTCTTTCTCTCTCTCTCTCTCTACTCTCTCTACTCTCTCTCTCTCTCTCTCTCTCAATCTCACTCTTTATCTCAATCTCACTATTTATCTCTCTCTCTCTCTACTCTCTCTACTCTCTCTACTCTCTCTCTCTCTCCCTCTCCCTCAGTGTGTGTGCTCTACACCCAAGGAGTGGAAACCAAGCAGTGGAGAGAGGTGAGCATACACACGCAAACACACACACACACACACACACACACACACACACACACACACACACACACACACACACACACACACACACACACACACACACGCACACACACACACACACACACACACACACACACACACACACACACACACACACACACACACACACACACACACACACACACACACACACACACACACTTCTAAAGTTCAATGATTCCCTTGCAGTGGGGTATTGACTGTTTGTGAGGGAAATAGCTTCTCTTTATTTTTGTCCTTTTTTTCCAAATACCAATCAATTTAGCCCCGTGCTGACATTTAAAAGTTTAAACTTTAGGATTAGTTTTGGAATAAATGTAGCTTTAACTCTTCACACACCTACCTCTATACTCAACATATACAAGCCACAGCGTGAGATTCAAAATAGGACAAACTCATTACTGTAAGAACCTTTCTGTGTACATGTGTGTGTGTGTGTGTGTGTGTGTGTGTGTGCATAGGGGGATGATATGTTTATTCAGAGCTGTTTAGTGGAGATCTGACAAGCTTGACCTTTTCAAGCCTTATACCGTCTGATTTGCCTGTCTGTGACATCCTAGCTGTACAGTCCAGGCGAGAGAACACGACCAGTTCCCACCGCCAGTGTCTGTGTGCTACCATACCGATCGCTGCCTGTGTAATCGCAGTATAAGTTCCCGCAAAGGGAGAAACTCAAAGTTCCAAACTTTTTAAAGTAAGTGACCAGGTGACAGTCAAGGATAAGGTTGAGGGGGGCTGTCCTGTGAATCAGAACCCCCTCTAGTGCTGCCAGTGTGTTTTCCAGTGTGTTTGCCAGTGTGTGTGCATGTATGCTGGAAGTCTGTCCAGACAGTTTTGAGACATATTGAGCATCATAGCATAAAGAACTTACTCTCAGCACACTGATCACTCTATCTATTACTACAATGTGTCTCTGGGAACACAGGACTGGCAAGACAGAATAGAGCTAGACCGAGGAAGAAAGAGAAATTGATAGATCCGTTGAATGGAGAGAGAAAGAGAAAGTGAGGGAGAGAGAGAGAGAGGGGGGTGATAAAAGAGAGAGAGAGGGGGGTGATAAAGAGAGAGAGAGGGGGTGATAAAGAGAGAGAGAGAGGGGGGTGATAAAGAGAGAGAGAGGGGGTGATAAAGAGAGAGAGGGTGGGGTGATAAAGATAGAGAGGGGGGTGATAAAGAGAGAGAGAGAGGGGGTGATAAAAGAGAGAGAGAGGGGGGTGATAAAGAGAGAGAGAGGGGGGTGATAAAGAGAGAGAGAGAGAGGGGGGTGATAAAGAGAGAGAGAGGGGGTGATAAAGAGAGAGAGAGAGGGGGTGATAAAGAGAGAGAGAGGGGGTGATAAAGAGAGAGAGAGAAATAGAGAGGAAACAGAAAAGCCATGATGACACACATCCAAATGCTACAATCCTCAACACCCTAATTCAGCTGCTGAACAGAAAAACACCCTCCGAGAAGAACATCAATGAAAGCCAATAGAGGGGATGCAGTATTCTATTACTACAAACTGCCTATCGGAAGACAGAACTCTACCCTGTTATCACAGTGTCACTCTGTTCCTGGTTCTGCTAGGGACAAGGAGGTTGGGGGCACCTTAATAGGGGAGGATGGGCTCGTGGTAATGGCTGGAGCGGAATCATTGGAATGGTATCAAACACATCCAACCCACCATTTCCAGGTGTTTGATACCATTTATTTGCTTTGTTCTGGACATTATTATGAGCCGTTCTCCCCTCAGTAGCCTCCTATGTGTCACATGCAGGGATTTCAACTGGTTTAGACTTTACTGTGAAATGCTAATGAGACCTCCGCAATAATGCAGAGTTGAAAAATAAAATAGTAACACAAGAAGAATAACATAAAATGCATATGAGAATGGAGCTATATGCAGGGAGTACCAGTACCAGATCAATGTGCAGAGGTACGAGGTATTTGAGGTAGACTTGTACTTCAAGGCAGGGTAAAGTGACTAGGAATCAGGATAGATAATAATATGGTATTTGAGGTAGATATGTACTTGAAGGCAGAGTAAAGTGACGAGGCATCAGGATAGATAATAATTATATTCCAGAAAATTATGTCATGGCTTTAGAAGCTTCTGATAGGCTAATTGACATAATTTGAGTCAATTGGAGGTGTACCTGTGGATGTATTTCAAGGCCTACCTTCAAACTCAGTGCCTCTGAAATTTGTAGACCTCCACAATTCTGGTTCATCCTTGGTTCATCCTTCCAAACGCCTGAAGGTGCCACATTCATCTGTACAACCAATAGCATGCAAGTATAAACACCATGGGACTACGCAGCCGTCATACCGCTCAGGAAGGAGATGTGTTCTGTCTCCTAGAGATGAACGTACTTTGGTGCGAGAAGTGCAAATCTATCCCAGAACAACAGCATAGGACCTTGTGAAGATGCTGGAGGAAACAGGTACAAAAGCATCTATATCCACAGAAAAAATAGTAATGTATCGACAAAACCTGAAAAGCCGCTCAGCAAGAAGCCACTTTTCCAGAACCGCCATAAAAAAAGCCAGACTACGGTTTGCAACTGCACATGGGGACAAAGATCGTACTTTTTGGAGAAAAGTCCCCTGGTCTGATGAAACAAAAATAGAACTGTTTGGCCATAATGACCATCATTATGTTTGGAGGAAAAAAGGGGAGGCTTGCAAGCCGAAGAACACTATCCCAACCGTGAAGCACGGGGGTGGCAGTATCATGTTGTGGGGGTGCTTTGCTGCAGGGGGGACTGGTGCACTTCACAAAATAGATGGCATCATGAGGGAGGACAATTATGTCGATATATTGAAGCAACAGCTCAAGACATCAGTCAGGAAGTTAAAGCTTGGTTGCAAAATGGGTCTTCCAAATGGACAATGACCCCAAAGTTGTGGCATACTGGCTTAAGGGCCACAAAGTCAAGGTACTGGAGTGGCCATCACAAAGCCCTGACCTCAATCCCATAGAAGATTTGTGGGCAGAACTGAAAAAGCGTGTACGAACAAGGAGGCCTACAAACCTGACTCAGTTACACCAGCTCTGTCAGGAGGAATGGGCCAAAATTCACTCAACTTATTGTGGGAAGCTTATGGAAGGCTATCCGAAATGTTTGACCCAAGTTAATAAATTTAAAGGCAAAGCTACCAAATACTAATTGAGTGTATGTAAACTTCTGACCCACTGGGAATGTGATGAAATAAATAAAAGCTGAAATAAATATACTATTATTCTGACATTTCACATTCTTAAAATAAAGTGGCGATCCTAACTGACCTAAAACAGGGAATTTTTACTAGGATTAAATTTCAGGAATTGTGAAAAATGGAGTTTAAATGTATTTGGCTAAGGTGTATGTAAACCTCCTACTTCAACTGTGTATATATACTGTATATAGTTCTGGTAGCCTTAATTGACTGTTTAGCAGTCTGGCTAATTAGCAGTCTGGCAAATTAGCAATCTAGCTGTTTAGCAGTATGGCAGTTTAGCAGTATGGCAGTTTAGCAGTATGGCTATTTAGCAGTCATGGCTTTGGGCGGGTAGAAGCTTTCTCGGAGCCTGTTGGTCCGAGAGCCAATGCTCTGTTACTGTTTGCCGGATGGTAGTAAGGTGAAAAGTCTATGGCTTGGTTGGCTTAATTCTGTGGCCATTTTTGGCTGCCTGATATAGAGGTCCTGGATGAAAAGGAGCTTGGCATCAGTGATGTATTGGGCTGTCTGCACTACCCTCTTCACGACTCCTCGGATGTGTGTGGACCATGTTAGCGTCTTGATGTGGATTGGGGCTTGCTCTCCCTTTTTTCTCCTATAGTCCACAATCAGCTCCTTGGTCTTACTGATGTTGAGGGAGAGGTTGTTGTCCTGGAACCACACTACTAAGTCTTTGACCTCCTCCCTGTAGGCTGACTCATCGACATTGGTGATCAGGCCTACCGCCCTGAGGGGCCCCCATGCTCAGCGTCAGCGTTGCGGAGGGGTTGTTGCCTACCCTCACAACTTGAGGCTGGGCCTTTAGGATGTACAGGATCTTGTTGTAGAGGGAGGGTTTCAGTCCCAGGGTCCCTAGCTTGTTGATGAGCTTGGAGGGGACTATGGTGTTGAATGCTGAGCTGTAGTCTATAAACAGCATTTTCACATAGTTCACATATTTACAGAAGTATGTAGACACCCCTTCAAGTTAGTGGATTCGGCTATTTCAGCCTCACCCATTGCTGACAGGTGTGTAAAATCGAGCACACAGCCATGCAATCTCCATAGACAAACATTGGCAGTAGAATGGCCCTTACTGAAGAGCTCAGTGACTTTCAACGTGGCACCATCATATGATGCCACCTTTCCAACAAGTCAGTTCCTCAAATTTCTGACTTGCTAGAGCTGCCCCGGTCAACTGTAAGTGCTGTTATTGTGAAGTGGAAACATCTAGGAGCAACAACGGCATAGCCGTGAAGCGGTGAGCCACACAAACTCACAGAACAGGACCGCTTAGTTCTGAAGCGCGTAGCACGTAAAAACCGTCTGTACTCGGTTGCCTCTGGATGAACTGTTCATCGGGCTTCATGAAATGGGTTTCCATGGCCGAGCAGCCACACACAAGCCTAAGATCACCATGCGCAAGGCCAAGCGTCGGCTGCCCCCGTCCCCCGAGCGAGGCCCATACAGAAATGGTTTGTTGAGATTGATGTGGAAAAACTTGACTGGCTTGCATAGAGCCCTGACCTCAACCCCAGTGCAGACTATGAGCCAGGCCTAATCGCCTAACATCCGTGCCCGACCTCACTAATGCTCTTGTGGGTGAATGAAAGCATGTCCCCGCAGCAATGTTCCAACATCTAGTGGAAAGCCTTCTCAGACGAGTGGAGGCTGTTATAGCAGCAAAGTGGGAGGACCAACTCCATATTAATGGCCATGAATTTGGAATGAGATGTTCAACAAGTAGGTGTCCACATACTTTTGGTCATGTAGTTTTCCCCCCTTCAGGTGTGAAGTGCAATTGAGATTGCGTCATCTGTTGGGGCGGTATGCAAATTGGAGTGGGTCTAGGGTGACTGGGATGATGGTGTTGATGTGTGTCATGACCAGCCTTTCAAAGCACTTCATAGTTACAGATGTGAGTGCTACAGGGTGATAGTTGTTTAGGCAGGCTCTTGGTAACAGGGACAATAGTGGTCCACTTGAAACATGTTGGGATTACAGACTGGGACCAGGAGAGATTGAAAATGTGTGTGAAGACACTTGCCAGCTGGTCAGCGCGTGCTTTGAGAACAAGGCATGTTATTCTGTCTCTGATTGTTAACCTGTTTAAACATTTTGCTCACACTGGCTTGAAAAGGGAGGGACAACTCTCCTGGTAGATTAAAGGGTCTGCAGTTTACTATGAGGTATTCTTTATCAGGTGAACAAAAGCTTGATATTTCCTTCACACTTGAAGCAGCACACCATTTGTTATTCATGAAAAAAAACACACTCCTTTCGACTTCCCTGAAGACTCCTGCCGCTGCTCGGAGAATCCACCGTCATCATCCAGCCACGTTTCAGTAAGACAATATTGCAGCTCTTCAAATCTCTCTGTCAGGAGACTCTAGATCGAAGCTCATACACCCCCCCCCCCTCCAATTATTATAATAAATAATAATATAGAGTATATATTTATACTTTTTTTAATGAACTAAGTCCAGCTTTTAACCTACTCTTGAAAGTTGTAATAGTAGAATGCACAATGCACAATGCAATTTCGAAAATTGGGTAGGGCATCATCAATTCCTCTTGTTGTGTTAGTAATTGCATACCTTCGAGAGCTATTTATAAATTGTCAGAAAATGTCCAGATCAACTAGCCCAAGTCAGACAACGGTTTTTCTATTTCAATTTTTTTTAGCCCATAGATACTGTATGCATTTTTTTCTCACTGAAATACATGAATACACATTAGGCACTCAAATACATGAATATACATTAGGCATGGCAAAATGTATAGAATTGTAAGAAAATGTGCTTTAAAACTGCAAACATTTATTTGCCCCCCACAACAAAATGTGTAGAAATTGCAGGAAATAAACTTTAAACCTAGAAAATTATCTCGACCAACAAGAACAGTTTGTGTCATAGAAATGGCTCGGGATGTTCCCCAAAACTGGAAGGGGGGCCCGGAGTGACACATTTTGGGAACCCCTGTCTTTACCTCAAGGGATTTTATCCTGCATGATTAAATAAAGGCTAAATGAGGTTAATCTCTGCATTTAGAGAGGATGCATTGATTGCAAATGTCACCAAGAGTAATTACAAAGTAAACACACAGAATCCCAAATGGCAGATCAGTTGTTTACTCCGATAGGAATAGCAATGGAAAAAAAAAAATGCCAATGAGGAGGCGTTGTTCACATTACATATTGTTATTATTTAATGAGTCTGTACGTCAGGAGATTAGAGCTGTAAACCCACAGCTATGTATCTTGTAAAAAGGTCATTTATTTCCATAATGAAAAACAATTTGCATCATCTGAACAGTTCAAGTAACTTTGCTAATGTGTCCAATTTAAGTTGTTGACTTCTCAAAGTTCAAACCACTTCTGGTCTCCAAATACGTAGGCAACTTTGACTCTTGGGACTCCCTTAAATAGTACAACTGAAGCCCCTCTCTATTACATCTTGTCCTCCAACTTCAGAGAATGGAGACGTTTTAACCTCAATCCTCTCTAGCTTTTATAACTGGCCCTGCTCGGAAAATGACTAGCTTTCTCTAGAGTGTGAGCCAGGCAAGCACGGTTGGGAAATGGCTGTTTTATTCATGCATTATCAGAGAGGCTAGGTTTCTCTTCCTCTCTATTTCTGTCTTTCTCTGTCGCTCTCTCTCGGTTTCCTCTCTCACACCTTCCCTTCTCCCTCCATCTCTCTCTCTCTCCATTTCTCTCCCTCCCCCTCACTTTTCTCTCTCGCTTTCTGTTTCCCAGTCTGAATAATTCATGGATCAACACAAATAGCTGTGAACAAACTGCAGCCCACCTCTGGGCACAAGCCTCTAGAGTCTACCGCATTCAACTACTGGGTTTCTACACCACACAACCATAATGCTGCTGTTTCACCACGCTGTACACTTGTTAAGGGCTTCAGATGTCGGCCCCATTTTACTTAGAAACCAGACTGAAACAGCGATTTTTTTTTTCAGTAGTTTACAAAACATTTATAGCATGTGTCCCAAATGGCACCCCATTCCCAATGTAGTGCACTACTTTTGACCAATACACCATATAACCACTGTGCTGCCTCTCTGTACTTGTTTCCCCATACATTAGACATTGGCCCATTTTACACGACCACTGCAGACGGCACTGCCTCCCTGTTAAGGGATGTAGACAGACGTTGCCCCAGTTTGACTCCGAAGCAACCATATTTCAGCCGTTTATTTACAGTCTCAATTCATATGAGATCAATGGGTGTACTTCACCCCACTGTATCTCCTCATAGAGAGTTGCAATCAGAATCAGACCCCTTACTGGGCGACATAGTCTTTGTTTCAGACATGTTTAAATGTGTAGTCAGAGAATCCCATTACCATATTGGCTTACCAGGTCTCCATGATTGAAACCGTATCTTACAGCAGCTATATTTAGAGAAGTGGTTGTAACCCCTACCTTATATTTAGGATTCCTCCATGGGCTTTACCAACAGTGTCATGTCACTCACACTGTCCTCTTTCGGAACTAGGTGGGGTGTGTGATTGGGTGACTTCCAAGCTTGCTGGCTTTTTTCCTGGATCTGCAGCCGTTCGTGTAGGAGTGAGAATCCCAGTAATTAACTGGGTTTAACCCCCCGCCCATCTCCCCCTCTCTTTCTCTTTTCTCAGCTCCCCCTCTCTTTCTCTTTATTCTCTACTCCCCCTCTCTCTTTTCTCATCTCCCTGTCTCTCCCTTTTCCTGGTCTCCGGTGCTAATTCCGCCTCTTTCTCTAACCCATCTCTCGTACTCTGTCTTTTCATGTCTCTTGCCAACTCTGCCCCTCTGTATCGCTCTCTCTCTCCTCCCTCTCACCCTTCATCTCTCTACACTCTCTCGCCAAGCCCTCTCTCCTTCCCCCTCTTCGTCCCTCTTCTTCCCTCTTCCTATTCTTTCTCTCCCTCTCTTCCCCTCCTTCCACTCCTCTCCTCTCCTCCCCCTCCCTCCTCTCTCTCTCTCTCTCTCTCTGGAGGGTGAGTTGAGGTGATGAGTGGGTGTTCTCTGCCTCAGTAATTAGAATGGGAGAAAAGAGACGAGACAGGATCAAAGAAACACACTCACACAACAAGAGTGTGTGATGTGTTGGTATTCACGGGGTGATACTCCTAATCATCCCTCTTCTGTCTCTCTCTCTGACAGGTGTGTATGTGTCGGAGAGAGAGATAGATATGTATAATGCTGAATAATGCTTCCCCCCCCTCTCTCTCTCTCTCTAGTTTGGGAGAACAGAGGTGATTGACAACACTCTAAACCCAGACTTTGTCAGGAAGTACATCCTGGACTATTTCTTTGAGGAGAAGCAGAATCTACGCTTTGACTTGTGAGTGATTATTTCTTTTAAACACCGGCCCTGATGAGTCCCCACATGACAACCCTCCCTCTGTTCCCTTTCTTTCTCTTTCTCTGTATGTATCACTGTCTCTGTATCTTTCTCTTTCCCCCTCTCTGTGTTTCCCATTCAATTCAATTCAAGAGGCTATATTAGCTTGGAAAGTGTAGGGACTTACATTGTGAAAGCAAACATGAAGAACCATATTGGGGCGGCAGGATAGCCAAGTGGTTAGAGCTTTGGACTAGTACCCGACTAGTACCCGAAAGGTTGCAAGTTCAAATCTGTCATTCTGCCCCTGAACAGGCAGTTAACCCACTGTTCCTAGGCCGTCATTTAAAATAAGAATGTGTTCTTAACTGACTTGCCTAGTTAAATAAAGGTAAAATACATTTTAAAAAGACACGTTCCGTTACACTGTAGTGACTATTCTGTTCCTTGTTGGCCTCATGTTCACACCGAGAGGAATCCTAGAGACGGTTTCCTCTCCTTTCGAATGGTGTTTAGTCATGAATAGTAAACATCAGACAGACACGATAGTGGTTGGCACACAGCTGTCTCATTCTCTCACACATAATGTATCCAGGAGGAGGTAGTGCAATAACAGGGCTAGGATTGGACTTTGGAACGAAAACTATAACAGTAAATGGCTGGGCGATGATGGAATATGGCGAGCTAATATAATATTCACAGAACATTATGAATCTTCTCTTTTGGAGTTTAACTGTGAACAGTTAGTTAAAGTGATCTATGACTTCTATGATAAAAACGTAGGGAAATAAAAACACATGTGGCTTTGGTTTCAATCCTCAGCCAGTCCCATCCAGCGAGAACAGAGGGGAATGGAGGAGCAAGGACCTCCCATAGAGGTTCAATTCAACCCTGTCAGACGAATACGATCACCCCAATTTGTATAGTGTAGAAGTACGCAGAGTCGGACATAATGAGAAGCTACCCCCTTTTGCTCTGAGGTGATGACCCTTAGTAATCATCCTGATTCATGATCGGTATTGCGTCACATGCTATAGCATGTGCGGCTCTCGTCTGATTCTGGGCTGTAGTGGTCTATTGTATCACGGCCTGTTTCATCGTCACAGGGCTCACAAAGTGGATGTCCTTCTCCTCGATGTCTCTATGTTCAAGGAGTTAGAGAAATGTATTCAAGTGTCCCTCCACAGTGACACAGTGACGCAGAACACAGCTGGAGAGAATAAGAAACGCATTGCGGACCACTCAAATTGAGCTTTGAGACACTAAGAAACAACCAGTCAAAACATGTTACGGGCCTCATCTGTAATGCATTACGTCATCTATACCCGTGTATGCATCAACAAAATACAGTGGGTCAAAGGTCAATTAGGCAGTTCTAAAGAAACGGAGGATAAGGTGGCAGGTTTGGTGCAGGCCTTTACACTCACGTGCAGGGGATCAGGCCCATGAACAACTAGCCTCCAATGGTGAGATATCTTCCCACTAATAGGAAGGTGAAATAGATAACCAAGATGAAATACGACCCCCTTAGCATTTACTCACGTACACTGATAGATGTGAAAATATTAGATTAGGGTTTCCTAAACTCGGGTCCTCGGGACCCCAAGACACGCACGTTTCGGGTTTTTTGCCTAGCACTACAAAAAATAATCAACTAATCATGAAGCTTTGATCATTTTGAATCAGCTTTGTAGTGTTAGGTTAAAAAAGTGAAACGTGCATGACTTGGGGTCCCGAACACAGAGTTTTGGGAAACGCTGGATTATACGGATGCTGGATATATGGACGCTGGATTAATGAGCCACGGAGAAACTTCATCTACCAGAGGCCTCGTTAGAGATCCCTTTCTCTCTCTCCTTCTCTCTCTCGCTCTCTCTTTCGCTCACACACACACACGCACATGTAACCTGTGTTACCTATCTCTCCTCCAGATATGATGTGGACTCTAAAAGCCCAGACCTGTCCAAACACGTGAGTGACACACCCTCTCAGACCTACAGACACAGATGAACAGGTATTGGCCAATACTCCCAACAATAATCAACACAACTGACTTGAAACCATTGATTTTCAAAGTTATCATTGATCAATACAAGTTAACAGAATTTCCTGAACAAAATGATCAGAGCTAAAAGCGTAGGACTCATCATGGACAACTGATGGAATGTCCAGAGAGATGAAACATGAGAGTCCTGCACTCTGATTGGCCAAACTCTCCTTATCTGTGACTCTGGTCTGATCGTGAAGTTGCATGGTTTGATTAGTTGTGCCTGCTACATGTTGCATGTTCTGTCAACAAACTACCTTCATGGATTTATGCAAACCTAGTGGTTAGAGTGTTGGGCCAGTAACCGGAAGATTGCTGGCTCGAATCCCCGAGCTGACAAGGTAAAAATCTATCGTTCTGCCCTGAGCAAGGCAGGTAACCCGCTGTTCCCCGGGGCGCCGAAGACGCGAATCTCTGATTCAGAGGGGTACTTATTTTCCACCATAATTTGCAAATAAATTCATTAAAAATCCTACAATGTGATTTTCTGGATTTTTTTTCCTCATTTTGTCTGTCATAGTTAACGTGTACCTATGATGAAAATTACAGGCCTCTGTCATCTTTTTAAGGAGGAGAACATGCACAATTGGTGGCTGACTAAATACTTTTTTGCCCCACTGTATATATATATATATTATTATCCCATCTGGTTTGTTTAATAAAAGGAATGTGAAGTGATTTGTACTTTTGAGTATATTTTAGTAATTACATTTACTTTCGATACTTAAGTATATTTAAAACCAAATACTTTTTGACTTTTACTCAAGTAGTATTTTACTGGATGACTTTCACTTTTACTTGAGTCGTTTTCTGTTAAGGTATCTTTACTTTTACTTAAGTATGACAATTGGGTACTTTTTCCACCACTGCTTTGGTGCAGGATTTACATTCATATGCAGATGATTAGTAGTTGTACTACTGTTGTAGAATAATGTACCTTCTGTGTCCTCAACTAGACTAGAATTGATCATGAAATGCTTTAGTGCATTTGAATTGAATAAACAGGATGTATGAATCATCGTGTCACTATTTGACTGCTAATAAGAGGATAACAATCTTCACATTCTGTCGCTGGGGAGACTGTTGGATCAAAACAGTCGAACAGATTATTTGAGGCGTTTGCACACAAAGAGAAGATTTGCATATCTCCAATTGCATGATTTTCATGAATTCTATTCCTCCCGGATGTTTTTTTTACAGCTCTTATATGACACCTAATCTGTATTCTCTCCTGCTACACTTTCTGGTTTGAGTGGTGCTAGGTGTTCTGGGTATTGTAGTGTTTGTGTGTACATGATGTGTTCTGTTGTTGTTGTTGTTGTTGACCCTGCTGCCTGCTCTCCCCTGCCCTCTGGAAGCCTTCTGATCTCAACGTACGTCTCTGCCTCTTTCCTTTTCTTTTAGTACTGTAGCTATAGTATATTTTAGCTAGATACAGAAAACACAGGCAGCTGTAATGCATGTAACACATTTTAATAACCTCAGTATATTACCTCCCTCCCTTCTTTCGCTCTCGCTATCACCTTGTCCAATCTTTTCCCCAACTCCCTTCATTCCTGTTTACTTCCCCTCTCCCCTTGTTTCCCTTTTGTAACCCTATACCTCCTCCATCCTGTCTGTCTCTTCTTCCCTCCCTCTTCCCCCCTCTCTCTCTCTCCCTCCTTCTCCTCCCCCTCTCAGGACTTCTTGGGTCAAGTGTTCTGTACCCTGGGGGAGATCGTGGGGTCACCTGCCAGTCGACTGGAGAAACCACTGGGGTGAGTCTCTCTGATAATATCATAACTTTTTTTCAAACCGCTGTTGTCATAAATGAGACCATTACGGATGAAAAGTTGTCCACTGTTCTGTGGTGGTGAACGCCAGACCTCTGGGATATGGTTTCACCGCTGTCCATGATACTGAAATCTCTGATCCCCGCTATTTGCTTGTTGTTACCTTTTGCTCTTGTTGTCGCAAAGTCACACAGCCGTGTTTTCCACCTGTGTCAGTTGGGATTGTTTTTCTGGACCCCTGATGTTGCTGAAGTACCTGCCTGAAAAGTACCTACCTGCCTGGACCCCCTGCTGGTACCCAAAACTACTGGGTCCATTTCAAGGCTGTTGGTTGTCATTGTGTGATAATGAGAATAGACAGAATGTTTTACTCCTGTAGAGTCTTTTTTTCCCCTTTTTTTTTACATATTCTAATGAGACTATGTTGTCAGAAAAGGGACAGAAAGACATACAAATGAAAAATAATGAGAAAAGAAGATTACTTAAAATAAACAGAGAGGGAAGTAGAAGGAGAGAGAAAGAAACACAAATAAATCAAATTGTACTCGTTCCGACAAATTATTGTCATTAGAGAAAGGGGGCGAGGCGCTGAACCAGAATTACAACAATTAGTAGTAATAGCACCTTGGGATTAATTTAAGATACTCTTTGAAGAGGTAGGGTTTCAGACGTTTTCGGACGATGGGCAGGGACTCTGCTGTCCTGCTTCCACCTTAGGGGTGCCAAGACAGAGAAGAGCATTGACTGGGCTGAGCGGTAGCTGACCCCCCGAAGAGGTGGAATGGCCAAGAGATCAGATGTGGCAGAACAGAGTGCTCGGGTTGGGGTGTGGTTTGAGCATAGCCTGAAGGTAGGGAAGGGCAGTTCCTTTTGCTGCTCCGTAGGCAAACACCATGGTCTTGTAGTGGATGCGAGCTTCAACTGGAAGCCAGTGGAGTTTGCTGAGGAGTGGGGTGACTTGGGAAGGTTGAACACCAGGTGGGCTGTAGCATTCTGGATAAGTTGCCGGGGTTTGATGGCACAAGCAGGGAGCCCAGCCAACAGGGTTGAAATACTGTAGTCCAGATGGGAGAAGACAAATGTCTGGATTAGGACCTGCGCTGGTTCCTGTTTGAGGAACGTGCAGGGTCACGCCAAGGTTCTTTACACCTACAAGGGGGACACAGTGGAGTTGTCAACCATGATGGAGAGGTCTTGGAGCGGGCAGGTCTCCTCCGGCAGGGCGAGCAGCTCTGTCTTGTCAATGTTGAACTTAAGGAGGTGTGCCGATATCCAAGCTGAGATGTCTCCACGTCACCTGGTAGGTGACCTCCCAGGTAGGATGCAATCCAAGAGTGTGCAGAGCCTGAGACGCCCAGCCCCTGGTTAGGGTCAAGAAGATCATTCTGAGAGAGATAACGGGAGAGTTAGCAATAGATAGTACGCTCAAGTGTATTGGGAAGAAAAGAAAGAAGATACTGGTCTGTAGTAGTTGACGTCAAAGGGGTCGAGTCTTCCTTTCTTGAGGAGGGGAGCGACTTTGGCCATCTTAAAGTCAGAGTGGATGAAGCCAGTGGTCAGGGATGAGTTGATGAGGAATGGGAGAAGGTCTCCAGAGATGGTCTGGAGAAGGGGATGGGGATCGAGCGGGCATGTTCTTGGGCGATTGGATATCACAAGTTGCCAGATTGCATATGGAGAGAGAGGGGGCAAAAGAAGTCTCTTCTTTTCAAAGTGATTAACAAAGTTGCCCATGGAGAGGGAGAAGGGAGGGGGAGGAGGTTGAGGATTAAGGAGGGAGGATTAGAGGCAGAAGCTTGAAATTTAAAGTGATAGAAGGTTCTACGTAAGTTTAGTTGTCCGCCATGACCTCTCAGCTGCCCGCAGCCCTATTCTGTAAGCTCGGAGTGAGTCACTAAACCACAGAGCAGGAGGGGATGGCTGAACCAGCCAGGAGGAAAGGGGACAGTGAGAGTCATAGGATGTGGAAAGGGAGGAGAGTAGGGTCATAGAGGCAGAATCAGGAGACAGAAGGAAGAGATGATAGGATAGGAGAGAGAGAGAGAGCAAAGATTGCGATGGTGCATGACCATCTGGATAGCGGCTGAGTGGGTAGGGTTGGAGGAGAGAGGGAGGGAGGGAGAGAAAAATAAACAAAGTATTGATCAAAGACACGAAGGGGGGGTTGTAGTGAGATGTAGTTTTATGTCACCCAGTACGATGAGTGGTAAGCCATCTTCGGGAAATTAGCTTGTCAAGCTCATTGAGAAACGCTCCAGCCGCTGAGCGATAGATGGCATCAATGTAAAGCTTGAGTGGACAAGTGACAGTGACAACATTCAAATGAGGATGTGAGAGAGGGGGAAAAGATCAAATCTCTACAGGAGAAATGAGTAGCCCTGTGCCACCACCGCGATGACCAGATGCTCTTGGACTAATCAAGTGACGATAGAACAGCAGGAGTAGCAGTGTTCTCTGGGGTAATCCGTGTCTCCGTCACCAACAAAAACTGTAGAGACTTAAGGGCGACATAGGCTGAGATGAACCAGTTATGTTAATGTAGATCAGTCCACAAGAGCTTAGGTTGGGGCCTATATGACAGAACTGAAAGAGGGGATAAGAATGTGACATGAGTGAAAGTGGGGACGAGTGGGAGTGCATGAAGAGTGTGATTTGAGGGGGTTAGTTGAGGAGATGGGGAGAAGAATGTGTGACGAGAGTCAAAGTGGCAATCGTGGGAGTTTGTTTGCTCACTTCATGATTCAAGTACAACACTACATCTCCCCCCTCCCCCTACTCCAAGTATACAGCTGCTTTATTAAAACAGACATTGCATGTCTAATAAGAATCTGAAGGAGGCTTTGAAATGAAACCTCTAAAAATCCAAGCCATTGGCTTAAGCTAATGTACAGTATGGAATTGTTTTAAGATGGTCATACCATGGATCATTTAGCTATTTGATTTTGAATTTTAGGACCCCTTTAGGTATAAAAATATATATATTGAATTTGGCCTCTAGTACTATACCCATAGAAACCCATTGAATAACACATTCATAAATGGCATAAAAAGGCAGTAAAAAAATAAATCATAAGGAATCAGGTTTTGAAGGCTCAGGAAATACAGTGTATATTTGAGTTTTTTGGACACATATTTAACCCCTTATTTTTGTTGGCACAAAACTACCTCCAGACTTCCATTCATCTCTATGGGTTACCTTCAGACTAGTCACGGGACACTTCTGGGGGTCATAGAGCAAAACAAAGAACACCATTGTTGTTAGGTATGCGTAACTGGCTGTAAGGGAGTCAGGCGCAGGAGAGCAGAAGTTCGGTAGCCAAAGGAGCCTTTTATTTCAGCGAACAAAAACATGGCACTAAACAGAAGGTGGTTTGACATAACCCAGCGCAAACCAGTCTAGCAAGCACATACAACAAACAATTCCACACACAGACATGGGGGGAACAGAGGGTTATATACACATCTAATACTGAGGGAATTTTTATTTATCCGTTATTTTACCAGGTAAGTTGACTGAGAACACGTTCTCATTTGCAGCAACAACCTGGGGAATAGTTACAGGGGAGAGGAGGGGGATGAATGAGCCAATTGTAAACTGGGGATTATTAGTTGACCGTGATGGTTTGAGGGCCAGATTGGGAATTTAGCCAGGACACCGGGGTTAACACCCCTACTCTTACGATAAGTGCAATGGGATCTTTAATGACCTCAGAGAGTCAGGACACCCAAAAGACAGCACCCTACACAGGGCAGTGTCCCCTATCACAAATTTTTTTTGTTTTAGACCAGAGGAAAGAGTGCCTCCTACTGGCCCTCCAACACCACTTCCAGTAGCATCTGGTCTCCCATCCAGGAACTGACCAGGACCAACCCTGCTTAGCTTCAAAAGCAAGCCAGCAGTGGTATGCATGGGGGTATGCTGCTGGCAAATTGAAACCAGGTGTGTAGGAAAACAAGACAAGACAAATGGAAAAATTAAGGGTGGATCGGCGATGGCTAGAAAGCGGGTGACATCGACCGCCGAACGCAGCCCAAACAAGGAGAGGAACTGACTTTGGTGGAAGTCATGACAATCGTGTTCATGAGAGTCTTGTGCGCTGTGCCTGGCCCGCCATAGTAGTCACTAGTGCACGATGAGACAAGGATATCCCTGCCGGCCAAGCCCTCCCTAACCCGGACGGCGCTGGGCCAATTGTGCGTCGCCCCATGGGCCTCCCGGTCGCGGCAGGCTCAGCGGAGCCTGGGCTCGAACCCAGAATCTCTGGTGGCACAGCTAGCACTGTGCCACCAGAGATTCTGGGTTCGAGCCCAGGATAGGAGAGAGATCACTGCGCCACCCGGGAGGCTGACTCTTAAGGATTTTAATGAGATTTCATGAACCCCTTTCCCACGTTACTGTCCATTTCTTGTTTTTAAAGGATGGTAGAAGTGCTACACCTGGTGGAGAGAGATTGTAAGACAGAAATAGTTGCGTTATGCGTACATTACGACATGACACGTCAAGATGTAACGGAGGGTCAGTTTTTTAAAACTTTTCTCCAATACTATAGAGTCATTACCATGTCGATCAACGCTTGAATAGGAACCTAGTTCACACCCCCGATTTTGAAGTCAACACAGTCACTACAGTCCCATTAGTTTTCTTTGTAGACTTGTTTGAATTTTGCGGTTGCGCACATTTGTACAGAATGGGGTGAGTTTACGTTAGCCAGCTACGTTAGCTTTCTAGGTACATTAATTGATTTAGTTTGGTTGTTTTTAAGGTCAACTTCAAGATTTCCACCAAGGCCGTTGCCTCTCCGATCATAAACTCTCATTTAAGAATCACTCCGATGTGACGTTGTAAAATGTCATTCAAGGGCTGAGGGCCGATGGGTGTCTACTTTGAGTTTGGACTGCAGCCCTATTTGCCTCGTGGATTCGAACCAGCGACCTTTCAGTTACTGGCCCAACGTTTTTAACCGCTAGGCTACATAAATGTGTGTCCAAGCTTGATGGGTGACTCCTCTTTCCTATGCAAAAAAACACAACTATAGATGTTATGCACTAGCATGTAATGCAATGAGATATATTTGACCAGGTATTTACTTTGTAACACGTGTTGTCATTGACTAGACCCAAATATAATTGTTTGAGATATGCATCTGTGTACCGCCTCTGCTAGCTAGCTAAGATGGGTACTCCAGTCAGTTGTCACTAGTTACCACAGCCACAAAGTCATAATTATGGATAAACTGCTTATTTCTAAAATGTATCTTCTTAAAATCTGATTTTAAACCTAACCCTAACTCTAACCGCAGTGCTAACCTTATGCCTAACCTTAATCTTAAATTAAGACCAAAAAGCTCATTTTAGATTTAATGATTTTTTACGATATAGAGGGCTTGAAGTTGAAGTAGAATGCCTCCTGGAGGCCATTTTGGAAGGCCACCGCATCAATTATTCTGACAACAGCTGAGTGGCTACCCCAAACTGCATGATAACAGTGCCTGAAGCTAGTTGATTCATCACCACGGTCATTTTCTGTAGAGTATTCGGCTGCTCTAACCAGGCAGGAAAGACAACGGGGGAAAAAAAGGTTTACAGATTCCCCGCAATCATGAAACACGATTGGTGACACCAATGAGATAAAAACTCAAGAACTGTCAGAAAAGTGAAGAAACCTTTTTGTCCGTCAAAACCTGAACCCGGACAGTTGTCAATACATGGTTTGCTATGATAATTTCATCACTGGTAAATCAAGTCTGATTGATTTTGAGTTTAGGTTCGCTGTTATACTAACCAAGTGTTGACATCAACACTAAGTTAGCCAAAATTAGCTAGCTCAATAGCTTGTTGTCTAGCTATCAGCATGTTGTCGCTTGAGTTAAATTTTGGGGAAGCAATTTTTTTTAAATGATCTTTTATAACAAAAGATTGCATGCCTCTAACATCGCATTTGCAGACTAATGTAAGGCTACTATTCCTAATGTGATGAGTAGATTGGATAGTGATAATTGTGGCTATTAATAAGCGTGTAGTGGCATACGTTTACAGGCTGTATCAGAGATGTTTCTTTCCCTTGCACGGGAAAAATGTTGCCTTTTGATAAACATTTCATGCAATTCTACTAACTTGCACGTTATGTGACTGGAGAAGAGACATCGGCAGAATATTTTTTAATATGATGGTAGTCTAGGCCTACTCTACTGACATTGACAACAGATCATTAACAATGACTTTGTCTTGAACGCAACCATGAAATCTTGACCGAAAAGGGGTCCTGGCTAAAAGGGATCCAGCTTTTGTCAAATACACATAAAAGGTTATATTTAACCTAATTCTCATAACCTCCTGCGTAAATCCTCCTAATCTGCTATGAAATGTCAAGTATTACGTTCATTTGACAAAAGCTGGATCCCTTCTAGCCATGATCATGAAAAGGGGAGATGCAAATTGTACAATATGACATCCATATAGCCTGGAGGACATTATTGTCCAAACATACTCCAGTGGTTATCATATATTTGTGTGATAACACAATGATAATTTGATAACTTTGTTTATAAGAGGAGGGGGAAATGTATGGATATTACAGCATGGGACAAAGGCCTCAATGGGATAGGACAACCTGATATGTTGACGATCGGTTGCACAACAATGGATTTAATCTTTATATGACACTAAAACATATGAATGAATTAAGCACAACCAAACACGTAAGTGTCCTGATGGTGTAGGTGATGCTGAAGTTCTAACATCAAGTGTGCTTCTCATTTGCTTATGTCCTGTAGGTTCACCAGCTGACCTCTATCAAGACACCTATGTCTTGAGTTGCCTAGTTAAAAAAAAAAAAGTTGACTTTGAAGATGAGCAATGCTGCAGCAGCATCCGTTTCTACTTCTACTGTGTCATTTTACAGATATGAAAGGAGACATCCCAGTTATACGAGAGGGTTGTCATATGCTGTGCTTTGGACAATCTGAATGATACTGTTGTGCCATTCAAGTAGAGAGCACCTTCACCTTGTCGTCATGACAAAGTGCCCCCCTTAAAGTGTATGAATATATATATATAATGTAATTTTGAACGTGTAAAAGACAATTGTTGATATTGTAAACATGGGTAAAATGAAAAGGTAATCTCTGCTTTGCTTAGCCCTATTGAATAAAAAGTATTTCTTACAGCCCAACTATTGCCTTTCCTTTACAATTTAAACACATTCAGCAAAGACAATGTAATTGTTGTGGTAGTCTTAGGCAAATCATCTTCATTATCTCACTGGCACCTCCAAGTACCACACAGACCTTCTGGTAGAAAAGTATCTGGCATTGAACATGGTGGTAGTTGTATGTTTTAAGCTAAGGATCCCATTATCTCCTGCTTCCAGACATTTCACCGCCTAGATTACAAGGGTTGGATTTGCAATAAACAATTTCATGTCAGCACAGGGCATGTGCAACATCTAGTATAATGATCAGCCTCATACATTGTCCACTGGTATCGTTTTGAAATAAGAGGACACATAGCTGAAAAGTGTAAACAACGTGTGCATTAAGCTATTCTCTACTTCAGATGCACAATCAAGGGGTGCATTGCAAGGGGTGCATTGCAAATGCCCATAAGGCAATTGCCATCATACTGTAGGTCAGTGGTTCCCAACTCCGGTCCCCGAGTACTCCCAACAGTACAGTTCTATTGTAGACCCGGACAAACACACCTGATTCAACTTGTCAACTAATCGTCAGGCCGTCAATGAGTTGAATCGGGTGTGTTTGTGCTTTTGGAGGTACGCAAGGACTGGTGTTGGGAACAACTGCTATAGACCTATGGCGGCACTGGCGTTGCATGCCATTATCAGTTAGAAAATGGGTTCACATGGATGATATACTGAAAGAATTGCTTATGCCTGAACAAAAAGGTAATGTTCATTTGAGAATATAACACAGAAACACAGACATATTAGAGACAGATTCCCTTCCCCTCTGCTGCAGGATTGTGATCTGTGATTAATCAACATCGACACTAGTTCGTCTTGAAATATAATTAAGTTAACAATTAAAACAAGTTTAAACACTCAACTTCAAAGAACCAACTCTATTTCATATAATTCCAAAGCGTACATGTAAGCTGACTCGTATGTCAAGGTTAGACATTTTAGTAACAAGTAGGCTATTACCACTAAAGCATCATTTCAGGTGAACAACGAAAAAAAGTCAAAACCAGAGGTGGCCAACCTCACTCGACTGATCACTGATCTACTGGGTGAGCAGACTTCCGTTCCAGCCCAGCAATAGCACACTTGATTGCTAACTAATTAGGTTTGATATATTGAATCAGATGTGTTAGTGCTGGGCTGGAACAGAAGCCTGCACACCCAGCAGGGTTGGTCTGCTCCAGTTGTAATAGGTTTATACATTCTGTGTGACTTTTAAAATGTGTTTTTTTGCTCACAAAATTTGCCAATAAAGGTACACATATAATCCATGGTATACAAGGATGTACCCGTATTCTCTTGGAACATTCATTTGGACCTCTTCATCTGCAGATAGGGTTTCACGGCTCTATCTGAGGACAGAAAACATCAACAAAGAAACAGGCTGCATTATACAAAAAATAGACAGCACTGAATATTATGTTGCTATATATGTCCGCAGTTTTTCTCTCTAGGGACTGGAACAGGAGAATATTTCCACAATGTCCTCCCTAAAAGGTACCTGCTCTATCCAGGGCAGCCTACTCACCCTTCTCTGACAGCTGGAACTGCTAGCTAATCCTTTCACCCTATTCCTTGGTTGTTAGCTAGCTAACTACCTAGCTCCAAATGCATTTAGTTACAACATTAAATACGTCAAGATAGCTAGCTGACTAGGTAATATGAAGTTAGCAAGCCAGTGATATTCAATTCGCTTAGCTAGGTAGCGAACATTACTTTAGCAGCTCATTTGAGTTAGCCTACACACTAAGTGTCTTTAGCAAGCTGGCTAATAATAGCTTGCTTTTGATCATTTTCTAAATATATTTATTTACTTGGATATACGTTCTTCAACTGTCTCGGTTTTATGCGTCCTTACAAAAAATAAATAATGGGCAATCTTTCCAAAGTTTCCGGTGGTTGCGGAACACAGCCGGCAATGGGGACTTTTGGAGACATCCAACAGACTGATTCTGGTCTTCCAACATTGCGCCTGGTATGGTTGCTAGGTGATTTGTGATGCACCTGCAAGCCCTCTATAGCCGTAGCCAATTTTGACTTTGTGGTAACTTTTTATTTTTTTATTTTTTTATTTCACCTTTATTTAACCAGGTAGGCAAGTTGAGAACAAGTTCTCATTTACAATTGCGACCTGGCCAAGATGAAGCAAAGCAGTTTGACACATACAACGACACAGAGTTACGCATGGAGTAAAACAAACATACAGTCAATAATACAGTAGAAAAATAAGTCTACATACAATGTGAGCCAATGAGATGACATAAGGGAGGTAAAGGCAAAAACAAAGGCCATGGTGGCGAAGTAAATAAAATATAGCAAGTAAAACACTGGAATGGTAGATTTGCAGTGGAAGAATGTGCAAGGTAGAGATAGAAATAATGGGGTGCAAAGGAGCAAAATAAATAAATAAATACAGTAGGGGGAGAGGTAGTTGTTTGGGCTAAATTATAGATGGGTTAAGTACAGGTGCAGTAATCTGTGAGCTTCTCTGACAGCTGGTGCTTAAAGCTAGTGAGGGAGATAAGTGTACCCAGTTTTAGAGATTTTTGTAGTTCGTTCCAGTCATTGGCAGCAGAGAACTGGAAGGAGAGGCGGCCAAAGGAAGAATTGGTTTTGGAGGTGACCAGAGAGATATACCTGCTGGAGCGCGTACTACAGGTGGGTGCTGCTATGGTGACCAGCGAGCTGAGATAAGGGGGGACTTACCTAGCAGGGAGCCAGTGGGTTTGGCGACGAGTATGAAGCGATGGCCAGCCAACGAGAGCGTACAGGTCGCAGTGGTGGGTAGTAAATGGGGCTTTGGTGACAAAACGGATGGCACTGTGATAGACTGCATCCAATTTATTGAGTAGGGTATTGGAGGCTATTTTGTAAATGACATCGCCGAAGTCGAGGATCAGTAGGATGGTCAGTCTTACAAGGGTAAGTTTGGCAGCATGAGTGAAGGATGCTTTGTTGAGAAATAGGAAGCCAATTCTAGATTTAACTTTGGATTGGAGATGTTTGATGTGAGTCTGGAAGGAGAGTTTACAGTCTAACCAGACACCTAGGTATTTGTAGTTGTCCATATATTCTAAGTCAGAACCGTCCAGAGTAGTGATGTTGGACGGGCGAGCAGGTTCAGGCAGCGATCGGTTGAAGAGCATGCATTTAGTTTTACTTGTATTTAAGAGCAATTGGAGGCCACGGAAGGAGAATTGTATGGCATTGAAGCACGTCTGGAGGGTTGTTAACACAGTGTCCAAAGAAGGGCCAAAAGTACACAGAATGGTGTCGTCTGCGTAGAGGTGGATCAGAGACTCACCAGCAGCAAGAGCGACATCATTGATGTATACAGAGAAGAGAGTCAGGCCAAAGAATTGAACCCTGTGGCACCCCCATAGAGACTGCCAGAGGCCCGGACAAGAGGCCCTCCGATTTGACACACTGAACTCTATCAAAGAAGTAGTTGGTGAACCAGGCGAGGCAATCATTTGAGAAACCTAGGCTATCGAGTCTGCCGATGAGGATGTGGTGATTGACAGAGTCGAAAGCCTTTCCAGATCAATGAATACGGCTGCACAGTATTGTTTTTTATTGATGGCGGTTAAGATATCATTTAGGACCTTGAGCGTGGCTAAGGTGCACCCATGACCAGGTCTGAAACCAGATTGCATAGCGGAGAAGGTATGGTGGGATTCGAAATGGCCAGTAATCTGTTTGTTGACTTGGCTTTCGAAGACCTTAGAAAGGCAGGGTAGGATAGATATAGGTCTGTAGCAGTTTGGGTCAAGAGTGTCCCCCTCTTTGAAGAGGGGGATGACCGCAGCTGCTTTCCAATCTTTGGGAATCTCAGACAACATGAAAGAGAGGTTGAACAGGCTAGTAATAGGGGTTGCAACAGTTTCGGCAGATAATTTTAGAAAGAAAGGGTCCAGATTGTCCAGCCCGGCTGATTTGTAAGGGTTTTGCAGCTCTTTCAGAACATCAGCTGACTGGATTTGGGAGAAGGAGAAATGGGGAAGTCTTGGGCAAGTTGCTGTGGGGGGTGCAGTGCTGTTGACCGGGGTAGGGGTAGCCAGGTGGAAAGCATGGCCAGCCGAAGAAAAATGCTTATTGAAATTCTCAATTATAGTGGATTTATTGGTGGTGACAATGTTTCCTATCCTCAGTGTAGTGGGCAGCTGGGGGAGGTGTTCTTATTCTTATAAAGTTTGTGTTGCAGGAAGCAAATTTCTGCTTGAAAAAGCTAGCCTTGGCTTTTCTAACTGCCTATGTATATTGGTTTCTAGCTTCCCTGAAAAGTTGCATATCACGGGGGCTGTTCGATGCTAATGCAGAACACCATAGGTGTTGGTTAAGGGCAGTCAGGTCTGGAGAGAACCAAGGGCTATATCTGTTCCTGGTTCTAAATTTCTTGAATGGGGCATGCTTATTTAAGATGGTGAGGAAGGCATTTAAAAAAAATAACCAGGCATTCTCTACTGACGGGATAAGATCAATATCCTTCCAGGATACCCCGGCCAGGTTGATTAGAAAGGCCTGCTCACTGAAGTGTTTCAGGGAGCGTTTGACAGTGATGACCGCTGACCCATTACGGATGCAGGCAATGAGGCAGTGATCGCTGAGATCTTGGTTGAAAACAGCAGAGGTTTATTTAGAGGGCAAGTTGGTTAGGATGATATCTATGAGGGTGCCCGTGTTTACGGCTTTGGGGTGGTGCCTGGTAGGTTCATTGATAATTTGTGTGAGATTGAGGGCATCAAGCTTAGATTGTAGGATGGCTGGGTTGTTAAGCATGTTCCAGTTTTAGTCGCCTAGCAGCACGAGCTCTGAAGATAGATGGGGGGCAATCAGCTCACATATGGTGTCCAGAGCACAGCTGGGGGCAGAGGGTGGTCTATAGCAGGCGGCAACGGTATGAGACTTGTTTTTAGAGAGGTGGATTTTTAAAAGTAGAAGTTCAAATTGTTTGGGTACAGACCTGGATAGTAGGACAGAACCCTGCAGGCTATCTCTGCAGTAGATTGCAACACCGCCCCCTTTGGCCATCCTAGCTTGTCTGAAAATGTTGTAGTTAGGGATGAAGATTTCAGAATTTTTGGTGGTCTTTCTGAGCCAGGATTCAGACACGGCTAGAACATCCAGGTTGGCAAAGTGTGCTAAAGCAGTGAATAAAACAAACTTAGGGAGGAGGCTTCTAATGTTAACATGCATGAAACAGAAGTCATCAAAAGGGAGTGCCTGGGGAATAGGAGTGGAGCTAGGTACTGCAGGGCCTGGATTCACCTCTACATCACCAGAGAAACAGAGGAGGAGTAGGATAAGGGTACGGCTAAAAGCTATGAGAATTGGTCATCTAGAACGTCCGGAACAGAGAGTTAAAGGAGGTTTCTGGGGGCGATAAAATAGCTTCAAGGTATAATGTACAGACAAATATATGGTAGGATGTGAATACAGTGGAGGTAAACCTAGGTATTGAGTGATGATGAGAGAGATATTGTCACTAGAAACATCATTGAAACCAGGTGATGTCATCGCATGTGTGGGTCATGGAACTGAAAGGTTGCATAAGGTATAATGAGCAGGGCTAGAGGCTCTACAGTGAAATAAGCCAATAAACACTAACCAGAACAGCAATGGACAAGACATATTTACATTAAGGAGAGGCATGCTTACTCGAGTGATCCAATTAGGGTCCAATTAGTAGTGAAGTTGGTTGGGGTAACGGCGATTCAGACAGCTAGCCGGGCCATCGGTAGCAAGCTAGCATAGGATGGAAGTCTGTTTTTAGCCACCTTGTGCAGTTCCGTCGGTAGATTAGTGGGGTTCCGTGTGGTAGAGGGGATCAATCCAATTGGCAAAACAGATATAGTTATAGTGACCCAAGAAAAATTGTCCGATAGACCTATTCAGATAGCAGCTGATAAGACAGCTAACGATTAGCGGGCCGCAGATGGGCGTTCAGGTAACGTCGCGACGGAGGTGCCAGTTGGATAACTGCCTCGGGCAGATAACGTCGGTAGTCCATTCGTGAAGGCCCGGTGGGGCTCCGCATCGGCAGTAAAACTAATCCGGATAGGTGATTGTAGCCCAGGAGTGGCTGATGGAACTCTTCAGCTTGCTTGCTCCGGAATAATTGATGTTTGCTCCAGGATCGACATAAGCCAATAGTCACTCAGATAGCAGCTAGCTAGCTGCGACATCCAGGTGTAAATGTCCAGAGCTTTCGGTTGAAATCCGGGGATATGGAGAGAAAAATAGGTCCGGTATGTTCTGGTCTGGGTCACGTTGTACAAAACTGGCGAAAGCTTTTCGAGCTAAAAGATAGCTGATGACCATCAACCGTGGTTAGCTGGATACTAACGCTAGCTTCTGGCTAGCTTCTGGCTAGCTTCTATTGTGGATTTCAGATTTGAGGTGAATAATATATACATTTTTAAATTGGTGAGGCGGGTTGCAGGAGAATGTTTTGAAGTTGAGTTTTTGGAAAAGAAAATATATAAAAGAATGCGAAGAAAGATGTAAATACTGTATATATGTACACGGGTCACGACAAGACGAGGACAAAGGACGTCTGACTGCTATGCCATCTTGGACTAAGCAGGTGTGACAACTAGTGACAATCAGTCCAGTCCCAGAGAGACAGTCTGTTCTGCTTGCCTTCTTGACTTTGATAATATGTGCCATCATGCATTTGTGGTAACTGCCATCATGCACACTGGTAACTGTCATAGCCACCTTGCTAGCTAACTTAGCTAGCTCACAAACCAGTATTTTCTTAGCTGTTTCTGCACGATGGCGCTTATTGATGCCTTGAATCACATAAGGACCTCATCGTCACCATTGGTAATCTAGCTAGCCATTAGCCAGCAGGGTTGCATCGGTTTCCATTGGATTAAATTTGCTAGGCTGGCTAGGTAGGTAGCTAATACTAGCGAGCTAATGCAAGCAGATTACCTTGTAGGGGCCTATGTTGACTAGCGTTGCTAGCATGGTAATGTTAGATAGATAGATAGATAGATAGATAGATAGATAGATAGCTAGCTAATGTCGATACACCATAGTCGCGGTTCCGCAAAATCAAAGAAATGGTACTAACTCAAAATCATTTTTGACATTGTAGTGGCTATTGATGTTTTGGTTGTTTGTTTTCTGCTTTGTGACATTGCGGATATCATATTTTCGGCATTTAACTTTGATATAACTACCGGTATGTATTTCATTCGGTTAGGAAGCGGCCATTGTGTTAATCTTTATCAAATACCGAGGTGATAGAGTGCGAAAGAGCGAGAGGGATGGAACCGAGGAAAGGCTTTTTGAGAACAGAAGAATAAGAAGGGTGGAAGGCAGTATAGTAGGGAAGCCATTGGACAGACAAGTGTGTGAGGTATTTTTTTCCTGCTCAAGCAAATTTGTGAGAAGGAGTAAACAAAACAGTTCTGCTGGGAAGGAAGTTTTATGCCTTGATTTATTCCTGTTCCACATCTATCGTCAAGACCCTCTCCTTGTGTCATTGTCTGGAGAGAGGACAGAGACTCACTGGTAATTAATACGGAGTAGTAATGAATGCATGATGAGATTCAGCTGCCCCAAGTACTCAGGAGACTTGATTAATTTTAATGTGTCATATCTTAAATACATTGCATTCTTTAGTTATTAGTGACATGCCCACTGCACACCTGGGCACCATTGACCCAGCTACAGCTTCAATTGAGCGGTATACAATCAAAGCCTCTATTTGGAAGTTTACAGGAATACAATATTTTCCTTGTGTTGTGAGGAAGAACAGAAAGTATTCAAACCCCTTGACTATTTCCACATTCAGTTGTGTTACAGCCTGCATTTAAAAATGATTAAATTGAGACGTTGTGCTTAACAAGTCACATGATACGTTGCATGGACTCACTCTGTATGCAATAATAGTGTTTAACATGATTTTTTAATGACTAAGTCATCTCTGTACCCCACACATACAATTATCTGTAAGGTCCCTCAGTCAAGCAGTGAATTTCAAACACCGATTCAACCACAAAGACCAGGGAGGTTTTCCAATGCCTCGCAAAGGAAGGGCACATATTGGGAGATGGGTAAATTATTTAAATAATAAGCAGAAATTGAATATCCCTTTGAGCATGGGGAAGTTATTAATTTCATTTTGGATGGTGTATCAATACACCATCAATACACCAGTCACTAGAAAGATACAGGCGTCCTTCCTAACTTAGTTGCCGGAGAGGAAATAATCCTAATAAATAAAATAATAAATAAATAATAATAATAATAATACCATGAGGCCAATGTTGACTTTAAAACAGTTAGAGTTTATTGGCCGTGATAGGGGAAAACTGAGTATGGATCAACAACATTGTGGTTATAGCACAATACTGACCAAGTTGACAGAGTGAAAAGAACGAAGCTTGTCAGAATACATTTTTTCCAAAACTTGCATCCTGTCTGCAACAAGGCATAAAGTTATACAGCAAAAAAAAATGTGGCAAAGCAATTATTTTTGTCCTGAAAACAAAGTGTTATGTTTGGGGCAAATCCAATACAACACACTACTGAGTACCACTCTCCATATCTTCAAGCGAAGTGGTGTCTGCATCATGTTATGGGTATGTTTGTCAAATTTAAGGACTGGGGAGTTTTTCAGGATAAACGAGAAACAGAATGGAGCTAAGCACAGGCAAAATCCTAGAGGAAAACCTGGTTTATTCTGCTTTCCACCAGATACTGGGTCATTTTAGCAGGACAATACACTAAAACACAAGGCCAACTCTTCTGGAGTTGCTTACCAAGAAGACGGTGAATGTTCCTTGAGTGGCCGCGTTACAGTTTTGACTTAAATCTACTTGAAAATCTATGGCAAGACCTGAAAATGGTTGCCTAGCAATGATCGACAACCATTTGACAGAGCTTGAATAATGTTGAATAGAATAATGGGCAAATGTTGCACAATCCAGGTATGGAAAGACTCACAGCTCTAGGTGCTTCTACAAAGTATTGACTCAGTGGTGTGAATACTTATGTAAATTAAATATTACTGTATTTCATATTTATTTTATATATTTTTTTATTCTAAAAACATGGTTTCACTTTGTCATTATGGGGTATTGTGTATAGATGGGTGAGAAAAAAGAGCAATTTAAACCATTTGAAATTTAGGCTGTAACACAACACAATGTGTAATAAGTCAAGGGGTATGAATACTTTCCGAAGGCACTGTAGTACGTTATTGGCTGATATCCAGGGATTCAGAACTATATGGAGAACCATAGCCTGGTCAAACGTAGTGCTCTGTGTAGGGAATAGGTTGCCATTTGGGACACAACCATATAGTTCAAACAGATAGACCAAGGCCGGGTGGCCAGTCCTGGAGGAGGGGGTGGTGGAGTGGACACAGTTTGGAACCTATTCAGTCAAACACCTGTTGTTGGGATTGTTGGAAGTCAAAAATTAAAGAATTATATAATTCATACACGGTTGATTTTTGGGGAGTTTATTTCGTATCTAAACCTTTTGTTGTTGGCAATCATTCCAAACCTCATGGGTATCTCCTCTCTACATATAGGATCATCTAGTTTCCCATTGTAACGGTAGAAGCCAGGTTAGAGATTCCAAACGTGCACTGAAACAAGACGGATGTTTTCACCGTATCTCCAGTTCCGCCTGGTTTTGGTGTTTGATTGAATAGTGTCTTTGTTATTTTCCTCCAGAATGACTCCGGTGTTCTTTTCTATAGCCCTGCACTTCCTGGTAAAGAATATTTACTGTGATGTTGGGTTGTTGGTTGTTAGTGGGCCTCAAGCACAGGTTTAATTTGGTTGTTTAGTTGCTAGGTAATTTGAATTAGGCTGCCTATGCCTTGCAGGGGAGTCAAGGAACCGGTGTAGAGCCACACAAGTAGTTTCTGGATGTCTCGAGCACACACAGACACACACACACACACAGACACACACACACACACACACACACACACACACACACACACACACACACACACACACACACACACACACACACACACACACACACACATACACACACACAGACACACACACACACTCCATCAAGAGGAAAGGAAAGGAGCTGCAAATGATCAAATTACCTCATTAAGAAGTGGTGCTTGAGATTAGCCCATTTAGCAAGCAGGTACTTGTGTATGTTCTCAAATTGCATGAAAGTGCATGCTTTTGTAAGTGAGGAATGAGCTGTGTGTACTCCTAGCCGATATGTTTTTATTTTTATTTTTAATCTTTTTTATTTTTTACCTTTTGGTTACTAGTCCTATGCTCTAACCACTAGGCTACCTGCCACCCCAGCTTAAAGCCATCTATCAGCCGTTACTACATTGTAGCATGAATTGTATATTAGCATGACCTGAAGGGTTCAGAAACAACCCAGGTGCGGCTTGTTTTAGTATGGTAATGTGGTCCTAAAATGGGTTGATTTACGTAAGAGCAGTGTTTGTGGATTCAGATTGCATTGCAGTTCTCTGAGCACGGTAGGCGTTGTGGAATGTTGTGGAATTGTTGTTGCTATCATAACAAAATGGCGTACAAAGCATTATGGCCTAAGCCTCATAGGAATTAGTTTGTATTATCTATGGAGAGGAGGAGAAGGCAGAGAGGAAAGGGAGAGGAGGGATACCAGGGCGAGGGTGGAGAGGAGAACGAGATATAGGATAGAGAATGAGAATGAGAAGAGAGGAGAGCGGTGCCAAGGCAAGAGATGGAGAGGAGACCAAGAGATAAGGGGGAGGAGAGGGTGAGGAGGAGAATAGTTGGGGTGCGTAACAATGGGTTAGAGTGAGCGTGGCCTTTACAGGTTATGTGTTCTATCAGTAGGGATTAGTGATACAGTGTAGCAGAATGAAAGGAATGTTCTCGGGAACATTAATAGAACTGTATGACTAGAACAGAGCATGGAGACTTCCTGCTGGGTCTCAGTGACAGGTCGCACAGAGTCAGTGGTGAAAGAGAAACAGAGATGGTTCGGTCGGTGAACTATAGTCACGTGATGATGAAATGTGTGTTAGCTCCTCGGACTAATACCTTCGGCTTTAGCTCAGCAGTCTAAGACAGTCTTTCCACCTACTGTACAGTATCATTGTATATCGCGTGCCTACACAGTACATAATGTTTCGTTTTTACAGCTAATCCCACTCAATCAATCAATCAAATGTATTTATAAAGCCCTTTTTATATCGCCCGATGTCACAAAGTGCTATACAGAAACCCAGCCTAAAACCCCAAACAGCAAGCAATGCAGATGTAGCAGCATGGTGGCGAGGAAAAACTCCCTACAAAGGCAGGAACCGAGGAAGAAACCTAGAGAGGAACCAGGCTCTGAGGGGTGGCCAGTCCTCTTCTGGCTGTGCCGGGTGGAGATTATAACAGTACATGGACAAGATGTTCAAATGTTCATCGGTGACCAGCAGGGTCAGACAATAATAATCCCAGTGGTTGTAGAGGGTGCAACAGGTCAGCAACTCAGGAGTAAATGTCAGTTGGCTTTTCATAGCCGATCATTCAGAGTTCGAGACAGCAGGTGCGGTAGAGAGACTTAGTTGAAAACAGCAGGTCCGGGACAATGTAGCACGTCCGGTGAACAGGTCAGGGTTCCATAGCCGCAGGCAGAACAGTGGAAACTGAAGCAGCAGCACGACCATGTGGACTGGGAACAGCAAGGAGTCATCAGGCCAGGTAGTCCTGAGGCATGGTCCTAGGGCCCAGGTCCTCCCAGAGAAGATGGAAAATAGAGAGAGAATTAGAGGGAGCATACTTAAATTCATACAGAACAGTGGATAAGACATGAGAAATACTCCAGATATAAAAGACTGATCCTAGCCCCCCGACACAAACTATTGCAGCCAAAATACTGGAGGCTGAGACAGGAGGGGTCGGGAAACACTGTGGCCCCATCTGACGATACCCCCGGACAGGGCCAACCATGCAGGATTTAACCCCACCCACTTTGCTAAAGCACAGCCCCCACACCACCAGAGGGATATCTTCAAACCACCAACTTACCCTGAGACAAGGCCGATTATAACCCATGAAGATCTCCTCCACGGCACAAACCCAAAGTGGAAACCCGGACAGGAAGATCATGTCCGTGACTCAACCCACTCAAGTGATGCATCCCTGCTAGGGACGGCATGGAAGAGCACCAGTAAGCCAGTGACTCAGCCCCCGTAATAGGGTTAGATTCAGAAAATCCCAGTGGAGAGAGGGGACCTGGCCAGGCAGAGATGGCAAGGGCGGTTCGTCGCTCCAGTGCCTTTCCGTTCACCTTCACATCCCTGGGCCAGACTACACTCAATCATAGGACCTACTGAAGAGATGAGTCTTCAATAAAGACTTAAAGGTTGAGACAGAGTCTGCGTCTCTCACATGGATAGGCAGACCATTCCATAAAAATTCCTCCAACTGTTTGCTTAGAAATTCTAGGGACAATAAGAAGGCCTGCGTCTTGTGACCGTAGCGTACATGTAGGTATGTACGTCAGGACGAAATCGTAAAGATGGGTAGGAGCAAACCCATGTAATGCCCTGTAGATTAGCAGTAAAACCTTGAAATCAGCCCTAGCCTTAACAGGAAGCCAGTGTAGAGGCTAGCACTGGGGTAATATGATCACATTTTTGGGTTCTAGACAAGATTCTAGTAGCTGTGTTTAGCACTAACTGAAGTTTATTTTGTGCTTTATCCAGGTAACCGGAAAGTAGAGCATTGAAGTAGTCTAATCTAGAAGTGACAAAAGCATGGATTAATCTTTCTGCCAAATTTTTTGACAAAGTTTCAGATTTTTGCAATGTTACGTAGATGGGAAAAAAGCTATCTTTGAAACAGTCTTGATATGTTCGTCAAAAGAGATATCAGGGTCCAGAGTATCGCCGAGGTCCTTCCAATTGCCGCCATCCACTTCCTTTTGTCTGAAACACGTTTCCAGGGAGGGCAATTATGGGGTTTCACCATGTTTCATCGAAATGTACAGCTGTGTATCGTCCGCATAGCAGTGAAAGTTAACATTATGTTTCCCAATTACATCACCAAGAGGTAAAATATATAGTGAAAACAATAGTGGTCCTAAATGAAACCTTGAGGAACACCGAAATGTACAGTTGATTTGTCAGAGGACAAACCATCCACAGACAAACTGATATCTTTCAGACAGATAAGAGCTAAACCAGGCCAGAACTTGTCCGTGTAGACCAATTTGGGTTTCCAATCTCTCCAAAAGAATGTGGTAATCGATGTTGTCAAAAGCAGCACTAAGGTCTAGGAGCACGAGGACGGATGCAGAGCCTTGGTCTCACGCCATTAAAAGGTCATTTACCACCTTCACGAGTGCAGTCTCAGTGCTATGATGGGGTCTAAAACCAGACTGAAGCGTTTTGTATACATCGCTTGTCTTCAGGAAGGCAGTGAGTTGCTGCACAAAAGCTTTTAAACAATTTTTTGAGAGGAATGGGAGATTCGATATAGGCCGATTTTTTAAATATTTTCTGGGTCAAGGTTTGGCTTTTTCAAGAGAGGCTTTATTACTGTCACTTTTAGTGAGTTTGGTACACATCCTCTGGATAGGGAGCCATTTATTATGTTCAATATAGGAGGGCCAAACACAGGAAGCAGCTCTTTCAGTCTTTTAGTTGGAATAGGGTCCAGTATGCAGCTTGAAGGTTTAGAGGCCATGACTATTTTGTGTCAAGAGATATAGTATTAAACAACTTGAGCGTCTCCCTTAATTCTAGGTCCTGGCAGTGTTGTGCAGACTCAGGACAACTGAGCTTTGGAGAAATACACAGATTTAAAGAGGAGTTCGTAATTTGCTTTCTAATAATAATTATCTTTTCGTTAAAGAAGTTCATAAATTTATCAGCATACTCTCTTGGGGAATGCTGCTGTTTAGTTAGCTTTGCGACAGTATCAAAAGTAAATTTTGAATTGTTCTTATTCTCCTCAATTAAGTTGGAAACATAGGATGCTCGAACAGCAGTGAGTGCTCTTCGATACTGCATGCTCTGTACATTGTGGACATGTTGATTCTCCTGTAGGAATAGTATGGGGAGATACTATTGGACAGCCAATCCCCTCCAGTAGCAGAGCTTGTTGCACTTCAGTGACCCAAGTGTAGGACAACAATATGTCAGCCATGCTTTCAAAGATGGCGGGATGGATAGGGTTTGCTCCATAAAATTAAGAATTAGTATACAAGAATGGACTTATTATGATGGGATACATGCCAGCCATTTTGGTCAGGGAGCTGGTCAAATATGGTTGTGGTATATCAGACCGTATACCTCCGGTATGACAAAACATTTATTTTTTACTTCTAATTATGTTGGTAACCAGTTTAAAATAGCAATAAGGGCATATTGGGTTTGTGGTATATGGACAATATACCACGACTAAATGCTGTATCCAGGCACTCTGCATTGTGTCGGGCATACAGTAAGAACAGCCCTTAGCCGTGGTATATTGGCCATATACCACACCCCCCTGTGCTTTTTTTGCTTAGTCATTTTCAGAATGAAATATCTTGAGATGCACTATATAGTTTTCAATAATAAAAAAGAAAACTATACTTAGTGACAAGAATAATATGGCAACCACTGTCTAATAATAATAACAATGAAATAATAATACAAATAAAAAACCTACATTAACAGCGTTTACTAATATGCTTACAACAGCAACTACTAATATGCCTACAACAAATAAAAACTACTACTACAACTACTAATACAACTAATAAATACTGCTGCTACAACTACTAATACAACTAATAAAAACTACTGCTACAACTACTGCTGCAACTCATAAGAACTACTGCTACAACTACTAATGCACCTAATGAAACAAAGTACATGTAATATACAATGGTGCAAAAAAGTCAGCCACCAATTGTACAAGTTCTCCCACTTAAAAAGATGACAGAGGCCTGTAATTTTCATCATATGTACATTTAAACTATGACAGACAAAATGAGAAAAAAAATCCAGAAAATCACATTGTAGGATTTTTAATGAATTTATTTGCAAATTATGGTGGAAAATAAGTATTTGGTCACCTACAAACAAGCAAGATTTCTGGCTCTCACAGACCTGTAACTTCTTTAAGAGGCTCCCCTGTCGTCCACTCGTTACCAGTATTAATGGCACCTGTTTGAACTTGTTATTAGTATAAAAGACAACTGTCCACAACCTCAAACAGTCACACTTCAAACTCCACTATGGCCAAGACCAAAGAGCTGTCAAAGGACACCAGAAACAAATTTTTGTATTTCCAGAACTGCTGGAAATACAGAACAGCTGTGGATTTGTTTAATTCTCTGTAAGACTATCCATATAGAAGGAGGCTTTTGCATTCCTAGTTTGAGTTTTACTGGCGTTTCTTAATTTTCAATAGGACTCCCAATCAGTCTGATCTTTGGTTCTCTGGTACTTAGCCCACGCTTTATCCCTTTCTCTGAACAGATATATTAAGTCAGAGCTAAGCCAGGGCCGATGACAACCCTTAACCTTCACTGTTCTCCAAGGTGCATGTTTATCACATACCTTTGTGAATTCAGTGAGAAAGTAATCCCATGCATTTTGGGCTGCTGGGATTAGTTGGAATCTTTTAACAGTTTATGGATATCAAGTCATCAATGAAGTAATCAATATTTGCCTTAAAATAATCAATTTGGGTGGTGCGTTAGTTAATTTTCCAAACACAGTAGATGATGGAATGATCACTGAAACAGTCTGGAAGAACACCTGAATTTATAATCACCAAGAGCCAATCCAGTAAATTCCATTGTGAGTTTTTGGATTGACTCTCGTTGGTTCTTTAATTAATTGAGTAAAATATACTGAACAAAAATATAACCAAAACATGCAACAATTTCAACAATTTTACTGAGTTACAGTTCATATAAGGAAATCAGTCAATTGAAATAAATAAATTAGGCTCCAATTTATGGATTTCACATGACTGGGAAGGGGCACAGCCGTGGGTGGGCCAGGGAGGGCAACTCCAAACGGGCTCGGGAGAGGCGAAGGTCAAGTCATGCGTCCTCCAAAACATGACCTGCCAACCCGCGCTTCTTAACACCCGCCCGCTTAACCCAGAAGCCAGCTACACCAATGTGTCAGAGGAAACACTGTTCAACTGACGACCGAAGTCAGCCTGCAGGTGCCACAAGGAGTCGCTAGAGCGTGATAAACCAAGTAAAGCCCTCCCCGGCCAAACCCTCCCCTAACCCGGACGACGCTGGACCAATTGTGCTGCGCCCTATGGGACTCCCGGTCGGTTGTGACACAGCCTGAGTTCAATCCCAGGCTGTAGTGATGCCACAACACTGCGATGTAGTGCCTTAGACCACTGACCCACTCGGGAGGCCTCATGTAGAGTTATTTTAACAAATAAACCTTCAAAATCTAAAGGGACAATTTTAGGTGAAATCTTCATTGCCAGTAATATATTGAGGACATAGGTTGCTACTCCCCCACCTCGAGTGCACATATAAATTCTATTTAATATGTAACACTGGATTTTTAACTCAGTCTCTAAAATTGTTAATATGTGAGGCTTATAATGTTCTACCCATGCTCTGAGCATGTCTATTTTGGGTAGCAGGCTTCAAATGTGTACATGTATAATGTTTAAAGCCTTTATTATCTGTTATTCTATCTGGACTTGTCATGAGTAAATAATAACAATTACAATGAATAAAACCAAATGAATGAATCAATCGACTGCAGATGATGTTCAGGAGGTGTCTTCTTATTTGATTAAGTTCAGATGCTGCAGGGTTTGCAGGCCAGCATGCTATCTCAGCATAGCTCTCCGGGTGAGCTCCTGGGATTCGCTCAGCTGACTGTTCTGGAGCTCTGTTGTAGTTCTGTTGGATGGGACCTGTGGGTGCTCCCCTGGATGATACTGTAGCATATCTGTCCCTCTGGGTAGATGGCTGGGGTTTGCTCATCCTTTCCTCAGGCTGCTTGTGTTGTTCAGGTATGGGTGTTGTGTTGCCTTGGCTTAGAGTCCCTTTGAGGTTATTGGTGGTTGGTTGGTCTTCTAATGTGAGTGTGGTTGTTTGACCTGATGTCCAAGCTGTGTCCTTCAGAACCTTTACAAAGGCTTCTCTGGTGACGTGGACGTGGTCATAGAGTTGGTTATGACAAATGTCAGAGCACAGTTACGAGACACCTCCGCATTTATCCCGTGGATGACTCCCTGATGTACATCTGTTCTGGGCTGAAGAGTGGAGACGATGATCTTGGCTGTGCGGTAAGGCCTGTGTGGTTGTTATAGCCACCTGGGTCTGCACCTTGACTACATCCACCCTGCCTGTGCAGAGCTCATCCGTCACTGTGTGGAAATTTATGTGGGTCGGCACTCTCAGTCTCTGCTCTGCCAGGAATCCAAGGGCAGGATGACAATGTTGTCCTCTGTCTGCTGCTCTGGCTGGGTGTTGTCTGGAGTGATGCTCACCACGGGAATGTGTGTTTGTTAGTGGTGGGGATGTTGGTTTTGTGGCTGTCAATGCAGGGTGTTGAATGCATGTCAGTGGTATGTGTGATGTTAGTATGATTGCCAGTGTCAGGAGTGGTGTGTGTGTGGAGGTTTTGGAGAGGTTGTGGGTCTGTGTTCCAGTAGTGGTGGTGTGTGTGTGTGTGTGTGTGTGTGTGTGTGTGTGTGTGTGTGTGTGTGTGTGTGTGTGTGTGTGTGTGTGTGTGTGTGTGTGTGTGTGTGTGTGTGTGTGTGTGTGTGTGTGTGTGTGTGGATGTCTGTCTTCAGGGTGGAGAGCAGGATGGTCCTCATCTCTTCCAGCTGTCTCTTCAAACTATGACCATTTAAAACCCGATAAAAAAGCAACAACAAAAAATATTTAAAAAAAAAAGTATTTTCACTTCTATAGTATGATGCAAATGTACTATTTGCAAATGTACTAAATAAAAAAATGTATTTGGCAACTCCCAGACAGTCACACGAGACATGCACAAGAACACTTTACATAGCCTGATGACTTTCTCCTTCGTGAGGTTTAGCTCCATTACACAGATCCTGGTTTGCCTCTTCAACCTGCCTTACAGCACAGCACATCTATCGTATCTGTGCGATTCGCTGGTTGCACGTCTATGGGTCAGGTCTGGTCTGGTTGCTGGAGATGGTGTAGTCTCCCTGTTCAGCCAGGCTGCTCTTTCAGAGCGTCAACTTTGGGGGAAGCGGCGGGAATGAGGAAGTGGGGAGGGATACCATGTGGTTGTTTCTGATGTTGACACATCTTCACGGCTAGGGATCACCTCTGGCTCCTCCTGTTGAAAGCGCTCTCTGGCCACTTTTAGTGTTGAACTCCTCCAGGCTGCTCTCAAGACCCTGGACCATTGTTGCTCCATTGTTATGAATGTTAGCTTCAGTTCTTCCTGTTCTCCCTCCACAGTGATCTGCCTGCCTTTGCAGATGCCACCCTTCCTGGTATAGGGTAGGGGAGCAGTGATAACAGAGTGCCACCTGTAGGTTGTGGGGTGAAGAAGAGCAGGTTGCATCTCACTCTCCTCTCTTCAGGTCCGCTGAAGTACCTCAAAGGGGTCGCTGGGTTGTCCCGCAGGGTAGTTAACTTTGAATTGCTTCTTTGCTTTGGTTGTTATAACATCTTTAGGGCATTACATTTCAACCCCTCTTGTTTTTATTTCCAAAATATGCACCTGGGCATGCATGGCTTGCTATAGTCCCAGTCAGTATTGACTTAATAATAAGGAATTCCCCTTGACCACACCCACAAATTGGGGTAAACCAACATTCTTTCCTATTGACCCTCAATTTTAAAAGAAGCAACTTTGTTGTCAATGTTTTGTTATACAGAAATAACTAAACATGCCGAAAAGCTGCTGTGTTGTTCAATGTACCTTCAGGAAGTATTCACACCCCTTGACTTTTTCCACATTTTGTTGTGTTATAGCCTGAATTTTAAATAGATTCAACTGAGATTTTTTTGAATGGTGTATCAATACACCAAGTCACTACAAAGACACAGGCTTCCTTCCTAACTTAGTTGCCGGAGAGGAAGGAAACCGCTCTGGGATTTCACCATGAGGCCAATGTTGACTAAGGAGTCTAATGGCTGTGATAGGAGAAAACTAAGGATGGATCAACAACATTGTAGTTACTCCACAATACTAACCTAATTTACAGAGTGAAAGTAGGAAGCCTGTACAGAATTAAAATATTCAAAAACATGCATCCTATTTGTAACAAGGCACTAAAGTAATAGTGCAAAAAAAATGGCAAAGCAATTAATTATTTTTTCTGAATACAAAGTGTTATGTTTGGGGAAATTCCAATAGAACACATTACTGAGTACCACTCTCAATATTTTCAAGCATAGTGGTGTCTGCATCATGTTATGGGTATCCTTGTAACCTTTCAACAGGATAATAACCTAAAACACAAAGCCAAATGTACATTGGAGTTGCTTACCAAGAAGATAGAGAACGTTCCTGAGTGGCCAAGTTACAGTTTAACTTAAATCTGCTTGAAAATGGTTGTCTGGCAATAATCAACAACCAATTGGAGCTTGAAAGGGAATGGGGGATACCTAATCAGGTGTACAACTGAATGCATTGAACTGAAATGTGTCTCCAGAATTTTGAAAAGAGTAATGGACAAATGTTGTACAATCCAGGTTCGCAAAGCTCAAGACTTACCCAGAAAGACTCACAGCTGTAATCGCTGCCAAAGGTTATTCTAACATGTATATTCTAACATGTATTGACTCAGGGGTATGAATACTTATGTAAATGAGATATTTCTGTATTTAATTTTCAATAAATTAGCAAAAATGTCAAAAAACATGTTTTCACATCATCATTATGGGGTATTGGGTGTAGATGGGTGAGAAAAAAATAGGCTGTAACACAACATGTGGAATAAGTCAAGGGGTATGAATACTTTCTGAAGAGAGCGACTGTAGATTCTTCTAACAACAACTTTATTATAAGATTTGCAAAAATGGAACAATAAACATCACTCAAATAGTTCAGTTGAAAAGCCAGACGAACAGAGTTGGCTCTCTCCTTTTATAGAAAGTACATACTCTTATCTATGTTACAGTTAGCAGATGTAGAGAAACAGGGCCGGGGAACAGAGTTGTAAAAAGTACTTTAACTCATCTGTGCAAAGCAAGATAGCTGGTATCGCCACCATACTCTGTTCCTCCCTGCAATTCCCATATAGATAAATTCCTGCCAATTGTGAACACAGGAGGTCACATACTGCGGTCGTACCCAAATGGTTCATAAATCTGTACGTTCAGATTTATGACTAAGTCTCACGAGAGTTTTGTATCAGTAAAAAATACTAGCATATAACAACGGACAATTCTTTAAGTAAAATACAGCATAGTATACCTAATTAAACAGCATAGTATGTCATTAATTACTTTCCTCCACAACGTGTAGCCAGGCCAAACAGCCTGGCCTACCGTTCTCAATACTCCCAAATTGGGAAATAGAGCCTGCGAGAAGAACAACATTCCATAAAAAATACATTTTCACTGTATCTTCGGTTCCACCTGGTTTTGGTGTTTGATTCATCTTTATTATTTCCCCCACAACAACTCCGGTGTTCTGTCTCTACCACTTACTATGTGAGAAATAATTACAATGATGGTTGTTAAGGGGCCGCAAGCTAGAATTTGTTTGTTTAGTTGCTGGGTAATTTGAATTAGGCTGTGTGTGCCTTGCAGGGGAGTCAAGGAACAGGCAAAGAGCCACACAAGTGCTCTGTGGATGTCTCATACACACACACACACACACACACACACACACACACACACACACACACACTAACACACACACACACACACACACACACACACACACACACACACACACACACACACACACACACACACACACACACACACTAACACACACACTAACACACACACACAATCAAGACGAAAAGGAAAGGAGCTACAACTAACCTCGTTAAGAAGTATTGCTTGAGATTAGCCTATTTAACAAGCAGGACTTATCTTCTCAAATTGCAACAAAATAATGTTTTTGTAAGCGAGGAATGACCTTCTTAAAGGTAAACTCGACCTAAAAGCTATCTTTTGGTATTTGTTTCATTAGCCCATTGTCTATATAGTCCTTTCATTAAATAGTACCCGCAAAACAACAGTCTCAGCGTCAGGAGTGAAGAGGCGACTCCAGGATGCTGGCCTTTCGTGGCAATTTCTCGCATGGAATAGCCTTCATTTCTTAGAACAAGAATAGAATGACGAGTTCTTTGTTTCTGGCCATTTTGAGCCTGCAATCGAACCCACAAATGCTGATGCTCAAGATACTCAACTAGTCTAAAGAAGGCTTCTTTAATCAGAACAAGTTTACAGCTGTGCAAACATAATTGCAAAACAGTTTTCTAATAATCAATTAGCCGTTTAAAATGCTAAACCTGGATTAGCTAACACAACGTGCCATTGGGACACGGGAGTGATGGTTGAAGATAATGGGCCTCTATACGCCTATGTAGATATTCCATAAAAAAATCAGCTGTTTCCAGCTACAAAAAGTCATTTACAACATTAACAACGGCTGCACTGTATTTCTGATCAATTTTATGTTATTTTAATTGACAAAAAAATGTGCTTTTCTTTCAAAAACAAGGACATTTCTAAGTGACCCCAAACTTTTGAACGGCAGTGTGTATTTATATATATATAAAACCCAACCATCGCACCATAATAACACCCTGATCGTGATCAGGAACACTAAGATAACACTACCAATACAGCCACCATGGCAGCGTGGAGAAATGCATGTCAATGTTGCGGGGAGTGGAGCTGCCTCCCATGTTAGAACCCGTTCATTATGTGTCTATTTTAAAAAGCACAGATGTCTGTGATTTCTATGTTTACCATAATTGTCGTGTTGAAGTGTAAAATTGTTGGTTCTTCGGATCACCAAGGAGAAATAAGCAAAGGAAAAAGGACCCAAGCTTTGTTTTACCACATAGAGGAAGGACTGTGAAATTGTCTGAAGCCTTCTAAAACAGGTGTGCGCGTGTTTGTGTGTGTGTGTGTGCTTGCGGGCATGCGTGGATGCATGCATGCGTGCGTGCATGCCTGATTTTGAGCGGAGTCGAAGCCGGCAGCAATATGTGGAGATGCATTTTAATGTTCACCGGGGTGGCGGATTTGAGAAAACAATCACAGAAATGCCACTGGCAATTCTTTGGAGCGGCAAGTAAAACTGAAGACCTTTATCTGGTATCAGCCCCCTAAATTGCTTTTATGAATAAAGTGGTAGAAAGGGAGAGAGATAGATCCAGGCAGAGAGAGGTACAGGAAATTTGAATTTGAGAGAGGTAGAGAGAGGGAGAGAAACAGTGAGAGAGAGAGAGAGAGAGTTGAAGATAGGTCATGCCCGATGCTTGGGCTGCACAGGGATCCTGCCTCCTACAGTTTACACGGAGCGAGGAAAGAGCCATGCTCATTATTGATTTTCCCTCAAGTGGCTTTTCTGCCTGGTCTTGACGTTTGGCAGATATTGCTATCGCTTTGTCTAATGTGAGAAATAACTGTGGTGCGTGGGGATGTGAGAGAGAGAGCGAGAGTGTCAGCGCGAGAAACATGATGAAGAGCCCATTTGACGACCTTCTGTTAAACTTTGTGTGCGTGCGTGCATGCATGCGAGCGTGTGTGTGTCTGTATGTATTTGTGTGTGTCCAAATCAAATGAAGTCAATCCAAATTAAATTTTATTCGTCACATGCTTCGTAAACAACATGTGTAAACTAACAGTCAAATGCTTCCTTATGGGTCCTTTTCCAACAATGCAGAGTTAAAGATAAATGTTTTTTTTTTAAATAAAATAAATAGGAATAGTTCACTATTCCTACGGTAAAATGTTAGAGCTCATCCTTGTCCCATGGGTCCGGCTGAAGATTGGTCGAACTCTCCCAAGGGCCGGGCTAGTCAAAGAAACGATCAGGGGAGAATTGACCAATCAGGTTAAAGGTTAGGGTCAAAGGGTAAGGTTGACGGCATTCAATCTAATGCTCCCCCACCCCATACACACACCACGCCCACCACCACCACTATCACCGCCATTAAGACATTGTCTAGCCTTTGATTCCAACCTCTCTTCCACTAGACCTTTCCCCCGATCCATTCGCTCTCAGACCTTTCCCCCGATCCATTCGCTCTCAGACCTTTCCCCGATCCATTCGCTCTCAGACCTTTCCCCCGATCCATTCGCTCTCAGACCTTTCCCCCGATCCATTTGCTCTCAGACCTTTCCCCCGATCCATTTGCTCTCAGACCTTTTTTCCCGATCCGTTCATTTTCAGACCATTTTCCTGATCCATTATCTCAGGGATCACATTCACAACCCCAAACTGTTCTTGCCTGCCAGAGTTCGATCCTCCGGTATCATTTGTATAAAACCCCATTTTAACCTGGCGGGAACTCTGGTTCAATTTCCTCTTACATTGTATTTATTACTAGATACTGTATCTCCTGGCCTTCTTCCCATTTGCCCGAAGCCTTTCTTAGGTGTCACAGGAGCAGCTAGTTAGCTAAACCTCACTTCTGAGGCAGTAAGCTGGGGGGCATGGGTTGAGCCAGGAACTGTAGATGTACAAGAGACAAATGAGTTTCATAGCTAAGCTAAGCTAAGCTATATATTTATATAGCAATGCAAAAATTTTGCATGGTCCTTGAGAAATACATGAAAAGTTTGATCATTTACATCTGTTGAATAAGAAGCTAGGTGGCGTATGACGCCCACTGTTATGACCTATAAGATGACAGCCATTCGTAAGGCAGCATGCGTAGGCTGCACTGTGGCATGCTCTTCAGGTAAATAAACATTACTGAACACTCCCTTTACATTTGTATTGCTCTCTCACTCCATCTCTCCCTCGCTTCAGTGATCTGTCTCTTCTTCCGTCCTCTCTCTGTTTCTCTCTCTCTCTCTCTCTCTCTCTATCTGGTCAAAGACTTCTCTCTCTCCCTTTCTCTTCTCTCCTCTCTGTTCATTGACATCTCTTGCTTCATCTAACTTCCTCCCCCGCTTCCTCTCTCTTCTGCTCTTTCCTTCTTCTCTCTCCCCTCTCGTCCTCTCATTTTCTGTTATCCCCCCCCCCTCCTCCTACCTGTCACAATGCAGCATGTCTCTACTCTGTTGCATGGCTACCAGCTATTTCTAACCCTCTGCGGCTCCGGTGGGCCTTGTCATTACCTATCTGGAATATGCAGATGCCCACAAACCCATACCCGTATAATAGGGTCCTGTTGCAACCCTTATAGTTGGCTCTGTGCTGGCTGGCATTTTGGTGCGATAAGGGACGTATTTTTAGCTCGTGTGACGGAGCTGGAGAGAGTGACATTTTGTGTATGTGGAGGGGGAGGCTCGTTGGGCTCAGGGACTTCAGGGGCTTTGGATCTACTTCTTTGTGTGGTTGTTATGGTTCCAGGGTTTCAGGATGTGTCCCCCAAATGGCACCCTATTCCCTGTATAGTGCACAACCCAGAGCCCTATGGGCCCTGGTCGTAAGTAGTACACTTTAAAGGAAATAGGGTGCCATTTGGAATGCAGACAGGCTCTCTGGGTGGAGGTACAGTATATGTCTTCAGACGGCAGGTAGTTTTCCTTACAGCTTCAGAACCACAGTAGATCACATGCCTGGACCAGGCAGAGGGCCAGAGGGAGAGATTTCACTTTCTTTTTCAGAAGGCTTAAAAATATACCTCCTGGTGGAAGGAGTGGGTTTGGGAGCCTTTGATCAGGATTAAGAGGCTGCCAGGAGACAGCAGATGCTGTCGCTCTATGCTGCCACTATACGACTCTGGCTTCTTTGGTTTGGAGTTATGGGTTTATTTTTCCTCCTTTGAGGAACTCTGCTCCCCTCCGAATACCCCCTACCTCACCTTAGATTTTCCCCACAGAGTGACTAAGCTGAGTTGGAGCTGTAGGGGTGCCAGTGCAGTCATAGGGGTGCCAGTAACCCCCCCCACCAGGAGCACACACCAACCCCTAGGCGAAAAGGGACAACCCATGGCGTCTTAACACACCCCCCTCTATGTTCGTCCTCCTCCTCGGGCATGGTACTACGGCAGATAGAGCCCCGGTGGAGATCTGGGATCTGGAGCGACCACAGGTCTTTTGATAAAGCTGTCACATCGTCTCTGTTCTCTTCCCCCCTCCATCTGTGCTCTCTTTATCTCTCCCCTCTCTCCTCCTATCTGGCCTCTCCTCCCCTCTCTTCGCTCTCTTCCTCCCTCTCCATCCCACCCCAACTTCCTCTGGGGCTAATTAACACAAGGCAAGGCAACCCAGCAAAAGAGAAGCGATTCATAACTACCACAAATAATGCCTAGCCTCACAAGCCACCTGATCCTGCGAGCTCGCGAGTCTATGACCCCAGTCTGCCTCTCTTCCTCCATAAGGTGCCATTACAGAGCCCTCGTCATTACATCTTTATAGCTCCCTAATTTCCACCCATCAGGATCAGTTGGAGGAGTGATTATCTCTAACTGGTAGTCCACATATGATTTCCATCACTCACACTGTAAACCCAGCACAGGACTGGTCTGTTAATGTGTAATGAGGTTGACCGGGGAGTGTGTGTGTGGTGTGTGTGCGTGCGTGCGTGCGTGCATGCGTGTGTGTGCTTGTGTTTATAGGAAGGATGTTGTTGCTGATTTGTTAGCATCAAGATTCACTTTTTTTTCAAATGATCATCATCTGGTGAGTGGAACTGTGTTTCCTATTGCAGATCACTTGCTGTTGTTAGCCGTCTCTTTGAAAATAGCATTGTTGCATTTCAACTTTAGATCCCTGGTTACTTTGTGTTCTGAGTGTGGAAAACACGTTTGCAATGGGAAGTAATAGTTGTACATTTTGAATGGGAAATGCTTAGCCTAATGGTCGTGTTTTTGTATACTTAAGTTTGGAACCTACTGGATTATTATGTCTGAGGGAGTGGGCTGCTTATCCTACAGCATCATACTGTGTGAATTTCTATCGTCCCTAAGTGTTTTACAAAAAAGTGCGCTCTCTCCTACATAGAGTACGCTGAGAGTACACTGTCACACTCGCATTCTTTGATATGTCACCGTTGTCACGTTTGGTAAATCGTGCGATAGGGATGGCGTAAGGCTACCGTCGGTTGTGTAAGCACTGTGGTTGTTGTTGCTGGTAGCATTATCAGTGCGGGTGCTGTCTCTACTATGTGAGTGGCAGCCCGAAGCACAGCTCAGGCTCAGCCTTGTTTGATTCAGTTGGGCACATTAAGTGATGCTATGTTTCTGTAATTTGTCTTAATTTTTGAGTTTGGTACAATGTGTTAGAAGACCCCCCCCCCACACACACACACACACACACACACCCCACTGAAGACCTAGGTCCAATTACCACGGTTCGCCACGGTGTCTGGCTGATGCAGTGATGAGGTCTCTGGTCCCTATTGTGGAATTGAGAAGACAGAGAGAGGAAAATAGAGAGAGAATTACAAAGGGAGAAGAGGGGGAGAGAGAGAGAGAGAGAGAATGGTAAAAGAGCCTGGGTCTCTTCTCTGGTGGTCTGGGCCTGAGCCTCTTGAAGAGAGATGAGATATGGTTGGGTTAGTAATTACAGGAGGTGTGTATGTCTGGTAATGGTCCAGCACTGGTTATGTGTGAAGAGGAGGAACAGGAATTGCCTCATCAATTCCTTCCTTTCTTCTCTCCTTCCTGGGGGACTGGGTGGTCGGATGAGAAGGGTAATGGCTCATCCCTCCTTCTCTCATTCTCTCTATCCTCACTGTATCCTGAGAAGCAGTGTGATGGTTTTACTACGGTAGTTCCTGATACTCTCTACATGTGTCCCCAAATGGCACCCTATTCCCAATATACTATATATATATATATATATATATATATACTTTTGATAAGGGCCCATAGGGCTATGGTCAAAAGAAGTGCATTGCGTAGGGAAGAGGGTGCAATTTGGGGCACAGCATCTATATGTCCAGGGAGCTGTAAAACCACAACAGGTTCTTTGCCAACCAAGAGATTTACTGGAGATTTGTGCAGGCCAGGGCTTTAATTTGATCTGGTGTTTCTATGTCTGTCTGTGCCTCTGTGTGTGCGCGCGTGTGTTGATGTGTCCCTTGAGCTTGATGAGACTCATCATACATTGACCTAGCAGAGAGATTGTAGGATCTGGTCTAAAGCTGCCATTGATGAAGAGAGAGAATAGCCATACAAAAAACAGAGGGATAAAAGAAAGGCAGCTCCTCCCTTCCTCTTACTCTCCCTCTGTCTGTTCTGGCATGGATGAGAGGACTTTGATGGAGTGATGAGAGGTGACACGCGAGGCTCAAGGCAGGTAGTGATTGAGAGCTGTGTGCGCTCTTCTGTGTGAAGTAAAATGAATAGTTCAAGGTTCAGAGCAGAGCATGGCACTACTAATGCTGGGAGGAGAGCTTGGAGCCCTGTGCGTGTTAGCCCTGGCTTCGAAAACACCTGCATGCCTGTCCTGGCTGTCATATTCCATGTTCCAAATTCTGTATTACATATTCCAAAAAGTTTGGAAAAGATTGCCGCTGTCTTATTAACGGTGAGCTATCTCTTTAAGCCCAAAAACTACAGCTGGTGCTGTGCTGCTCGTAACAACCTTCCAGAGACCAGCCCGATCCAGCAGCAGCAGGGGTTTCGGTTGGGGTTTGGTTAGACAGACAGACAGATGGCTGATTGATATTTGTTAGACAGACAGATGGCTGATTGATATTTCCCTAAAGGCTTCACAGGCCAATCACCAGCTTGATAGACTGATACTAGCAGCAGAGAATGGACTCTAAACAACTGTTACATATCCAAGCTCTAGGGTAGCCCTTAACCTGCAGTCAATGACCAAAAGCGGCCTCTTTTGCCTCATGGGGTGGAATGTTATTAACGTTTCATAACATTAATACACTCTTTTTTTTAAATGACTAAAATCTAGTGTTTATTGAGTGTAATATTGGGATGCAATCTCAAAATGGAATACATTTCAACTCTATATCCGACATGGTACAGATGTCTTCATTTCTTAATTCCATAACCACGTGGGTGAGGTGAACACTTTTGTTTCAAATCAGATTTGTTGAAGATTACCCAGAATCACTCTGTGTGATTCAGCCCACTTCAGTAAAAGGTTATTAATGTTGCAGCTTTGATGGGCAGTGCAACTGAAAGGCAACCTTGGAATGTAGGCTAATGTAGCATTACTTAAAAGGCAACCTTTTGGTCTTGAATTAAGCGAGGGTGTTTGAATTAAACTGTTTTAAGGGATTTAATAACAGTTGACTCAAAGTCTTAGAAGAAATAGACAGTAGAGAATTGAATTAATATACAGTGACGCAGGTTGGAGAAAATGGATTGTGTTCTCTTTTGGGAGAGCAGAAACAAACTTTTAATATATTAGAGGGAGAAAGGGGGGAAGGTGAATGATTTGTCGTCTTCTGTTCAGCTTGCCTGCTCATTCTTCTGCTGGAAGAATAATTGCAGAATATTTTGTATATCCACAACATCATGTACACTTCATTGTCTATGTGTCTTTGAGATATTTCGTCAAACTTGTGTGTGTGTAGGTGTGTACATACCTGTTTGCGTGTCTCCTTGTGTTCATGCGTGTGTGTAATGCCAGTGTCATGTGCGTTCATTTCATTTGTGTGTGTGTGGTTCATGATGATGAACGGCATGTCGCTGTAAGCCTATCGCTGCGATACCCTGATAGATCAGCGACTGACAACCATTCGTCTCTCACTGTATTATGGGTTTGATCTCTGGAGGCTGTGTATTTGTCAGGAGGAAAAAAACATCCTTTATCAATAGGGTGTGTGTGTGTGTCTGTGTGTGAGATCCCGGAGGTCATGTATTTGTACAGACAATATATTTTTAGGAGGAAGAATCATACATTGGCCAATATGAAAGTCCTGTGTCTTAGTCTCTTCACGGCAGGAGTCCTTTTAAACCATTTCCTCTCAGAAGGCAGAATTCATCAAGTTTCTCGCACCAGTGTCATCTGTTAGTCTGGCTGTTTGTGTGTGAGCCCGCGTGTGGTATTCTTCGGGTGTAGCTAGCTGAGGTAAAACAATCAATCACAGTTCCTATGGCAGTGGCCCAATGGCTGCTCTATAGCACTAAACATATTTAGGAGTGAAGTTGTGGAGGGAAAATTGTGTTTAAAGGCCCAGTGCAGTGCAAATTATATTTTCCTGTGTTTTATATAATATGTTTTGCTGATTGAAAGTACAATCTGCACAGGACTGTTTAATCCGCAGATTTGCTGAAAAACTATTTTTGCTTATTTCATTGGAAATCTTCTACAGTAAGATACTTAATTTTTACCCAGAAATGATTTGATATTGATATAAAAATGGCTGCAGTGGGCCTTTAATGTTTCATGGGTAAGTTTGACCTTTGAACAAATGAACCTCTTCACCTCTGGTAGGTCTCTGCTGTATTAGGGCCGTTTTGACCTCAATTAGCCTTGTTACAGGAGAGAGAGATAAAGAGAGAGTTTACTATTCATTGTTACCATTCTATTGTTGTTATTTATATTATTTCCGTATTTTTATAATTACTTTTTTATCACTTTTTAAATATAATTATAGTAATATTGTTTTTCATGCCCCAAAAAAATCTGCTTAAATTTGAGAGAGAGAATCAACAAAAAGCATCACACAAAGCAACAGTTCTAGGATCAGGTCCTGGGTCTCTGTTCTGACTCTGTCGACAAACATTGATTTCCCTCCAAACTCCAAATGAATTAACAGGCCCAGCAGCCCTGATGGCAAACAAAGCATAGATAGTTTGGTTGCCTTGTTATTGTCACACACACACACACACACACACACACACACACACACAGAACTAATTGCCTGGGGTTTAATTTGCTCTCCCCAACAGGTGCTACAAAAAACAATAATTGCCTTGGCTTCACCTTCCCCTGTTGCTTAGCAAACTAGAAAGAAAATAAATCCACTAAACCAGATGGAATGGAATTAATGTGAGGTAGTGTGCGATGCTTTAAATGTGATGCTTTAGATGTACTACTTTGAATATTCTTTTTCAAAATGGTTATTATTTTTGCCTCATTTTCCGCATAAATATATTATATTTTAAAAATGGATGATGCGACAGCTGGTAATGACTTGGAATAGAAAATAAACATTTTAAAAAAGTAAATAAAGTAAATAAAGCATATGTTTTATGAGCAGTGTGAATAAGAATGGTGACATCAATTAAAGGATGTACCGGAGCTAATTATCTTAGTATTTTACTGCCTCTGTGCCTCACTGCCAGGGAACTACAGCCAGGGAACTGCCAGGGAACTACAGCCAGGGAACTGCCAGGGAACTACAGCCAGGGAAGCCAGGGAACTACAGCCAGGAACTACAGGAACTACAGCCAGGGAACTGCCAGGGAACTACAGCCAGGGAACTGCCAGGGAACTACAGCCAGGGAACTGCCAGGGAACTACAGCCAGGGAACTGCCAGGGAACTACAGCCAGGGAACTGCCAGGGAACTACAGCCAGGGAACTGCCAGGGAACTACAGCCCTACAGAAAGAGCGCTATACGGTAAGACACGACAGAGAGCTGACCTTTTGAAACAGGCTCTGTTTGAGATGAGGAGAGGAGGAAGCTCATTGGGATCTGCTGGTTTTATATTGACATAGAGCAAGAGAAAGAAAGATGAAGAGTGAGAGAGAGAGAGACAGAAGAGACACAGCGCCAGCCTTTTTGGTTCCTCCTGTGTTCCTCAGTTTCCCTCTTTGGCTGTCTGGGTCTCGGTATTATTCTTTATTAATGGAATTTTCTCTCCCATCCTACTATTAAAGTCGGATGAAGTCTCGGCTGGCTGGGGCTTTGTGGAATCAGCAGCCTGTAAATTAGGAAGTGGGATCTCCCCTCCCCTTCTTTCTTCTGACTCTCTCTTTATATATCTCTTTTTCTCTATCTCTAACTATATTGTGTGGTTTTCTCTCTTTCTCTACCTCTCTCTCAATTCAATTTCAATTTAAGGGGCTTTATTGGCACGGGAAATATATGTTTACATTGCCAACGCAAGTGAAGTAGATAATAAACTAAAGTGACATAAACAATATAAAACGAACAGTAAACATTACACTCACAAAGTTCCTAAAGAATAAAGACATTTCAAATGGCACATGTCTATATACAGTGTTGTAATGATGTGCAAATAGTTAAAGTACAAAAGGGAAAATAAATAAACAAATATAGTTTGTATTTACATTGTTTTTTGTTCTTCACTGGTTACCCTTTTCTTGTGGCAACAGGTCACAAATCTTGCTGCTGTGATTGCACACTGTGGAATTTCACCCAATACATATGGGAGTTTATCAACATTTTATTCATTTTCAATTACTTTGTGGGTTTGTGTAATCTTAGGGAAATATGTGTCTCTAATATGGTCATACATTTGGCAGGAGGTTAAGGGCAGTGGGCAGTGTGCGCGGCCTTTCTCAATAGCAAGGCTATGCTCACTGAGTCTGTACACAGTCAAATATGTCCTTAATTGTGTTGATGTCCTGGGGCTCTGTGGGGGTTGTTTGTGTTTGTGAACAGAGCCCCAGGACCATCTTGCTTAGGGGGCACTTCTCCAGGTTCATTTCTCTGTAGGTAATAGCTTTGTTATGGAAGGTTTGGGAAATGCTTCCTTTAAGATGGTTGTGGAATTTAACGGCTCTTTTCTGGATTTTGATAATTAGCAGGTATCGGCCTAATTCTGCACTGCATACATTATTTGGTGTTTTTTGTTGTACACTGAGGATATGTTTTGCAGAATTCTGCATGCAGAGTCCAAATTTGGTGTTTGTCCCATTTTGTGAATTATTGGTTGGTGAGCGGACCCCAGACCTCACAACCATGAAGGGCAATGGGTTCTATAGCTGAATGAAGTATTTTTTGCCAGATCCTAATTGGTATGTTGAATTTGATGTTCCTTTTGATGGACCGCTCACTCAGATCAATCACATCTTTGTGGAAGTTAGCTGTGGCACTGATGTTTAGGCCGAGGTATGTATAGTTTTTTGTGTGTTCTAGGGAAACGGTGTCTAGATGGATTTTGTATTCGTGGTCCTGGCAACTGGACTTTTTTTGGAACACCATTATTTTTTGTCTTACTAAGATTTACTGTCAGGGCCCCAGGTCTGACAGAATCTGTGCAGAATATCTAGGTGCTGCTGTAGGTCCTCCTTGGATGGGGACAGAAGCACCAGATCATCAGCAAACAGTAGACATTTGACTTCAAATTCTAGTAGGGTGAGGCCGGGTGCTGCAGGCTGTTTTAGTGCACTCACCAATTTGTTGATATATATATGTTGAAGAGGTCAACAAAGCATGAGAAGACTTTGCCTTTGTTTTGGTTTGTTTGTAAATTAGGGTGTGCAGAGTGAATATATGGTCTGTCGTACGGTAATTCGGTAAAAAGACAATTTGACAATTACTCAGTACTTTGTTTTCGCTAAGGAAATATACGAGTCTGCCGTTAAAGATAATGCAAAGGATTTTCCCAAGGTTGCTGTTGACGCATATCTCATGGTAGTTAATGGGGTCAAATTTGTCTCCACTTTTATGGATTTGGGTGATCGGTCCATGGTTCCACATATTGGGGAATATGCCAGAGCTGAGGATGATGTTAAAGAGATGTGAAAAACAGCCTCAGACCATTATTCCTCCTCCACCAAACTTGATACTGTAGTTGGCACCATGCATTGGGGCAGGTAGCGTTCTCCTGGCGTCCGCCAAACCTGATTCATACGTCGGACTGCCAGATGGTGAAGCGTGATTCATCACTCCAGAGAAAGCATTTCCACTGCTCCAGAGTCCAGAGACAGATGATTTTTACTCGCCATGTGCTCCAGCACTCGGCGGTCATGTTCTGTGAGCTTGTGTGGCCTACCACTTTGCGACTGAGCCGTTGTTGCTCCTTTCCATTCACAATAACAGCACTTACATGCTGACCAGACCCGCGTGCGCCATTGCACGTATGTTGATTTTGTCCACCTACACCAGACGCGATCATGACATGCAGATTGAAATATCAAAACAAACTCTGAACCAACTAAATTCATTTGGGGACAGGTCGAAAAGCATTAAACATTTATGGCAATTTAGCTAGATAGCTTGCTGTTGCTATCTAATCTGTCCTGGGATTTAAACATTTGCTTGTTATTTTACCTGAAATGCACAAGGTCCTCTGCTCCGATAATTAATACTAGATAAAAAGGTAAACTGAGTTTGTTTCTAGTAGTCTCTCCTTCTTCAGGCTTCTTCTTCTTCTTTGGACTTTATATGGGCGGATGGCAACCAACTTTAAGGTGCATTAGCATTACCAAATGAACTGAAGTGTGGACCTCAGTTCATCTTTCAATCACCCACATAGGTATATTCTCCTAAAAACCAATGAGGAGATGGCACGTGGGTATATGCTCCTAAAAACCAATGTGGAGATGGGAGAGGCGGGACTTGCAGCGTAGCGAGCATCACAAATAGAACCAAGTTCTATTTTAGCGCCTGGATACGCAGACTCTCATTGAAGCATGTGAGCAGTGTGTGTGTGCAATGATTGAATAACATGTAAACACATTTTGCAATGCTTGTGCACGCGACGCAAGTGGTGTCGTCAGAATGTTAGAGTTGACCAGGGCAGCTCTAGCAGGACAGAAATTTGACCAACTTACTTGTTGGAAAGGTGGCATACTATGACGGTGCCACGTCACCGAGCTCTTCAGGAAGACCATTCTACTGCCAATGTTTGTCTATGGAAATAGCATGGCTGTGTGCTCGATTTCATACACCTGTCAGCAACAGGTGTGGCTGAAATAGCCAAATCCACTCATTTTAAGGGGTCTCCACATACTTTTGTATATATAGTGTAAATTCTATCACATAAATAATAACTTGGTTGTGTTTTTGAAGGCCTTATGATTAGAATACAATTGTTTTCCTACAGATAACACAATAGTATTTTAATTTGTTTATTTTACTGTAGGCTATATGTAAAAACGAAATAACCCAACCAGTGGTGATTTTAGAATGTAAATCTTGGTGGGGCTAAAAAAAACAAATGTTGGGGATGCATGCCAGCAAAGCCACTCCAGTACACAACACTAAACAATGCATCAATTGCACGAGAACCTTGACAAACGGTGCCCACAAACTGTTAGTGCCTACATAAAGCTGTCCCAACAGCAGAGTTCCAACGGCAGTCCCAACACCTTACCCCGACTGCACCTGGCTATCAGCGGAGCCGTGTATGGCAGCGAGTTCATTCAGCCTCCTTTACTGCCTTTAAAGAAAACATTGCTGATATGGCTGACTTGCTTAAACAAATGTGACAGACCACCTTGATTCAGTCTTATGTAGCAAAATTTGAAATGGTGTTTTTTACATTGGATTAAAGTAGAGACTCAGAGCTACAAAATGGTTTATCATACACTGCATTTGGGGAATAATGGGAAAGTAATTCTGCTTTGAAAGTTGATAAACTTGCAACCTCACTTTTTGAGAAAATGGCCCTTAAATCCTTTGGTACACCTACTGGAGAACTATTTTGTCTACACCCATTCAGCATTGTTCACACCCTCTTAAGCCTTAGCCCCTCCTATCTCTTTAAGGATTCACTTGTGAGGTCATGTGCTAAAGGTCATGTAGTGTGGTAAAGATTAAGAATAAAAGCAGTAGCCTACAAAAGGAAACATTCCAGGTAAACATAGTGTCCAGATAAAAATATTATATAAATATTAGATGACGCTTACCCAGACAGTCATGTTGGAAGTAAATTAAATAATCAAAACGTGTTGTTTATGCTTTACATACTAAGTGTATCATGACACAAGGCGAGACCCAGATGCAGACACAGGAGGCAGATGGTTGGACTTTAAGATGTTTAATAATAATTAATCCAAAGGAGTAGGCAAGAGAATGGTTGTGGACAGGCAAAAGGTCAAAACCAGTTCAGAGTCCAGGAGGTACAGAGTGGCAGACAGGCTCGAGGTCAAGGCAGGCAGAATGGTCAGGCAGGCGGGTCAAACAGGCAAGGGTCAAAACCGGGAGGAGAAGGAGAATAGCCAAGGCAGGAGAACGGGAAAAAACACTGGTTGACTTGAAAACATACAAGACGAACTGGCACAGAGAGACAGGAAACACAGGGATAAATACACTGGGGAAAACAAGCAACACCTGGAGGGGGTGGAGACAATAACAAGGACAGGTGAAACAGATTAGGGTGTGACAAAGTGTTGTCATCGATTCCTTGTAGAGATGCCACACTGCTGCTTTTTGGCACATGAGATGGCAGCAGCTTTCCACCAAAGTGTTTGTGTCCTGGGTGGCGTCCTGGTAATAGTATTGCACTATCCTCTGCATAGTCATTGATGATGTTCACAGCTCGCTGCAAGTCCTCATGCTTCAGGTGTAACCTGTGCTTGTTTGGGCCAGCTCTCTTTTTGATGGGAGGCATAAGACCATTCTCCTTGTATGACTGGTGGAGGAGAGTCAGGTGTGTTGTACTGGTGCTGAAAGACAAATTCCAGATACAAATATTTAAGCATTATTATATAATAGATAGCCGTAATGGCTTTCTGAGATAATATTACTACACAGATCATACAAGTAATGCTAGCTAGCGAGCCAGCCATCTAATGTCAGCTAGCTAGCTAACAGTACGCTTTAACTTGGGGTATTTTGTTTAGACTTGTAGCTAGCTAGCTAAACAATGAACCATAATCCCAATCCATAGAGTACTAGCAATACAAACTGAATGTCATAGCTAGCTAAAGTTAGCTATAGGTTCAATGTTAGCTAGTTAGCTAGCTAAAGTTAGGCTATAACTAGCAATGCAAATGGCTTTCTGAGATAATCTTACGACACAAATCATGCACGTAACGCTAAAGTTAGCTAGCGAGCTAGCCACCTAATGTCAGCTAGCTAACAGTAAGCTTTAACTTGCAATGAAAACAACTTTCTGACAAAATTAGAAACATATAATATCTGAAACTGTAACAAGACTGTATGCATGGATGAGCGCTTCACGGCAGACTGCAATCCCTTTCATTAAATAAGACGTCCTGTGTTGTTTCCGTTTTGTTTGTACAGCTTGCTTGGCCCATTGTGTCAAATCACTCTAGTTCACACTGACCATGTGCAATGCCATTAGAATCATCAAATCTTTCTCCTTCTCTGTCACGGATGCCATTGTTGCCCTTAGTTTGAAGATGTAATCTGGAGACAGGTGTTTTAGACAACAGCCTTCTGTGTTCTCTTTTCGACTACCTCTGGATTTGCAATCAAACTCCAGAATTGTATTAATATCCTTATCATACTCTGCTTCCACCAGACATTTTACTGATTTCAAAACTCAGTCAACTTCTTCCGTGACAACAACACTGTTGATCTCCGTTTCTTCCCCATCACTGTCATCAGAAGACTCTACCATGTGTTCTTCAATGAAAATGTTTTTACCTAAAATCAAGGATTTCCTCATCGTCGAGATTCATTTTCAGGGAGAATCAGCACGGTACGATCGTCCTCCTGGAAGTAGTCCATCACAACTCTTTCCCCACTGACCTTTGTCGATAATGCCTGATAAATGCAGGGCAGCAATGTTATTGACAGCATTAGCAACAAATTTGCAGTTCTCCATTGCTAACGTTATATCTTTCGAAAGAACTGCAGTAGAAAGAATTTTCTACATATAACGAGCAGCTCGTATTATAGACAGAAGATTCTACACAGCAGACCAATCAGAAACTCATCTCTCAGCATGTCCAGCCCATCCATTATCTCAGCCAACCATGGCTAGCGGGAAGGTTCCTCTCTTTTCTGTGGCTAAACCAACTAGGCTCATAATTTACCAACTGTATTAATATTGACAGATGGCATACAAGTTAAAATGTTCCAGAAGGAATTTCTGCCCCCCAAAAAGCATTTTGATAAAAAATGTAAATAAACATTCAAATACCTGTCCTGTGAAATCGTGACTTGCGACATACGCCTATTTCTTCTTATAAGAGGCAATCCGTAATTTAGATTAAGACATTAATGAGCGAGCTAGGACGAACATTGTCAATATAACTATTTATTCAGCACCTTTGAAATGTACAGCGTCAGAACTCAGAACATGGGCCGTTCTTATGGTGTTCTCCCTGTACACAAAGTCAGAACCGCAGAATAAATAAAGGGGGTATATAAGCAGACAATGAAAGCTCTTACAATATTTGATGATTACATTTCTCTAAAACTTACAGGTTACGTGTGCACCACCATCTCAGAACAGTAGGCGAAATTAAGAGGGGAAAATAGACCACATTTTTAGGGTGAGGCACATGGGCTACTAACAGCTTACTACACAACATACACTTAGTATTACTTTCTTTGGACTCACCTTGTTGTGCTGTGCGTGGTAGTCCTTCGTGATCTAACTTTGTCATCAAAGTCTGTCATTCTCTGGGTTTATGGTGCTTTCAAGACAACTGGGAACTCTGGAAAAAAAACAAGGTCGAATCATGATTACGTCAGTGATCTTCAGGTCGTAGCTCTAGAAAGAGGTCCGAGATCCCGACTTACAATTCCGTGTTGGATGACCGTTCAAAACGTATTTTCCCAGTCAGAGCTTGTTTTTTCCTGAGATCACAGATGTCTGGATCTCACTGAATTCAGACTGATTGAGAGCGGAAGAAATCATGCTGGATTGACAGCATGGCCAATGTTGAATGTTTATCATTTTAAGCTTGAAAATAGATCCTTAAACCGAGAAATGGGAACACACAACCACTCCACCGAATAGCAGGCTAGTGATTGCTTTGCAATGCTTGCAGTTAGCCATTGATACCGTCCAAACTACTCATTGTTGAATTTGCAATTTCCAACTTGTGTAATGTTTATGTCCAATGGCCGATGAGCACCTATACATTTTAGCTATAATTTCTCCACACATTTCTCTTCATATGACAACTATTAAAAATAATTTGCTAGTAGATTGTCAATACATGATGATTCATGATGATGGCTGCTAGCTAATATTTTGAAAGTCTGATCAGTCCAATCAAAGCTACTGTAGATATAACGTGATTTGACGTCATTTTATCTGTGGCCAATGACCTTGAGCCTTCTTGGATGGGCTTGAAATTTCTAGCTCTACCCTTAGATTTGGCAGTGACGTAGTGTCCCCATGAATGACAGAACACTGAGCCAATCACGGCAAATCTAGAGATCATTACCAACCCCTACGCTCTGTCTGTGGCTGCCCCACCACCACAGAAAGCACTGAGGTAGGCTGAAACACCTACATTTTGGAGCTGCCTTACTCAAGAAAGCAAAAAAGAAACCATGTTTGTATTGAGTTTTTTTTTTAACTCAATGCATTTTTATTTATTTTTTACATTGTTTACAAACAGATATGTGACACATATTAATCCCAAAACAATATGCAAAACAGGCAAAACAAATGTTGGGCTCAAAACAGGTGGGGCCCCGTTGTCTTGTCATTCTTCAGCACCGTTGTGGAGTACAACAGCTGTGCAGCTGCCTTACTTTGCGCAGAGGGAGAGAACTCCCGTCTCACTTTGTTCATGATGCCAGCCAGGCTTGTTTTCTTTGCAAGCAACTTATTCACCAATGAAAGTGAAGTGAAGAAATTGTCCATGGTGACATTTCTCCCCTTGCCAACGTAAGGTTCCACAAGCCTCATCACCACATTCTCCAACACTTGCTCACCTGCTGCCTGATGCGGATCTTTTCCCAGATATTGAAAGCCGTTCAGCATGTACAATTATACACACTCTCACCGCGTAGCCTACACCAAGTAGACCAGAGTAGACTGATAAGACTGCTTGGATTCAGTGGACTGATATAGGGTACATTATATTTAGAATAGATCATTACAATAGAATGGCCTGCCCTTTCCTTCATTCACAATTTTGATGACATAATTATGTATAGTTCGCTTCCCCTCGCTCATCAACTCACCCATTCTCCCCCTTTCGCAGCATCATACTTTACTTAATGTACTAAATCTTTTGTTATACGTGTGAAATTAGTTATGGTGTAGTTTAGGTTCCGTTTCGAGACAATTATCCGGTGATTATCAGCTGGACACGGCACTTTCAACTGTCAGGAGAAGGAGCGGAGCAGGAGCGGAGCAGGCCCTACTGTCGGGAGAGGCAACGGGGATAACCGTTCAAAAAAATGACATGCCCTCCTAAAACTGGTTATAACGCCAGGTCTGTTTGTGAGATTGAGATCCTAAAAACAACAGTCTGTTATATGGGCTTAGTTAGGAAAAGTCAAGGACGGAGGGGGACGTGAATGGTAAGAGTAATATTTTTTTTTAAATGAATGAGCGGTCAAAATGACTGCTTTAGCCGTTCTAGTGTTACGCCCTTCCTCTAGCTCTGTCCACAACACCCTAGCAAGCCGTGAGGCTACTAGATGGTAATAGGTGCTCATGTTGACCCTAGTGGATGGTATTGAAGGCATCTCCCGATGTCCTGGGGACCAGGACAAACATCTAACACTGCAAGGGATCTGGTGTGACTTGGCTCCTCTTTATGCGCATGCTTTGAATTAGTGCGGCGAAATACTTTGGTGCAGTTTCTCAGTAATTGTGCCAGAGAGAGAGACTGTTGCCTGGTGTAGCAGTGCAGTACCGTATCTCTGGTACTGTATGTAGGTTGTTGAGGCTGTATTATACTGACATGAGTTGCTGGCGTGGAACCAAATCCTGCACACCTGTCAGTGTCCAGGTACAGTATATCACTAGCTAGATCAGGCGTGCACCTCTAGCCCTCAAGAGACTTTCCTGCAATGAAAGAGAATTCATGATGGACAGGTCTAATGTCAAGTCAGAATGGACTGATCATCAATCACGATTCATCAATACTTTACCCCGTCAATCAAGCATCTGAAGCTAGACTGGATATGACCCCTGTTCATTATGTAAACACCCACAGCAATCAGTGTGGTGTCAGTGTGAGTCATGATCAACAAAGGATATCAGGGTGAATTGTGTTGTTGATTCCATGCTTCCTGTTATGTTTGTCTGTAACCAGATCACTAGAATGTATCATGGAATATATTGGGTGGATTTAATAGACCCTTTGATGTCATATCACAGCACAGTGTACTTGTCTTAAGAGGGAGTGTCATGGCGGGTAAAGATCAACTACTACAAATGAAGCAGCGGGTACTCAGAGATATGTATGCTGCAATCGTAGCAGAGATGTAGAGTGTGTGTGTGTGTGTGTGTGTGTGTCTGTGTCATTGTACTGTATCTGTGTGTCTGTATGTAGGGGTGTGTGTGCCTGTGTCTGTTCGATGACTGTGTATGTGCTGGTGTTCTCACGGCATGTGGGTTCTCAGTGGATTCACTCTGACGCACGTGTTTGCCTATCGCCTCTCCCCACCTGACCCTTGGAAAACCATTTGACTCCGTTAGCGCATCACCAATCATCATTTTGTCCAGAGAAATATCAGCGAAATACCAGTCAAAATAAAGTCTCTATAGGGAATAACTCGACGTTACTTGCGTAACCCCTTAAGTTCTCTTTCAATTATTTGTTCCGATATCTCACATGTGGGTATATGGCCAACTCCCGTATAGCAAAGACAGGCTCTCTGCAGCTAGGGTAGTCCTAACATCAGCAACCCTCAGAGGTCCTGAAACTGAGGGAGGGTACAGAAACAACAACCTCATAGCAAAGCCCAATACAAGGCGCACACAGTCTCAGTTTAATGAGGAATTTCCCAAAAACAGTACCCCCACCCTAGCCATTATAAATCAATGTAATATACAGCACGACATCATCCAAGAGAGAAGGGTCCACTCACTTCTGAGGGTGGTGGCTCGATGAGCGAAGAGCTTAACAGCCTTGCCTGAGCTCTCCTACAATCCCAGTAGATGCGCTCCGGACGGACAACTGGACAACTGGACAACGACGTGAAGGTGAAAAGCCATAGGTGCGACAATGGAAAAAAAGTGGAGCCGAGCGTAAAATGGGGTTTCAGATTCAGCAAGAAAGAGAAAGAATGTCCATAGGGGGTGTAGCGGGTAAGGTAAGTTAGAGTTGAGGGTGTGTGTGGGTGGGGAAATGTCCATTGGGGAAGGAGCAGGGGGGGGGGGGTGATTAGTGGTGGCTATTCAGCAGCCTGATGATCTAAGGGTAGAAACTATTGGCCAGTATTTTAGTTTTTGCCATGATGCTTCTGCACTTCCCACGTCCGAGTGATTGAAGCGGGGAAAATAGGGCATGAATTTCTTCAGCATCCTGAGGTTGAAGAGTCGCTGTCGTGCCTCACTACGATGTCCATGTGGTTATACCCTTTCAGCTTCTCTGAGATGTGTATGCCAAGGAATTTGAAGTTATTGATTGTCTCCACCGTGGCCCCGTTGATGAGGATGGGGGCGTGTCCAGCCTGGGTCCTCCTGAAGTCCACAATCAGTTCCTTTGTTTTGTTGATGTTTAGGGAGAGGTTGTTTACCTGGCAGCACACCATCAGAGTGCCTACCTCCTCCCTGTAGGCTATCTCATCGTTGTTGGTGATCAGGCATACTACTGTCATGTCGTCAGCGAACTTGATGATGGAGTGGAACTGTGTGAGGCCACACAGTCGTGGGTATACAGAGAATATAGTAGGGGACTGATGACGCACCCTTGTGGGGCCCCTGTGTTGAGGATCAGAGTCGAGGAGGTAATGTTTCCTACCTTCACCTGGGAGAAGCCCATCAGGAAGTCCAGGACCCAGTTACATAGGTAGGAGTTCACACCCAGGGCTGTAGGTACATTAACCTGAAAAAACTCTGGATAGACTGCGGGCACAAACAGTGGCTAGTAGAGCACAGGCCACATATACGCTTAGGGACGCCAAGTGCAGTAGTAAAGCGAAGGATGGAGGAATATTACATATCCACACTTTTCAGCGGCTAGTAGCTACTGTGAAAGGATCTTAACCCATAAGAGTCTAAGCCCCGTCTAAGCCAGGGGTGGGGGTGGGGGTTTCTAGTAAGCTAGATGGAGTAGCAAGCTAGATGGAGTTGTTTTAAGAAGGTCATACCAAGGATTATTTAGCTATTTGATTTGGAATTTTAAGACACATTGAATAACAGATTCTGTACATGCGACAAGAGATTTACCCCCCCAAAAAATCAAAAGGAAGTTTGTTCTGAAGTGTCTGTCCTATTTCTGAAAGATATAAGATATGTATTTTAACACTAAAGAAAATATAACACAGTACCAGAAATAGTTTGGACACACCTAATCATTCAAGTTTTTTAAAAGAATATTAGTGAAGACAACAAAACTATGAAATAACACATATGGAATCATGTAGGAACCAAGAAAGTGTTAAACAAATCAATATATATTTGTATTTGAGATTCTTCAAAGTAGTCACCCTTTGCCTTGATGACAGCTTTGCACAGTCTTGGCATTCTCTCAACCAGCTTCATGAGGTGGTCACCTGGAATACAGTTCAATTAACAGGTGTGCCTTGTTAAAAGTTCATTTGTGGAATTTCCTCTTTCCTTCTTAATGCGTTTGAGCTAATCAATTGTGTTGTGACAAGGTAGGGGGTGGTATACAGAAGATATCCCCATTTGGTAAAAGACCAAGTCTCTGACATGCACTACTTCTATGGTATATTGGCACAATTCAATGTGAAACAGGATTCCCCAAAATTTTACAAAATACAAAAATAAATTAATGAATCAATTAAACTAAAATAAAACAGATCTGATCCCTACACAGGCTCAAGGGGAATGTGGGAGGGTAGGTCTTCCAGCGCCAGTACCCCTTGCAAGTCTTCAGATGTAAATTCTTTCAATCCCATAAATGTTTCTGCCGCAGCCACAATAATGTTGAATTTCTTAAGACTTCTTTGAGACGTGTGCCGTACAGTTTATAACTGTGGCAATGAACGCCAGAAAATCGATCTTTTGAATGGCAGCTGACATTTACTACAGCCTGTGGTGTGTCCACTGTCATATTTTCACTAGCATCACTTGTTTTCTCAATTATTGTAATCGCCTCCGCGTAGAGGATTTGATTCATCGCTTTAACTTTTGCCATGTCAATCTCCTTCACCCTTACAGGGCATTCCAGGAACTCATGATCCCCACCACAATTGCAACACCGTCATCCTTCTACACACCGTTCATCAATATGCTCTGTCTGTCTGCACACACTTGAAACGTGGCAAAATCCTTTACAATTCTTACACTGCAATGGTTTGGGGACAAAAGCTCTTGCAGCGTATCTGACATAACCAAGCTTCATATGTGTAGGTATCAATGGTGGCTCCTTAGAGGAGGAAGGAGAGGAGCATCCTCCTCAGATAATTTTTTAAAAGTTATCATTTTTAGATAAAACTATACTAGATATAATCATGTCACAGAATAATTTAAAAGCACTATTTTATAGTGTGTCATTTTTTTCACATTGTTTCACTTACTTAGCTAGCAAATGCAGCTAGCTAGTTTAGCCTACTGAAACACCATGCTCAAACAGAGGGATGCTATGTTAGCCAACAAGCACATTTTTCCAACAATTGTTGACAGACAGATTATTTCACTTATAATTCACTGTTTCACAATTCCAGTGGGACAGAAGTTTACATACACTAAGTTAACTGTGCCTTTAAACAGGTTGGACAATTCCAGAAAATGATGTCATGGTTTTAGAAGCTTCTGAAAGGCTAATTGAAATCATTTGAGTCAATTGGAGGTGTACCTGTAGATGTATTTCAAGGCCTACCTTCAAACTCAGTGCCTCTTTGCTTGACATCATGGGAAAATCAAAATAAATCAGCCAAGACCTCAGAAAAAAATTGTAGACCTCCACAAGTCTGGTTCATTCTTGGGAGCAATTTCCAAACGCCTGAAGGTACCACGTTCATCTGTGCAAAGAATAGTATGCAAGTATAAACACCATGGGATCACGCAGCCGTCATACCACTCAGGATGGAGACGCGTTCTGTCTCCTAGAGATGCATGTATTTTGGTGCGAAAAGAGCAAATCAATCCCAGAACAGCAAAGGACCTTGTGAAGATGCTGGAAGAAACAGGTACAAAAGTATCTATATCCACAGTAAAACACGTCCTAAATCGACATACCCTGAAAGGCCACTCAGCAAGGAAGAAGCCACTGCTCCAAAACCGCCATTAAAAAAGCCAGACTACGGTTTGCAACTGCACATGGAGACAAAGATCATACTTTTTCGAGAAATGTCCTCTGGTCTGATGAAACAAAAATAGAACTGTTTGGCCATAATGACCATCATTATGTTTGGAGGAATAAGGGGGATGCTTGCAAGCCGAAGAACACCATCCCAACCGTGAATGTTGTGGGGGTGCTTTGCTGCAGGAGGGAGTGGTTGTAGAGGGTGCAACACAACAGGTCAGTACCTCAGGAGTAAATGTCAGTTGGCTTTTCATAGCCGAGCATTCAGTGGTCGAGACAGCATGTGCATTAGAGAGAGAGTCGAAAACAGCAGGTCCGGGACAGCACATCTGGTGAAAAGGTCAGGGTTCCCGAGCCGGAGGCAGAACAGTTGAAACTGGAGCAGCAGCACGACCAGGTGGACTGGGGACAGCCAGGATGACAGCCAGGGCGCAGGTCCTCTGGGAGGGAGAGAGAATTAGAGGGAGCATACTTAAATTCACACAGTACACCAGAAAGACATGAGAATTACACCAGATATAACAGACTGACCCTAGCCCCTCGGCACATAGGCTATTGCAGCATAGATACTGGAGACTGAGACAGGGGGGGGGTCTGGGGACACTGTGGCCCCTTCCGACGATACCACCGGACAGGGCCAACCAGGCAGGATATAACCCCAGGCCACTAGAGGGAAGTCAACAGACCACCAACATACTACCTTCAGACAAGGCTGAGTACAGCCCACGAAGATCTCTGAGTCTGCGTCTCTCACATGGATAGGCTGTCCATTCCATAAAAATGGAGCTCTATAGGAGAAAGCCCTGCCTCCAGCTGTTTGCTTAGAAATTCTAGGGACAACAAGGAGGTCTGCGTCTTGTGACCGTAGCGTACTTGTAGGTCTGTACGGCAGGACCAAATTGGAGAGATAGGTAGGAGAAAGCCCTTGTAATGCTTTGTAGGTTAGCAGTAAAACCTTGAAATCAGCCCTAACCTTAACAGGAGCCAATGTAGGGAGGCTAGCACTGGAATGTACAGTATGTGGGGTGTTAACCTGAGTATGGAGATATAACATAGCCTTTTCCTTACCGTCATTGAAATATTATGTAATAATCAAATACTTTAATCGTACATTCTAAAAATCTATCCAAAATATATTTATTTTGAAAATTATTAATTATGTCAAATCTACACAGGCGTGTTTTCCCCCATGATATTTCACTGCTTTCTAACGATGTCTCTACCTTTCTATCTCTAGTCAGAGGAATATGTTAAGGTTTTCATATTCATAGTGTTTTATACTTGTTTTTCTTTGTCTACCTCAAGAGTATTGTACGGTGATTAAAGCTTGTCAACGCTGATAGTAAGTGCGTGTTTGTGTGTGTGTGTGTGTGTGTGTGCACCCAGCACCCACACCCCATTTTGCACTCTCCCCATTTCGCAGTTGCATTTTAACAGTGCTCTACTTTAATCTTCAAACCCCTGTCTTCTCCCTCGGCTTTGAAGCTGTGTATTAATGGCTGCATTACACATGCAAAGGAGATGGAGAGAACATGGCTGCACCGTCGCTTTCTCTGTTGTACGTTTTTGTTGTGTGCTGTGTGGTGGGAACACTGTTCACTTCTTCAGTGGTCCTCGCTTTGCTTCAGTGTTGAGAGCCGCTTCCTTCCCCATCTCATCTTGCAAGGTTCAAATAGCGCTGCTTATTGCGTTGAGTCTTTTGGGTCGTCTGTGCGTTTGGTTTAATGTTGTGGTGCTGCGGCAGGTTCTCAATAATGACAGGGGTGTTGTGGAACTCTGTGTCTCTCATTCAGAAGTGTATGTATGTGGTGAGGAGTGAATAGGATCTGATTGGATCTTCTCCCCATTCTCTAGTTCCCTGGTTTCCTTCAAAGGCGAACTGTCTCCTGTTATCTACATTCACACACGCACACATGCACACACACACACACGCGCACGCACACAGAGAGATAGAAGGGAGAGATAAAAAGGAGTGTTCAGATCCTGCAAGGAGACAGATTGCACTGGAGCAACTGCTCATTATCTGAGGCTGTTTTGAAAGGACCATAAAGTTGTGAGAGAGACCGAGACAGAGAGAGAGAGAGAGTGTGTGTGTGTCTTGGGGTTTCAGTGGCCTTTGAAGGTTTTCTCAGAACTCGTGGAATGGTGATGAAATAGCCGATAGCGGGAAGGAGAGGGTGTATTTGTGTGATCTCTCTCTACGAAAGATCCATAATGACGTAGTGTGCTGTCGTCTCTCAATCTTGCTGCTCAGAGCATTAACACTTTACCACCCAGTAGGCAAAGTAAGATAGGTTCATTCTATATTCTGAATGAAAGGCGAAAAGGCATCTTTTCCGGACATTGAAAATGCGTATTGTCAGGACGTTGAAAATGCATATTGTCCAGAGGTTGAAAATGTGTATTGTCCAGACGTTGAAAATGCGTATTGTCCAGACGTTGAAAATGCGTATTGTCCAGACGTTGAAAATGCGTATTATCTAGACATTGAAATCAGGTACATTTTCGGTTCAGAATTAAAGTTGAAAAGACCTAATTTAAAGATGTTGAAAATATATATATTTTGTAGAATCAATGGCCAGATTTCAACTGCACATACATTCTCAATGATGTAAGCATTATATCACAATAATTATGTTTAAATCCATTTAATATAGAAGAGGAACCAACTGAAGATCGCAGCATAGTATATTTATTATTGCTCCCATCTATCACATGCACTTAATTTTCAAAAGATTTTAAACTGTCAGCGATGATGTTCAAAGTAGCTCAACCTACAGAACAGTCAACTTCAACTACAATAACATTATCAGTAACAGTTACAGAAGTATATTTACAGAATATATTTTTCTTGCTATGACAGTGATATGTTGTTGTTTATCTATCTTAGTTGAATGCAATGATTGTAAATCACTCTGGATAAGAGTATCTGCTGAATAACCAAAATGTAAATCGAAAACAAACACTTGCAAAGAATTCTGGTTATTATTCCAATGAGCTCCACCCCCCCAAACAAATACAAATGTGATTGGTTCGGACCAGACCAAATCTGAACAAATCATAGACGCCTAGGCTATGTTTCTCAGGTTTGAACAGCATAGTACAGTACGGCACAGTTCAGTACAGTACGGTACAAGACAGTAGAGATTGATTCAGTAGAGTAAAGTACAATACAGTTTATTATACTGTACTATAATCTACTGTGCTGGACTGTATTGTACTGAAGTATACTTTACTTACCATTACTTTGGTTCAGACCGGGCCAAAAAATCGGAACTAAACATAAATAAATGTCTGTTTGGGCCAATTGAAGGTTGGTTCATACTCTCCATTTTTATTCTAGATAACTTTATCTTTATCTTTATCAAAATAAAGCAAAAATAATTAGGCCGACTTCATCCAGTGTTCCAAATATTGTATTTATGCGATATGCAAATGTGTGCTTTTTTGTTGTTGAATTTTACCCCCCTTTCTCCCCAATTTCATGGTATCCAATTGTTAGTAGTTACTATCTTGTCTCATCACTACAACTCCCGTACGGCTCGGGAGATATGAAGGTTGAAAGCCATGCATCCTCTGAAACACAACCCAACCAATCCGCACTGCTTCTTAACACAGCGCGCATCCAACCCGGAAGCCAGCCGCACCAATGTGTCGGAGGAAACACCGTGCACCTGGCGACCTGGTTAGCGTGCACTGCGCCCGGCCCGCCACAGGAGTCGCTAGTGCGCGATGAGACAAGGATATCCCTACCGGCCAAGCCCTCCCTAACCTGGACGACGCTAGGCCAATTGTGCGTCGCCCCATGGACTTCCCGGTCACGGCCGGCAGCGACAGAGCCTGGGCTCGAACCCAGTCTCTGGTGGCACAGCTAGCACTGCGATGCAGTGCCCTAGACCACTGCGCCACCCGGGAGGCCCCAATATGTGCATATTTAATTAAATATTGCCGCATTTGCCTACTGTAATAGAATATACAATGTATTCAAGGTTTAAAAAAGCTTCTAAAGTTTGGAATTTCCACTTTAAAATATCAGACTTGATTTGCCCTAACAAAAAGTGTATCAACTCCTAAAATAACAACAATATTTCACATTTCCTGTTGCTGCGGGGATTCTCTTCCTGCTGTAGCAAACTGGCTGAAATTAAAATCTGTAGGTAAATAAGTAGGGGATTTAAATAAAAATGACAGTTGTTTTAGATCTATTTTACCTTGTGATTGCTGGAGACAAATGTGAAAATAGTAATTTCAGCAAACTGAAAAGCATGACAGGTATTTCGGGCCTCTTTTCCACAATAAAGTATAAATAGCTGTGTCGATATTCCACATTTTTATTCAAGGCCTGTGCCTTCATAATTTGCAGGGGTGAAATTTGGAGACCCAAGTCGAGGCTGTAATCTATGGAAACCTTTGCGCACTGATGGTAGTGCCAAACCTACCGAGTTGATTTATGCACTGTATAATGTTTTATTTATATGCCCTTTTGATATATATATATATATATATATATATATATATATATATATATATATATATTATATACAGTATTTTAACCATTTCCATTATATTAAATATGAGCCCCATCAGTAGCCACCATCAGTAATACCCACATGCATAATAAAAACTGCCACTTGTGCAGTGATATTTTAGTTTCCTTCCATTTGTAGCCTACATTTTGCATCATTCCATTACATCGTTAGTTTACCTTTCTTTCCTCTGTCAGGTCTATGCGGTTGTTGCTGAGGATGGCTAGCAATAGTGGAACGCGTTAAGCTAACGTAATAGAAGTTGTGCAATCATTTGGGACATGTTTCCTACAGTATTTTAATCCTTGTGGAAGGCAGACCGTACATAGAAGTTTAAACCTGGAGCCTGGCTCACAGTTCACGATGACTGGACCATTGTCATCACAGTTCCTTGATTAGTGAGGATCAGGGTAGATTTCTAGGAGTATTGTTCAACCTATTGTCCACTTTTCTCACATTCCAAAATGTAATAGTTTGATCAATTGAATATGGCAACTTTCAGGATGAAACAAACTACTGTATTTTTTTATTAATCAATATATTTACTGTTTTTAAAGGCTCTCCAACTCTGTTTATGTGTGATTCATACATACTTTTCTAACCCTGCATAATCTACATGATCAGAGTATTTAAAAATCTACCCATTGGTGCTGAAAAGGAGACCAATATGTGTGTACGTACATGGTAATGGCTGGAGCGGAATCAGTGGAATGGTATCAAATACAGCAAACAAATAGTTTCCATGTGTTTGATACAATTCCATTCACTCTGTTCCAGCCATTATTATGAGCCATCCTCCACTCAGCAGCCTCCACTGATTTACATGGCTTAATAAAATTAAAGGTACACCAAATTTAAAGGGATGGATTTAGATAAATGTACTGAAAACCCTTGAATTAAAACACCACAATAAATGATTTTGGCCAGCAAGTGGGAGGGTTTTCAGAGTTGAATTCAATTTATTCAGCCCATGCAAGGGAATCCCGCCTGCAAAGCCCATTACATACCTACATAAGGTAAGTCTGAATACCAATCACTGAGAAGTGAGCATTTCCTTAGTCTGAATTGGGCCCAAAATTAATAAATAAATCCATTCCCTGACCCTCTCCTCTCGTTGAGTGACCTGGCAGTGTAGATCTGAAGGGATCCTTATGGACCACTGCCTTTTTGACCTCCAACCAGCACCAATGAGCTTCATACTGGAACATCAGCGTCACCATCTAGGAGGGAGGGGATATTGGGAGAGAGAAGTTGAGGCAAAGCGAGAGATGGATAAGGATAATGGGGAATGACACACATACACGCACACACACAACCCTGCCCTGCCACCTCACCCATTCGCAGTCCTGTCACATTGTTAAGATACAGCCCCCTCCTCTCGTGACACACGTCCATTGATGAATGAGCAAATTAGCAGACATCCACGCCGGTGTCATTAAACCCCCTGGTCAAACAGAGAGACATCACACACAAACGCACACCAAAGCACACACACACGCACACACACACACCACTTCCCTCTAGTGCATAATGAACAGCACAAACTAACAACTCACTTTAATGGCGGCTGTAACTCTCATGGCTGGGTTATTACAAAGGTCAGAGGAATTATGGGATATTTGAGAAGCAGCCTGTAGTGTCTGGTAGAGGCACGATGGATCCATGATGGGTTTTAATGAGGGCTGGTACCGAGGCTCTTATACACACAGTCGCTAGAAAGGGGGGGGGGGAAGACAGAGAGAAAGAGAGAGAAAAACAAAGAGAGAGAGAGTGAGTGAGAAGTCAAAAAGGTGCTTTTCACTCAGCCTCAGGTGTTTCCCCACCTCTCCTCTCCTACTCTCTCATCTCTGTCTGTCATCTTCCTAAGTGATCCTTTCGCTCTCTCTCTGTCTCTCTCTCTCTCCTTATATACTACCATTTTTTGCTGGTGGCTGCTTTGTTCACTGATCTGTAAAACTGTAAAAACTCAAATTATGACATTCATAACACGCTCGTTCGAGGGCATTAGAATAAAACTAAACATATGGATCATAACATTAATCTGTCCAGTTATTATGTCTCCTAAACGGAGGGAAAGAACAGAAGCAGGCACTGCTGAAGGGTGGCAGATGGTGTTTAAAAAGAGAAGTAGAGAGGAGAACTCTATTCAGCACCACGGACAACAACTCTCAACCTTGCGCTCTGGTTGCGTTCAGCACCATGGACAGTGACAGAGAGTAGCGTGCCGATTCTGGTACATGCAAATGAGTGTCTCATTCTGACCTGGACAACCAGGTGTGTTCCATCTCTAGCTAACTGACATTTCCTGATCAATATGTGCCAACAGATCCAGACACTCTGGCCCTGGAGGACTGGAACTTGGCACCTCTACTGTACAGACACCTCTATACCTGCACCTGGCTAAACGCAACCATGTGTTGTCCTCTCTCTTTCTTTCCCTGTTTTCTACAGGGGGATAGCTGGGAAGAAATGTGGCACCATAATTCTATCTGCAGAGGAGCTGGGAAACTGTAGAGTAAGTAGAGCTACTACTACCTTCTGACAATACTATCACTGTGAAGTAGACTGTAAACACCACTACCTTCTGATATTCCTTTTAACTGCCTTGTCACTACGTACAACTTAAGCATAATTCTCCTGTTACCTGTCCCTGCATATCTTCATACTGTACTGTATATAACTGCAGAGAAAGCACAAATCTACCTTCTCACATTACCATCACTGTTACGGCACACAATATCATATAAATATCATAGCACTACTGCTTACTCTTACAATTGCCTATACCCCTCAAATTCAAAATCTGGACCTTGAAACCAGTCCCACTGCTTTTTTTCATTGTTTACATCTAAATTAGGGACTGATTTAGACCTGGGACACCACGTGGGTGCAATTATATTTCTCAGGTAGAACAGCAAACCAGCAGTACTCCAGATCTTGTAGGGTAAGTTTGGAATACCCTAGACTAATCGTATCATTGCTTACGGAGATACTACCGCTTCTCATTGCTTCTAAGACATCCTTAATAGCTCATCATGTTGACACTGTATTCAGTGTTAGTCTGTTACTGCCCGACTGTCTGATTGTAGATACAGTGTGAATAAGGTTTCTAGCTACAGTACTCACTTTAGATGTATGCAGAAAGTTACAGTTGACTTGAGGCCAAAATGTTCAGACAGATTTCACAGATCAGAATGATGGAATACATACGTATCCTTGGGTCCTTGGGTCTACTGGTCACAAAGAGATGAAGCACCTACTTATTGAAGCACACAGGATCCATAAAGGAGACAAACGGGACATACAGTGCAGAACATCCTTGGAGTTGTCTGAGAGACTTTCAACCTAGCTGAAAGACAGTTGATGTTTCTAACCTTTCTAAGCATTTAGTGAAGGAACAAAGGATGTAGCGTCCCTGTTCAGCTATTAGAATGGGATGGGGCTGATTTACACACACACACACACACACACACATTTCACACATACTTTTAATCTTACCGTATGCTTCCCAGTCTAAACAGTTTGTGCACACAAAACAAAATCTTGAGGCAAGTCAAAGTTCGGTAGCGGAAGTCTACGCCCCCTTCGTAGGTGATTGGTCAACAGTATTACAGCTAGTAGGAGTGGGAAAATGAAGTGTTTGTTGTCATGGAACGAGAGACGACTAGTTTTCAAGCACATTCTTTCACTTGAGAAATACTGTGAAATACTGCAACAAACATCATTAAGACTAAGACCTCTTTGGGCCACAATGTCAAAATAAATGACAGATTTCCTGATACATCTTTGATTAATTTAGTCTTTGGAGGAATTGTTTCTGGCTATGTTGTTGCTACAGTGGCCCAAGAGGGACAAACAACAGTAATATTGTAGTTCTCATTTTTCAAGCGAATGTCTTTAGGGAGTATACGAGCACAGACGTTCGCTTAGCCAAGTTCTACTAGGTGCCAACCGAACCGGTGTATGCAGCCACCTTTACCCTAATAGTGGACACAACTGAATGCATTTAAACAAAATGTGTATTCTGCATTTAACCCAACCTCTTTGACTCAGATAGGTGTGGGGGATGCTTTAATTGACATCCATGTCATTGGCACCTTGGGAGCAGGTGTTGTTGGGGGGTTAACTGCCTTGCTCAAGGGCAGAAAGACAGGTTGTTCCACCTTGCCAGCTCGGGGATTTGAACCAGCGACCCTTCGGTTACTGGGCCAATGCTCTTAACCGCTAGGCTACTTGTCACTGTAGCCTGTGATGGGTGTGATATATCAGTGGAACGGTGTGTATCTAATGAAATGACACAGTGAGATGATGAGAGGAGGTTGAATGGTCCCCTTGGCTCTCCTAGCTCTTCACTGGGCTCCACTGAGCTATGGCATGACAGATTATATCTATGTGATATCTAAGCTCTGTCATCTCTAGGCTCTGTAATCTTTGTCATTTATATGGCTCTCAGTACTAGGCTAGATCTGACACTGATGTGAGAGACATATAGAGACAGACAGAGAAAGAGGAGAGGTAGAGAGGGAGAGAGGACAAGAAGAGAAATAGATGGGGGAGAGGATAGGGAAATAAATACAGAGAGGGACATAGAGAGAAACAGACAGGGAGAGATGGAGAGAGAGAGAGACAAAGAGAGAAAAAATGACAGACCGAGAGGAAGGAATCAATAGTGGATTATATTGATGCTCTGTGCAGCTCTGACTGTAAAAGCTACTACAGCTGATCGTAATGTTTGACTAAATGGGCTTTAATTAAAACCCAGCCGTCTGACTGACCTTGTATCAAACTGACTGGGGGACAATAACGTTACAGTACAGCTGTTAAAAGGACCAGTAGACTTGTCACTGACTAGCAATATGTACAGTAACAAGACCAGCACAGTGAGAGAGACCACACACACACGTACACAAACACAGCCGTGCATGCACACACACTCTCCAAACACACACACTTACAAACATACGCACAATATACGTACCCCCTATAGCAACCCCATGTGGCACCAAACAAACTAGCACAGAGATTTCTTGTCATGTTTCTCTCATCCTTCTCTCCCCCTGTCCCAGCCTCTTCCTTCAACAGGGGCTCTAAATGAATCACAATGTCCCCTATCTTCTCTCTCTTTATTTCTCTCTCCCTCTGATCAATGTGTCTTTCATGCCTCCCTCCGTTAAAGCAGCAGGTATGGAACTAACAGGACTTGCATCCCTTCTGTCCTTCCTGCCCATCTCTCCTTGTATTCCAACGTACCACCACCACCCACCCTGTTCCCTTATTTGTCTATATTCATCCCCTTCTCTCTCGTCTACACCACCACCACCAGCACCAGCACCCACCCTGTCCCCAACCCTTTCTTCATTCATCACCACCACCCTGTTGCCTTCTACATTACCAAAGCTTTCTTCATCCCATTCCCTCTCCTCTTCACCACCACAGACATGATATATGATACCCAGCATTCACAATACCAAGCTTTTCAGATCTCACTCTCTCCGTCATTCTCCTCTACCTCCTGTGTGTTCCTGTCCCCAGGCACCCCACCGTCCCATCAATCCTCCCCACCCCGTTCAGATATTGATAAACTTATTCTGCCCACCTTACCCATCCAATGTTGATCACAGACTTTATGAGGGGGCATGTACAGTGGCTTGCAAAAGTATTCACCCCCCTTGGCATTTTTCCTATTTTGTTGCCTTACAACCTAGAATTAAAATAGATTTTTGGGGGGTTTGTATCATTTGATTTACACAACATGCCTACCACTTTGAAGATGTAAAACATGTTTTATTGTGAAACAAACAACACACAAGACAAAAGCAATTACAGCTGCAAGTATCTTGGGGTATGTCTCTAAAAGCTTGGTACATCTAGCCACTGGGATTTCTGCCCATTCTTTAAGGCAAAACTGCTCCAGCTCCTTCAAGTTGGATGGGTTCCGCTGGTATACAGCAATCTAAAAGTCACACCACAGATTCTCAATTGGATTGAGGTCTGGGCTTTGACTAGGCCATTCCAAGACATTTAAATGTTTCCCCTTAAACCAATCGAGTGTTGCTTTAGCAGTATGCTTAGGGTCATTGTCCTGCTGGAAGGTAAACCTCTGTCCCAGTCTCAAATCTCTGGAAGACTGAAACAGGTTTCCCTCAAGAATTTCCCTCTATTTAGCATCGTCCATCAATCCTTCAATCCTGACCAGTTTCCCAGTCCCTGAGGATGAAAAACATGGTTGGTATTCTTGGAGTGATGAGAGGTGTTGGGTTTGCGCCAGACATAGTTTTCCTTGATGGCCAAAAAGCTCAATTTTAGTCTCACCTGACCAGAGTACCTTATTCCATATATTTGGGGAGTCTTTTGCTTATTTTTTTCTTTAAGCAATGGCTTTTTTTCTGACCACTCTTCTGTAAAGCCCAGCTCTGTGGAGTGTATGGCTTAAAGTGGTCCTATGGCCACTTGCTTAGTGGTGTTGCAGACTCTGGGGTCTTTCAGAACAGGTGTATATATACACTGAGATCATGTGACAGATCATGTGACACTTATATTGCACACAGGTGGACTTTATTTAACTAATTATGTGACTTCAAGGTAATTGGTGGCTCCAGATCTTATTTAGGGGCTTCATAGCAAAGGGGGTGAATACATATGCACGCACCACTTTTCAAATTACTTTTTGAATTTCCCTTCATCAGTTTGGATTATTGTGTGCATGTCCATTACATGAAATCCAAATATAAATCAATTTACATTACAGGTTGTAATGCAAAAAAATAGGAAAAAAAGCAAAGGGGGATGAATACTTTTGCAAGGAACTGTATGTGTCACAGCTCCCCAATGAGTCTGGAACAGCCATAGAGATCCTACTAAATTACTAGAGGGCTATGTCATAAACCCGAAAAGTTCCAGAACGGTCAGAAAATGTCAGCAACTGTTTTGTGGTCAGGATTAAATCCATCCGGGTGCTGCCAACTCTCACACATTGGCTGTGAGACACACGTATTTGACCATCTTGTCACACTCTCAATGCATACCTCATATCTCACACATTGAAAAGTACTGCTTTTATTTTTCTAATTAGTCCATTGTATTGTCAGCGTGTTCTTTTCAACTGTGCTCCAAATCGTTTTGAAGTTTGAGCTTCTGCGCCTACAGTTTCACATCACAAGCAGAGCCTCTATCATTATCATGTCTTGACACAGCACTGTTTTATGTACAATGTTGGCAACAGAATTAAGTTGATGTTACTCCTGTCCCTATTGCAGAATGCAGCCTTTTGACAGCATGTACTAAAGTCGATTTAATCCCAATTTGCATTAGTCCCCTTGTTTGGTGATTGGCATTTATGCTGTGACAATGAAACGCCAGCAGACAGACCTACAGTATGTTTTAGCAGGGAAGTTTGGTAGGGTGACCTGATTTGTAACTATGAAAATAATTGAGTCAAACATTGTAAACCCAAAATTGTACGTTTTATTCTAGAGGGGGGGACGATAAATAGAAAATAATTGAGTTAGGGTGTGAGGGCAGATAAATGGCATCATGTCTTCAAGACATTTTTATTATCTATTTATGTCACGACTCCCGCCGAAGTCGGCTCCTCTCCTTGTTCGGGCCGCGTTCCGGCTTTAAATTCCCTAATCACACTGCATGTATTTAGTCCTCTGTTCCCCCCCATGTCTTTGTGTGAAATTGTTTTGTTACGTGTTGAGTAAGATGCACCAGACTGGTTTTTCTCCCGGGTATCGTATTTTGACCCGTTGTATGTATTTGTCACACATTTGTATATTTGTGAGTGATTTCGCGCTTATTGACTTTTACCTCTGGCTGGAGGATTTTTGACACAGTTGCGTCTGTCTTTTGTGCTTTTTCCAAATAAAAGTGCGCCTGATCACAACTCACTGCTCTCAAGCACCTGTCGTACCAGTAGCGCACAACATTGACAATTTACTTTATTTAGCCTGATCAGTTTTTTGCCAGTGTAATCACAAATTTGAAATATGACATGCCTCCTTGTGTCTTTTGAAAGTGAGTTATATGAGGCGACGTATTTTTGCAGTGATTCATGGACAGTTTTTAATAAGTTATACAGATAAGCAATGGATATTGAATTTTCCAGGAATCAAAAAGAGATTTATTTTATTTTACTATTGTGCACATGCTAGGCAGAGATGGTAAGGGGACTCAACTCATAAACGCATCATATTTTTTTATATGTAGAGTAAGATCATGGTAAGGATCTTCAACTAGTAGGAATAAACCACCGGAATACTGATATTCATTCGATTTTTCTTCAAGGTTGGGAGATTATATGAAATTAGCCCTATTTTAAATTTGCGACTTCGACCCCAAATGACAAAATGTTTGTGTTCTTACCTTGAAAGCAGTCTATGGACAAGGAGACTACAATCTATGATTTGGTTACCGACTGCCATCAACCATTAATATTAAAAGATCCTATGCAGTGCCTTGCTGTAGTGATAACCCAACAAGGCTCAAACACTGCTTCCAACCTTCCCACTGTTTCTAGCATTTGCCTGTCTCCCGATCTCATTTCATTACTATCTGAATAAAGTGTCAAACTACCTAAAAAAATATTTTACATTTTAGCATACATTAAATGTACATTAAATACATTAAAAAATCTCAAAGTAACAAAGTCGTCAAATTCTGAGTGTTCATTTAATGTAAAGCATCCTGAATACACCTGACCTATGTTTTATTTATTTATTATCATAAAAAAGTTTTTTACCCTGGCCTAAGTCATGACAAAACACGTAGAATTGCAATAAATTTGCTTTAAAACAGTAAAATAGTCCTGGGGGAGGACGCCAAGTCCAGCAGTTGTGCCAAGGAATGAAATTCACAAAGAAAATCTCACTCCAAGCTTTCTTCAAAAGTTGGCAGCCCTGAAAACCAGTCTAATAGGCCTCTCTCTCATTTACACGTTGGAACATCTGTTTTTGGGACGGTCGGGGAAATTGTCTTTTTTCAATAGAAATGGCGCATGTCCTGTTGTAGCGTACCTCTTTGTTCAAATTCGCATCGCACTTTGAAGTCAACCCGGGATGGGATGGACTTGGTTGGCCAGCTCACATTCAACAAATCTGAAATACGTCATGCCTTACAGTACCAGACAAAAGTTTGGACACACCTACTCATTCAAGGGTTTTTCTTATTTTTTAAAACTATTTTCTACATTGTAGGATAATAGTGAAGACATAAAAACGATGAAATAACACATATGGAATAATGTAGTAACCCAAAAAAGTGTTCAACAAATTAAATAATATTTTATAAAAAGTAGCCACCCTTTGCCTTGATGACAGCTTTGCACACTCTGGACATTCTCTCAACCAGCTTCATGAGGAATGCTTTTCCAATAGTCTTGAAGGAGTTCCCACATATGCTGAGCACTTATTTTCCTTCACTCTATGGTCCAACTCAACCCAAACCATCTCAATTGGGTTGAGGTCAGGTGATTGTGGAGGCCAGGTCATCTGATGCAGCAATCCATCTCCTTGGTCAAATAGCCCTTACACAGCCTGGAGGTGTGTTTTGGGTCATTATCCTGTTGAAAAACAAATTATAGTCCCACTAAGGGCAAACCAGATGTTTTTGGGGGTTACTACATGATTCCATATGTGTTGTTTCATAGTTTTGATATCTTCACTATTATTATAATATGCAGAAAATAGTCAAAATAAAGAAAAACTCTTGAATGAGTAGGTGTGTCCAAACTTTTGGCCAACCCTAGTGATAGCATTCCCATTAGGAACAATGTTAAACTAAGGCGTTAATGCTATTCTAACATTGATCCAAATGAGAGTGCTGTGGCGCTAACACTGACCAACACTAGCACTGGTTTAAACATTGTTCCCAATGAGATCGCAAAGGCGCTAATGCTAGTCTGAGTTAGTAGCCGGACATTGCTAGTTCTCGGTGCTCCCTCCACAAAAAAATGGTCCCTGTATTCAACAATCCAAGATGGTGTCTCTGTTGCCCTGAATTACCTTCCAAATTCCCTTTTCAACTGTATTACTGCTGATCTGAAAAAACTAAGCACTATGAACAAAAATAAGCATTATAGTGGGTATGGAGATGACAGAGGAGCTAGAGGGAGTGGTGACGATGTTAAGTCAAACCATAGAAGTAGAATGTATAGACAATGTGAAATTCCATTCTCTTATATTTATTTTAGAATGGACTGAGTCGATTTTAATCGCTCCATAGGGAAGATACAGGCTCCGTCCCAAATGGCACCCTATTCTGTAGATAATGCATAAAACATTTTATGTACATTTTCCCCTTTTCCATTAACATTCCCTTCATTTAAAGCAGTTGCACAAAGCATATTGAGGTTAAATGTATCCTTAAATTATGTTAAAAGGTTAATGGTGCTCATGAGGTCCCTTAAGTGCTTAATTCAGTATAAATATCAATATAAACAGCCTTTCTGTGGTGGTGAATGTTGCTTTCCTCTGCCTACATAGTTAAATAATGGAAGATGCACACTAATGGCTTCAAAGCTATTTGGTTTGCTAGCTAGCTACTCTGTGTGATCTAGTTTGTCGAGCTAGAAAGGATTTGAAACAAGCTGAGAAAAAAAGTAAAAAGTGTTTTTATTATCATCTGAAACAATTTACTTCTCCTGTCTTGAATTTAGAAGTTATGTTTTGCGGTCTCCCAGAATAAATGCGATCTCTTTGACGAGGCGTTCAATGTTGCCAACTATTCATCAGTGAGCATCGCTATTGGCACCTTGATTTGTTGCTAGAAGTCGCTAGATGACGTTTTGCCATTGCCATGACAATGTCACACCACCAATTTGTCTTGCTGCGGCACAGCTGCAGTACCCGTCACAGTGTTTTCGTCCCATCTCCCACCCCCTCCCCTTGTGCTGTGACATTGCTGTGACTTCTGTTGCACAGACAGCTTTTCCCACGCTTGTTTGCGGCACAATTCAGTAGGAAAAGTCACTAAATGCTATCAGAAACGTACAAACCCTCAGTGTCAAAACTCCCCAAAGGCAGCCTGAGATGTAGCCGAATTTGTCACTAGACTCTTTTACAGTAAGTACAGTAAACATAGAACACTAAGTACAGTTTCCCTTGTCTAAATGTTGCAGAGAATGTCCTCTTTCAGATGCTCTTTTCCCAGGGTTGATAAGAGATAGAGCCAAATGTTTGATGCATGTAAAAAAGTCACAAATCCATCAGATCGTCGGTGATCCGACGCCATAAATCATAGTTTGTCAAAAATCGTGTTGAGTGTGTTGCTCAGCCTCTGATCAGCATGGTTGCACCATTCCTGTGCAGCAAGCATCTTGTTTCTTGACCCAGAACATCATGAATGTCACTCATTTATTTGTATACATGTTTTATTGACGCGTTTAACAAGTTTGAGACCCATACCTAGGAGAATAGGATGAATGGTGGGAAAAATTACGTTAAATAGTATTTTAGTGATTTCAAACGTCGGGCCACCGTGGAGAGGAGTGTGATTGTACTCACTGAACACAGCCTGCAGTCTAAGTCTGACTGAGAGTGATAATGAGACAGGACCTAGGACAGACACACACACGGACACACACAAATCATGCACAGCGACACACACACTTTCTCCCACTCACCCAAACACAAACCATCACACTCACACAAAGTAGATCTGCTTCAACATTAAAAAGCCATTAGCAGTATCATTACGAGGTGCAGCTAGCGCCAGTAGTGTCCAGTGTAGAGCCTCGGGCCCTCCAACAACAACAGGAGAGGTGTTTATCTTCCTGATGCCCACTGCCTTGGCTGTCTGCTGGCACTTCAGCTCTTTAGATAACAAAGCTATTCAATCTCTACTCCCATGGTAAGATTAGCTAGCTACAAATTCTGCCCGGGCTGATTTACAAGGAGCTCCTACAGAATAATGGCTCTTTGTTTTTGTTTTTGCAACTGTGTCCCAAATGGCACACTATTCCCTAATTAGAGCACCGCTTTTGACCGGGGTCCATTGGGCTCCAGTCTAAAGCAGTGCACTATGTAGGGAATAGGCCCATAGCTTCTTCAGAATGTCTTTAGCAAACAAACATAGTGGTCCCCAGAGAGAGACAGAGTTAGACAGACAACAACAGTAATTTAGAATAACGCTTGAATTATTCAAGTCTTACTGCTAATTTACATTATTTTTTACAACCAATTCTGTATTTTGAATGTAAATGGCATGTTATAGAAGTGTCCAGACATAATTTTCCTTGTGATTTCACTTGTTTTTGAGAAATTTACCCCAACCAGCGATATACTTCCTCATCCTCGTTTTGTATCCAAATATGCAATTTTAGAACAGGAAACGCTCTCAATGTAGGGATGCAGGTCTTTAGATGTTGTACACATGAAATGGTGTGATTCCAAACTTTATCCACAACGTTATATCCCATTTTGTGCAACTCGAATGGTTTTCCCTATCCAGCTGTTCCATTCTCCGTGTAGCCTGCTGCTAGAATGGACAGAGATGTTTAGCTCGAGTTGCAACAAAATGGAATGCACAGTGCCTTCAGAAAGCATTCAGACCCGTCGACTTTTCCCACATTTTGTTATGTTAACGCCTTATTCTAAAATGGATTACATTTTTTTTTTCTCATCAATCTACACACAATACCCCATAATGACGAACCGAAAACAGTTTTTTAAACACAGTGCCTTTGTAATGAGATTCGAAATTGAGCTCAGGTGCATCTCGTTTCCATTGATCATCCTTGAGACGTTTCTACAACTTGATTGGCGTCCACCGGTGGTAAATTCAATCGTTTGGACATGATTTGGGAAAGCACACACTTGTCCATATAAGGTCCCAAAGTTCTCAGTGCATGTCAGGGCAAATACCAAGCCATGCGGTCGAAGGAATTGTCCGTAGATCGCCAAGACAGGATTGTGTCCCCGAGAACACAGTGTCCTCCATCATTCTTAAATAGAAGAAGTTTGGAACCACCAAGACTTTTCCTAGTGCTGGCTGCCTGGCCAAACTGAGCACTCTGGGAGAAGGGCCTTGGTCAGGGAGGTGACCAAGAACCAGAGGGTCACTCTGACAGAGCTGTAGAGTTCCTCTGTGGAGATGGGAGCACCTTCCAGAAGGACAACCATCTCTGCAGCACTCCACTAATCAGGCCTTTATGGTAGAGTGGCCAGACGGAAACCACTCCTCTGTAAAAGGGACAGGACAGCCTGCTTGGAGTTTGCTAAAGGGCACTAAAATACACTCAGACCTTGAGAAACAAGACTCTCTGGTCTGATGAAAGCAAGAGTGAACTCTTTGGCCTGAAAACCAAGCGTCACGTCTGGAGGAAACCTAGCACCATCCCTATGGTGGTGGCCGCATCATGCTGTGGGGATGTTTTTCAGCTGCAGGGACTGGGAGACTAGCCAGGATCAAGGCGAAGATGAATGGAGCAAAGTACAGAGAGATCCTTGATGACAACCTGCTCCAGTGCGCTCAGGACCTCGGACTGGGGCGACGGTTCACCTTCCAACAGGACAACGACCAACACAGCCAAGACAACGCAGGAGTGGCTTCGGGACTAGTCTCAATGTCCTTGAGTGGCCCCGCCAGAGCCCGAACTTGAACCCGATGGAACATCTCTGGAGAGACCTGAAAATAGCTGTGCAGCGAAGCTCCACATCAAACCTGACAGACCTTGAGAGGACCTGCAGAGAAGAATTGGAGAAACGCCCCAAACACAGGTGTGCCAAGCTTGTAGCATCATACCCAAGAAGACTCTAAGCTGTAATCACTGCCAAAGGTGCTTCAACAAAGTACTGAGTAAAGGGTCTGAATACTTATGTAAATGTGATATTTCCGGGAGGTTTTTTTTGTTATTCAATTTCTAAAAAGCTGTTTTTGCTTTGTCATTATGGGGTATTGTTTGTAGATTGAATGGAACTAACAATTTTAGAATAAAACAATGTGGAACAAGTCATGGGGTCTAAAATGCACTGTAATGTTGCAGATAAAGTTCGGAATGACACAATTTAATGTGCACAACATCTAAAGACCCTGCATCACTATACTCTGAGAGCTTTGCAATTTCTGTTTGGTGTTTTTATTCGCACCTCCCATACTGCAGAATGAGCCATGGGGAAGTGTATCGCGAGTGGGGAAAGTTTCTCAAAAATAGAGATTTGGTTGTATAAAAGTAAACTTCTCCTTAAATGGATTGTCATTGTCTTGGAATGTTTCAGCTATAATAACTTTTCGGTGATGTAGCAATTGAATGTGTAATTTGGCAGATAGGCCTACATCAGCGACGATGGAAGAGTAGGAGAGAGAGCGTTATGGGAGGGAGGGCTAGTTGTCTGACCATCATTAGTGATGGTCAACGATCAGGCACAGTGTCTGCTGTCTGTGACAGGTCTGAGAGGACATTAGTGGGACTGTCTGACCTGAGGAGTTTTACTCATGCTGCTGTGCTACTCTTTAGGATCAGTCATACTGGCCAGTGGAATCAGTGTTGGTTCGACTGGGGATTACTGACTGGTTGGAGAGCATTGCCCCCCCCAACCATCAGAGATTGACCTAGGTACCAGGGAGTTAGAGGTTGTAACATAATCTAGGCTGTATCCCAAATGGCACCCTATTCCTTTCATGTGCACTATGTAGGGAATAGGGTGCCATCTGGGACACAGTCCTTCTCTGGAACATGGGGATGAGTAGGGTTGGTTTGTAGGCATCATTACTGTAGAATTTATGTGGCTCTGTTTCTCCCAAGAGCGCCCGGTGTACCCCTAATGAGCTCTCATATTCATCCTACTGCAAGAGATGAAACACAAGCACACGTGTGCGAGAACACGGACACACGCGCACACATAGACACACACAAACACACACAAACACACACACTGAGATGGAGGTGGCTTGGTCGTAATTGTGGCAGTAGTGGTGAATTGATTAGAATGCAAAATGCATTTTGCCTTTCATTTGACACAAACAGATGAGTGACTACAACAAACAGGGGAAAAAAGCACAAACAACAATATTAATCAACTGAATCATTAAGTTGAAATATTTTCTTTCTTGCTCTCTTTTCATTCTCTCTTTCTGCCCTTTCTTTCTCTCCCTCTCTTTCTCTCTCGCACTCTCTCTCTCTCCTCACCCCCAAAGGACAGCGCAACGATGCAGTTCTGTGCCAACAAACTGGACAAGAAGGACTTCTTTGGCAAGTCAGATCCTTTCATGGTGTTCTACAGGAGCAACGAAGACGGAACGTAAGGCTCTGTGTTCTGTGATCCTGATCCTGTTAAAGGGATAGTTCACCCGAATTACAAAATTACATATTTGTTTCCTTACCATGTAAGCAGTCTATGAACAAGGTATGACAGCAACCCATGCTTTGGTTATGGTACCTATGTTAGCATTTTCATGCTTCATGTCCAAATCATCCAAAATATCAAAAAACGAATGTGTAACTCAATGATGTTACTAATAGAAAATGTGGATATGAAATGCAAAAATGCTAATAGGTACCATTGACTTACATTGGATTTGTGCCACAAATGCAAACAAGTTAGCATTTGAATCAGTGGCCAGGTAAACAAAACCAAAACATGGATTGCTGTAGTACCTTGTCCATAGACTGCTTATAGGGTAAGGAAACCAATGTCATTGTGTAATTTCAGTGAACTATCCCTATAACATTGAGGGGGGTATTAATAAAAATCACCTAATAGCAGGAACCACACCACCTAGTGGTCATAACAAGGTCACATGGACATAAAGGATGGGACATAAACATACCTTTAATGACAAAATTCTCTGAACACTGTTTTACATTTTTACATTTTTTTTAACCAAAATTCACTGAGAATACATAACATAGGATGAAGAAACAATACTCCGAGCCGCAGCGCTGTACTGTATACTCTTTGTTGGGTTGGGATTGGGGTGGGGTCTGGGAGGTCTGTGGGAGGCTTTTGACAATTTCTTTGGATTCCTCATGTCTTACTCATTATTAGACAAGCATTTCTTAGGTACTATATTTCTTGAATATTCTATGAATCCTACAAATTAAAATGTCCAATTTGGGTGCAATCAATTAGCTTAATTTCCCAGAAATCTAATTATATTCCAACAAAATAATGTTGCAGGAATGCTAATCTTATCCGTTTCTAAACTATTTCAGAACAATGGTGGGTGTCATGTCTTGCATTACCAATCACACTGGTTTACTGTATCTCTACAGTGTGACAAATTATGCAGTGGAGAATTGGTGCGGTGGAGAATGCAATTAGAGAGAACACACAGAAGGCAAACAGGTCTTTGTATAAATAAATTAAACACACACCAGCAGGACTGAGCCAAACCCACCAGGGACCATAAAGCACCTCCCCATTCCTTAATAACAGGCTTCCAGCGTGTGCGTGTACGTGTGTATGTGTGTGTGTGTGCATGAGCCATACCCAGAGAGAATGTGCTATACAACACCCCCCAATCCCCTAACAGGCTACCAGAGTGCACTCTGTTGTCCCAGAGGCCCTTGCAGCGAGCGGTGTCAGACCATTTAAGGGCCACTGGTTTAGCGAGAGCCTGCACTTCTTAGCCCTTATCTTCATTCAGGCATTTCTTAAAGTGACAAGAGAGGATAGTGGCAAGCACAAATGTGCTAAAAGTGTCTGTGTAGGAGAGAGGAGAGGGACAAATTAGCGGGCGGCACGGCACACACACAAACACACATAGAAATGAGTACTTGGCGGATGCTGCTAAATGGACCGTGCTGTTCTAATGGCCAAAGGACCGAAGGCAACGAGGCAAGATGAAGTAAATCCCACAGCTCAGGATAACAGAGGGAACACACAATATTGTGCAAATCTAGATCTGCTCAAGCAGAATTGTGGTGGGTGGACACACTGGGTTGGTGTGCAGTCCCCGTTAGGTAAGGCACTCAAGTATCAAAACAATATGCAAATTGTATCACACCTGTGTGAGGGAGGAGAGAGAGTCATTATAATAGTGAAGGCCAAAAACACACAACTTTGTTTGGACAGCGATGTCGGTAAACAAAGATTATACACGGACGCTAATCATGAAGTTGCTGTTTTCAACACTATGAATTGTCTGTCTTTTAACCGGATACATTCTGTCCTTGTCTGTCTCTCCTCGATTATCTTTCTCTTCCCCTCTGGTCTTCTCTTCTTTCCTATCTCCTTTCTTTACTCCTGCCCAACTCTCTCTGTTTTCTCCCCTCTCTCCTCTCTCTACCCCCTCACTCTCTCCTGCAGGTTTACTATCTGCCATAAGACAGAGGTGGTGAAAAATACGTTGAATCCAGTTTGGCAGTCATTCACCATTCCAGTCAGAGCACTCTGCAATGGGGACTTTGACAGGTATAGAACTCGCCTCTCTCACTCCCTCTCGCCTCGCTCATCCCCTCTTACACCCTCACACCCTCTCATCCCACTGATCCTTCTCGCCCTCACTCTTCTTCACTGCCAGGCAATCTAGGCCTTCATGCAGTGTGTACTGAACATGTTGATCTTTGTTTTAATTCCGAATGATTTGTAACCGTGGAAGTGGCCTCACTCATGCTTACAGAAAGCTACGCACTTTATTGCTAGCGATTTGGCTGGAAAAGGCTAAAAGGTTCACCGAATATAATCAAATAAAAACGGATTGCATTATATTTCAGGGGTCAGATTCTTATTAAATAGGTTATAGGCCTAAATGTTTTTTTACCAAAGCAACAAAAATGTGACATGCTGAAGAAATGACTGTTTGATTTCCTCCAAATCATTGATCAGTGATAATTTAGTAACATTGTGACTTTTATTAATCTAGATATACTGAACTACAAATGTATTAGGGATCATTGGACGGACTATGATGGAGTCACAGCACAAGTGTACGGCAAGGTATAATGTGTTGGCCTAATTTTCCACCTGTACCTTTAGATCTAGCCGGTGGGGACTTCTATAACATTTCCATAGACAAGCCACTGTAGACTATAATATTACTGTGGCCTATTATTTTCTAATCTGCAACTGAATTAGACTATTCTTCACGTTACAAAAAAAAGTTTATAAAGCACTCAGCGGCTCAATAACTCTAGCCTCCACAGCACTGTCCAGAATGAACGGTGGGTGGTGGGATGGTCATCCAATACTGCTTCCAGCTCAGAATAAAATGGGCATTGGGTTTTCCCGTTGCCACTCCTGCTATTACAGTCCTTGGCCTTTCTGCGTGATGTTTACGTATATTTGATTTTGCACTGGCATTGAACATGGGAACGGCAGAACGTTTTTTTGCACTCATTCGGGATGATATTCTATCTCTTCATAAATATATTTATTTCCATATGCGTCATCTAATGTCGATTGGACTGAGGCATCTAACCACAGTGCCAGTAGGTACAAGGTTTCTAATGAAGACCATTATCTTATTTCTGGCGGAATTTAAATAAATAAAAACATTTTTCAGTTAAGAACAAATTCTTGTTTTCATTGATGGCCTAGGAACAGTGGTTTAACTGCTTTGTTCAGTGGTAGAACAACAGATTCGTACCTTGTCAGCTCAGGGATTCGAACTTGCAACCTTTTTGATTACTAGTCCAATGCTCTAACCACTAGGCTACCCTGCCGCTCCATTAAAAGCTGAATTAATAGAGGTATCTTTGCCCATAATTACCTCAATTGTCCGGTGTGATTTCTTTTCTTTTTAAATTAATTTCTTATTAACACTTTGTTCTAGCTAGCTATTTGTGTAGGTAGCTATCAAGTAAACGCAATGATACACCAAATGCTTTTGGGCAGAAAAAGTTCACGTCGATCCATGGAGGCAAAAAGGACAATGTCGGAGTATAATTCAATAAGGGAAAAGCTGCGAAATGGAGAGTTGAAAATGAAGAGTAAAAGTCATTTTTTGGGAAGGATTTGGTGAAGCGTTAACAGGGGATGATAGCAGTATTATGCACTATACACATTCGACAGTCACAAGAGCTGAACTTCAAATAGGCTCATGGCACGTCAAGGGAACGGTAGCCTATTGTTCAGATGGGTTAAATGAAACCTGAAATCTGGACACTGACTGTAGGTCTATAACCTTTCACAGCCTTAATATTAATTCCTGCAGAATGAAGCATTTCCTTGCAGTGAAATTATACACCAAATGTCGACGACGTGAAATAGGCAGTTTTTTTTTTTTTTTGGTCAATGTTTTGTAAGAGCCTCCTCGATGTTAGAGAACACTTGCCCCTCTCCTATTTGGATGCAAGCCATCCAAAACTTGGGCCTCACCCAGAATTTTTCAAAATTGTCAATGATCTCCAAATCCATTGAGGAACAGCAGGATTTAAGCCAGTAGTGTAGACCGAGGAGACGACTAAAGTCTGACGTGCTTATACTCAGATATCAGAAACAGTGATCTACAAGAACCAACCACGATGTGAGACAAGATTTGACAGTGACAGCCAGGTAATCGAGCTAGCCTGCTAATGTCAGCTCCAGGAGTTGGTAAAAACCCAGCCGAACACAGTGTAAAATGTATAAGTGTTTTTTTTCAAGTATAAAACACAGTGGTGTGTCGCTACTCCAAATGTTCTGCTTCTTACTTCCTGGTCACTTTAACTTTGACAGGTAATTAACGTCTACAGTACATTTCTCTTAGCCATGTACACTCTTATGTCCATAAAGGGTTGTGTTTGCGGATTGACAGTGATTAAAAGTTGAAATAAATTTCAAGAAGCAAAATGGCAGTCAACGAATTTTAAACCAAACGGAATCTTTACTCAAGTATTTATTTAACAACGACAGACTCTTAGGCTGAAATCAGTGTTTAAAGAGGAGGTCTGGTTATGATTTTTGCCCTGAATGGCCTGGTCTCGGGGATAAGCCGTTAGCCATAGTGTTAACAGTCAACATAATCACATGGTAATCTTCACATGTCGTTCTGTCAGGGTCCACTTACCACTATAAAGCCCCCTGAAACAGTAAGCTGGAGACGATAGGCCCTAAGACCATTAGGACATAAGATAGGCCCTATGACCACTTAAAGCTAGAATCCTTCATTAAAACAATGACAAAGCGGATACCCCACTTCTGTTTAGGTAAAAAGCTGAGGAATAGGCCTGGAGAAATGTAACCACTCTAAAATTCATAGACAAAGCAATGGTTACATGGACTGTTCATCCATGATATCACACTTCTAATTGAGGCTATACAGTGTTTGTTAACATTTACATTGTTTGCAAACATTTGAGTAAAGCAAGCTTATATTTTGGGTTCTGATGGGGTATGACAGTTGAACTTAGCTCATGAGGCATATATAAGTTATATTCTTCAAGAATCAATGGGTATATATCATTAATTTAGAAGTTAAATGAATGTAGCAACTAAGGGAAAGGGGGATACCTACTCAGCTCTACAACTGAAATGTGTCTTCCGCATTTAACCCAACCCCTCTGAATCAGAGAGGTGTGGGTAGCTGCCTTAATGGGATAACTGTCTTTTAATGGGTTAACTGTCTTGCTCAGGGGTAGAATGACAGATTTTTACTGTAAGTTTGATGTAACTTACTCTGTGGATGATGTCTGCTGAATGGATATACTGCAAAACAGACAAATAGTTAAACTGCATACAGTACCTATGACAACCTATACCTGCACCTATGAAAACACACACACAGGCCTACCTTGAGACCCCGGCGGAGGATCTGGTATATGAGGAACTGAACGTGGTCGTCCGTCAGGTTCTGACACTTGACGATATTGTTGAGGTCCGCCCCCATCAGGTGGGTCACCAGGTACCTGCCAATCACAACCCAAAAAAAGGAAAGACGGGCCCAATGCTCTAACCACTAGGCTGGATTCTAGCTTTAAGAGATGAGACGGTGATATAGCAAAATGCACTTCAGATATTTGGCTTATGTAAGACATACGAACAACAGAGAGAGAAGAGTTTAGATAGAGAGGGAGGAAGACAGAAAGAAAGGGAGGGAGGAGGAGGACTTAAACATGGGTTGACTATAGAGAAAGAGAGGAAGAATAAGAAAGCGAGAGAGAAATGAGAAACTGGATTTTTTTTAAAGACCATACATGTTGGATGCTACTTTCTCTGTACAGGTCAAAGCAGGATTTCCCTATAGCCTCCTTCCCTGCCTTCTCTCGCACCCCCTTGCTCTCTCGTTCTCTCTCTCTCTCCTTCCCCCCTTTCTCTCTCTCTCTCTCTCTGCTCAGAAAAAGCTGAGTTGCTTAGCCTTCTGTGACAAATTACTACACCCAAATTCTGCAGAAATAAATCCAAATATCATTCCCAGGTTTTTCTCTGTGTCTAGATACAAATGTATTGTGGGTGCCCCAAAGGAGTGTGGGTAAACAGGTCGGGGTCACTGAGTGTCAGCCGACAAATCAAACATCAGACATAGTGAGGTCATCACCCTGTCAGAATCAATCAGACATGGGGGATTGAGATGTGTTACAGGAGAGCCTTTCCTAGAATGCCTCTCTGCCTCTCTCTAACAGACAAACACACACAAAAACAAAAATACACACATGCACAAACACAGACACTTTAGCATGGACACACGTGCATGCACACACACATGCATACACACACACACACGAACACACATGCGCATACACACACACTCCGCCTCAGTGTGAGTGAAATAGGATCTGACAGGGGCAGACCTGGAAACACTACATGTGTCATGAGATATCACAAAGCCCAGAGCAGAGAACAGCCAACCGGTTACACACTGGGTTTGTGTGGGTGTGTGTGTGTGTGCGCGCATGCATGTGTAGGTGGTATGTTCAGTATAATGTGTATGTTGTGTGGTTTATATCTCGTGGCTATGTTCATCTTATTTAGCATCAATACATATCGTAAATGACAAGTACGAACAGGCTGTGATTTGTAGACAGAGAATCAGACACCACACAAACGACAGACTCATTTATTAATATAGCATGTAGATGTACCCTGTCCGCTCCTTGAGTGTCCTGGGAAGAGGGGGGTGAGAGGAAAGGAGCGGAAATGGGAAATTAATTTTGTCAGTCCGGCCTACGCTGTCTATATGCTTCAGAGGACATTCCATCCCAGGACTGTCTTCCTCATTAGCATGGTAGTCTATATGAGTCTGTCTGAGTCAAAGCAACTATTTCTTCCCAGGCTGGGGAAGATCGCAAACAGAGCCACGAAATTAGGGCTGAAGTGGTGGTGTTGTTTTTCACAAGCGTAGCAGCTCATGTACTCATTCTTGTGATCTCTCGTGGGGTGTGTTTGGGTTATTAGTGAAGGAGACATATGCCTGTTTGAATTATCGTCTTAAATGATGTTAGGAACCCCACTTGGAAGATTGGTTTATTAGAGAGACAACGTGAGGGTTTTTAAAAGCATGATTTCGCTGGGAAGACACAGCAACAGAAGAAGACATCCTGCCTTGTGTTACTGTATGTTTGGTCTGGAGTACACTCATAGAAAAATAATCTAGAATCTAAAAGGATTCTTTGGCTGTATCCATGGGAGAATAATTTGAATAACCCTTTTTGGTTCCACCTGGATCCCAAAAGGGTTCTACCTGAAACCAACCAGGGTTCTCCTAATGGAGATAGCCACAGAACCCTTTTGGAACCTTTTTTTCTCCTGACCTGTTACTGCTTGGCGGACAGTCAAAGAGAGGATGATTGATAGGGCCTGCAGGGCATGGTGTCTTTCATGTTCCTCCCCGACATAACACACACACATGCGCGCGCGTAAGTGATGATGCACGAGAAGCCGGTGTTTGAAGGATATATTGGCACGGTTATTAGGCCCGAGACGAAGTCAATAATACATAATACATAAATAATTTATTCCAATGCTAATTGCTTACATGTTCAATTAAAAACGTGTCACAGGATTGTCGAGACTTATCAAAACAACCATTACAAACCACATTCGTAAAGGACATTCGTAGAGGACTTCGTCCGGTTATATTATAGTACAGTGTTTTGTTCCGGGGCTGGTGACATAAAACACTTTCACTTCTGTGCCTTCTGAAAAGAAAAACATATCAAATCTGTTTTGGTTTTGTTGAAAATAGTTGTTCTTTTTCAATCCAAATTTTTTTTATTTTAAATTTAAATAAAAACACTGGGTCAGCTGATTTAGGGAAAAGGTACTATTAACAAATTTATGTAGGATCTGAATCATCATCAACCAGTGGTTCGTTCTAAATGTTCCATTGTCATACTGGCTGGCAACGTTCTTATCCCTTGCTTGCTACCTAGCCAACTACAGCTAATTTACAGACACGTCAAAAAGTGCAGCCAGAATAACAGAAAAGTAGCTGCATTGGCATTTGTTTAAGCTGTTTTCAAGTTACATTTTTTGGGATACATCCATAACAATGAGCTAATGAGGCGCGATTTTGCCTGGCATAGAAAATGTGCTCTCTCGTCAGGACACTGTTCAGAGGAGCTAGCCAACAACACAGCTAACACAATCACTTCAAACTGAAGCTGGAAAGACAAGCTGCACTTTGTTTCGTTTTACCTTTTTTCAATTGACATTTCTTTGTATATACATCCATAAAAATTATGCAAGCTGATTCATGATTTCAACTGGCTGAGAAACGCTTCCTGCCTGTCTGTCTCGTTCCGACTCCCGACAAGTTCATTACTATGGGATGGCTGGAGACTGAATTTGAATATTCAAACAATGTTGCAAATGTCAGAGAGACAGACAGCAAGATTTATACAAATCTCCTCTGTTGAAAACGAAATGTTAGTCTAAAAGAAATGTGAGATAATGTCTAGCTGCTTTTTATAGTGGAGATCAATTTTATAAAGTGCCTGGCTGGGATGATGAGACAGTGGATTACGCATTCAGATCATACTGCCATCCAGGACCTCTATACCAGGCGGTGTCAGAGGAAGGCCCTAAAAATGGTCAAATCCACCCTAGTCATAGACTGTTCTCTTTGCTACCGCATGGAAAGCGATACCGGAGCACCAAGTCTAGGTTGAAAAGGCTTAACAGCTTCTACCCCCAAGCCATAAGACTCCTGAAGAGCTAATCAAATGACTATTTGCATTGTCCCCCCCCACCCTCTTTTATGCTGCTGCTACTCTGTTTAGTATCTATGCATAGTCACTTTAACTCTACCTACATGTACATACTACTTCAATTACCTCGACTAACCTGTGCCCCCGCACATTGACTCTGTACCGGTGCTCTTTAATTATTTGTTATTTTTTTCGTTAACACTTATTTTTCTTAAAACTGCATTGTTGGTTAAGGGCTTGTAAGTAAGAATTTCATTGTTGTATTCAGCGCATATGACAAATAAAATGTGTATATATATTTAGTCGGTGGTAACTTGTGGAATAGACACCTGTTGGAATGTCGTTTTAACCAATCAGCATTCAGGATTAGACTAACCCGTTGTATAAACACAGACACACACACACTTCTTAGTTGATAGATCCTCTGGGGGAAAGGCTCACAACCCTGAAGATACTGCCACTACAGATAGAAGAGAGGAGGGAGGGAGAGAGATGCAGGGAGCGAGGGAGGAACGTAATATGTTAGATGTAGCCCTTTTTCTTAGCGGCAGAAAACATCTCTGATGTCTAACTTCATTTTATACTGTGTTGATGTGGAAATGGGGAGAGAAGGCAGAGGAAGGGTGGGAAGGAGGAGGGAGAGAGAGAAAGACAGAGAGGGAAGTATTTTAGCTGTGCCACTTTTTGGCTCTGATGTCTCTTAGTTAGAATCTCAACTGTGTTTAGTGGGGGCTGGGGGAGAAGGGGGAGAGGGGGAGAAGGGGGAGAGGGGGAGACGAGGAAAGGAGAGAGAAAGATTAAAAACGAGAGAAGGATGAAGCGATGCTTCTAAAGTTTTATAAGTCTGCAAAAAAACTCTCAACGGCATCGCGTTTGTCACCCCCCATCATCGATTTGTCATCTGCTTTTGGGAAAATGTGACGGCAGGTATTTTTAACCTGAGCAAATTTGCATTCGCTGCGGTTTAGCTCAGAATTTTTCCTTCTCATAGATGTAAGTTGATCCTTCCTCATTTGAAAATATCAGCAACAAGCCATAGGCTCTGATTCTACCGATACAACGTTTCTTGCAACGATGCCAGTGCGAAACTTTATCTCAGAGTTCCTAACAGTCAGAGATGAAAATGTATTACAATACAGCGAAAATATATTTACATTTTTCAAATCCATTACACATGCTTGTGGAGAGTGTTGGATTAGATGTACAGTACCAGTCATGGGTTCAGACACACCTGCTCATTCCAGGGTTTTTGTTTATTTTTACTATTTCCTACATTGTAGAATAATAGTGAAGACGTCAAAACTATGAAATAACACATATGGAATCATGGAGTAACCAAAAAACAAATCAAAATCGATTTTATATGTGAGATTCTTCAAGGATTCTTCAAGCCACCCTTTGCCTTGATGACAGCTTTGCACACTCTTGGCATCCTCTCAACCAGCTCCATGAATGCATTTTATTTAACAGGTGTGCCTTGTTAAATGTTAATTTGTGGAATTTCTTTCCTTCTTAATGCATTTGAGGCAATCAGTTGTATTGTGGAAAGGTAGGGGTGGTATACAGAGGACAGCCCTATTTGGTAAAAGACTAAGTCCATATTATGGCAAGAACAGCTCAAATAAGCAAAGAGATACGACAGTCCGTCATTACTTTAAGACATGAAGGTCAGTCAATTCGGTAAATTTCAAGAACTTTGAAAGTTTCTTCAAATGCAGTCGCAAAAACCATCAAGCGTTATGATGAAACTAGCTCTCATAAAGACCGCCACAGGAAAGGAAGACCCAGAGTTACCTCTGCTGCAGAGGATAAGTTCATTAGTGTTAACTGCACCTCAGATACATCTCAACATCAACTGTTCAGAGGAGACTGCGTGAATCAGGCCTTCGTGGTCTGATTCTAGCTGCAAAGAAACCACTACTAAAGGACACTTATAAGAAGAAGAGACTTACTTGGGCCAAGAAACACAAGCAATGGACATTAGACCAGTGGAAATCTGTCCTTTGGTCTGATGAGTCCAAATTAGAGATTTTTGGTTCCTACCACCATGTCTGTGAGACACAGAGTAGGAGAACGGATGATCTCTGCATGTGTGGTTCCCAACGTGAAGCATGGAGGAGGTGTGGGGGTGCTTTGCTGGTGACACTGTCGGTGATTTATTTCGAATTCAAGGCACACTTAACCAGCATGGCTACCACAGCATTCTGCAGCGATACGCCATCCCATCTGGTTTGCGCTTAGTGGACAATGACCCAACAGAAGGGGTTTATAAATCAATTTTATTTGATCAGATACTGTATGTTGACAGGTAGATATTTCAGTGGACTGGATAAATCATCTGCAATGGGACTCATCTGGTTAAATAAAGCATGAATAAAATAAAATCCTCACGATTTGCCCCTTTCATAATCTGCTAGTTTATTATGAAAAATATAATCTCTTGTTTCCCCCTCTTTAATCTGATTATTACGTTGTTGTTTTTTCATAGGAACTGTGAATAATGAATGCTGCTGTTTTCTGTTTAGGAGTGAAACGGTAAAATCACCCAGCCTTGAAATTACACAGCATGGAGCTGTAGAGACGTGGCTTCCTGAGTGTTATTGTCAAGGAGGCTTGTTTGTTTATTAGGGGCTTGAAAAGCCTCAGTGAAAACTAACTAATGACCTTGTTGGTGAGGTGAGGCAGGGCCTTACAAAGACATTTGGAGGCCTTTATTTTCTGCAAAGTCACACTCACCCCACTGTAAGCAAGATTTTAGCCTACTGCTCAAAGAGCCGGCGAAGAGGGGTGGGCTATCAATTTATCATGGTGAATGTATATTACGTAAATCAGCTAGCTAGCTAGTTAGCTATGCTGTTGAAACAATCTAACTGGTATTTGCTGGTGATTGGCGTTTGTTCTGCTGCTGGCATCTTGCTTTTAGGCCCACTAAGAAACAGTCCCGTTGAAGCCTTTCATATGTTCCTGACTGTGAGATGACATATGCAACTTTAAAGGGAGCCACTGCTACACTACTGTTCGGCAGCGGTAGCTTCTGCCAGAAGGTTGAGTGCAGTGCCGCACTCGTGTGAGGGCAGAATCTACAAGATTCAAAAATGAGAAATAATCTAGTTTGCAATTCATTTAAATAATAAGAGAGAAAATAGACTACGAGTGAAATAAAAGTTGAATCATAAAAAAAAACACCAATCTGAAAGGGCACTTTTCTCATAGGAGGGAAAAGGGCAGGTGCTTCGGCAACCTGATGTGTGTGTGTGTGGCTTAGTTGGTAGAGAATGGTGCTTGCAATGCCAGGGTTGTGGGTTTGATTCCCATGGGGACTAGATTGAAAAAAAAAGTACAAATGTGTATGCTCTCACTACTGTAAATTGCTCTGGATAAGAGCAGGTGCTAAATGACTCAAATGTGAATGTTATTGCTCCTCATTAAAATGTTACTGCTCCCTTGCAGTCAAACATGTGATTTCCTGTGTTTTATACAGTATATATTCACACACTATGAGTTTAGAATAATACTGTAATGATTATGATAATGCCCTTTTAGCTGTTTGAAAATACCCGCTGAAATATCAGCCTGTTTTGGTGGGATGGTGTTTTGGCCTGCCCGGTGACATCACCAAACGGCAAATTAGTTAATAGACCAATAAGAAAGAGAGTTCCAAACATCTCTGCCAATAACAGCTAGTTTTCAGTTTTCCCCTCCCCACTCAGACCACTCCCAGACAGTCCTATCAAAATTCTTGCTTGAGAAATGTCTCTTTGCTAAGAAGCTATTTTTGTGTCTTCTTGGCCATTTTAATTGAAAACAATCACAGTAAGGTTCATTCTTACCCGGACGTGATTTGATATTGAGATCAAAAACAGTTGCATTGGACCTTTAAGAAAAGGCTGTAGCGATCATTCCTTTCTGTCTTGTTTGATGTTTGTTTAAAGCCGTGCAGAACAAACACACACACACACACACAATCACAACGCCTGCCTCAGGACATGTTCCTCTTTTCAGCTTTGACTGATGAGTCAATCCACAGCGGCAATCTTAAGCAGCTTGAACCCAATTACTCAGAATGTGTGTTTGTGTGCGTGCATTTGTGTTTTCTAAGAGGTTCTTAGGACACCCATCTTCTAAAGCATATCTGACCACTCAAGCAAGACACTCCACTACACTAATTACTTCATAAATAATGACCAACAGCTAAAGTTCAATAGCCTACAATAGCTCTATGTATTACTTGTAACAATGGACAGATGGGGATTCATTGTTATATTTCCACCATGTCTCTCGTGTGTTACACCCATGAGCCATAGATAGGTGCTGTAAGATTGCCGAACATCTGTAATGGGTGTGTTTTCACAATGCAGATATTGATTTTACCAGTCTGTAAAGTGAATCCCCATGTTTGACTCTCTGGTCTATGACAACCTTGAGCAAAGTGTGCTTCAGTAACATCCGTCTGTTGGTGTGTGTTTCCTGTCGTTTCAGAACGATCAAGATAGAGGTGTACGACTGGGACCGAGATGGCAGGTGAGTGCAGGTGATGGTCGGATAGATTAGGAGGAGAGGGAGTTTGAGCCAACAGTTTGTAATCAATGTGTGTTCTCATGGATTCACAATGTTGATTTTGTCTTTAGTAGACATTGTATTACACTGAACACCTTCCTAATATTGAGTTGCACCCCCTCTTTCGCCCTCAGAAAAGCCTCAATTCATTGGGGCATGGACTCTACAAGGTGTCGGAAGTGTTCCACAGGGATGCTGGCCCATGTTGACTCCAATGCTTCCCACGGTTGTGTCAAGTTGGCTGGATGTCCTTTGGGTGGTGGACCATTCTTGATACACATGGAACCTGTTGAGCGTGAAAAACCCAGCAGCGTTGCAGTTCTTGACACAAACCGGTGCGCCTGGCACCTACTACCGTACCCCATTCAAAAGGCACATCGTTTTTTTTGTCACCCTCTAAATGGCACAAATACATAATCCGTGTCTCACGGCTTAGAAATCCTTCTTTAAACTGTCTCATCCCCCTTTATCTACACTGACTGAAGTGTATTTAACAAGTGACATCAATGAGGGATCATAGCTTTCACCTGAATTCACCTGTTCCTAATGTTATTTACACTCAGTGTATGTTTCACGAAGAGTTTATTATCGGTCCAGAGGAACCTGAATGTAATATAGCCATGTTTATCCTATAACTTTCACTAGCTCAAAGGGTGAAAAAAAGACGTGCCGATTATGTTATTGAAATTACGGATGTCTTCCGGCTTCTCCCCGTCCTCCCTCCACCTTCTCTCTCCTGTGTTCTCTCTTCTCCCCGTCCTCCCTCCACCTTCTCTCTCCTGTGTTCTCTCTTCTCCCCGTCCTCCCTCCACCTTCTCTCTCCTGTGTTCTCTCTTCTCCCCGTCCTCCCTCCACCTTCTCTCTCCTGTGTTCTCTCTTCTCCCGTCCTCCCTCCACCTTCTCTCTCCTGTGTTCTCTCTTCTCCCCGTCCTCCCTCCACCTTCTCCTCCTGTGTTCTCTCTTCTCCTGTCCTCCCTCCACCTTCTCTCTCCTGTGTTCTCTCTTCTCCCCGTCCTCCCTCCACCTTCTCTCTCCTGTGTTCTCTCTTCTCCCCGTCCTCCCTCCACCTTCTCTCTCCTGTGTTCTCTCTTCTCCCCATCCTCCCTCCACCTTCTCTCTCCTGTGTTCTCTCTTCTCCCCATCCTCCCTCCACCTTCTCTCTCCTGTGTTCTCTCTTCTCCCCGTCCTCCCTCCACCTTCTCTCTCCTGTGTTCTCTCTTCTCCCCATCCTCCCTCCACCTTCTCTCTCCTGTGTTCTCTCTTCTCCCCGTCCTCCCTCCACCTTCTCTCTCCTGTGTTCTCTCTTCTCCCCATCCTCCCTCCACCTTCTCTCTCCTGTGTTCTCTCTTCTCCCCGTCCTCCCTCCACCTTCTCTCTCCTGTGTTCTCTCTTCTCCCCGTCCTCCCTCCACCTTCTCTCTCCTGTGTTCTCTCTTCTCCCCATCCTCCCTCCACCTTCTCTCTCCTGTGTTCTCTCTTCTCCCCTCTCTTCTGCTCTCTCCTCTCTCCTCTCCTGTCTTTTCTCCTCTCTCATCTCTCTGTCAGCCATGACTTCATAGGCGAGTTCACCACTAGTTACCGGGAGCTGGCTCGAGGCCAGAGCCAGTTCAATGTCTATGAGGTGAGCTTTTCTTTCATTTATTTCATCATATAGCTTCTGTTAGGGGATCAAAAAGTTTAGGGCTGCGTCCCAAATGTATTTTATTTAACAAGAATAATACCCCTGATGTCCTCTTTTGCAAGGGGGACCTGGGCAAGGTCGGGTGATAACTAATGACACCTTATTCCCTATAGTGCACTCCTTTTAACCAGGGCCCATAGGATTAAAGTAGTGCACTAAATAGGGAATAGGGTGCCATTTGGGATGCACACTAAAACTCAACTTCAGTCCTCCAGGATCATAGACAAAGTGTCTGTTGTTTTCACCCATGATGCCTTTTCTTGACGCCTCTGGTCTAAATCAATGACTAATTGACTGGGAAACCAATGTTGCTGTTGTCCTCAAGCATTAGAGTTCTTGAGCAATTAGGAATGTGTATAGAATGTCTTACCTTATCCGATGACCGTTGCGTTAGGAATGCATCTGGAAAGTCCTCTAATACCTAACACGTGTTTTTGAAGGGACTCTATGCATGCAGGTGGTTCAAAGACAGCGTGACAAATATTCCAATACCCTTACTGCATTACAACTCTCCTCCTCTATCACCCCTCCGCCCCCCACTCCTCCTCCCCCGTCCTCACCCTCATTCACCCTGCTCTATTCTTGTTTATGTGTTTATTTTGCAATAGAACTAATGAATGCTCCTCTCTGATCCCTCTGGTCCCTCCCGACACACACACACGAACGAATGCACACGTGCAAACACACACACACACACACACACACACACACACGTAGTTCTGTTCTGTCAGGAATATAGAGAAACCATCTCCGCATCGTATAACGTCAGCAGAGATTTATTCCATGCATTTATAATTCCCTTTGTTTAAGTGTGTGTGTGTGTGTGTGTGTGTGTGTGTGTGTGTGTGTGTGTGTGTGTGTGTGTGTGTGTGTGTGTGTGTGTGTGTGCGTGTGTGTGTGCGTGCGTGCGTGCGTGCATGCGAGCAGTAGGCTAAAATCTTGCCTACAGTAGCACCTAGATCTTCTGCACAGATTCATCAGTGAATCTCCGTAAGACAACAATAATGGGGTTCCATAACGGTCCAGTTACCAGGAACACAAATACAAATTCCATCTAGACGTTGCCCTTGACAACACAAAGAACTATACCTGCCTCGGCCTCAACATCAGCACCACAGGTAACTGTGAACGATCTGTGAGACAAGGCAAGAAGGGCCTTCTACGCCATCAAAAGGAACATACAGTACAATGTGCACAACGTAAAACACCAAATAATGCATGCAGAGCAGAATTAGGACGATACCCGCTAACTATCAAAATCCAGAAAAGAGCCATCAAATTCTACAACCATCTAAAAGGAAGCAATTCTCAAACCTTCCATAACAAAGCCATCACCTACAGAGAGATGAACCTAGAGAAGAGTCCTGCAGCACATTTAGAAAGACAGAGCAAAACTGGAATGTTATTTGTCCCTAGACAGAGAGTATACAGTGGCAGAATACCTGACCACTGTAACTGACCCAAAATTAACGAAAGATTTGACTTTGTACAGACTCAGTGAGCATAGCCTTGCTATTGAGAAAGGCCGCCGTAGGCAGACACAGCTCTCAAGAGAAGACAGGCTATGTGCACGCTGCCCCAAAAAATAGGTAGAAACCAAGCTGCGCTTCCTAACCTCCTGCCAAATGAATGACCAGATTAGAGAGACAAACTCAACAAAACAAGAAACGTCCCCTCACTGTCAACTGTGTTTATTTTCAAACTTAACATGTGTAAATATTTGTATGAACATAACAAGATTCAACAACTGAGACATAAACTGAACAAGTTCCACAGACATATGACAAACAGAAATGGAATAATGTGTCACTGAACAAAGGGGGGTCAAAAAAGTAACAGTTAGTATCTGGTGTGGCCACCAGCTGCATTAAGTACTGCAATGCATCTCCTCCTCATGGACTGCACCAGATTTGCCAGTTCTTGCTGTGAGATGTTACCCCACTCTTCCACCAAGGCACCTGCAAGTTCCCGGACATTTCTGGGGGGAATAGCCCTAGCCCTCACCCTCCGATCCAATAGGTCCCAGATGTGCTCAATGGGATTGAGATCCGGGCTCTTCGCTGGCCATGGCAGAACACTGACATCCCTGTCTTGCGGGATATCATGCACAGAACGGGCAGTATGGCTGGTGGCATTGTCATGCTGGAGGGTCAAGTCAGGATGAGCCTACAGGAAGGGTACCACATGAGGAAGGAGGATGTCTTCCCTGTAACGCACAGCGTTGAGATTGCCTGCAATGACATCAAGCTCAGTCTGATGATGCTGTGGCACACCGCCCCAAACTATGACGGACCCTCCACCTCCAAATCGATCCCGCTCCAGAGTACAGGTCTCGGTGTAACGCTCATTCTTTCGACGATAAATGCGAATCCAACCATCACCACTGCTGAGACAAAAGCGCGACTCATCAGTGAAGAGCACTTTTTGCCAGTCCTGTCTGGTCCAGCGACGGTGGGTTTGTGCCCATAGGCGACATTGTTGCCGATGATGTCTGGTGAGGACCTGCCTTACAACAGGCCTACAAGCCCTCAGTCCAGCCTCTCTCAGCCTATCACGGACAGTCTGAGCACTGATGGAGGGATTGTGCGTTCCTGGTCTAACTCAGTCAGTTATTGTTGCCATCCTGTACCTGTCCCGCGGGTGTGATGTTCGGATGTACCGATCCTGTCCAGGTGTTGTTACACGTGGTCTGCCACTGCGAGGACAATCGGCAGTCCATCCTGTCTCCCTGTAGCGCTGTCTTAGGCTTCTCACAGTATGGACATTGCAATTTATTGCCCTGGCCACATCTGCAGTCCTCATGCCTCCTTGCAGCATGCCTAAGGCACATTCACGCAGACGAGCAGGGACCTTACTTAGGCATCTTTCTTTTGGTGTTTTTCAGAGTCAGTAGAAAGGCCTCTTTTGTGTCCTAAGTTTTCATAACTGTGACCTTAATTGCCTACCGTCTGTAAGCTGTTAGTGTCTTAACGACCGTGCCACAGGTGCATGTTCATTAATTGTTTATGGTTCATTGAACAAGCATGGGAAACAGTGTTTAAACCCTTTACAATGAAGATTTGTGAAGTTATTTTGATTTTTACGAATTATCTTTGAAAGACAGGGTCCTGAAAAAGGGATGTTTATTTTTGATTTTTTTCCCTCAGAATACGCAGACCCACAAAGAAATCTAAAACATATCCTGTGAAGCACAAACACCATTGTAAATACAACCCATAATTATGTTAATTTGTCTCCCCTCTGTACTTCAACTATTTGCGCATTGTTAGAATACTGTACATAACCATAATATAACTTTGGAACATCTCTATTCTTCTGAAACTTTTGTGAGTTTAAGGTTTCCTGTTCATTGCTGATTGTTTATTTCACCTTTGTTTATGATCTATTATGATCTATTTCACAGAGATTTGCTGACACAGGGCGCGCGCGCACACACACACACGCCGGCCCATCTTTTAGACGTCACCTTGCTTCTGTACATGGTGTTCACCATTAGTATTACCTGGCAGAGGGACAGGAACAGTGACAGAAAGCTCATTTAGGTTCAGCATCAGCAGGTCTCTTTGCTGTCTGCGTGTCAACCAGATTGTCTTCCCTAGATTAGATTAGGGCCTGTCACTGTCTGTCACTTCCAGGCCCCTTGGCGCTACAGGGGACCTTAATGAGACCAGGCAGCTTTTGTCTTTGGAAGCACAAACGAGATAGTTTTTTTTTTCTTTAGACTTTGATTCTAACTTTGCCACCAAAACCTCCAGTGAATCTTCTGCTCATCATTCTCTCTCAATTGTAAAAGGACTAATGTTGTCTTGGATCAGTGCTGTAATATAATTTAGGGCTAGTTTCCCAGACTCAGTTTACAGTAAACCTACTTCTGGATAAAACATCTTGCTTCTTGCAATGGGGAGCTAATGCGAGTCCTCAGCTCTCAGTCACGGTTACACATCACTCGGGGTATGGTTCACCGAACCAACTCCATTACACCTCCGTTAGACATGCAGTATGTGTGCCTCTCTGTTTATTCATGCACCGACAGTCAGTTCCCTACCATCCGTCTTCCTCCCACATCCAGCCTGTCAATAGTGTGGATCTGGCCCTCTCTCCAGCCCCATCTTCCAGTCCTGCCTTCCATCAGTCAGACCTGGGTTCAAATACTTTTGAAATCATTTTAAATACTTCAAACGTTTCCCCTAGTCTGCCTGGAGATCCAGATGGGCGGGGTTTGACTTTTTCAATTATTCTATTGGTTCCATTGTACCAGGCAAGCCCAATCAAACCCAGCTAAAGTATTTTAAATGATTTCAAATACTATTTGAACCTAGGTAATGCTTCTATCCATTAGAATGCCTCTTTATGGTGTCCCTCCCTCCTACACACCCTCTCATTATGCTGGTTACAGAACTTAATTAGGGAGGAACAGAGATGGACAGGGAACAGAAGGAGAGAGAGGGTGGGGCCGGGGATGCAGGGAGGGGGTGGAGAGAGAGAGGGAGAGAGAGAAAGAAAGGGAAGCAGAGCTGGAGAGGGAACAGGTGTGTATATGTGGGGAGAGAGAGGGGGAGAGATGATGGGAAAAGAGATAGGAGAGAGAGAAAGGGGGAGCAGAGAGAGAGAGAAAATAGATTTAGAGAATTAGACAAAGAGGCTTCTTGGAAAACAACAGTACGTATACATTTTACAGTTGACTAATGAAACATGAAACCTGTATCACACCCTCTCTCTCTCTCGTTCAGAGAAACAGCCTTTCCCCTACAGGAGATGTATGGTACTACACTTCTCATCGCTGCCTCCTTTCTTATATAATTACTTGTTTTTTTTCCTTCCTAAAAGCCCCCTGCTGTGAGGAGAATTCCCTCCATGTCCACCATCCTCCAAATCTCTCCTTAACGTAACATAATTGCTTATTCTTTCTCTCTAATTTGGTCATTTTGTTTCTTCTCTTAGGTGGTGAATATCAAAAAGAAAATGAAGAAAAAGAAATATGGGAATTCTGGAACGGTGATTATAGCCTACACATTATGAGCGTTAGAACGTTGCGGTCGTCCTTCGCTACTATCCATCCCTCCCTCCCCTTTTCTCTCTCCCTCACTCCTCACTCGCCTCCTCTGCACATTTTCTTCTGGTAATTATGATGCTTTTCTCTGATGGTTATCTGGGCTCTGTTGAAAGGAGCAGTGCTACCAACCATAGACTGTGATTGTCAATGCAGGTTTTGCTCATTAACTGGTATCTCCTCTTCTCTCGCCTTCCTGCTAATTAAAACTTGTGAAAGTGAAAGATGAAGAACACACATGTCTGTCCGCTTCAGCTGTCTAAAGACATTAGACAATAGTGCCCATCTCTGTCAGAGAAACACGCAGAGCAGAGCTGTGAGTTCTTAGAGCCAGCTAACTAGCTAGTGTACTGTACATTGTTTCGTAACATTGACAGATGGAGGGAGGCTGTCGAGGGAGGAGGGGTGAGTAGGTAAAGTAAAGTTAGCAAAGCGATCGAACAAGAGAGGGTGAGAGAGGTTCTTGAACAATGACAACAGCAGAGAAACGTGGGAGGAAGGAGACAGAAGAGAGGAAGAAGGGAATGAAGGAATAAAAAAGAAAGGAAGGAAGAATATGAAAGTCTCCCCTCACACCCCAGGAGAGATCTGAGAGTGGGAGTATTGGAGTTAGCATCTCGTAGCATGCGGCGGCTAATGTGATATTGGCTCGCTACGAAGACTGATTACAGGGCCCAGATCCCACGTTCCCATCTGCTCTCTCTCTCTCTCTCTCTCTCTCTCTCTCTCTCTCGCTCCCAGATGGACCTGTACATACGCATCCCACCCTCTCTCTCGTTTAATGTTGTTCTATCTGTCTCTCGCTTCCTCTCTTTCTCCCCTCTCCCCCGTGGTTTCAGAGAGTGTAGTAATGAACTCATCAATCATCTACAGTATGCGTCTGTGATGAGAGTAGGTTGCACCCTGCCACATCCCACGTCTTGTTTCAGGATGAGGAGAGTGATGTGCTACTGGATACAGTGGCTCCGTCTAAGTCAACATATGCTACTGGTCTATATGGGCACTAGGGAGTGAGTGTGTGTGTGTGTGTGTGAGGTCTGGATGTGAATGGGTACTGAGGTCTCATGTTTCTCTTTGTGCTTTCTCTCCCAGGTGACCCTCCTCTCCTTTTCAGTGGAATCCGAGTGCACCTTCCTGGATTACATCAAGGGAGGGTGAGTGGGAGGAGAAGGGAACACGCATACCACATACAACACACACAAACACATACACACCCACATTCTGTGATATACACAATATTTAAAAGTATGTGGACACCCCTTCAAATGTGTGGATTCGGCTGTTTCAGCCACACCCATTGCTGACAGGTGTATACAAGCATTTCGCTACACTCGTCTTAACGTCTGCTAACCATATGTATGTGACCAATAACATTTGAATTGGTTATGCAATCGAGCACACCGCCATGCAATCTCCATAGACAAACAATGGCAGTAGAATGGCCTTACTGAAGAGTTCATTGACTTTCAATGTGGCACCGTCATAGGATGCCACCTTTCCAGTTAGTTCGTCAAATGACTGCCCTGCTAAAGCTGCCCAGGTTAAATGTAAGTGCTCTTATTGTGAAGTGGAAACGTCTAGGGACAACAATGGCTCAGCCACGAAGTGGTAGACCACACAAACTCACAGAACAGGAAAACCGAATGCTGAAGCGCATAGTGCATATAAATCGTCTGTCCTCGGCTGCAACACTCACTACCGAGTTCCAAACTGCCCCTGGACTCAACGTCAGCACAATAACTATTAGTTGGGAGCTTCATGAAATGGGTTTCCATGGATGAGCAGCCACATACAAGCCTAAAATCACCATGCGCAATGCCAAGTATCGGCTGGTGGTGTAAAACTCTCCGCCATAGGACTCTGGAGCAGTGAAAACGCGTTCTCTGGAGTGTTGAATTACACAGTCCGACAGACGAATCTGGGTTTGGCGGATGCCAGGAGAACGCTACCTGCCACAATGCATAGTGCCAACTGTAAAGTTTGGTGGAGGAGGTATAATGGTCTGCGGCTGTTTTTCATGGTTCGGTCTAGGCCTCTTAGTTCCAGTGAAGGGAAATCTTAACACTACAGCGTATAATGACTCTAGACGATTTTGTGCTATTTTGGGAAGGCCCTTTCATGTTTCAGCATGACAATGCTCCCGTGCACAAAGCGAGGCCCATACAGAAATGGTTTGTCGAGAACGCCGACTGCGAGCTCGGCCTAATCGCCCAACATCAGTGCCCAACCTCACTAATGCACTTGTGGCTGAATGGAAGCAAGTCCTTCAGCAATCTTCCAACATCTAGTGGAAAGCCTTCGCAGAAGAGTGGAGGCTGTTATAGCACCAAAGGGAGGGGACCAACTCCATATGAAAGCCCATGATTTTGAAATCCGATGTTCGACGAGCTTTGTTTATGTAGTGTACGTTTATGCACATCCACAGCATCGTACATCTCCCAGCGCTTATCCCTGACAGGAATCATTCCATGCATTAATGATTTCCTGTCTTTAAGACATACATTCTAGGCCATATATACTGTACATACATAGATATTAATAACAAATAATATCCTTATAGCAATAAACAGCCTGGCATAAATTCCATATCTAAACAGCCTAGTTTCTAAATAACAGATGGCTTACACACGTTGGCGGTATCGACTGTATTATGGTGGGTGAAGTGTCCCTTTAAGTTATCGAGGACAATGCTTTGATCACAACATCCGTCACAAGTAGAGAGGTGACATTTCAGAGGTTCCAGGGCTTTTCAGATGTAGCAGATTTGACAACTGTGACAGAGCTCACTGACACCTTCAGCTTTGGTGTGTTAACAGTCGGTAGCCCCCCCTCCCCCCCAGCTGGAGGGTTCTAACAAGAGTAATGACACTTCTACTCTACAAGATAAAACATGATCTGACCTCTATTCTCTGGGGAATGAAAGTTGAGACAAAAACAAACTATCTATGAAAAGATATTCAGCTGATGAAAATGAGACTTATTGAAAGCTAATGTCTATTGAGGCCTTCATCAGAGAGATCAGAATGTTCCCCCTGGCTATGACCAATCCTCTAAAAACCACTCAGGACCATCAGTGACCGTTTAGGACCATTAAGCCAAAGCAGACACTTGGAATAAAAAGCCCTTAACTTCATAATAAGGTTCTCTCTCTCTCCCTTTTTCTCAATACAATTCAATTCAACGGGCTTTATTGGCATGGGAAACATATGTTCTCTCATTCATTCATTCATTCATTCATTCATTCATTCATTCACATAGACTGCAATTGCCCGTTCCATTCTGGATCACAATAAAGGACAGGGAGGTAATGAGGTGAGAGGATAAATGGCCCTATATCTCTACCTTTCTGGTTCTGGTTTATGGCCCCTCTTAGGAGGGAAATGGTTTAAACTACCAACTATCAGCCACATCTTGACAGAGAGGAGAAAAGTTTTGAGATATGAGATGACTGGGAAGGAATGGGCGAAGGTGACTAAAAAGGTTGGGCTAAATTCAGGGCGACTGAAAGAAAGGACTATAGATAGAGCAAAGTGCATTGCATATTGACCTGGATCTATACTGACTGGGCAGGGCAATGTGTCAGAAATGGGTTTTACAATTCATTTTGAAATATCATCCAGAGTCTAGTGGTAGCGCGGCTGACTCGGGGCCACACATGGACCCTTGCGGCAGGGGTTCAAACCCCTCCTCATGTGTGTATTTATCCTCCCCCTTGCCGCAACCCTTTCATTCGTGACATTCTGTTTCAATGAAGAGAAAGTACAACAACAACAAAAAGTTTGCGTGTAAGCAAGTGAGCCTGTGAACTGCTGGAGTGATCTAGGATATTGGTAGTGGGTGTTGTGCGCGAAGGAGATGCTGACAGTGAATTGATTAAGTGCCAGCTCCAATCAAAAGAAGACATTGCAGCAGAAAAGCAGCCAGTCTAGTGCAACTACTGGGAATAGCTTGAAAACACCTCGAACAGTACTTAGGAACACATCCACACACACACAGCACCCTGGCTTACCTCTCTACGTTGTGAAGAGAACACTCCAAGGAATGGTAGCACTGAATGCAAATGTATTGTACATTACAGAGAATACAGACGGAAGAATGGAAGGCAAGGTTGTACGTACAGTTAGTCAGTCAGGCGGGAAGAAAGGGTGTAGATCTCCATGTTAACACCAATGCCAGAGCTTCTTACTGGACAAGGGGTCACTTTTGTGAAAAGAGACTGAGGGGAGCTGCTTCCTACTTTCTCTCACTCTGATTACACACACTGACCTTGACCTATTCTCACACACAGGGCCACACACACACACACACACACACACACACACACACACACACACACACACACACACACACACACACACACACACACACACACAGAGAGAGCTGGGGAGAGAGGGAGATCTGAGAAATCTAGCCTGGTTGACCAGACTGATAAGAGAAATTAAGCAATGCCGAGCTCAGTATTCAGTCTGGTTGACCCAGGGAAGGTGCAATCAGGGTAGCACGGCTAATAGTATATAAGAGATTGTGCAAAACTTTTTGTGAGGATTCCTATGTTGAAGATGTAAAAAGTATTTGTTGGTCTGATTGTGTGTAACGAGGAGCATCCTGAACTTGTTGCATTTATGAAATTGTTTCTTCCAGTTATTGAGAAGCATGCACCTATTAAGAAACGGACTGTTATAACTGTTAAGGCTCTGTGGATTGATGAGGAATTGAAAAATGTTATGGTTGAGAGAGATGAAGCAAAGGAGTGGCTAATAAGTCTGGCTGCACAGCTGCTTGGCAGACATACTGCCAATTTAAATAATATGTGACTAAACTGAACAAAAAGAACAATAAATTGTATTATGAAACTAGTAAGTTCAATTATATAAAGAATGATGGAAAAACCTTTTGAGCACTTTAAATTAAATTATGGGCAGAATGACCAATTCAACTTCATTGAATCAGAAGGCTCATTCATCACAAGACCTTTTGATATTGTCAATTATTTTAAAATACCATTTCATTGGTAAAGTGGGCAAACTCAGATATGAAATGTCAACAACAACCCGCGAGCCATCATATTTATGCATAAAATACCAAATAATGAAAGAAACACATTGTAATTTAGAATTCTGTAAAGTTAGTGTGGGAAAGGTGGGAAATTATTGTTGTCCATCAATAATAAGAAACCACCTGATATTGACAACAGATGGAAAGCGACTGAGGATGGTATTGGACTATATTGCCACTCCTGTTTGTCATATCTTTAATCTGATCCTGAAGAAAAGTGTTTGTCATCAGACCTGGAGGTAAGCTAAAGTCATTCCGATACCCAAGAATGGTAAAGTACCCTTTTACTAGATCTAACAGCCTACCTATCAGCTTCCTACCAGCTCTTAGCAAACCTTTGGGGGAAAAAATGGTTTTGACCAGATGCAATGCTATTTTTCTGTGAACAAATTAATAACATACTTTCAGCATGGTTATAGAGACGGGCACTCAACATGTACTGCACTGACACAAACGACTGATGATTGGATGAAAGAAATGCTTTAATAAGAATGTGGTGGGAGTTATACTGTTAGATTTTATTGCAGCCTTTGATATTATTGACCATAATCAGTTTTTGGAAAAACGTATGTGTTATGGCTTTACATTCTCTACAATATCATGGGTTAAGAGCTATCTAGGGTCTTCTTTAACCTTTTACTGCAGTGGACTAAATCAGGGTCACGCAGAGTGATTCTTGGTAGTCTTAAACAAATCTAATTTGAAACAAAAGTATACACCTCACACACATGGTTATGGGCTTAAAAAAGAAGACACCAGTAGCATGTCAAATATAGAGTTGAAATGTATTCAATTTTGAGTTTGCATCCCAAATATTGTACTTTATATACATCACAGAAGACTGAAATACAGTGGGGCAAAAAAGTATTTAGTCAGCAACCAATTGTGCAAGTTCTCCCACTTAAAAAGATGAGAGAGGCCTGTAATTTTCATCATAGGTACACTTCAACCACGACAGACAAAATGAGAAAAAAAATCCAGAAAATCACATTGTAGGATTTTTTATGAATTTATTTGCAAATTATGGTGGAAAATAAGTATTTGGTATAACAAAAGTGTATCTCAATACTTTGTTATATACCCTTTGTTGGCAATGACAGAGGTCAAACATTTTCTGTAAGTCTTCACAAGAATTTTCACACACTGTTGCTGGTATTTTGGCCCATTCCTCCATGCAGATCTCCTCTAGAGTAGTGATGTTTTGGGGCTGTTGCTGGGCAACACGGACTTTCAACTCCCTCCAAAGATTTTCTATGGGGTTGAGATCTGGAGACTGGCTAGGCCACTCCAGGACCTTGAAATGCTTCTTACGAAGCCACTCCTTCGTTGCCCGGGCGGTGTGTTGGGATCATTGTCATGCTGAAAGACCCAGCCACGTTTCATCTTCAATGCCCTTGCTGATGGATGGAGGTTTTCACTCAAATCTCACGATACATGGCCCCATTCATTCTTTCCTTTACATGGATCAGTCGTCCTGGTCCCTTTGCAGAAAAACAGCCCCAAAGCATGATGTTTCCACCCCCATGCTTCACAGTAGGGATGGTGTTCTTTGGATGCAACTCAGCATTCTTTGTCCTCCAAACACGACAAGTTGAGTTTTTACCAAAAAGTTATATTTTGGTTTCCTCTGACCATATGACATTCTCCCAATCTTTTTCTGGATCATCCAAATGCTCTCTAGCAAACTTCAGACGGGCCTGGACATGTACTGGCTTCAGCAGGGGGACACGTCTGGCACTGCAGGATTTGAGTCCATGGTGGCGTAGTGTGTTACTGATGGTAGGCTTTGTTACTTTGGTCCCAGCTCTCTGCAGGTCATTCACTAGGTCACCCCGTGTGGTTCTGGGATTTTTGCTCACCGTTTTTGTGATCATTTGGACCCCACGGGGTGAGATCTTGCGTGGAGCCCCAGATCGAGGGAGATTGTCAGTGGTCTTGTATGTCTTCCATTTCCTAATAATTGCTCCCACAGTTGATTCCTTCAAACCAAGCTGCTTACCTATTACAGATTCAGTCTTCCCACCTTGGTGCAGGTCTATAATTTTGTTTCTGGTGTCCTTTGACAGCTCTTTGGTCTTGGCCACAGTGGAGTTTGGAGTGTGACTGTGAGGTTGTGGACAGGTGTCTTTTATACTGATAACAAGTTCAAACAGGTGCCATTAATACAGGTAACGAGTGGAGGACAGAGGAGCCTCTTAAAGAAGAAGTTACAGGTCTGTGAGAGCCAGAAATCTTGCTTGATTGTAGGTGACCAAATACTTATTTTCCACCATAATTTGCAAATAAATTCGTTAAAAATCCTACAATGTGATTTTCTGGATTTTTTTCCTCATTTTGTCTGTCATAGTTGAAGTGTACATATGATGAAAATTACAGGTCTCTATCAACATTTTAAGTGGGAGAACTTGCACAATTGGTGGCTGACTAAATACTTTTTTGCCCCACTGTATAACAAAAATGTTCGACATAGAAACACTGGATTTTAGTCGTAAAAAAATACAATTTTTATTAATAACATTCCACTCATGAGGCCAAATGGGGAGCTTTTGGTCATTAACTGCAGGAAAAAGCTACTGGAAAGTTCTCTAATGTAAAATATGTAAAGTGTGGTATTCCGCACGGCAGCTGTCTTGGTCTCTATTTTAATAATGATCTACCACTAGCCTTAAACAAAGCATGCATGTCTATGTATGCTGATTTTTAAAGATTATACACATCAGCAACAACATCCAGTAAAATCACTGCAACCCTAAACAAAGAATTGTAGTCAGTTTTGGAATTGGTTGCTAGTAATTAACTAGACCTGAACATACAGTATCTAAAACTAAAAGCATTGTATTTAGTACAAATCATTCCCTAAGTTCTAGACCTCAGCTGAATCTGGTAATGAATGACGTGGCTGTTGATCAAGTTGAGGAAACTAAACTTCTTGGTGTTACATTAGATTGTAAATGGTCATAGTCAAGACATATTGGTTCAATTGTTGTAAAGATGGGGAGAGGTCTGTCTGTGATAGAGAGATGCTCTGCTTTTTTTACACCACATTCGACCAAAAAAGTCCTGCAGGCTCTGGTTTTATCACATCTTGAATAATATAACATACAGTTCTGACAGACATACATACCCCACCAGACATGCTACCAGGGGTCTCGTCACAGTCCCCAATTCGAAAACAAATTTAAGGCAACACACAATATTGTATAGACCCATAGTTACATGGAATGCCCTTCTATCTCAAATTGCTCAATCAAACAACAAAATCAGCTTAAGAAACAAATAAAACAACACCTCACAGCACTACGCCTCTCTCCTATCTGACCCAAATAACTTGGATGTCTATGTAAAGTAATATGTTTTTTCTAAGTGTTTTGTCAGCATAGGACCTTTTTAATTTCTATATTTATTTTAAATGTATGTAGCTCTGTCCTTGAGCTGTTCTTGTCTGTTATTGTTTTATGTTTTGTGTGGACCCCAGGAAGAGTAGCTGTGGTTTTGCAACGGCTAATAGGGATCCAAATAAAATCCCAAATCTCTCCATCCCTCCCTCTGTCCCGAAATATCAATGTGAATATTTGACTCTTTCTTATTGTTGTATTCTTTCTGGGTTGATCTGTAACGAGGTTATCTGGAGTTTATTCTCTCACTCATATATTAGCGTTGCAGCTAAAGAGCATTTCATCAGTCGGAAAATTGGATTATGGTTATGTTTCTCTTAAGTGCTCCAGCAGTCTAATTGCTTGTTATTCAGCTCAATGTGAGGATGTCATGCACCTCTCGCCCCTTCTCCTCTTCCTAAAGGGAATAAGAATAAGAAATTTCAGTCCACACACACACACACACACTGATATAGAGTGAATTAATTGCCAGGGTCACTTAAATATATGATCGTGACTACAATTCCCATATATTACATTTACATTGTGTGTGTCTGTGTGTGTGCATGTGTGTGCTTGTGCACGTGTGTGTGTGTGTCCAGAGTAAATATATTTTGTTTGTGCTTTGTGTATAATTATCTGGTGGTCTACCTGTACTTCTCTTGTTGATTTTTCACTCTCTCTTCTATATCCTCATTTCAGGACCCAGATCAATTTCACTGTGGCCATCGATTTCACTGCGTCTAATGGTAAGGGATTCTAAAGACTGTGTGTGTGTGTGTGTGTGTGTGTGTGTGTGTGTGTGTGTGTGTGTGTGTGTGTGTGTGTGTGTGTGTGTGTGTGTGTGTGTGTGTGTGTGTGAGAGAGAGAGAGAATATGGCGCGCCACTAGGGGGCAATAAAGACCACCGTTACTCAACCCACAAGCAAGCATGCAAGACCTTCCCTCGTCCCCTCTTCGGCAAATCAGATCATGACTCCTGGTTCCTGTTTACAAACAAAGCTCAAACAGGGAGTACCTGTGACGTGCTCTGTAGAAAAAGGGCCTACCAAACCAGAAGCTATGCTGCAGGACTGCTTTGCTAGTGCTGACTGGGACTCCGCCGATAGCATCGACGAGCTAACCACCTCCATCATCAAGAAATGCATCACCGACATCATCCCCACAGTGAAGATTTACTGCTTCAGCGTTCAAAAGCTCTGGATGAACACTGAGGTGCGCATTAAGTTAAAGGAAGAGCTACCGCTCACAGAGCTATCACAGCCAACACTGAGGCTACGGCTGATGACACAAACGCATACAAGAAGTCCCGTTACGACCTCCACAAAGCCATCAAACAGTCAAAAGGGCAATATCAGAACATGGTGGAATCCTGTTATTTTCCGGCTCTGACTACCTAGCCATGATCTGCCCAACGATGCCTCTCTACCAGCATTTTTTGAATGCTTCGATAACAACACAGATCCCTGCATGAGGGCCCCCGCTGAGGAATGGGTGATCTCTCTCTTCGAGGCTGATGTAAGGTTTTTAAACGGGTCAACACCCTTAAGGCCGCCTAAGTCTAAGGCGACCACTGCATCGCAGTTGCTACCAGTGCCACTAGAGATCCTGGTTCGAGTCCAGGCTCTGTCGCTGCCGGCTGCAACCGGGAGACCCATGGGGCGGCGCACAATTGGCCCAGCGTCGTCCGGGGTAGTGGACGGTTTGGCCGGCAGGGATGTCATTGTCCCATCGCGCTCTAGAGACTCCTGTAGTGGAACGGGTGCATGCATGCTGACACGGTCACCAGGTGTACGGTGTTTCCTCCGACATATTGGTGTGGCTGACTTCCGGGTTAAGCGGGCATTGTGCCAAGAAGCAATGCAGCTTGGTTGGGTCATGTTTCGGGAGGGCGCATTGCTCTCGAACTTCGCCTCTCACAAGTCCGTATGGGAGTTGCAGGATGAGAAAGACTGTAAACTACCTATTGGATACCACAAAATTGGAGAGAAAAAGGGGTAAAAATAAAAATATATATATTAATAATAATAAAAAACACTCTTAAGGCCGCAGGGCCAGACGATATTTCGGGGCGTGTCCTCAGGGCATATGGGCTCCCGTGTGGCACAGCGGTCTAAGGCACTGCACCTCAGTGCTAGAGGCGTCACTACAGAACCTGGTTCGATTCCAGGCTGTAACACAACTGACCATGATTGGGAGTCCAATAGGGTGGATGCTGTTCATTGACTACAGCTCAGCGTTCAACACCATAGTTCCCTCCAAGCTCGTTACCAAGCTCGGGACCCTGGGACTGACCACCTCCCTCTGCAACTGGATCCTGGACTTCCTGATGAGCCAACACCAGGTGGTAAGAGTAGGCAACAACACCTCCCCCACGCTGACCCTCAACACAAAGGCACCCCAGGGTTGCGAGCTTATCCCCCTCCTGTACTCCCTCTTCAGCCACGACTGTGTGACCGCACACGACTCCAACTCCATGGAGACGACATGCTGGTGGTAGACCTGATCAACAGCAGCGATGAGAGCCTACAGGGAGAAGGTCAGGTGGTGCTGAGAAGGCCCGTAAAATTGCAAGAGACTAGCCACCCAAGACATGACTGTTCTCCATGCTCCCGTCCGGCAGGCAGTACCAGTGCATCAAGGCTCAGACCGACAGACTGCTAAACATCCTCTATCCCCTGGCCATATGGCTATTAAATGGCAAACAACTACTGATCTCCCTCTCCCACAGACAAGCCACACTGACTCTATGTCCATCCACAGTTCTCTACCTACTCAGACACACACAGCTTCACTGCCACTCTTACTCACAAACTCATTACTAAGGCCACACTGCTGCTAAAATGATTATTGATTAGATGTATTACTACCACTACATTACTGTTCACACACACACACTCTGCTGCCACACTGTTTACTATTATTATTATTTATCCTGCTACCAGTCACTTTCTCCTAATTTCTTCCTATGTATATAAGGTATCTACCTCAAATACCCCAGTATCCTGCACATTGTATATGTGGTACTGCCACTGACCCTGTATATAGCTTACGTTCATATTTTTTCTTTCTCTTATTTTCTACTTCTCGTTTATTTTGTATTATTCTTTTCTTATTTGTTATACTATTTTGATATTGAATTACTGTACTGTTGTGTAGGGCTCGCAAGTTAAGCATTTCACTGTACTTGTACATGTGACAAATAAAACTCGAAACACACACACACGCAAAACCTCCCTATTCCTCCATACTATACGTGTTGCTCTGGGTTTGGGTCGCCTCCTAACTTTCTTCCTGAGTGTCTATGGTCAATACCACCACGCTGTGCCTAAAATGGATGACCACTGTGCCCCATAATAGCACTGCTTTCGAGACCAAATGTCACCCAAAATGGTCGAATACACCCTCCTTACCACAGTCTAAAAGGCCACACGTAAGTTTAAATCACTCCACTTATTTGGAGCCTCTAGCTCAGCAGTTCATTTTCTATTTCCCACCCTTCCATTAAGCTCCGAGCCTATCAGAGTATTCCTTCCTATTCCCATTCATTGTGTGACGGGGTTGGTGAGAGCAGGCGGTAGTTTATCTCTGAAAGGTTGAAAGAGAAGGAGAGTTCTAAATCGTTGTTATTTTTTAGCTGTATTCAGTTTAAGCCCTTAACCAACAACGCAGTTCAAGATAGAGTGAAGAAAATATTTACTGAATACACTAAAGCACAAAAATAATCAAAAGTATACAATAAAATAACAATAACAAGGGGGTACCGGTACCGAGTCAATGTGCAGGGGTACAGGTTAGCCAAGGTAATTTGTACAAGTAGGTATGGGTAAAGTGACTAAGCATAGATCATGGACAGCGCATAGCAGCAGTGTAAAAACAAATGGAGGGGGGGCGTCAATGTAAATAGTCTGGATGGCCATTTGATTAATTGTTCAGCAGTCTTATGGCTTGGGGGTAAAAGCTGTTAAGAAGCCTTTTGGTTCTTGACTTGGAGCTCCGGTACCACTTGCCGTGCCGTGACACCTTTATAGGGTTAGGGTTATGGTTCCCACATGGCCATATTTTTATGTTACACCACTTGTTTATTGAAAACAGACCAAAACAGAGTGAACTACCTGTGCTAATTAGCTATCTGCATCTCCTAACACCTGTGTGTAAACAGAAGACAGACGGCACAAGCGTGTTGTCAATATAAAATACGGTCGGCTGCAACTGTGTTATTGTGTTATAAAAAACTGCGTACAGTAAGTATGTAGCCTTTTGGTTCTAGACTTGGCACTCCGGTACCACTTGCCGTGCGGTAGCAGAGAGAACAGTCTATGACTTGACCAATTTTTGGGGCCTTCCTCTGACACCACCTAGTTAGGGCCTGGATTGCAGGAAGCTTGGCCCCAATGATGTACTGTGCCGTACACACTACCCTACCCAAAATAAAATACTGTCGGCTGCAACTGTTATCAGTTTTTTTAAAACTGTGTACAGTAAGTATGTATTTTGCATTTGTGAATTTATTTTGATGGGATATGAAAGCAGAGGGATTTATGTTTCTAGAACTGTACCGCAATTGAGAAACAGGACATGTAAGCTCCTTGGACTAAGGAGTAACGCTAGGCTCCTTTAGTCCAATATTGGGCTAGCTTTCCCACAGCAGTATAGCTGGCTATTTAAAGCTGCAATATGTAACTTTTTGGGTGACCAAACCACATTCATGTAGAAATGTGAGTTATAGAACTGTCATTCTCATTAAAATCAAGTCTAAAACGGGTTCTATGTGGGCTAATTCTATACTTTTTGTTATTTTACTTTTGGTATTGTACACAATCTTCGAACAGCTAAAAATACAATATTTGGGTTATATATTTCACAGTGGTTTTGACGGTACAATGATTCTCTAGTCTACACTATACATTTCGTGTTTTGTGACATAAACTGAAATTAGGTGAACTATTCGAATTTTAGCAACAAGGAAATTGCGTCAATAGCTAGCAAAAATATTTGTACACCTATGTGTCCCTTGTAGCAGCTAGCTGACCAAAGTTTTCGATGCGTCTCCACACAGAAGAGCAGGTAATCTGGAGATGTGTCGTATTCAGCAGAGGCAAGCACTGCCAGAGCCACCTATGTGAATCTAGCCACAATAACAATTAGCCAAAACAGTGAAATTTGCTATTTGCCTTAAAAATTAAAGTCCCTTATTGAAACGGATGCAAACGGATACAAATAGTGGAATCATGCCATATTTGGACTACAGTTGTGGACAAACATTTTGAGAATTTTGCAGGATGGCCTGGTGTCAAGAAGGCCAGCAAAGAAGCCACTTCTCTCCAGGAAAAACATCAGGGACAGACTGATATTCTGCAAAAGGTACAGGAATTGGACTGCTGAGGACTGGGGTAAAGTCATTTCCTCTGATGAATCCCCTTTCCGATTGTTTGGGGCATCCGGAAAAAAGCTTGTCCGGAGAGGACAAGGTGAGCGCTACCATCAGTCCTGTGTCATGCCAACAGTAAAGCATCCTGAGACCATTCATGTGTGGGGTTGCTTTTCAGCCAAGGGAGTGGGCTCACTCACAATTTTGCCTAAGAACACAGCCATGAATAAAGAATGGTACCAACACATCCTCCGAGAGCAACTTCTCCCAACCATCCAGGAACAGTTTGGTGACGAACAAAGCCTTTTCCAGCATGATGGAGCACCTTGCCATAAGGCAAAAGTGATAACTAAGTAGCTCGGGGAACAAAACATCGATATTTTGGGTCCATGGCCAGGAAACTCCCCAGACCTTAATCCCATTGAGAACTTGTGGTCAATTCTCAAGAGGCGGGTGGACAAACAAAAACCCACAAATTCGGACAAAATCCAAGCATTTATTATGCAAGAATGGGCTGCCATCAGTCAGGATGTGGCCCAGAAGTTAATTGATCGCTATATTGACCTATACCTTCTGCCCCTTCCCTAGGTAACCCATCCCAGTCCACTTCTCTACACTATATGAACCCATACCAGATGAATGCATACGCCATGGCCTTGAAGGCTGTAGGGGAGATCATCCAGGACTACGACAGTGATAAGATGTTCCCTGCCTTGGGCTTCGGAGCCAAGCTGCCCCCGGATGGACGGGTCTCACACGAGTTCCCACTGGTGAGTCAAACACAGAGCCCTTTCTGGTCACTTGTTACTGAACTGAACTGGACAAGATTGGACTAAAACTGGACTGGACTTGACTGGGCTTGAATTTACTTGACTCACCAAATTCAGCTGACGATTGTCCACTCCAGAAAGAAGATATTGATTTATTAAATACAAGAGATTTTACCCTGTTGATTGTTTCTACCTCTCCAGAACATGAGAGAAGCACGACTCTAACGATATAGATAAACTAGAGCAAACTGTTTTAAACCTGTTGATTGTTCTGTTGTTCCTCCTCTCCAGAACGGTAACATAGAGAACCCCTACTGTAACGGTATAGATGGCATCCTGGAGGCCTATCACGAGAGTCTGAAGACTGTTCAGCTCTACGGACCAACCAACTTCGCCCCCGTAGTCAACCACGTGGCCAGGTAATGGACGCATACACACGCACAAACGCACAAATGCAGGTGCGCATTTGCAAACACATACATATACACACGTATACTCATACACACATGCACGCACATACACACATGCACACTCACATACACACATGCTGCACACACAGGCAGACATACAGGCACACACCCTCACAAATCTGCTATCACAGATTATCAGCCGTGCAAGCCAGTGTGAAATGTCTCGTTCTCTGCTGCTGTCAGATATCAGCCTTGTCGTGTAGTTGTTCCACTACAGTAATCCCAGTAATTCATACTCAGTCTTCCATCCCTGGGCTTCTCTCCTGTTCTGACCTCAAAGGCTGTGACGATTGGCCTTTCAATGGACAGAAAAAACCCAAAACACAGGATGTGACACACATTAACACCGTGGCACTGTGAGAGAATGAATCAATTACTGACTCGCCAGACTGGCGGCGGAGCACTCAACGTAAACATATAAACACATAAACATAACTCAGAGTCAGAGAGGGCAAGCACTCTGATCACATTAGAGGAGGAGTGGGAAGTGGAAAAAGGAGAGATAAATGCAGACACTGCTGTACACACACACACAGGATAGGGATGGTGGTTTAATAAGGAAGGAGGGATGATGGGGTACACACACTAGTGATGCACGGGTTGACTCGTAACCCGCATTACCCGGGGTTTAGGTCCATGAAGTGCAGTATTGTGTGGATGAGGAACGTGTGGGTGCCGGTCGGGTTGAATAAAGTTCAAACAAGGCACGCACACAAAAGAAATCCATAAATGTATCATTCCTGTGCAATTCATATCAATAGGCTACGTTGAGGTTTTTCTTTCAGAATTTCTATCTGCCGTTAGTGTGTAGCCGAAGCTTAAGGGCCTAACTGCAGCGTGCCAAATACACGGCAATTGCCTTTTGGGAACTTGAGCAGTAAAAGTTAGTAGTCTAATGTTTGGAAAAAAATTGGGTGAAACGGTAAAAGAGTATGATTGCAGTTCCAGCTTTGTCATGTGCGATGATTGTGAGGTGCTATACGAATTCGACAGTCAGAAGACGGGGGCTTCAGTATGGTACATCAAGGGAACTGTGCTGTTCAGATGGGTTAAATGGAATAGTAGTCTAACTGAAATCTGAAATTTGACTACGTCTGTAACATCTCATATAGCCTAATATAATATGAACTGCTGCAGAATTATGTATTTCTTGCAGTAAAAATGATAGACCAAATGAAATTTTGTCTTCGGGAACAGGAGTGGAGAAATATATATATTTTTTTTCAGCATCTTGAGAGAATGAATGCACTGTTAGGGACCGTCTGTAAAGGTGCGTTCTTTATCAGCATCATAAAAGCTGATAGCATTTCAAAAACATAAAATATGCCTCCAAGCCAAACTGAAATCTTATCAGAAACATGTTGGGTCGTTTTAACAGCTTTTAATTCCCTTAAAACCGGTCAAACTGATGTCATTTGGAAATGTTCCCCTAATTTGTCATTGCATTTTCTCCACAGTCCCTAAACGTCTTTACTGCTCGAGAGAAGCAGAGATAAAAGAGGAAAAGAAAACAAGCTTTACTTATGTCAACTAGATTGAAGCATTCATTTTATCGATCTATGACATTACTCTGGTGAGCAAGGGTTTATTTAGTCTTCTAGGGCCACAAGTAGACCTAATAACAGAACAGAAGCTGCATGTATCTATAGACCAGTTGACTAACAAATAGCCAACCAAAATGTTGGAAATTATGAGCAGTAACATAGGCCTGGGTGCTCAAACAGCTGACCCGCACATCACTAACACACACCCAAACACACAGGCACACACACACCTAGTCCGCAGTCTGATAACTTTTCAAACAAAGAGAGATAAGACCATAGAGATAAAAAGAGTTCTGAATATGTCCCTCCAGGCAGAGTAACAGTCAGTCCTCTAGCCATTACCATGTGAATGGAGTTGGGCTGAAAGGGGGAAAATGACTCCAGATAGAGGGAACAAATGAACACAGACACTCAGTTGATCACTGAAACACACGGCGTAGTTCGGCTTCATATCCTGCAGTGTTTGAGGTCAAAGTGTTTTTCGAGGTATGATAATGAATAGAATGAATGTTATCAATCCGCAGAATGATATCAGAGTATAGTATTTAAATTTCATAGACACTGAAATGTAGAAGGGACTGGAGTGGAGAAGATGGAGAGGGAGTACAATGACTTTAGTTAAAGAATGACATTCAAGCATGTCATTGGTCACAGGGAGTTTGAGTTTGGTTCAGGGTGTTTGCTTTTTTACTCACAATCTGCTTGTGTGTGTGCGTGCGCGCCTGTTTGTGTGTGTGCATACTTGCCTGCCTGACTTGCCTGCGTGTGTGTGTGTGTGTGCGTGTGTGTTCCTCTTCAGTTATGCTGCAGCGGTTCAGGACGGGTCCCAGTACTTCGTCCTCCTCATCATCACAGACGGAGTCATATCAGACATGGCTCAGACCAAGGAGGCCATCGTCAATGTAAGTCTGGAGAGAAGGAGAGATGGAGAGAGAGAGAGTGGTTGAAGAGGAAGGAGGAAAGAGGGAGAGAGAGAGAGAGGGAGAAAATGGTGGTACATGAAAGAGAAATGAGGGGAGATGTAGAGAGAGAGAGAGAGAGAGAGAGAGAGAGAAAGAGAGAAAGAGAGAGAGAAGCGAGAAGCGAGAATGTTTGGAGAGAGAAGCAAACGAAGAGAAAGAATGAAGAGAAAGTCGTCTGCGTGGAATCGGCCAGACCTCCAGCACACTGGATTTAAAGGGAATTTGCGACTGTTAGTCAAACCGTTAGAACAGCCACACCTTCCTTTTAAGATCTTGCCTGCTGCTCTATCTTGCTTGGCCTCTCTGACTGACTACTGCACCTCTACCTGCATACAACCCTGCTGCCTCTACTGCTTTCAGTTCTGCTCTTTTGATGGTGATGGAATCTAATTTTGGGAAACATTGATTATTTGAGTGTTTTCTCTGAAATAGGAGAGTGAAGTTGAAATGCTTTGAGCGTCCTCTTCAGTTCAAAGAGCTGGACAGGATGGTGTGTGTGTGTGTGTGTGTCCTCCGGAGAGTGTTTTCAGGAACACTGACCTACTTCTCTACAGCTGGCGGAGGGAGGAAGGGAGGGAGGTAACGGAGGGAGGAAGGCGAGGGAGGTAACGGAGGGAGGAAGGCGAGGCCCATGCTGTGTGTCATTCATAACACAGCTGGGGCAGGGGGGACAGTACACTATGGAACCTGTCACTCAGTTAGAGAACACAACAGTGCTCCAAAGCAAAGCAATGCTCTCTCAATGCATTATTTCGCTCTACCTCTTTTGCTCTCTATTTCTGTCTTGTGTCACCTCTCTCTTTCTCTCTTGCTTCACCTCTCTTTCTCTCTGGCCTCTCCCTACCTCCTCCCCTCTTTCTCTATGTACCTCCCTCTCTCTTTCTCTCTTCTCCTCTCAGGCTCTCTCTCCCTCTCTCTTCTCCTCTCAGGCTCTCTCTCCCTCTCTCTTTCTCTCCTCCTCTCAGGCTCTCTCTCCCTCTCTCTTCTCCTCTCAGGCTCTCTCCCCCTCTCTCTTCTCCTCTCAGGCTCTCTCTCCCTCTCTCTTCTCCTCTCGGGCTCTCTCTCCCACTCTCTTCTCCTCTCTCCCTCTCTCTTTCTCTCTTCTCCTCTCAGGCTCTCTCTCCCTCTCTCTTTCTCTCTTCTCCTCTCAGGCTCTCTCTCCCTCTCTCTTCTCCTCTCAGGCTCTCTCTCCCTCGCTCCCTCTCTCTTCTCCTCTCAGGCTCCCTCTTCTCCCTCAGGCTCCCTCTCCCTCTCTCTTCTCCTCTCAGGCTCTCTCCCCCTCTTCTCCCTCTGGCTCTCTCTCCCTCTCCTTCTCAGGCTCTCTCTCCCTCTCTCTCTCTCTTCTCCTCTCAGGCTCTCTCTCCCTCTCTCTTCTCCTCTCAGGCTCTCTCTCCCTCTCTCCCTCCCTCTTCTCCTCTCAGGCTCCCTCTCTCTCTCTCTTCTCTTCTCTCTCCCTTCTCTTCTCTCTCAGGCTCTCTCTCCTTCTCTCCCTCTCTCTTCTCCTCTCAGGCTCTCTCTCCCTCCCTCTTCTCCTCCCAGGCTCTCTCTCCCTCTCTCTTCTCCTCTTGGGCTCTCTCTCCCTCTCTCTTCTCCTCTCAGGCTCTCTCTCCCTCTCTCTTATCCTCTCAGGCTCTCTCTCCCTCTCTCTTCTCCTCTTGGGCTCTCTCTCCCTCTCTCTTCTCCTCTCAGGCTCCCTCTCCTCTCAGGCTCTCTCTCCCTATCTCTTCTCCTCTCAGGCTCTCTCTCCCTCTCTCTTCTCCTCTCAGGCTCTCTCTCCCTCTCTCTTCTCCTCTCAGGCTCTCTGTCCCTCTCTCTCTCCTCTCAGGCTCTCTCTCCCTCTCTCTTCTCCTCTCAGGCTCTCTCTCCCTCTCTATCCCTCTCTCTTCTCCTCTCAGGCTCTCTCTCCCTCTCTCTTCTCCCTCAGGCTCTCTCTCCCTCTCTCTCTCTCTCTTCTCCTCTCGGGCTCTCTCTCCCTCTCTCTTCTCCTCTCGGGCTCTCTCTCCCTCTCTCTTCTCCTCTCAGGCTCTCCCTCCCTCTCTCTTCTCCTCTCGGGCTCCTGTCATGTTAAAACAGTTCATGTCATATCAGGGCCCCTGGTGAATCAGACACTTTGACACATTTCCTTCTCCGCCCAACGATTAAATTGCGCCGTGCACGATTCTACTATGGCCCCGTCAACACCCTCAGACCCCTACCGGAGCCTAACGCCACATCCTGATGTTCGCATCAATGTGACTCTGCAAATGTCACAGATCATGTTGTTCATGTCTCTCACACTTTCTCGGGAGGTTTCAAAACATGGCTTTACTAGAGGTACAGTATATCCCTTAGAGAGGAGTTAGGAGGCTAGCCCATTGCTTCTCTATTAGTCTGCCACAGCCTGATAATGTATTGAGGTGTGGTTCTCTCATTGTTGGTTCTCCGGTGTTTCCTATGTGGTTCAAATCTGGTTTTAAGACATCATTCATCCGGCCCTCCCTTTGTAGACCTGTTCTGTAGGCTACTCTAGTCCAGGACCAATATACGAAGAGAGTTTGGAAATTGCCGTTTCAGTTGATTTACAACCGAGACATTTAAAGGAAGACTCAGCGAGATGATGTTGCAACGAACAGCACCTCAGAAATTGAGACCACACGGTCACACAAGAGTATCTGCTCATGTGCACGGGTGCGCTTCACGCTGCTACAACGTGGTAGCCTCGAGACCTAAACAGGGGAGAAGTTTAGCGCTGCGCTGCAAAGCTCTTAGTTGGATTCACACATTCATTTGCCACTGTGGTATCAGGCTGTGGTATCACACTGTGGTTCTCAAAGGTCACTTCTAGAGGGGAGTCCTCCAAATGACGTACTAGGCTTAATGTCTTCTTCAGTCAAAGCCTGGGGTGGTTTCTTGTCTCTCTCAGTGGGACATCACAGGACATAATTGACGACTTGTGAATTACGTTATTTATGAGTCACCGACTCAGACGTAGGTGTGATTGGTTTCTCAGGCTCTGGTCAGAAATCCTTTGTTGTGTCATACAGAAGACGTTCTCCCCCACAGACGCTCACTGTTCTCATACTGTTTCATCAGCAGCAAACACACATACATACGTGCATTCTCGTCGCCTCTGAATGAGTGTTATAGAAACAGACAGGACTAATCAGTTAGACAGCCCCAGGCTTCCTACACATTTTTTTATGGACTGTGGTCTCAGAGTGGATGATGGACATGTTAAACTACTGTGACATCACTTCCTGTTGTGTTCTGCTGGTCCAGTACTTGAGTAAAAGTAAAGCTACCTTAATAGAAAATGACTCAAGTAACAGTGAAAGTCACCCAGTAAAATATTGGTTGAGTAAAAGAGTAAAAGTTTTGGTTTTAAATTGACCTAAGTTTCAAAACTAAATGTAATTGCTAAAATATACTAAAAGTACAAATATAAATAATTTCATATTCCTTACATTTAGCAAACCAGTCAGCACCATTTTCTTTTGTTTCTTTTTTTAAGGATAGCCAGGGGCACACTCCAACACTCAGATATCATTTACAAATTAAGCATTTGTGTTTAATGAGTATGTCAGATCAGTGGCAGTAGGGATGACCTGGGACGTTCTCTTGAGAAGTGTGTGAATTGGACCATTTTCCTGTCCTGCTATGTATGAGTACTTTTGCGTGTCAGAGAAAATGTATGGAGTAAATAGTACATTATTTCCTTTAGGAATGTATTGAAATAAAAGTAAAAGTTGTCCAAAATATAAATAGTGAATTTAAGTACAAATACCCCCAAAAATGACTTAAGTAGTACTTTACACCACTGTGTAGGATGCGTCCCAATAATGTTTCCTTCACCACTTCCCACAAAAGTAAAAGCCTTGGATTGGTGTAGCCATGGGCTAGTGGGAGTTTACATCATTTCCTTTTAAACCAGTGTAGGGAAGTGAACAAGTGTACACTTTTGGAGGAAGGAGAGAAAATTGGGCTGCAACCTGAGTCTTCACCCACTCCCCTTTAGCTCCCTAAAGTCCAGCTGTCCACACAAGAAGGCCTGATACCTCTATACCTCTGCCGAAATGGCCATCCCTTGCAAAATAGCTGTAAGTAGTAGTAGAAGTACTGTTGTTAGTTAGTTCACTCAAATTAGGGTAGGGATGGTAGGGTAGGGGGGATATATAAAAAAATGTAAAGAAGAGAAAAAAACACTAGAACCACCAAACGCTGCGACGCATTTTGTAACTAAAATTTTCATTTTGAAAGCAACATTCTCCTGCTTCCCTGACTTCCTAAATCATTTTATTTTACATTTACTCAGCTGTCAAAATGTTGTTGTTTAAAAAAAATCACAAACAGAAAAGTATTTAGAGCCCGTATGTATACGTGTTTCTTTTTCCCACACCTATTCCTAACTTAACCCTTTGACGCGTACGATCACATCTTTGTGATCATTGTTGAGTGGTCCCTGGAGTGTACCATCGCAAATATGTGACCGAAAGCCTTGATTCTTATGTAGCAAAATTTGAAATTGTGTTTTTTTACATGGGATAAAAGTAGACAGCTAGAACATGGTATATCCTACACTGCAGTTGAAGAACAATGGGAAAGTCATACTTCTTTGAAAGTTGATGAAATTGCAAATCCACTTTTGAGAAAATGTTTTGGTACACCTACTGGAGTGCTTTTCTTTGTCTACACCCATTCAGCATCGTTCACACCCTCTTAAGTCTTAGCCCCATCCATCTCTTTAAGGATTCACATGTGAGGCCATTTGCTGAACAGGGTGATTCATTTAGTAAACAACCAAAGATTTCAAGACTAAACACGGTGAAAGTAGTAGCCTACAATAAGGAAAAACTCCAGGTAAAAATACACTTTATCTAGTCCTTGGCCTACATCCTAATTTGACTTTGGTGCAGGTCATTTTGTTCTTCGTATTACCGTCTCTGGTAAACACAAACGGTATCAAATAAAATAAAAAGTTGATTTGTCACATGCACTGGAAACAGAAGGTGTAAACAGTACAATGAAATGGTTACTTGCAGAGAAGCAATATCAAAAAACAGAAAGTGTCCAGATAAAACTATTTTATCATTATTAGATGACACTTACCTGACACACTTGTCTAAATTGATGGGTCATGTGAAGGAAATTCTGTAACCAACACCCAGCCACATCTAGCTAACTGGATGGGTCACTATTGTCTAGACATGTAGCTAGCTAGCTACACAATGAACCGGCATAATCCCAACTCACGCTACTACTATACCAACCAGGTTCAATGTTAGCTAGCTAACATTAGGCTATAACTAAGAATGCAACTGGATTTCTGGTTCAAATAATATTACTACACAGATCATACATGTAATGTTAGTTAGCGAGCCAGCAAGCTAACGTTTACTAGCTAGCTAACAGTACACTGTAACTTGCAATGAAAAATGACTTTCTGACAAAATTAGAAACTTATACTAACTAAAAATTTATCTAGACTCTTACCCGTATACTTTGATGAATGCTTCAAGGCAGACTGGAACCATTTAACTCCATAAAACCATAAAACTTTAAGTTTTGTTCGTAGCTACATCTTGTTTGGGCAGCGTTGTGTCAAGTCACTCCAGTTCACACTGACTGTGGCGTGTGCAGAAAGTAACAAATCACTTTTACCAAATGATTGGTCAATAGAGCCTGCTAAATTCAGGGCATCAATGTTGTTGAGAAAAGTAGAAAAACTTTTGTTCTAGTTGGCTAACGTTATATATTTAAAAATGGATGTGGTAGAAAGGGCTCTCAACACATACTGAGCAGCTCACGTTATAAACAGAAACATGTTGCATGGCAGACCAATCCAAACTCATCTCCCGGTATGTTCAGTCCATACATTATTTCAGCCAATGCCATGCCCAGCGGGAAAGTTCCTGTCTTTTTCCGTGGCTAAACCAACTAGGCTCGTAAATTAACCATTTTATTTCCGGCGCCGACAGAGATGGCCGCCTCGCTTCGCGTTCCTAGGAAACTATGCAGTTTTTTGTTTTTTTACGTGTTATTTCTTACATTAGTACCCCAGGTCATCTTAGGTTTCATTACATACAGTCGAGAAGAACTACTGAACATAAGAGCAGCGTCAACTCACAATCAGTACGACCAAGAATATGACTTTCGCGAAGCGGATCCTGTGTTCTGCCTTTCACCCAGGACAACGGAATGGATCCCAGCAGGCGACCCAAAAAAACTACTTCGTAAAAGGGGGAAACGGAGCGGTCTTCTGGTCAGACTCCGGAGATGGGCACATCGTGCACCACTCCCTAGCATTCTTCTCGCCAATGTCCAGTCTCTTGACAACAAGGTTGATGAAATCCGAGCAAGGGTAGCATTCCAAAGGGACATCAGAGACTGTAACGTTCTTTGCTTCACGGAAACATGGCTCACTGGAGAGACGCTATCGGAATCGGTGCAGCCAGCTGGTTTCTCCACGCATCGCGCAGACAGAAACAAACATCTTTCTGGTAAGAAGAGGGGCAGGGGCGTATGCTTCATGGTTAATGTGACGTGGTGTGATCATAACAACATACAGGTACTCAAGTCCTTCTGTTCACCTGATTTAGAATTGCTCACAATCAAATGTCGACCACATTATCTACCAAGGGAATTCTCTTCGATTATAATCACAGCTGTATATATTCCCCCCCAAGCAGACACATCGATGGCTCTGAACGAACTTTATTTGACTCTTTGCAAACTGGAATCCATTTATCCGGAGGCTGCATTCATTGTAGCTGGGGATTTTAACAAGGCTAATCTGAAAACAAGACTCCCTAAATTTTATCAGCATATCGATTGCGCAACCAGGGCTGGAAAAACCTTGGATCACTGCTATTCTAACTTCCGCGACGCATATAAGGCCCTGCCCCGCCCAACTTTCGGAAAAGCTGACCACGACTCCATTTTGTTGATCCCTGCCTACAGACAGAAACTAAAACAAGAAGCTCCCGCGCTGAGGTCTGTTCAACGCTGGTCCGACCAATCTGATTCCACACTCCAAGACTGCTTCCATCACGTGGACTGGGATATGTTTCGTATTGCGTCAGACAACAACATTGACGAATACGCTGATTCGGTGAGCGAGTTCAGTAGACCGTGCATTGAAGATGTCGTTCCCATAGCAACGATTAAAACGTTCCCAAACCAGAAACCGTGGATTGATGGCAGCATTCGTGTGAAACTGAAAGACCGAACCACTGCTTTTAATCAGGGCAAGGTGACCGGAAATATGACCGAATACAAACAGTGTAACTATTCCCTCCGCAAGGCAATCAAACAAGCTAAGCGTCAGTATAGAGACAAAGTAGAATCTCAATTCAACGGCTCAGACACAAGAGGTATGTGGCAGGGTCTACAGTCAATCACGGATTAAAAAAAGAAAACCAGCCCAGTCACGGACCAGGATGTCTTGCTCCCAGGCAGACTAAATAACTTTTTTGCCCACTTTGAGGACAATACAGTGCCACTGACACGGCCCGCAACTAAAACATGCGGACTCTCCTTCACTGCAGCCGACGTGAGGAAAACATTTAAACGTGTCAACCCTCGCAAGGCTGCAGGCCCAGACGGCATCCCCAGCCGCGCCCTCAGAGCATGAGCAGACCAGCTGGCTGGTGTGTTTACGGACATATTCAATCAATCCCTATCCCAGTCTGTTTCCACATGCTTCAAGAGGGCCACCATTGTTCCTGTTCCCAAGAAAGCTAAGGTAACTGAGCTAAACAACTACCGCCCCGTAGCACTCACTTCCGTCATCATGAAGTGCTTTGAGAGACTAGTCAAGGACCATATCACCTCCACCCTACCTGACACCCTAGACCCACTCCAATTTGCTTACCGCCCAAATAGGTCCACAGACGATGCAATCTCAACCACACTGCACACTGCCCTAACCCATCTGGACAAGAGGAATACCTATGTGAGAATGCTGTTCATCGACTACAGCTCGGCATTTAACACCATAGTGCCCTCCAAGCTCGTCATCAAGCTCGAGACCCTGGGTCTCGACCCCGCCCTGTGCAACTGGGTACTGGACTTCCTGACGGGCCGCCCCCAGGTGGTGAGGGTAGGCAACAACATTTCCACCCCGCTGATCCTCAACACTGGGGCCCCACAAGGATGCGTTCTGAGCCCTCTCCTGTACTCCCTGTTCACCCACGACTGCGTGGCCACGCACGCCTCCAACTCAATCATCAAGTTTGCGGACGACACAACAGTGGTAGGCTTGATTACCAACAACGACGAGACGGCCTACAGGGAGGAGGTGAGGGCCCTCGGAGTGTGGTGTCAGGAAAATAACCTCACACTCAACGTCAACAAAACTAAGGAGATGATTGTGGACTTCAGGAAACAGCAGAGGGAACACCCCCCTATCCACATTGATGGAACAGTAGTGGAGAGGGTAGTAAGTTTTAAGTTCCTCGGCGTACACATCACAGACAAACTGAATTGGTCCACCCACACAGACAGCATCGTGAAGAAGGCGCAGCAGCGCCTCTTCAACCTCAGGAGGCTGAAGAAATTCGGCTTGTCACCAAAAGCACTCACAAACTTCTACAGATGCACAATCGAGAGCATCCTGTCGGGCTGTATCACCGCCTGGTACGGCAACTGCTCCGCCCACAACCGTAAGGCTCTCCAGAGGGTAGTGAGGTCTGCACAACGCATCACCGGGGGCAAACTACCTGCCCTCCAGGACACCTACACCACCCGATGTCACAGGAAGGACATATAGATCATCAAGGACAACAACCACCCGAGCCACTGCCTGTTCACCCCGCTATCATCCAGAAGGCGAGGTCAGTACAGGTGCATCAAAGCTGGGACCGAGAGACTGAAAAACAGCTTCTATGTCAAGGCCATCAGACTGTTAAACAGCCACCACTAACATTGAGTGGCTGCTGCCAACACACTGACTCAACTCCAGCCACTTCAATAATGGGAATTGATGGGAAATGATGTAAAATATATCACTAGCCACTTTAAACAATGCTACCTAATATAATGTTTACATACCCTACATTATTCATCTCATATGTATACGTATATACTGTACTCTATATCATCTACTGCATCTTTATGTAATACATGTATCACTAGCCACTTTAACTATGCCACTTTGTTCACATACTCATCTCATATGTATATACTGCACTCAATACCATCTACTGTATCTTGCCTATGCCGCTCTGTACCATCACTCACTCATATATCTTTATGTACATATTCTTTATCCCCTTACACTTGTGTCTATAAGGTAGTAGTTTTGGAATTGTTAGCTAGATTACTTGTTGGTTATTACTGCATTGTCGGAACTGGAAGGACAAGCATTTCGCTTGTATACACTACTGTTCAAAAGTTTGGGGACACTTAGAAATGTCCTTGTTTTTAAAAGAAAACCACTATTTTTGTCCATTAAAATAACATCAAATTGATCAGAAATACAGTGAAGACATTGTTAATGTTGTAAACGACTCTTGTAGCTGGAAACAACTGATTTTTTATGGAATACTACATAGGCGTACAGAGGCCCATTATCAGCAACCATCACACCTGTGTTCAATGGCACGTTGTGTTAGATAACCCAAGTTTATCATTTTAAAAGCCTAATTGATCATTAGAAAGCGCTTTTGTACTGGCTCTAACCAGAATAGAAAGAGGAGTGGGAGGCCCCGGTGCACAACTGAGCAAGAGGACAAATACATTAGTGTCTAGTTGAGAAACAGATGCCTCACAAGTCCTCAACTGGCAGCTTCATTAAATAGTACTTGCAGAACACCAGTCTCAACATCAACAGTGAAGATGCAACTCTGGGATGTTGGTCTTCTAGGCAGATTTCCTCTGTCCTGTGTCTGTGTCCTTTTGCCCATCTTAATATTTTATTTTTATTGGCCAGTTTGAGATATGGCTTTTTCTTTGCAACTCTGCTTAGAAGTCCAGCATCCCGGAGTTGAATCTTCACTGTTGACGTTGTAGGTACTATTTAATAAAGCTGCCAGTTGAGAACTTGTGAGGCGTCTGTTTCTCAAACTAGACACTCTAATGTACTTGTCCTCTTGCTCAGTTGTGCATCGGGGCCTCCCACTCGTCTAATGAGGTGAAGGAATGGTTCACTCATCTTTTGGGTAAACTTCCAGAAGTGAATGAAGGGAAGTGGATGATCGTAGATGACACTCCCCCTTCAAAATGCATACTATAAACAGATCAAACTCATCTTGTCTCCTCTTATTATCCTTGGTTGATGCGAAAAAACAAACATTCCGGCATGCACAAACTACCCATCGTCGGATTACTTTTGATTTCTAGAAAGTGTTTTACTCAATTATTTCAATCAATGATGAGCGCACCCGTGATGTGATTCATTATAAATAGTAATTGCTATTAGCTAATTCATATTGTAGTTTCTGGTGTGAAAGATGTTGAATGGGTGTAGACAAAGAAGAGCTCTTCACTAGATACCAAAACATTCAAAGGCCATTTTCTCAAAAGTGAGTTTACAAGTTTATCAACTTTGAAAGAATAATTACTTTCCATTGTTCCTCAAAAATGCAGTGTATGATATACCATTTTGTAGCTCTGAGTCTCTACTTTTATCCAATGTAAAAAAACAAACTAATTTTCAAATTTTGCTACGAAAGACTGAATCCAGCTGGTGAGTCACATATTCAGAAAGTATAATGATAGTGTAATCAGGCACTTACTTTGATAGGAACGCAGACATGTCCAAAGTTATTTTTAGTGTGGAAAACAACAACGAAGGCAATGCGGGCGCCAGCCGGAAAATGTGCCAGGGGGAAAATGTTTGTGCAAGTTATTTTCTGACTGGAGAGTCGCAAATGTCTGGGAAAGTGCTTAGCCTCTCCTCAGCGAGTAGTTTGTCCGGCTCAGTAAAGCCTCAAACATTAAATTGTCTGCAACAGTGAAATGGGCTACTTCTATGTGAATTAATGAGGAGGCGGAACACACCTCATTGTGTCAAGAGACTATGGCCAAAATTAAATAAAGAAAGTCGAGAATAGAAAATTCCGGATTTAAAAATCAGCAATGTACAAGTGGATCCCAAAAGTGGAAGGCCAAAAAATGAGAACGCAAAGGAGGTATCAAAATGAGTTAAATTAGATTCCTTTTTCAAATGCAAAAGAGGATGTAGGTTTATCATCGCCAGTAGCAGCTTTTAGTGGGTCAAGTGAGCCCAGGCCATGCTGTTCCATTGTGCCAGAAGAAGCAACTTTGACAGAGGAGGGTACAGGTTGTCAGGTATCGGCGGATACACCCTGAGCACCAGCTATCCCCGGGTCGGGCGGCGGGATAGGGAGCAGGGTGAGGCTAGAATCGTGTCGGCTGAGGAAACAGGTGGAAATGGGACAGACGGCCTTTTAATCTATCCAACTGACAGAGGGCATTATGCAACAAATGTGGATGCAAAAGTTAAACCACACGTGTAACCGATGTGAAATGGCTAGCTAGTTAGCGGGGTTTGCGGCTTTTGTTGAGCGATGGGTAATGTTAGGGTTGCGTCAATCGAATCTGGTATCAGGATAAATATGACAATGAGTCACCGCATTGTATGCTATGTATTTTTTATTAGCTAAGCAATAAGTGGTAAATGCAATTTTCGTATATACGGGCTCTCTGTCACACCTTGCAGGGCAAACAGAGAACTGACTTGTTCCTGACAAAGATATTATAATATACTCTTGACAGAAGTAGTTCCTGCTTCCGAGCCGGCCTGTCAGAGTAGAGACTGGGCGTGGTTTAAACTCACTCAGCCTATCGTTGATTGTTGGCGCCCGAGCTGGTCCCAGCCCCCTAAGCGCTTCAGCGGTCAGTCGTTGTAGTTGTGTAGAATATACAGTTATCAGGCACCTGGCTCCTGTTATCTAACAAAATACAGTTTGTTCTCGCAACACTAAGCTCTGAATGTGCCCCCCCAACTCATTGCACAGTTCCTGTCTTTATGTTAATCTGTATTTTTCCATCATGAGAAAGGCCCATGGCCCTGAAACTGTTAACAATGTCTCAAGTCAGCTATGTTGCATAACACATACATCCACACAAGCCAACAGCAGATAATATTCAATCACATATATGGTAACGGGCTATAATGCATAACACAGAATCCTCATAGTAACGATTCTTCGTGGTTGTTGTGTGCAGGGGGTCCCTGGTTCAGCCCAGGTATGGGCGAGGAGAGGAACGGAAGCTATACTGTTTCACTCGTGTAAGCCTACTACCCCATTCCCAAGAGATGACGAAAGGCGGTGTTTTTCCGAGTCGTATTACACCACTACAACCAAGGCAGGAAACAAATTATCACGTGGCTATGTTATTCGGCCAAACTAGATTGCGTATTGTGTGAGTCTTGCTGGCTGTTCTGAGATCGGAGTGCCCCTTTCTTCTCTGATGTGTGGGTGACATCCCAGATTCACATGAACAATGGAAGCTCAATGGTACTATTGACGCAGAAATGGAGAGAGGCGTGAGGAACGCAGCAAAATTCTGGCGACAGGTGTTGGAGCGCATAGTTAATGTAACTCTCACACTTGCATTGTGTAATTTGGCGTTCAGACGGCACCGTGAAAAGCTGGGGCAGGCCAACAGCCGGAGTTTTCTCAGTATAAATTGAACTGCTGTCATTTTACAACCCAGTTCTGAAACAACTTTTAGAACACCCCGCAGGATCCGTGAACTATCTCAGCCCTCAAATCCAAAATGAGCTGATGTATATTTTAGCCGAGCAAGTGAAGTGTGACATGCAGGGAGAGATGTAGGAAGCCCATTTTTTGTTTGTGTGTATCCGGATGTATCCAAAGTAGCCAGTTAAGCCAAGTTTATCGCTATGTGAGAGTGATAAGGGATGCAAATAATGTCGCCACAGATCTGACCATCACACAGTCGTTTTTAGGATTTCTGGAGACTGCTGACACGTCCTAAAATCCTGGGCAGCATAGAGGATAATGGGCTGGATATTTCAAAATGTCGTGGGCAGGGTTATGATGTAGCTGCTGACATGAGCGGGGTCTATTCGGGTGTGCAGGCCAGAATATCTGAAAAAGAGACGCTTGCTGTTTATGTGCATTGCGCAGCACACAATCTTAACCTGGCTATTCAAGTTTTATAAAACTGTTGAACTGTTATACACCTTCTTCAGACATAGCATAAAGAGATGGTCAATGTTGAGTGGTATATTTGATTTTGCATCAGAGAAAAAAAATGTAACTCTAAAACGACTGTGTCCCACCCGCAGGTCATTTAGATATGAGTCCCTTGCGGCCCAGAGATACAAATATGTGAACGTAATGAAGGCCCTCACCAAGATTGTGCTTTTAAGTGACAAGAAGGGCGAGAGGGATGATGCAGGGGCACTGAAAAAGAAAATGGAAAAATTGTGTTACATTTTTTTGTTGTCGTTGTGCAGGCTGTTTTGAACGTCGTCTCAAGTGCTACAGGCCAAAGATGCATACCTGCACAGAGCAGTCAGCCTACACAAGGACATGATAGAGACATGATAGAGGTCCTGTCCGGATTCCGACGGGGTTTTGAGATGGCCAAAGTCACTGCAAAGACCCTTGCCGACAAAAATGGGAAGCTCAGAACGCATTTGAAGACATTCGGAGAAGGAAGGTTAGGCGTCATTTTGATGAGCTTATGCGAGGACGAGCGACTATCTGATGGGGAGAGTCGTTTTAGAGTCAACGTCTTTAATGCAAACCCTGACATCGTTATCCACCAGCTGTCAAACCGATTTAAAAGTATGCGGGCAACATCGAGACTGTTTGACATCCATCCCACTACCCTGGCCAACGCAGATGATGATGCGCTCTTCGAGACCGCCAGCCGGCTGGCTGAACATTACAGCAAAGATATATCAGCAAGCTTCCCTGGCCAATTACTCTCTTTCGGGGCCTGTTTTTAAGAATGTAAATAGCAAAGCACACTACAGTGAGAGACCTGGCCAATATGCTCATTGTGGATAACAATTCAGTCACTGCTACATTTGGGGAAGTAGTTACAGCGATGCTCTTTTTTTATGACCCTAACCCTAACCCTTTAATTAACAGTAGCCAGTGCCAAGCGCTCCTTTTCCAAAGGTAAAATAATGAAATCCTACCTGCGGAGCAGCATGGTACAGGAGAGACTGAGTGGGTTGGCCATTCTGTCCACTGAAAACACCAGGGCCAGGACCATGAATTTCAATGCCATTGTCAACGACTTCGCAGAGTGCAAGGCCCGCCAAATGCCAACCAAATGAGTGAGTGAGTGAGTTTAGATTATTACAGGGCAGGCTACCCAAATAAGTCTATATTAATTTGCATTGCTTGTCTATCTACGACTATGCTCGATCTGTCTTTGGAAACCATGTTCTGGTGCATGGACGCTGAGCCATTTCATTGTCATCATAGCCTATACGTTTAATTAGGCAATGATAATAGTAGTAAGCACATACGCATCATATACTGTTAAAAGGCATGCTGCCATTTAAGCAATCTGTTTCAATGCTCCACTTGATTGATTTGCTGGTGTTTTTGCTATAGGCCTCTGTGGGAGGCAGATCATTCGAAATACCGGTTTTGCGCCGTGCATAACTTCAGCGAGCATGCACTCGGTCATTAGCTGTGTTTCGGTGTTTCAGTCAAGAGATTGATCTACATATTTATGTTTTGTAATATAGGCTATTGCCTATTATTTGCAGACAAAATATGGTGGTTTTTTTGACCGCTTTGTTCTTTCCGTGGTGCTGATCGACTTTTATGCGGGTTAATTTCTGACCGCCATCCATAGCGTTGAATGTATTGGCTATATTGCGGCTTCTCTGGTAACAGCTTCAAATGTGCCCTTAGACTAGGTTCTGCTCAGCTGTTACAATGCTTAGTAATATTACCACACAGCCTTGCCAACAAAATTATTTGAATTTTAAGGGAAATATGACTGGTGATAGGGGCCCATAATTTTGGGGGGGCATCTGGGCCCGTCATGATTAAACTACCTACTGCACAGACACACAGACACAGTCACCTCCACAGACTGCTCCTAATCTGCATCTTTTTGGGGGTCTATAAATAAACCTTTGAGGAGATTGGTCGTTTGCCAATTTTTAGGCATTATAAAACATTACCCTTTTTTCTGATCAGGAGTATCAACTGTCAATTTACGGATAATATTAAGAATACAAGTATAGCCCGGTTGTCACAACAACACAGTGGATAATTCTGATAAGTAGGCTAAAGGGGACGCCTGATAGCGATACATGGAGGCTGAGAAGCCCAGCGGTTCTATTGTTAACTGACTACAGTCCTAACACCATGGTGTATCTTTAATTAAAGATACTGTCCGTTTCAGTGTGTTTGAATTGATAGGAACGACTGAGGGGAAGAAATGAGAGAGGTGGGGAGTCGGAGAGAGAAACACATGAAAAATGGGCTTCTCAATCTAATTAAAGTTTGTCTAAGAAAAACGTTGTGTTTTTTTCTACCTTGCATAGTTATTTTATTGGAATATTGTTGTAGTTTAATTCAAGTCTACCCACTCACACTCCAAGCCCCCCTCCCCACACACGTCAGCATATTTTAGCAGCATAAATGCTTGATGAGCTGTGTGTGTGTGTGTGTGTGTGTGTGTGTGTGTGTGTGTGTGTGTGTGTGTGTGTGTGTGTGTGTGTGTGTGCGTGTGTAGCGTGGGAGGACAGTGACTGACAGTGTTGAACACTGATACTTTGGGATCATCAATCTGTTTCAGGGTAATAACAGAGATGACAAGACAGAGAAGTAGATCTCACCCCCGTAACAAACTAGGTCAGCTGACACGCTTGCGTTAGTCTTGGGCTGGAGACAAATGCCGTTTCTGTGAGAATATGCATCCATCTGAAATAAAAAATAATAATCATGATTTAAGCACAAATAACTACAAGGTATTTCAGATCAGTTCCCCCAATACTAAACATTAGGGTTAAAAAAACACTAAATTGGACCTTGGATCATAGTCTAGAAGTAACTTCCTCCAGCTCTTGTTCCTGCTTCCGCAGGACTTGTCTTGGGAGTGGTTGGGAGGGTAATTGGCGGGAAGGGTTGCCTCCCCATTCCCTCCTCACAGTCATCTTCAATCTCCCAACTCCTACCTAATCAACACTTTACCAATGTTTATTGGCTTCCTTGATAAAGATGAGCAAAAAAAGACTGCGCTGTATGGAATAAATAACACAAATACTGAGCCACAGTACAAATAAAATATTAAAGATAAGGGTCAAAATGATTGGATCCCCAGTTTTCAATACTCCAGCACCCTCCCCTTGCTAGGATAACGACACTGAGTCTTTGGCATTGTTCTTTCAAAGGCTAAACCCAGCATTGGTGTGCTTGACCAAAGACCTCTATTTTAATGTCATCTAACCATAGCACCGCCTGGAGTTTGCTAAATGGCAATGGCACTTAGATTGGAACCGGTGCTATGGTCATATAACTTGAAAATAGTCATCTTTGGGCCACGCACACCGGCAGTGGGTTTGCACACAGAGAGAGATGCACCCAGATAGAGATGCAAACTGTGCAGAAATGGTTTAGATCACCCAGTAACTGCTCTCTCTCTGTACTCCATGTGTCTGCAGCAATAAAGACCCATTCATAGTTAATGGCCCTTGATCAAGCTAAAGTGCTCTCCTCTCCAGAATATTAGTGGTGTGGTGTACTAACCTATAACTGGGTGTTTAACCATGTAGCTGTCACAGAATATATAGCATGGAGATCACATCTGGGTCAACAACAATGGAGACTCACTGTGAGCTTGAATGAATACGACTGCCCTCTTGGAGTTGTGTGGGCGTGCATTCGTGTGTAGTATAGCATGTAAGAGACTCATCGGTCTCTCAGGAAAGTAAATGACCCATGTCTCCTACATGTCTTTCACATATACATGACTATGTATATTAGTACATAATATTAGTACATAATAGACTATGTATATTAGTACGTAATAGATCAGGTTGTATGGAACAGCCTCGAATATATTTCAATTTTTGTCTATATGGAAAAAAGAGAATGGATGTACTTTACATGTGTGTCATATCAATAGTGTTTTGGAGTTGTGAAGTGGTCATGTCAAGAGTTAAGCGTTAGGATTTGTAGGCTGTGTTGAATGACCATCAGAGTCTCTATAACATTTATGGTGTGTTCCTGTTCTTCTCCTCAGGGGGCTAAACTGCCCATGTCCATCATTATCGTGGGAGTGGGACAGGCTGAGTTTGACGGTAAGTAGCTGCATCTCACTTAGTTTACGATACTTGTTGTTGTAGTTTTTTTATAGCAATAAATATCAAAGGAAAAAGTTACTACCTGGTATTGTTGCTCAATACTCACATTGCCTGAAACTCTACTAAAACTTGTTTAAAATGAAGGTTTATTAAACTTTAACCTAGTATTTAATGTTTCAAATATAACCTAGTGTTTCATGTTTAAACTCTACCAAGATCCGATGATATATCATTTAACGTATGAGGCTGATTGTTAGTGCCCGATTGATACAGTCAGACAACTAATCAAAAAGCAATCTACGCTCCGTCCATATTCTCATTATCACCATTAACCTGGCCTGAAAGCTATACTGAACAAAAATATAAACGCAACATGGTCCCATGTATCATGAGCTGAAATAAAAGATCCCAGAAATGTTCCATACACACAAAAATCTTATTTCTCTAAAATGAGGGAGCTCATTTAAAATGAGCTTATTTGAGCTTATTTCTCAAGTTTTGATGGAGTGTGCAATTGGCATGCTGACTGCAGTCATTTTCACCAGAGCTATTGCAAGAGAATTGAATGTTCATTTCTCTACCATAAGCCGCCTTCAACGTCGTTTTAGAGAATTTGGCAGTACGTCCAACTGGCCTCACAAACGCAGACCACGTGTAACCACGCCAACCCAGGACCTCCACATCCGGCTTCTTCACCTGCAGGATAGTCTTGAGACCAGCCAAACGGACAGCTGATGAAACTGCGGAGTATTTATGTCTGCAATAAAGCCCTTTTTGTAGGGAAAAACTAATTCTGATTGGCTGGGCCTGGCTCCCCAGTGGGTGGGCCTGGCTCCTCCCAGGCCCACCCATGGCTGTGCCCCTTTCCCAGTCAGTTGAAATCCATAGATTAGGGCCTAATTTATTTATCTAAATTGACTGATTTCCTTATATGGACTGTAACTCAGTAAAACCGTTGAAATTGTTGCATTTTATATTTTTGTTCAATATAAGTTATTGAGAGCGATTCAATTTCTACAATTCACACACAGCAGCCAGGTACAGTAGCTGTAGCCCCTATTCGCTCTCACTTCTAGCAATTAGTTAGACGGATGGCCTGCAAGACCATTAGCAACTCATTTGATTCAGCAGAGGAGAGGGAGGGAGGGAGGGAGAGAGAGAGACAACACGTGTGCCTACTGTACGTGCAGTGCATGCGTGTTTGTGTGTGGAGGAGAGTAGAGTGGTATGGCGTTGAGGGGTTTTTAATGTAATGTAGTTTAAAGTAATCAGGGCTAATGGATGGGTTCATCCTGGTTCTGACAAGTTCCATAATGTGGAAAAAGTCAAGGGGTCTGAATACTTTCCCGAATTCACTGTATATAAGTTGTTTGTCATAAAATATGGTGTCTCCAGTTCCAATCGATCTCTCGGTAATTAGGGACAACAACAAAAAACCTGACAAGTCTTACTTTCTTCTCAGTTCTTCCCTGTATTTGAGGTTTAAAAAGGCTTCTGGAGTTTCGAATTTCCACTTTCAAACGTCAGACTTGATTTTCCCAGGGGGGAAAAATGTGTCAACCCCTACAAAAATGTACATGAATTCTAAATCTACGTAGTAATAATAATAGTAGATGTTGCTGCTGGATTGTTACCCTGCTGTAGCAATACATCTCTAATGAAGATGCTACATCTGTACTGGGCACACACACCCTTTAAAAATGCACAAACAAAAAAATCAGAAATTGTATTTCATCATGTTCCTCGTTGCTCTTGTGAACGAGATGCTCCTCTCAACGAGACTAACCTTGATACATATTGGTTCAAAACAAATGTGTGCATTGTACATGTTCGGGGTTGTGTGATCTCTTTACCTTGCAGCCATGGTGGAGTTGGATGGTGATGACATCAGAATTTCATCCAGAGGGAAGCTTGCAGAGAGAGATATTGTCCAGGTGACTCACACAGACACACACACACACACACACACAAGCACACGCGCGCGCACATACAGTTCAGTGATGCAATCTGACCATGAACACGGCTATGAACAAACACATCGTAACCTTGAGCAGTAGAAATGTCCGGGTTTTCCAGGAGGTCTTTATCCAGAGTAAGGCTTTGTACAGACATTGTACAAGAGGGGTTAAGTAAATGGATGAATGGAAGGTTACATTGCTTTGTTAAATTGCTTTCAAGAGGAATATCAAGGAATTTCAAAAACGGGAAGGTATACAGAGTAAAAATCCTAGGAATGCTGGTTAACTGTAAATGAACAATAAGGCGAAGGCAGTACAAAGGATGAGCCTTATCAGTATTAATGATTGTTTCATTTTTATTTAACCTGTATTTGACTAGGCTAGTCAGTTAAGAACAACTTGTTATTTACAATGTTGGCCTACCGGGGAACAGTGGGTTAGCTGCCTGACAGATTTTTACCTTCTCAGCTCGGGGATTCAATCCAGCAACCTTTCGGTTACTGTCCCAACGCTCTAACCACTAGGCTCAAAAGGATGTATAAATATGTGTAATGTATTATTAATGAAAATGTTCATATGCTGTAGTGTTATCCCAGGCTGTTTCTCAGTTGCTATCGTGTCTTTGCTCTCTCCCTGTCAGTTTGTCCCATTTAGAGACTACATGGACCGAACAGGAAATCACGTGTTAAGTATGGCCCGGCTAGCCAAGGATGTCCTGGCTGAGATCCCTGATCAGTTAATCTCCTATATGAAGAGTAGGGGCGTCAAACCCAACCCCACACCGCCTCCCTACACACCCCCTGGACACACACACCACACACAGATCTGAGCCCACCACACAAACCTTTACACTGAGTACTGACGAGAGACGGAGTCAAAGATTTGCAGACCCTGGGAACTCTCTACTTCCTGATTGGAATGTTGGGACGGGAAGTGATGTAATAGGAAGTTGCTGAAGCAATAGGTGTTTGTGTCAGGACTTTCCCAGACAGGTGACTCTCTGGAGAAGACAACAGCGTTTCTGTTCATTGTGATTCTATCTATTCTGTCTGTTTCTCTGCGAAAGAGAGACGGCAATGGACAGACCATACAAGGACTTGTCTTTTTATCAACATACATGGGCCAGTGACTGTTTCTTCTTGTCTTGTTTGAGAGCGGGTGGGTGAAGGGGTCATGTGGGGTCATATTGTGGTTGAAACTTGTGCCTGTCTGTGATCTGGTTGTCTAACTGTAATGGGACAAGTGGAACTCTCATCTGAACTCTGATCTTTGACTTTTGACCTAGCTCGCCATTGGTGTATTAGAGTGTGTGATAAGGTGATGTTTTTGGATACTTTTCCATTCATTTTTGTTTTGTTTTGGGCCTACACATTCCCATATTAATTTGTAGCTTTATGATTTAAGGTTGAAAAAAAGAAAAGTATATTCACCTTGTGAGTTTTCTTTTTTAGTCATTGAGTGTCTTTGCTCTTTGTACTCCCATAAGTTGTAGACTCTTCTCTTGCTTTCTATTTTAAAGCATGTTCGTATATAGGATGGAATTCCCCATATGTCTGTATTTATAATGTATCAAAAGTGGCATGGATATATAAGGATATATAATTAATATGTGACCATCCAGTTTGGATTTCTCAATTACAAACAAGGATAGTTTAACAATATGGAGAAGCACAAGGGAGAGCTCATCATAGCTCTCTAAACCACTTAACCACCACCACAGGAATGTAACTATGCACATCAGCGTTTGGACACACTAGAACCTGTCTGTGACATACATACATACATACATACATACATACATACATACATACATACATACATACATACATACATACATACATACATACATACATACATACATACATACATACATACATACATACATCAGAAGTATTGCTTTATTTTTTTCAAGGGTTCTGATAGTTTACCGTGTCCTATATTTCATCAGTCAAAGAGTGAAAATATATAACTCTTTCAACTACTATTTTCTTCTCTCTCTCTCTTTCCATCTCCCCAATTCCCATAGTGAATGGATTTTTGCTTATTGACATTAAACTGCTGGATAAAGACAGCAAATGTATTCACTTGAATCACATTGAATTCCATTGAAACCTTTTCATAACCAACAATAACTCGCCCACCAGTCCTTTACCGTCCATCCCTCTCTCTCTGGTCACCCAACAGCTTCTCTCTCCCTGAGAATAAGCCATTATTGTGTTATAATCAGATGAAGCCAGGCTGAAATTAAATCAAGCTGAGGAGTATAGACAGTCTGGACACCTGCTGCACGGTACACACATAGACAGACAGACAGAGGGACGGATCTCCTCAGCTAGCTAAATACTCTGTAGGCCTTAACGTACTGTAGACAGCATTCCAACCAAGCCTGATAAACAACTAAGGTTGAACAATTCTGTTAACTTTTCCAAAATGTTCAGGTTTTCCAGAAATCCTGCTTTGAAAATTCCTGGAATCACAAGGAACATTCCTTGAAAACCTAGGACTTTTTGCAAAGTTACCGGAGTTTTGCAACCCTATTCACAGCTCTCTTCTCTTGGAGTCATAATCGCTAAGAGTACTGTATGTTTTGGAAATGGCTAAACCTGGTTCTGTACAGTGTTGTGTATAATATATGGGGATAAAGACAAATGGTATATCTGATATCTATACAGTTAATTATATGGCTTGTTTTTTCTTACTAAGTGGTGTGGACCTAGAGTATCAGGAGTGAGTGTGTGTGTTCAATAATAAGAGTGGTTTACAACAGTACATATTCCTACTGATAAACTTTAAGGAAAGCACTTTATTCTATTCCTTAAGAGGTGTACTGGTACTTCGACAGTATGTTTATTTATACATTTTTAGAGATAGTGATGATCTTATTGATATATTATATGATTCACTTAATTTTTTCTGCAATTTGTATGATAAAAAGCCATTTATTCTGCCGACAACGCCACAATAATAGAAGTAGACTTGCACACTGACTTCAATGGGGATGTTATTCGTTCTAGTAATTCTATTTCTATGGCTACGCTATAAAAAAAAAACAGTATTTATTTTAAATGTTTAACTTGGCAAGTCAGTTAAGAACAAATTCTTATTTTCAATGATGGCCTAGGAACAGTGGGTTAACTGCTTTGTTCAGGGGCAGAACAACAGATTTGTGTTAGGGGATTTGAACTTACAACCTTTTGGTTACTAGTCCAATGCTCTAACCACTAGGCTACGCTGCCAAGTCCTCAATCTCGCCTCAATCGACCCCTGATCTGTAGGATTGCCAGATTGTGAACAAGATCCATCCACTCACCTGGGATGGAAAGACAGTGTTTTATATTCTGTGCCAACTATCTGTAACACTAGCCCCATTTATTACTGGTTCTAGCTTGCGTCTTTGTCCTGATCTTATCCACATTCTGAATGTCTACACCGGTCAAAAAATGCGCAATCAAAAGACACATTGTGATCTGATTGGGATCTGATCATTCTGCTCACCTCTGGAGGTAGTCAGACACACATCGTGTCTGGATATCTTACAGGTGTAGACAGATCTGGAAAGAGAAACCATTTAAATCATCATTATTCAGCCATCTAAAATCATTGAAAAGTGGCACCAATATCTGATTACATCAATATGTGTCTTACAATAAATAAATATTATTTTGAATGAATAGCTGTGAAGCTATTTGCATAAAGGAAGTGCCAGGAAATCTGATCGCAATGCAGATGGATATCAGACACGTTTTAAGCACATTTCTGTGTAGATATATTTCTGGAAATGTGGGCACAATCAGAATGTAGACAAGATCAGGACAAAGGATCCATATTAGCACCAGGTATAAATGGGATTATAGACACCATTTCATCTGGATTAATGGCCACAAATTCAGTGGGCTGTCTGCTTTCTCTTCTCTCTCTCTCTCTCTCTCTCATGCCTGGCCATTTCTGTTGTTGCCGTGAGATCTCTTGACAGGAGGAGAGATCACACAAGGGAAAACTGTAACCGACCAGCATGTTGCAACAATTAATTGTTCATTATTTTTTATTAACACCATTTTTTGTGATCCTCCTCTTTTCACCTTTGTTGTTTATCCCTCTGGGTTTCTCATGTGCATGGTTCCCCCTTTTTATTTGAAACGTTTTTTTGTTGTTGTACATGATCGTTGTCATACGGTGGGTTGTGAAATGCTTTGTATTGGATTGCCTTAAATGAAAATGAATTAAAAAAACAAATGACTACTTTTATAAAAATTGTTGTAGAGTTGTACTTTGATGTCCCAATTAGTTAGTTCAATAAAGTTCAACCTGGACTGTACTGTGTATAGACTGTAGAACAAACATTTTGCCACACACTAACAATATACTGTAGTCCTTCCTGCAACAAATTGTGAAATAAATGGTTTGTGATTTTTTTTTATCAAGCTAATGTTAGTCTATGGTCAGCTGAGAAGTTAATTTGTCTTGATGCCAAATCTCCCATCGACAAACAGGACACTAAAGGTCTAAAGGGGTCATTCCTCAGTGTCCTCTAAAAAAGGCCTCATTGACACTAATGCCAGAGTCCAGTGATTGACTTCCCCGGCCTGAACCAGCTGACCCCCCCCAATGTACATTTACCCTGGCCCCCCTTCCCCATGGACATTTATAATTGCTACAGTTGAAGTCGGAAGTTAACATACACTTAGGTTGGAGTCATTAAAACTCTTTCAACCACTCCACAGATTTCTTGTTTTTTAAATTATTTTATTTTACTCCCTTTTCTCCCCAATTTCATGGTATCCAATTGTTAGTAGTTACTATCTTGTCTCATTACTACAACTCCCGTACGGGCTCGAGAGAGACGAAGGTCGAAAGCCATGCGTCCTCCGAAACACAACCCAACCAAGCCGCACTTCTTAACACAGTGCTCATACAACCTGGAAGCCAGCCGCACCAATGTGTCCGAGGAAACACCGTGCACCTGGCGACCTGGTTAGCGTGCACTGTGCGCGGCCCGCCACAGGAGTCGCTAGTGCGTGATGAGACAAGGCTATCCCTACCGGCAAACCCTCCCTAACACAGACGATGCTAGGGAAATTGTGCGTCGCCCGACGGACCTCCCAGTCGCGGCCGGCTGTCGTCAGAGCCTGGGCGCAAACCCAGAGTCTCGGTTTCACGCCTAGACGACTGTGCCACCCGGGAGGCCCCCTCCACAGATTTCTTGTTAACTTTTTATGGCTGCAGGGGCATGGATTAGCTTGGAGTAGCTTGGATGAAAAGGTGCCCATTGTAAACGGCCAGCTCCTATTGTCTCAGTTGCTAATATATGCAAATTATTATTAGTATTGGATAGAAAACACTCTAAAGTTTCCAAAACTGTCAAAATATTGTCTGTGAGTATAACAGAACTGATATTGCAGGCGAAACCCTGAGGAAAATCAAAACAGGAAGAGGCTTCTATTTTGAAAACTCCATGTTCCAAAGCCTCCCTTTGCTGGATTTAAAGGGATATGAACCAGATTCCTTTTCCTATCGCTTACTCAAGGTATCAACAGTCTTCAGACATAGTTTCAGGCTTTTATTTTAAAAAATGAGCCAGAACGATAACATTGCGTCAAGTGGTCACATGAGTTTTGCTCGCGCAGCAGAGTTTGGATAGGTATTGCTTTTCCATCTCCTACTGTGAAAGACATTTGCGGTTGATATATTATCAATTATATATTTTAAAAACAACCTTAGGATTGATTATAAAAAAACGTTTGACATGTTTCTGTGGACATTATGGAAACAATTTGGAATTTTTGTCTGCGTTGTCGGATTGCATAACAAGTTTTAACAAACTATAGTTTTGGCAAGTCGGTTAGGACATCTACTTTGTGCATGACACAAGTCATTTTTCCAACAATTGTTTACAGACAGATTATTTCACTTATAATTCACTATATCACAATTCCAGTGGGTCAGAAGTTTACATTCACCATGTTGACTGTGCCGGTAAACAGCTTGGAAAATCCACAAAATTATGTCATGGCTTTCGAAGCTTCTGATAGGCTAATTGACATAATTTGAGTCAATTGGAGGTGTACCTCTGGATGTATTTCAAGGCCTACCTTCAAACTCAGTGCCTCTGCTTGACGTCATGGGAAAATCAAAAGAAATCAGCCAAGACCTCAGAAAAAACATTGTAGACCTCCACAAGTCTGGTTCATCCTTGGGAGCAATTTCCAAATGCCTGAAGGTACCACATTCAGCTGCACTAACAATAATATGCAAGTATAAACACATTGGGACCACGCAGCTGTCATTCCACTCAGGAAGGAGACACGTTCTGTCTCCTATAGATGAACGTACTTTGGTGCGAAAAGTGCAAATCAACCCTAGAACAACCGCAAAAGACCTTGTGAAGATGCTGGAGGAAACAGGTATAAAAGTGTTTATATCCACAGTAAAACGAGTCCTATGTCAACATAACCTGAAAGGCCGCTCAGCAAGGAAGAAGCCACTGCTCCAAAACCATGATCGTATTTTTTGGAGAAATGTACACTGGTCTGATGAAACAAAAATAGAACTGTTTGGCCATAATGACCATCGTTATATCTGGAGAAAAAGGGGGGAGGTTTGCAAGCCGAAGAACACCATCCCAACCGTGCAGCACGGGGGTGGCAGCATCATGTTGTGGGGGTGTTTTGCTGCAGGAGGGACTGGTGCACTTCACAAAATAGATGGCATCATGAGGGAGGAAAATGATGTGGATATATTGAAGCAACATCTCAAGACATGAGTCAGGAAGTTAAAGCTTGGTCACAAATGGGTCTTCCAAATGGACAATGACTCCAAGCATTCTTCCAAAGTTGTGGCAAAATGGCTTAAAGACAACAAGGTATTGGAGTGGCCATCACAAGCCCTGACCTCAATCCTATAGAAAATCTGTGGGCAGAACTGAAAAAGCATGTGCGAGCAATGAGGCCTACAAACCTGACTCCGTTACACCAGCTATGTCAGGAGGAATGGGGCAAAATTCATCCAACGTATTGTGGGAAGCTTGTGGAAGTCTACCTGAAATGTTTGACCCAAGTTCAACAATATTAATTGAGTGTATGTACACTTCTGACCCACTGGGAATGTGATGAAAGTAATTAAAGCTGAAATAAATAATTCTCTCTACTATTATTCTGACATTTCACATTCTTAAAATGAAGTTGTGATCCTAACTGACCGAAGACAGGGAATTTTTACAAGAATTAAATGTCAGGAATTGTGAAAAACTGAATTCAAATGTATTCGACTAAGGTGTATGTAAACTTCTGACTTCAACTATAAATATGTACAGTCGTGGCCAAAAGTTTTGAGAATGACACAAATATTGATTTTAACAAAGTCTGCTGCCTCAGTTTGTATAATGGCAATTTGTATATACTCCAGAATGTTATGAAGAGTGATCAGATGAATTGCAATTAACTGCAAAGTCCCTCTTTTGCCATGCAAATAAACTGAATCCCCAAAAACATTTCCACTGCATTTCAGCCCTGCCACAAAAGGACAAGCTGACAGTGATTCTCTCGTTAACACAGGTGTGAGTGTTGACGAGGACAAGGCTGGAGATCACTCTGTCATGCTGATTGAGTTCGAATAACAGACTTAAAGCTTCTAAAGGAGGGTGGTGCTTGGAATCATTGTTCTTCCTCTGTCAACCATGGTTACCTGCAAGGAAACACATGCCGTCATCTTTGCTTTGCACAAAAAAGGGCTTCACAGGCAAGGATATTGCTGGCAGTAAGATTGCACCTAAATCAATAATTTATCGGATCATCAAGAACTTCAAGGAGAGCGGTTCAATTGTTGTGAAGAAGGCTTCAGGGCACCCAAGAAAGTCCAGCAAGCGCCAGGACCGTCTCCTACAGTTGATTCAGCTGCGGGATCGGGGCACCACCAGTACAGAGCTTGCTCAGGAATGGCAGCAGGCAGGTGTGAGTGCATCTGCACGCACAGTGAGGTAAAGACTTTTGGAGGATGGCCTGGTTTCAAGAAGGGCAGCAAAGAAGCCACTTCTCTCCAGGAAAAACATAAGGAACAGGCTGATATTCTACGAAAGGTACAGGGATTGGATTGCTGAGGACTGGGGTAGTCATTTTCTCTGATGAATCCCCTTTCTGATTGTTTGGGGCATCTGGACAAAAGCTTATCCGGAGAAGACAAAGTGAGCACTAACCTCAGTCCCGTGTCATGCCAATAGTAAAGCATCCTGAGACCATTCATGTGTGGGGTTGCTTCTCAGCCAAGGGAGTGGGCTCACTCACAATTTTGCCAAAGAACACAGCCATGAATAAAGAATGGTACCAACACATCCTCTGAGAGCAACTTCTCCCAACCATCCAGGAACAGTTTGGTGACGAACAAAGCATTTCCCAGCATGATGGAGCACCTTACCATAAGGCAAAAGTGATAACTAAGTAGCTCGGGGAACAAAACATCGATATTTTGGGTCCATGGCCAGGAAACTCCCCAGACCTTAATTCCATTAAGAACTCGTGGTCAATTCTCAAGAATTGCCACAAATGCTGACAAACTCCAAGCATTTATTATGCAAGAATGGGCTGCCATCAGTGTGGCCCAGATGTTAATTGACAGCATGCCAGGGCGGATTACAGAGGTCCTGAAAAAGAAGGGTCAACACTGCAAATATTGACTCTTTGCATCAACTTCATGTAATTGTCAATAAAAGCCTTTGACACTTATGAAATGCTTGTAATTATACTTCAGTATTCCCATAGTAACATCTGACATACATACAGTATCTAAAAACACTGAGGCAGCAAACTTTGTGAAAATTAATTTTTGTGTCATTCTCAAAACTTTTGGCCACGACTGTATATATTATTATTTTTTCTTTCTGTTCTATTCACGTCTCACTTCCCTCCCTTCTGCTCCCCCTAAGGACATACCCCAATGGACTCTTCCTATACCCCCAACACCCAACGGTCATTTAACATTGTGTATATATATATATATATATATAATTATTATTTTCCATATTTTGTCTCGTTCACTTCTCTTTTTATTTCATATACTGCATACTTTTAGATTTTTAGATTTTTTTAACCTTTGTTCACAGTACCCTACAATTGCATCTGCATCCCTGTACACGTGTCTAATAAACTCAATCTAATCTAATGTTTCCCAGAATTCTAACTCTTTCAATTAAAAAATAGTCATTGTATTTCCTAGTAATCTAACACCTTCACATTTCTATCACACAACACATGATCTCCTTTTTATCTGTACTGCCAGACTCGATCTCTGACTGCTCAAAGTGTGAGCTGATGTATGCCAGTCCAGCCGTCCAGTCGTGTTGGCATTACACATCAAAGAGTAATCTGGATAGTACCAACACACTCTACTCTACATCTACTGATGGCACATCAAATTCAAGGGTCAGGCAAGACAACAGTACTTGCCAATGCCTGGGCAACTGGGTAACTGGGTAACTTTCAACCTTGATGTGGTATTGGCACTCATTGTGTTGTCTGATCCTTGACCTCTATGTGACAACGTCCTGGGTGCTGCGGTACCATTTAAGGTCCCTGTGTCGTGTTTAGAAGCTCCCCGACACCACCGAGCAGATAGCGCTAACACAGAAACACCATGGAAATAAACAGAGCATGCTTTGTATTGGCCTGAGGTGCTGCTATCAGACTTCTAAACTGGGATAGAACCAAGAGCACTCTATTATGTTGATACGGTGTACAAGATTTTGTTAAGTGGAGAAAATATTGCATAATCATAAATGCAGTGATAGTTTCCAGGTTGTTTTTTATTAAAACTAGTAGTTACTAAACTGAAACTAAGGGGCTTTATTCAATCTGTATTGTTGAAGAGTTACAGATCGTGCGTTAGAAATGTAAAGGTAATTTCCAAATGAGCCGTGCATTTACCGTGAATGCAGTCTCCGCAAACGCGGGAACATTGCCTTTCAATTTCAATCACGCTGTTACGCTGAACTTCCAAGGTACGGATCAAATAGAGCGCTAAACCTACACGTAATATGTAATAAATCACATATAACTAATATGCCGCTTACATGACAGAACTACAATAGTTAAATGTCACTATCTTGACATATTCTTTTGAGATCATGTCCATGGGAAACGCATTGTCATTGCACCTGTGGTTCATGTCAGGTAACAGAGTCTCTTCCTGAAGGATGTCTGAATCAAGGTGACAGTGGAGGATGCAAATGTTGAGGATGCAAATGAGAGATTCATTCACGCACGCACACACACACACACACACACACACACACACACACACACACACACACACACACACACACACACACACACACACACACACACACACACACACACACACACACACACACACACACACTGGCTTTGATGTCCACCATGTATAATTTATGAACAACACCTGGCCTAATGTGCGAAGCTGTGAATTGACAGTGAAATTTGCTCTCCTTTATTCTCTCCTCCACCTCTCCCCCTCTGGTCTCCGCACAAAACACAATCCAAACTCCAGATCATTTGGCTGCCTTTGTACCAGATCATTTGGGAGAGATTTCAGCTGATGCTTCGGGTTTGCATCACGTTTTGTCCACTGAAAAACTCTTGAAGCCCCACTCATGACCACACCACCACTCATGGGAGAGAGGTACGCACACTTGTAAAACCATTTCCCCACTCAGAGGGCCAGAGCTAATGGACACATGAGTGTTGGCAGAGAGAGAAATAGAGGAGATGTGAGAAAGGGGGGAGTGAGAGAGCGAGAGAGAGACAGTGGACCTTTTAAAGCACTAAAGTGAAGTGGGAACTAAGGAAAATGTTTTCTACACTCATCCGTTGCCATGTATGTTTTGGCAAGTTCAGGTGTGGCTGTTCTGAGTGCTGAGTGGGTAGAGGAACATCATTTGAAATGAAACATCGCCATCTACAGCTGATGAAACACATTACTGCCAATGGCACAGCCAAAAAGAAGGAAAGGACTCACACCCAGACTCATAACACTACATCTAGGTCTTGTCACATACACTCTTAGAAAACGAGGTTCTAAGTTCTAGAAGCCTTTTATCCACCTAATTTTTGAACACTTTTAAAACACGGAAGCTAAACGCTGAAACTATGGATAAAACTTCCTCCGTGCTAGCACATTATCATAAATCAGACTGCACACACCACTAGAAATCCCTGCGTTAGTGTGTTTCTGTTAGCTGATACATCATGAAGGAAGACACCATATTACTGTCCTGCTAATGTGCCTGGCTAAACTGCAGAGAAAAAAACCCAAAACTGATCCAAGTGCCCAATCATGCAGGCTATATGAAGTTATTTCGAAATTAATGTGCATTTAAAACACTGTGGTTTTGAGGGGTTATTGAAATGACATAGGCTATTCACTGCAGTTTCACTGCCTTAACTAGAGTTTTGTACTCACTGGAAAACAATAACATTCTTCATTACATTGTGTAGTTGTAGCTTAGGTAGGATATATTTTGTGTACCTACGGGATGGACTACAATATGGTAGCTTTTCGAGCACTGTGCCCGGTGCTAGGCTACCTATGCTACCTACATCTCGAGACTGTCTGTCTTCCTTGTTCTGTTACACACATGGCCTCTCTCCAATGTTTTATACTCGGCATAATAGCCTATTCGGAAAATGCATGTCGGGGAAAGTCGAGGAGAGAAAGTGCATTGTTGTGATCACTTTTTGCCATTCTTGATAACATTGTCGCACTGATGCATTGCAAATAGTTGCACAGGACATACAGAGATGAGCACAGTGGAAAAGAAGACCCGAAGGCATGGACAACCATTAGAAAAACGGAAATCACTTGCAAACCACTTGAGCAACTAGGCTGTAAAACATGCGCAGGCGAAAGGGTGTTCGTTGTTGAATTGCTACATTTAAATGCAAGTCACTCGACTTGTTGGTCACTAGGCTTACATGTACGCTGAACTAGTATTTACAGTTGTCACTGTGACAACGAACACACCCCGAAAGCCCTGAATGGTCTGAACCAGTTAAGAGACCTCACGAATGGTCTTGTGTTGCCACCTTATTTAATATGCCGCATCCAGTACTATGCGTTGAACAGTTGACTGACAGGTGTAGGACTGTAAAACAACAAATGATAAGCGTTCCTCTGGTGTGGATGCTCCTCAATGTTTTATAGTGCTCCAGCCTTAGCCTATAGTTTATCATCATAATTACCATCATAGTTATTGGCATGGTGGATGGCCTGGGCCTTAACTCTGACACAACACTACTAACGTTATCGCAACAGAACTAGCCTAAATTAGCTAGGTAGGTTTCAAAAATGCAAATATTCTAATAACATTTCAACTTTATTTATCTAGCCTAAATGTTTATCTTATGACTTTGGCTTCATCACCTGGTATGGCAACTGCTCGGCATCTGACCATAAGGCCCAGTACATCACTGGGGCCAAGCTTCCTGCCATCCAGGACCTATATACCAGGCGGTGTCAGAGGAAGGCCCCAAAAATGGTCAAAGACTCCATTTTCTTAAAAAAAAATATTGAACTGCATTGTTGGTTAAAGGCTTGCATTTCACGGTAAGGTCCTACACCTGTTGTATTCAGTGCATGTGACAAATACAATTTGATTTATATTTGAATAAAATAATTAACTTTGTGTAATCATGCTGGAATGGCAATTTAAAAAAAATATATATTGAGTGTATGCTTTTATTAAACACTATTTCCTCTTGCTTCTAGCTCCCATTTAGTTTACAACAGCACAGGTTTGTACGAACCTTGCTGTTTGCCACTCAGACCTTTGGCAACAATGTTGAACAATATGAATTTGATCTTCCCCTGCTGTCATTTCAGAGTTTGATGTGACTGTGTTAGATTTATTAACTACTGTTTTCTAAAATCCCCATTACGGAATACATACACAGCCATCAGCTGTTTCTCAAGACATCTCAAGTCTTCAGACATTGTTATTTTGGAGACCTGCCTCAAGACACCCCATGCCATTTTGTGCTATGTCTTAAAAACATGTAATGAAATGTCTCAAAACACTATTGAACACTATTGTAATACCATGTACAGAGACACCATTTAGATGGTACCTGACAACAATATTTACATATATACATATAGTTGAAGTCGGAATTTAATATGCACCTTAGCCAAATACATTTAATCCTAGTAAAAATCCCCTGTATTTGGTCAGTTAGAATCACCACTTAATTTTAAGAACGTGAAATGTCAGAATAATATTAGAGAGAAATTATTTCTTTCAGCTTTTATTTTTAATTTTTTTATTTCTTTCATCACAAGTGTACATACACTCAATTGGTATATGGTAGCATTGCCTTTAAATTGTTTAATTTGTGTCAATTGTTTTGGGTAGCCTTCCACAAGCTTCCACAATAAGTTGGGTGAATTTTGACCAATTCCTCCTGACAGGGCTGGTGTAACTGAATCAGGTCCGTAGGCCTCCTTGCTCACACACGCTTTTTCAGTTCTGCCAACAAATGTTCTATAGGATTGAAGTCAGGGCTTGTGATGGCCACTCCGATACCTTGACTTTGTTGTCCTTATGCCATTTTGAAACAACTTTGGAAGAATGCTTGGGGTCATTGTCCATTTGGAAGACCCATTTGCGACCAAGCTTTAACTTCCGGACTCATGTCTTGAGATGTTGCTTCAATATATCCACATCATTTTCCTCCCTCCTGATGCCATCTATTTTGTGAAGTGAACCAGTCCCTCCTGCAGCAAAACACCCCCACAACATGATGCTGCCACCCCCGTGCTGCACGGTTGGGATGGTGATCTTCAGCTTGCAAGCCTCCCCCTTTTTCCTCCAAACATAACGATGGTCATTTATGGCCAAACAGTTTCATCAGACCAGAGGACATTTCTCCAGAAAGTACAGTCTTTGTCCCCATGTGCAGTTGCAAACCGTAGTCTGCCATTTTTATGGCGGTTTTGGAGCAGTGGTTTCTTCAATTTGCCTATCAGAAGCTTCGAAAGCCATGACATTATTTTCTGGAATTTTCCAAGCTGTTTAACGGTGTGTATGTGTATGTAAACTTCTGACCCGCTAGAATTGTGATACAGTGAATCCCATCTGGTTTGCGCTTAGTGGGACTATCGTTTGTTTTCTTACAGGACAATGACCCAAAACACACCAAACTGTGTAAGGCCTATTTGACCAAGAAGGAAAGTGCTGCATCAGATGACCTGGCCTCCACAATCACCTGACCTCAACCCGAGATGGTTTGGGATGAGTTGGAACGCAGAGTGAAGGAAAAGCAGCCAACAACTGCTCAGCATATATGGGAACTGTTATTGAATAATTCTAATAATAGAAGCATAATAAATATCTTAATGTTCATCCAACAAAAAAAATAATAATGAAAACCACTGATTAAGAATTTGTATATGCGAGAGAGACCTGAACTCCATGAAGGCTGCCTAGAGAGACTCTCTCTGGTTGGACAGCCTCAGTCTGGCCACACTTTTAGATTTTAATTCAAAGGATTATCACAAAAGGCGAACAAAACAGAAGTTTGGAACTTTGGAATGTTCAACTTCATGGAACATTCTTTAGTCAACTGACAGTTGATGCAAGACAGCAGTCTGGCAAACGTTCATTTTGTATATTAGTAACGTAGGCCCACAGCTAAACAAAATCAAATCTCTAAATGCAGGCTGTTAAATATATTTTAGACATCTTGAGACATAAAGGTGTCCTACTCGTGCAGGTTTATTAAATGGAGAATACATCCATTATGTCAAATATATCTCCAACATAAAATATAGAGAAATGTTCAGTGCATTTATAGATTATTTTGTGTTTTGTGCCAACCTCACATGCTGCTGAATAGATTGGAATAATTTGGATTAACTGATGAAGTTATGCATGTATCTGACATTTTTTAAACGTGGTTTGATAGTTATTGTGTAATGACGCTTGGCATTGCACATGGTGATTTTACCCAGCTAGCGATAAGGAATCGGCCTAGAAGCGGCTCTCTTCCGGGGGACTAGAACTGATTGAACTGGCCCAGAATTGGGTGTCGGACTCGGCCCGGAATCAAAATGAATGACTGCCCAGGATTGGCCCAAGTACATTGAGCCATTTCCGTCTAACAGAATTCAGCCAACTTTGCCGGCGTCTTACCAGAATCCCCCCCAGAATTTAAATAAATTTATACAAAATTACCCGATTTAGTCATTTTAAATATTACTATTATAAAATTCAAAAGACACTCGCACATCTAAGCAATCTTATTTGCAGATGCAAATATGACTATTATACATACAAATTATACCCATCCACAAAAACACATTTTGTGTCACAGGAAAACCATACACCTGGTGACTGTGTCAGCGTGCATGTACCTTGCCCGCCACAGGAGTCGTTACAGCGCAATGGGACAAACCCTCCCCAAACTTGGACAATGCTGGGACAATTGTGTGTCACCTCATGGGTCTCCCGGTCACGGCCGGCACGGGTCTTGAACCAGCATCTGAAGCAACGCAGTTTGCACTGCGATGCAGTGTCTTAGAACACTGTGCCACTCGGGAGGCTCCATCCACAAAGTTTTTAATGCTTATAAATTGCCTTGCACAAAGTATCAAACTACTAAAATACTACACAAGACTCTTAAAGAATTTCATTTAAATGTTAATTGTATTTTTTGACCACAGAAACAAGGAGAAATTATGGAAAAATAAATAATGAAATTATATAAAGCAGCCCGTTTAATCATCTGCCTGAGAGTAGCCCCAATCGTCCCGAGCCCAAAGTAATACATTTGGGGCAGATAACTCTCACCGGAATCGGCCCAAGCAATTATTTATTTATTTATTTAATTTCACCTTTATTTAACCAGGTAGGCAAGTTGAGAAGTCTCATTTACAATTGCGACCTGGCCAAGATAAAGCAAAGCAGTTCGACACATACAACAACACAGAGTTAAACATGGAGTAAAACAAACATACAGTCAATAATACAGTACAAATGAGGTGAGATAAGGGAGGTAAAGGCAAAAAAAGAAGGCCATGTTGGCGAAGTAAATACAATACAGCAAGTAAAACACTGGAAAGGTAGATTTGCAGTGGAAGAATGTGCAAGGTAGAGATAGAAATAATGGGTTGCAAAGGAGCAAAATAAATAAATACAGTAAGGGGAGAGGTAGTTGTTTGGGCTAAATTATAGATGGGCTATGTACAGGTGAGGGAGATAAGTGGTTCCAGTGTCAGAGATTTTTGTAGTTTGTTCCAGTCATTGGCAGCAGAGAACTGGAAGGAGAGGCGGCCAAAGGAAGAATTGGTTGACCAGAGAGATATACTGTACCTGCTGGAGAGCGTGCTACAGGTGGGGGCTACTATGGTGACCAGCGAGCTGAGATAAGGGGACTTTACCTAGCAGGGAGCCCGTGGGTTTGGCGACGAGTATGACGCGAGGGCCAGCCAACGAGAGCGTACAGGTCGGAGTGGTGGGTAGTACATGGGGGTTGGTGACAAAACAGATGGCACTGTGATAGACTGCATCCAATTTATTGAGTAGGGTATTGGAGGCTATTTTGTAAATGACATCGCCGAAGTCGAGGCTCATGGCAGCATGAGTGAAGGAGGCTTCGTTGCGAAATAGGAAGCCAATTCTAGATTTAACTTTGGACAGGAGATGTTTGATGTGAGTCTGGAAGGAGAGTTATAGTCTAACCAGACACCTAGGTATTTGTAGTTGTCCACATATTCTACGTCAGAACCATCCAAAGTAGTGATGTTGGACAGGCGGGCAGTTGCAGGCAGCGATCGGTTGAAGAGCATGCATTTAGTTTTACTTGTATTTAAGAGCAATTGGAGGCCACGGAAGGAGAGTTGTATGTCATTGAAGCTCGCCTGGAGGGTTGATAACACAGTGTCCAAAGAAGGGCCAGAAGTATACAGAATGGTGTTGTCTGCGTAGAGGTGGATCAGAGACTCCCCAGCAGCAAGAGCGACATCATTGATGTATACAGAGACGAGAGTCGGCTCAGGAATTGAACCCTGTGGCACCCACATAGAGACTGCCAGAGGCCCGGACAACAGGCCCTCCGATTTGACACACTGAACTCTATCAGAGAAGTAGTTGGTGAACCAGGCGAGGCAATCATTTGAGAAACCAAGGCTATCGAGTCTGCCGATGAGGATGTGGTGATTGACAGAGTCGAAAGCCTTGGCCAGGTCAATGAATACGGCTGCACAGTATTGTTTCTTATTGATGGCGGTTAAGATATCATTTAGGACCTTGAACGTGGCTGAGGTGCACCAATGACCAGTTCTGAAACCAGATTGCATAGCGGAGAATGTATGTTGGGATTCGAAATGGTCGGTAATCTGTTTGTTGACTTGGTTTTCGAAGACCTTAACAAGGCAGGGTAGGATAGATAGTCATCCCCCTTTGAAGAGGGGATGACTGCAGCTGCTTTCCAATCTTTGGGAATCTCAGACGATATGAAAGAGATTTTAGAAAGAAAGGGTCCAGATTGTCTAGCCCGGCTGATTTGTAGGGGTCCAGATTTTGCAGCTCTTTCAGAACATCAGAGCTGACTGTATTGTGGAGAAGGAGAAATGAGGACGGCTTGGGCGAGTTGCTGTGGGAGGTGCAGTGCTGTTGACTGGGGTAGGGGTAGCCAGGTGGAAAGCATGGCCAGCCGTAGAAAAATGCTTATTGAAATTCTCAATTATAATGGATTTATTGGTGGTGACAGTGTTTCCTATCTTCAGTGGGCAGCTGGGAGGAGGTGTTCTTATTCTCCATGGACTTTACAGTGTCCCATAACTTTGTTGAGTTTGTGTTGCAGGAAGTACATTTCTACTTGAAAAAGCTAGCCTTGGCTTTTCTAACTGCCTGTGTATATTCGTTTCTAGCTTCCCTGAAAAGTTGCATATCACGGGGGCTGGTCGATGCTAATGCAGAACGCCATATGATGTTTTTGCGTTGGTTAAGGGCAGTCAGGTCTGGAGAGAACCAATATCTGTTCCTGGTTCTAAATTTCTTGAATGGGGCATACAGTGGTAGGCTTGATTACCAACAACGACGAGATGGCCTACAGGGAGGAGGTGAGGGCCCTCGGAGTGTGGTGTCAGGAAAATAACCTCACACTCAACGTCAACAAAACTAAGGAGGTGATTGTGGACTTCAGGAAACAGCAGAGGGAACACCCCCCTATCCACATCGATGGAACAGTGGTGGAGAGGGTAGTAAGTTTTAAGTTCCTCGGCATACACATCACAGACAAACTGAATTGGTCCACTCACACAGACAGCATCGTGAAGAAGGCGCAGCAGCGCCTCTTCAACCTCAGGAGGCTGAAGAAATTTGGCTTGTCACCAAAAGCACTCACAAACTTCTACAGATGCACAATCGAGAGCATCCGGGCTGTATCACCGCCTGGTACGGCAACTGCTCCGCCCACAACCGTAAGGCTCTCCAGAGGGTAGTGAGGTCTGCACAACGCATCACCGGGGGCAAACTACCTGCCCTCCAGGACACCTACACCACCCGATGTTACAGGAAGGCCATAAAGATCATCAAGGACAACAACCACCCGAGCCACTGCCTGTTCACCCCGCTATCATCCAGAAGGCGAGGTCAGTACAGGTGCATCAAAGCTGGGACCGAGAGACTGAAAAACAGCTTCTATCTCAAGGCCATCAGACTGTTAAACAGCTACCACTAACATTGAGTGGCTGCTGCCAACACACTGACTCAACTCCAGCCACTTTAATAATGGGAATTGATGGGAAATGATGTAAAATATATCACTAGCCACTTTAAACAATGCTACCTAATATAATGTTTACATACCCTACATTATTCATCTCATATGTATACGTATATACTGTACTCTATATCATCTACTGCATCCTTATGTAATACATGTATCACTAGCCACTTTAACTATGCCACTTTGTTTACATACTCATCTCATATGTATATACTGTACTCGATACCATCTACTGTATCTTGCCTAAGCTGCTCTGTACCATCACTCATTCATATATCTTTATGTACATATTCTTTATCCCCTTACACTGTGTATAAGACAGTAGTTTTTTTTGGTTGGAATTGTTAGTTAGATTACTTGTTGGATTATTACTGCATTGTCGGAACTAGAAGCACAAGCATTTCGCTACACTCGCATTAACATCTGCTAACCATGTGTATGTGACAAATAAAATTTGATTTGATTTGATTTGATTTATTTAAGACAGTGAGGAAGGCATTAAAAAAATATAACCTCTACTGACGGGATGAGATGAATATCCTTCCAGGATACCCCGGCCAGGTCGATTAGAAAGGCCTGCTCGCTGAAGTGTTTAAGGGAGCATTTGACAGTGATGAGTGGAGGTCGTTTGACCACTGACCCATTATGGATGCAAGCAATGAGGCAGTGATCACTGAGATCTTGGTTGAAAACAGCAGAGGTGTATTTAGAGAGCAAGTTGGTTAGGATGATATCTATGAAGGTGCCCGTGTTTACGGCTTTGGGGTGGTACCTGGTAGGTTCATTGATCATTTGTGTTAGATTGAGGGCATCAAGATTAGATTGTAGGATGGCTGGGGTGTTAAGCATGTTCCAGTTTAGGTCATCTAGCATCACGAGCTCTGAAGATAGATGGGGGGCAATCAGTTCACATATGGTGTCCAGAGCACAGCTAGGGGCAGAGGGTGGTCTATAGCAGGCGGCAACGGTGAGAGACTTGTTTTTAGAGAGGTGGATTTTTAAAAGTAGAAATTCAAATTATTTGGTGGTCTTCCTAAACCAGGATTCAGACACGGCTAGAACATCCGGGTTGGCAGAGTGTGCTAAAGCAGTGAATAAAACAAATTTAGGGAGGAGGCTTCTAATGTTAACATGCATGAAACCAAGGATATTACGGTTTTAATTTTAATTATCCGTTATTTTACCAGGTAAGTTGACTGAGAACACATTCTCATTTGAAGCAACAACCTGGGGAATAGTTACAGGGGATAGGAGGGGGATTAATGAGCCAATTGTAAACTGGGGATTATTAGGTGACTGTGATGGTTTGAGGGCCAGATTGGGAATTTAGCCAGGACACCGGGGTTAACACCCCTACTCTTACGATAAGTGCCATGGGATCTTTAATGACCTCAGAGAGTCAGGACACCTGTTTAACGTCCCATCCGAAAGACGGCACCCTACATTGGGGCATTGGGATATTTTTTTTAGACCAGAGGAAAGAGTGCCTCCTACTGGCCCTCCAACACCACTTCCAGCAGCATCTGGTCTCCCATCCAGGAACTGACCAGGACCAACCCTGCTTAGCTTCAGAAGCAAGCCAAATCAAATCAAATCAGATTTATTTATATAGCCCTTCGTACATCAGCTGATATCTCAAAGTGCTGTACAGAAACCCAGCCTAAAACCCCAAATAGCAAGCAATGCAGGTGTAAAAGCACGGTGGCTAGGAAAAACTCCCTAAAAAGGCCAAAACCTAGGAAGAAACCTAGAGAGGAACCAGGCTATGTGGGGTAGCCAGTCCTCTTCTGGCTGTGCCGGGTGGAGATTATAACAGAACATGGCCAAGATGTTCAAATTATCATAAATGACCCATGGTCAAATAATAATAAGGCAGAACAGTTGAAACTGGAGCAGCAGTACGGCCAGGTGGACTGGGGACAGCAAGGAGTCATCATGTCAGGTAGTCCTGAGGCATGGTCCTAGGGCTCAGGTCCTCCGAGAGAGAGAGAGAAAGAGAGAAAGGGAGAATTAGAGAGAGCACACTTAAATTCACACAGGACACCGAATAGGACAGGAGAAGTACTCCAGATATAACAAACTGACCCTAGCCCCCCGACACATAAACTACTGCAGCATAAATACTGGGGGCTGAGACAGGAGGGGTCAGGAGACACTGTGGCCCCATCCGAGGACACCCCCGGACAGGGTCAAACAGGAAGGATATAACCCCACCCACTTTGCCAAAGCACAGCCCCCACACCACTAGAGGGATATCTTCAACCACCAACTTACCATCCTGAGACAAGGCTGAGTATAGCCCACAAAGATCTCCGCCACGGCACAACCCAAGTGGGGGCGCCAACCCAGACAGGAAGATCACATCAGTGACTCAACACACTCAAGTGACTCACCCCTCATAGGGCCGGTATGAAAGAGCCCCAGTAAGCCAGTGACTCAGCCCCTGTAATAGGGTTAGAGGCAGTGGAAAGAGGGGAACCGGCCAGGCAGAGACAGCAAGGGCGGTTCGTTGCTCCAGAGCCTTTCCGTTCACCTTCCCACTCCTGGGCCAGACTACACTCAATCATATGACCCACTGAAGAGATGAGTCTTCAGTAAAGACTTAAAGGTTGAGACCGAGTTTGCGTCTCTTACATGGGTAGGCAGACCATTCCATAAAAATGGAGCTCTATAGGAGAAAGCCCTGCCTCCAGCTGTTTGCTTAGAAATTCTAGGGACAATTAGGAGGCCTGCGTCTTGTGACCGTAGCGTACGTGTAGGTATGTACGGCAGGACCAAATCAGAGAGATAGGTAGGAGCAAGCCCATGTAATGCTTTGAAATCAGCCCTTGCCTTGACAGGAAGCCAGTGTAGGGAGGCTAGCACTGGAGTAATATGATCACATTTTTTTGGTTCTAGTCAGGATTCTAGCAGCCGTATTTAGCACTAACTGAAGTTTATTTAGTGCCTTATCCGGGTAGCCGGAAAGTAGAGCATTGCAGTAGTCTAACCTAGAAGTGACTAAATCATGGATACATTTTTCTGCATAATTTTTGGACAGAAAGTTTCTGATTTTTGCGATGTTACGTAGATGGAAAAAAAGCTGTCCTTGAAATGGTCTTGATATGTTCTTCAAAAGAGAGATCAGGGTCCAGAGTAACGCCGAGGTCCTTCACAGCCAACAGTGGTATGCAGGGTGGTATGCAGTTACAGAAGTCATCAAAAGAGAGCACCTGGGGAATAGGAGTGGAGCTAGGCACTGCAGGGCCTGGATTCACCTCTACATCACCAGAGGAACAGAGGAGGAGTAGGATAAGAGTACGGCTAAAAGCTATGAGAATTGGTCGTCTAGAATGTCCGGAACAGAGAGTAAAAGGAGGTTTCTGGGAGCGATAAAATAGCTTCAAGGTATAATGTACAGACAAAGGTATGGTAGGATGTGAATACAGTGGAGGTAAACCTAGGTATTGAGTAATGATGAGAGAGACATTGTCTCTAGAAATATCCTTGAAACCAGGTGATGTTATCGCATGTGTGGGTGGTGGAACTGAAAGGTTGGATAATGTATAATGAGCAGCACTAGAGGCTCTACAGTGAAATAAGCCAATAAACACTAACCAGAACAGCAATGGACAAGGCATACTGACATTAAGGAGAGGCATGCTTCATCGAGTGACCACAAGGGTCCAGTGAGTAGTGAGGTTGATTGGGGTCACCCCGATTCAGACAGCTAGCCGGGCCATCGGTAGCAAGCTAGCATAGGATGGAGGTCTGTTGTTAGCTACCTCGTGCGTTTCCATCGGTAGATTAGTGGGGTTCCGTGTGGTAGAGGGGATCAATCCAATTGGCAAAATAGATATAGTTATAGTGACTCAAGAAAAATTGTCCGATAGACCTATTCAGATAGCAGCTGATAAGACAGCTAACGATTAGCGGGCCGCAGATGGACGTTCCGGTAACGTCGCGACGGAGCGACCAGTTGGATAACTCCCTCTGGCAGATAACGTCGGTAGTCCAGTCGTGAAGGCCCGGTGGGGCTCCGCATCGGCAGTAAAACGGGTCCGGATCGGTGATTGTAGCCCAGGAGTGGCTGATGGAACTCTTCAGCTGGCTAGCTCCGGAATAATTGATGTTTGCTCCGGGATCTACATAAGCCAATAGTCACACGGATAGCAGCTAGCTAGCTGCGAGATCCCGGTGTAAATGTCCAGAGCTTGCGGTTGAAATCTGGGGATATGGAGAGAAAAATAGGTCCGGTATGTTCTGGTCTGAGTCGCGTTGTAGTAAACTGGCTAGCTTCTGGTTATTTTCTGGCTAGCTTCTGGTTAGCTTCTGGCTAGCTTCTGGTTAGCTTCTGGCTAGCTTCTGGTTAGCTTCTGGCTAGCTTCTGGTTAGCTTCTTGCTAGCTTCTGGCTAGCTTCTATTGTGGATTTCAGATTTGAGGTAAATAATACTTTTTTTAAATGATGATGCGGGTTGCAGGAGAGTGTTTTGAAGTTGAGTTTTTTTAAATATATAAACGATATGCGAAGAAATATGTAAATATATATACACGGGACACGACAAGACAAAGAAAAAGAACGTCTGACTGCTATGCTATTATGGTAAGAAGCAATACATTTGGGCAAGATAACTCACACCGGAATCTGCCCGAGACCCAAGTAATATATACACTTGGGCTAGATAACTCTCACCGGAATCGGCCCGAACTCACACCAGAATCGGCCCAAGCATCCTAGCCATAATTAATACTGCCAACATGACTTCGGCCAAGTCTGTCTCTCAGCCAAATGCCCTGACTCTCAGCCGGAATCCGGCCCAGATCCACTGTGTTAGCTGGGTCGGCTTTTGTGCGGCTGCTCAGCAATGGAAACTCGTTTCATGAAGCTCCCGACGACAAGTTATTGTGCTGACGTGGCTTCCAGAGTCAGTTTGTAACTCGGTAGTGAGTGTTAAAGCCAAGGACAGATGATTTTTACATGCTACATGCTTCAGCACTCGGCGGTCCCGTTCTGTGAGCTTGTGTGGCCTAACACTTCGCGGCTGAGCCGCTGTTGCTCCAAGACTTCTCCATTTCACAATAACAGCACTTACAGTTGACCGGTGCAGCTCTAGCAGGCCAGACATTTCATGAACTAACTTGTTGGAAAGGTGGCATCCCATGACGGTGCCATGTTGAAAGTCATTGAGCTTTTCAGTAAGGCCATTCTACAGCCAATGTTTGTTTGTGGTTGCATGGTTGTTAGCTCGATTTTACACACCTGTCAGCAACGGGTGTGGCTGAAATGGACGAATCCACACAAGGGAGGCCCACATACTTATGCATATATACTGTATATATCATTACCTGCTCACTGGCTCTGACCACTTTACCTAGAAAGAGGGGGTAGATTTCATCTTTCTCTTTAGTGATAGCCTTTAGTTCCTGTCTCATGATGAGTAGGTCCGCTGCATTCTGATGGGCTAGATCTCTTTCCTGCGCTGATTTCTTCTTGGTGGTTGGTGGAATGGGGAACAAACAAAAAGCTAAACATGCATATAAACTTCGGACAGACTCCGGGATTGAAGATTATGAAAGGTTGAATCAGGTGTGGTAGAGCAGGGCTGGATCGAAAGCAGGCACCCATTAGCTTGAGGAAGCTGTCAAAGTTCTTTGAGGTATTCCTTCATCTGGACCTCCCTCTCCTTCAGTTCTTTATCTCTGACACGCTGGGCCATCAGGGTCACGTTAAAGTCCTGGCAGAGACGGACAGACAGAGACAGACAGGAGAAGAGGGCAGAAGTCAGAGGTTTACAGGCCAGAGATTCAGACGTTATGGGGTAAGAACTATTATGTGTGTGCCTGCATGCGGGTGTGTGTGTCACCTCTTGAAGGGCCTCCATGACCTTGTGTATGTTCAGCTCCTGTCTTCCTAATAAGGCGAGGGAGCCAAGACATCAGTGGACGGGGCACGGGGCCGCCTTCCTGGTGGACAACAATAACAGGTCAGTGTGATTTATTTTTGACATTTACAACCTTGTTCAGTTTTTATGGGTAAGGAGCCCATCCCAAAGTAAAATGATCATCATGGAAGTCATGAGGTTATTTGTGACCTTACAGCAGTTTTATTTGAAGTTTGTTCCCAAAGTATGTTTTGAAGTCATCTGTCAGATCTTCTGCTGCCTTCTTATCGTCCATGTCTGACAGTCAGTCTGGCTGTGTCAGCTACTGGTAGCAACAAGACACCTACTGTGGACTACTCCTGTCACATCACTACATGCAATATCTAATGGGTGGTTTTGGCCATACCTGGTCAGGAAATACTTAGCAGCGGTGTCCTAGCAACCAACTAAAAGGGGCTATTCCTTTTCCATAGAGATAGAGCGGGAGTAGAAATTCTCTGTGGTTTCTTACCCACAAAACTAGTAAAGAACCAGAACAGAGTCGGGGGAGTTCTATAGAAATAGAATGAATAAAAAGGTTGTCTACATTCAAGTCAATGGTGGCATATTGGATGGACTGGCAGCCATTGTTGCTGATGTTGGAGAATTTTATCTCCCTCACCAACTTTAAACATCTACTATCTGAGCAGCTAACCGATCGCTGCAGCTGTACATAGCCAATCGGTAAATAGCCCACCCAATTTACCTACCTCATCCCCATACTGTTTTTATTTATTTACTTTTCTGCTCTTTTGCACACTAGTATCTCTACCTGCACATGACCATTTGATCATTTCACTCCAGTGTTAATCTGCTAAATTGTAATTATTCGCCTACCTCCTCATGCCTTTTGCACACAATGTATATAGACTCTTTTTTTTCCTACTGTGTTATTGACTTGTTTATTGTTTACTCCATGTGTAACTCTGTGTTGTTGTCTGTTCACACTGCTATGCTTTATCTTGGCCAGGTCGCAGTTGTAAATGAGAACTTGTTCTCAACTAGCCAACCTGGTTAAATAAAGGTGAAATAAAAAAAAATTGAGGGTGCCCATCCCAGGAAGTAAAAGCAGGAAGTGTACACTTCAATCTGTGCTGTGATTTGTTGAATCAACTCAACTGACATTACAAAGAAAATACATTCCATTGCATGAGACACATCAGATAGCAACATTTGAACGAACATTCTACGTTACCGTGGCGATCCAGCATCAGTTGATAGAACATTCCAAAATACCAATGGAAAGGATTGCGTCACAATACCAGGCAGCCATTGCGAGTGTACCAGTCATATTTCCAGGGTTAGAGCTTCCAAGACCGTTCTATTGATTCTATTTCTATGGTTCCACATTCTATTCCCACACAGTACATTTTCCATATAGAATTTAGAATCATTGCTGTAGCTTCAGTTTAGTTGTAATTATACGCTCACTCTAATTCTATCCACTGGGTGGCACAAAATGTGCCTGCAAAGACATACTGTCTTTGTATTCTCTTTATTGCCTTTCAGAAGTACTATCTCTCAGCATTTTAAACAACATTGAGTTCTAAATCAACTAAATCACAAGGATCACTATTGCTCTTAAGACAAAATCATCCTCTTCAGCTTCGGGTGTTGAACCATATAGTCGTTGAACATCTCAATGTCTCTCCAAGATGAAAGAAAACAACATCCATCTTGAATAACTTGCTACAGCGTGACCACTATTATTGAAAGTGTTTTATCTTCCAAATCAGAAGGTCTGTCACGTTGTCTACCCTGCTCTATCCCTATTTGTAGCAGATACAACCAGCAAGGATGTCAAAACTTTTCTAGATTTTATAAATCTGTAATATCAAACATAAAGAGCTGATTGTGGGCTTGACGTGTTAGATTTAATTTATATCAACACCTTTAAAATAAACAGGATAAAAAGATGCATGCTTTGCTCTTAATCTACATGGTACTTCATTTCTTGACATATTTTTAAGAAATTGTGTAGTCTTCAATTTTTGTGGAAGTGCAACTATTCTCCAGTAAAATATATCTAACGAGCCCTTTCAGCCTGTCCACAACTTCTCCCCCAGCAAAACACTTCTGCAGAACAAAGATATTCTCTAAATGGTTTGAAAAAATACATTTGTGCTTGATTTACTAGTTTATAAAGGGAATATACACTTATAGAAAGTTCTTAGAAACATAACTTCCTAATACATTAGAGCATGTAATTATATATGCAAAGCAACATTTACTCAATTCATGAAATCTCATATGTGTATCGGAGAACATTTCAAGAGATGTACAACTTGTTAGAAGGTTGTCCACTGCTACATAAAAAATATAATACTAAATTAATAAGGGAACTTTTTCATTTCAAGAACAAGATCTCTCCCAGAAGGAAATTAATCTGGAATTAATATATTAATTCTTACAAAATATAATCTTACAAAATATACCTATTCTACTTATCTAAATTCATGGACTTAGAGGATAAATGCGTATTTTGTGATAAAGAGGAAACTATTATTCACATTTATGAGTGCGACTGAAGTTATTTTGGAGGGAGATACGCTATACAAAAAAATAAATGCAACATGTCAAGTTTTAGTCCCATGTTTCATAAGCTGAAATATAAGATCCCAGAAACGGTCCACACGCACACAAAAAACGTATTTAAAACGTTGTGCACACACATCCCTGTCAGTGAGCATGCTTGGCTCATGTCTGTTATATTTCCATGTAGGCTATGTAACTATTTGTAGAAATCTTCCCATTATTGAAATTGGTGAAATTATTTCACTGAGCTTTAATTTGTATTACTCTTTTATTCACTTAGTTACTTACTTTTTCTATTGTTGTTGCATTGTCGAGAGGTTAACCTGCAAGTAAGCATTTCATTGCAGTGTACTCCATGCATATCATGTGTACACTGAGTATACAAAGAATACAGAACACCTGCTTTTTCCATGACATAGATAGACCAGGTGAATCCAGGTGAAAGCTATGATCCCTTGTTGATGTCACTTGTTAAATCCACGTCAATAAGTGTAGATGAAGGGGAGGAGACAGGATTTTTAAACCTTGAGACAATTGACACATGGATTGTATATCTTACCATTCAGGGGTTGAATGGGCAAGACAAAACATGTAAGTGCCTTTGAACGGGGTAGGATAGTAGGTGCCAGGCACACCGGATTGTGTCAAGAACTGCAACACAGCTGGGTTTTTCACACTCAACAGTTTCTCGTGTGCATCAAGAATGGTCAGACACCCAATGGACATCCAGCCAACTTGACACAACTGTGGGAAGCATTGTAGTGAACATGGGTCAGCATCCCTGTGGAATGCGTTCAACACCTTGTAGAGTCCAATGTTAGGAAGGTGTTCCTAATGTTTGGTATACTCTGTGTATATGACAAATAAACAAACTTGAACTTAAAAGGGAAGGAGGAGGGAAGCCAGAAAGAGAGGGGAAAAGATGGTGAGCTTTGTGGTTAGATTGTAGGTGAACAAAGCATTGAAAATACATAGGCCCTTAAGTTATGTGTCCTCAAAATGTAAAAATCACACATTAGCTGATAGAACTGACAAAATTAATAATAGAGGTCTTATAACTGATTTCATTCTATAGGTTTTTTTTGGCTCATGTCTCTTTATAGTCATATAGCCTAGGGACTATGTGGCTTCTTATCTGTCATGTTTGGAGTTGTGTTGCTCTGTTATGCGGACACTTGATTTTTCTTTACAGTTGATATGATTGTGGACTACAGGAAAAGGAGGACCGAGCGAACGGCCCACTACATCATTGGGGCTAAGGTGCCTGTCATCCAGGACCTCTACACCAGGCGGTGTCAGATGAAGGCCCTAAAAATTGTCAAAGACCCCAGCCACCCAAGTCATAGACTGTTCTCTCTGCTACTGCAAGGCAAGCGGTACCGGAGCGCCAAGTCTAGGTCCAAGAGGCATCTCAACAGCTTTTACCCCCAAACCATAAGACTCCTGAACCTCTAATCAAATGACTACCCAGACTATTTGCATAATAAATCAGAGACTTCTACAGATGCACAATCGAGAGCATCCTGTCGGGCTGTATCACCGCCTGGTACGGCAACTGCTCCACCCACAACCGTAAGGCTCTCTAGAGGGTAGTGAGGTCTGCACAACGCATTACTAGGGGAAAACTAACTGCCCTCCAGGCAGTGGTGTAAAGTACTTAAGTAAAAATACTTCAAAGTACTACTTAAGTAGTTTTTAAGGGGTATCTGTACTTTACTATTTATATTTTTTACTACTTTTACTTTTACTTCACTACATTCCTAAAAAAAAAGTATGTACTTTTTACTCCATCCATTTTCCCTGTCACCCAAATGTACTACTTTTCACTACAGGAAAAAGTTACAATTCACACACTTATCAAGAGAATGTCCCCGGTCATCCCTACTGCCTCTGATCTGGTGGACTCACTAAACATAAATGCTTCCTTTGTAAACTATGTCTGAGTGTTGGAGTTAGCCCTAGCTGTCAAAAAAAGTAATAAAAAATGAATTTGTGCTGTCTGGTTTGCTAAATATAAGGAATTTGATGTATAGCATTTACTTTTACTTTGTACTTTTACTTATGTCATGCAATAAAATGCAAATTAATTACTTAAAAATCATACAATGTGATTTTCTGGATTTTTGTTTTAGATTCTGTCTCTCACAGTTGAAGTGTACATATGATAAAAATTACAGACCTCTACATGCTTTGCAAGTAAGAAAACCTGCAAAATCGGCAGTGTATCAAATACTTGTTCTCCCCACTGTATGTTAACCGGGTGCTTTCTTGCCTAGTCTTAGCTACAGTAGACTACTGATGTTTTACAAACAAAAATACTAGCTAGCTCAATTAGCTACCAAATATGACATAGCTAGCTACCTCTACCCTAAGAGTTAGCTGACGGTAACGGAGAAACTGACGGTAACGGAGAAACAACTATGACCAGTCCAAAAATGAAGGTAGCTACAATGTCACAAACCAATTAACGACTGCTACAAAATACACTACAAATACAATAGCTACAATTACCTAGTTTGAACTTTTTGGTGTCTTCTACGGCTGGCCTCGACTGTTAACCAACGACCGTTGGAAAGTCAAGCAGCGAGGCCGGCTTGAGCTACAAGGCAGACGGCTCGAGCAGCACAGGCCACCACTGCTGGATCGTGTGTTTTTGGTTCCTTTATAGATAATGCTAGCTCCCTATTAAGGATACTTCAAGCATTGATGTTGGCAATAGACAATTTTGAAAATTACAATCACAGATTTGTAAAACAATGAGGTCTCAATCTTGAATTAAACTTAGTCTATGTTCCGGTTCAGCAAAAATGTGGCATGCAACCTTGGGTTATGACAAACACTATGACAAAGTTACACAGTTGGTGATACAATTCATAACTTACCTAGTTAAATAATAAATGTGACATTAATATTCTGTTCGTGGCCCCAGGGATTGAACCCACAATCATGGTCCTTATTTAGTTGATATATTTAACTAGGAAATTCAGTTAAGAACAAATTCTTATTTACAATGACAGCCTACCCCGGCCAAACCTGGATGACAGTGGGCCAATTGTGCACCGCCCTATGGGACTCCCAATCACAGCCGGATGTGATGCAGCCTGAATTTGAACCAGGGGCTTAATTACGCATCTTGCACTGAGATGCAGTGCCTTAGACCACTGCGCCACTCAGGAGCCCAATAGGCTATAGACTAAATATGTAACAGTTTAATAGGCTATTGCAATAATTCAACATGCATGGTTGTAGGCTGCATCACTCCTTCAGCCTAGGTAGCCGATTATCTAATGGAAAATATAGGCCTATGCGTTCCTCCAGGCTGTGCTCTGTGGTCCCAGGCATGCTCCACTATTGATATCATTAGGCCTACGGTTTTAGAAAATACAATTATTCTACCTTCTAGGCTACAACAACACAGTGCAATGAAGAATGTATTATTGTTAGTACACAATTATTGTCTTGGGTAAACTGCAGTGATGTAGACTAATTTGGATAAGAGCTCAAATGTCCTTTTGAATTTAATGCCGAAATAAAGCCCTGATTGTACAACCATTGGAACAGATACAATTTTGTGGTGTTTCCCCCCCAAAAATCTGGAGTAAAATCGAATTAATTTATATCATAGATTCTCTAGTGTCCTTCTCCATCTAATAGCCTAATGGACTGAATTTTAGCTTGCAAATTACCTTGCAAATTCGAGGTGAAATTATTACATTCATTTGTTTTTTATTCTTCCATCACCTTCCGAAGAAAAACCTCAGATGTCCCTACTTCTGAAAAAGTTAATCGGGCCAGATATGCTGAAGTTGAGTCGAGTACCATTAGCCTGAACCCGAGAGTAATATGATTCTGCCGGACTCGGGAAGAGTATGAAGCCCCCTGTGTACGAGTCGATGTCGAGTTCCCCGACTCTCAAATAGAATAGGCCCGAACCCACCATGTTGACTGGAAAATGTTCTAATTTCTCAATGTTCATTTCTGTTGAAATTCTGCTCTTTTTTTCCCCGTGGGAGGATGCCCCCGGACCCCCCTACTGGCTTTGGCCCTATATTTGCTTCTAATCCTAGAATTAGCCATGCTGGCAATTCATATCTAGTGATTTTTATATATATTTTTATTTTTATTATGTTTCATAAGAAGAAAGGATATTTGTAGTGATATCCTATGTTTATTTGCTATTGTATTGTAATTTGATATTTAAAAAAAAAATGATAATTTGACTGCGTGTGAACAGGGGCGAAATGAACGTAAAGGCTACACACAATGATTTGCTCGTTTGTTTCAGTTAACGATTTTATTCATTTCCACCGACCAAAGAGCTCAGGGAGTTATACTGAACCAAATGGCTCGCGTTGTATGTTAGCAAGCGAATTGTGAGCAGCAAATCATTGTTCCTCGATAGCTGTTGAGCTAGCCAGTCTGCTAACGTTTCGCATTTGTGTTAGCTACAGACAGAAGCAATGCCCAGGTAACTGTCATCAATGCATTCGACACCTAGCGTTGTGTGACACTGTCAGGTACTGTAGCCCATATTCCCTCCTTTGCTTTGTTCCTTGTTTTGATTTTGATTGAATAAGCATGCTTTCTCTCGGGCGCTTGGAATTAGATTGGTCAGGTAATGTTAGCCAGGTTGCAAGCTGTTGGTGGTCTGGTTAGCACAGATTAATAGCTAGCTGTTCAATACAGTTGCTCAACTCTAGAATGTCTACTTCTTTAGCTACTTTCTCTGGGAGACATTCATTGACTGCTGTTGTTCACAGACATGTTGTTTACAGATCTCTCTCTCCCCCTGTCTCTCTCTCCCCTTCTCAGTCTCCCCACCATGAAACTGGTTCGCCTCCTGTGTCGTCACAAGACGGCTCTGGCAATTGCAGGAGTCTGCCTATTTGCTGTAGTCGTCCTCTTCCTCGCCAAGTGTACCTCCGAGACCCTGAAACAGGGCCAGGTTGACCCTCCAGGCCTAGCACCCCACGCTGCCCACTCCCGGCCCAGAGCAGAGCCCCCCTCACGCCCCAAAGACCTCTCAGCCTTCCTTGTGGTCCTCATCACTACAGGACCCAAGTACACAGAGCGACGGAGCATTATCCGCAGCACATGGCTGACTAAGAAGGACCCGGAGGTTCTAGCTATGTTTGTGGTGGGAACAGAGGGTCTACCGGCCGAGGATATGCAGAACCTCAACACAGAGCAGGGCCGACACAAAGACCTGCTCTTACTCCCCGAGCTGCGGGACTCGTATGAGAACCTGACCCTGAAGCTGCTGCACATGTACACCTGGCTGGATCACAATGTAGACTTTAAGTTTGTTTTAAAAGCAGATGACGACACCTTCGCTCGCCTGGACCTGCTGAAGGTGTGTATTTTGATATGGGATGCGTCCCTGGTGTTGGTACGCAGCCCTGGGGTGTTGTATGTTATGTGATTTTCTTTACAGTTTTGCCTTTTTTTAAACGTTTCTATATTGTGTGATATGGATAGAAACACATTTCTGTGCAAACACACAATAACATAATCTCTTCTCATCTAAAGGAGGAGCTGAAGACTAAAGAACCCAGCCGGCTGTACTGGGGGTTCTTCTCAGGCTGCGGTCGTGTCAAAACTGCAGAGAAGTGGATGGAGTCTGCTTGGGAGCTGTGTGACTACTACCTACCCTACGCCCTGGGTGGAGGCTATCTGCTCTCCTGCGACCTAATCCACTACGTGCGCATCAACGCTGCCTTCCTCAAGGTGTGGCAGAGCGAGGACGTGTCGCTCGGGGCTTGGCTGGCCCCCGTGGACGTCAAACGGACGCACGACCCACGCTTCGACACGGAGTTCAAGTCAAGGGGCTGTAGTAATAAGTACCTGGTGACCCACAAGCAGAGCCTGGAGGATATGTTAGAGAAACAGCAGACACTGCAGAGAGATGGGAGGTTGTGTAAAGAAGAGGTTAAACTCAGACTGAGTTATGTATACGACTGGAGCGTCCCGCCATCCCAGTGCTGCCAGAGGAAGGATGGAGTACCCTGATAACCCCTGACCCTATCCATCCTCACCAATGTTTCCCCAGGCAGTATGGTGTTCTCCCTCAGCCTTGCTCTGCCGTCGTCCCCCACCTCCCCTCTTGTTCTGTTGCCCCTCCTCAACTAAAACATTTGTTGCCTTCAGTTGACATCCATAGAAGGTGTATGTTATGGCAGCCCGCCTATGAAAATACCTGAGGAAAACACTGTTCCCTTTATATGTTTACTTGTTTATTTATTCTGGAGCCCTCACGGACTAAACTGAAGCAAACTGGTACCACAGAATAGGACAGGAGTCGATGTATTTATTATTAACAGCATGTTGGGAGTGAGTGTACTTAAAGGAACTGGTATTCAGCTTACTGGTAGGACAATAAAGAGACCCAAGATTGTTTATTTTTTACATATCCATAATCAACGTTTCAGTGAAAGTGCCGATTTTATCCATTTTTAGCTAATTTTCCACCGCAGTCCCTGGGCAGGTTATTCAAAACAATAACAATACAGACAATCATTGAGCAGTAAACACATGCAGAGCAACATAGGACAAGCAACACATAGCATGCAGACAGAGCAATAGCACAAAAAGCAACAAAATACATAATAGCAACAAAGTGTTTTCACACCTCAAAAGCTACAAATAACATGGAAAGCAGCCATACACAGCTAGTGATTATGTTCACAAGTGTGATTGGCCTTGAGCAATGTCTTCATGTTTTTTGTGTGAAGTTGCGATAGGTGCAGTTGTGTGTGTCTGATGGCAGTGTATTCCAGACATGGGAAGCTCTCACAGAAAAAGCAGATTGACGAAAGGTGTTTTTCCTTCAACTGTAGTCACCTCTCATGGCAGACCTTGTGGATCTTCTGCCATGGGTTTGGGTTTTCTGAATTAACAAAAGTCCTGAGTGGAGGGGGAGCCAGGCCATTTAGGATCTTGAATACAAGACGTGTCGTTGTATTGCACAAGATTTTTCCAACTCAGGAGCTCATGCTTTCTGAGGATATGACAGTGATGATGGCTATTGGGCTTCCTATGAAGCACTTTGAGAGGCTGTTTGTAGATAGACAATGGGTTTTAATGTTGTACAGCAAGCTTGGGCCCAACTAGTCAAGCAGTATGTTAAGTGGGGGAGTATCATAGTACAGTTTTGCTACCTCAGTAGTCACAATTTCATATGAATCGGAAAATAGCTAGGTTGAGTTACCTTTTTCACCTGCTTTTTAAAAGAGAGTTTGGAATCAAGTATGATGCCAATGTACTTAATCGGACACCACTTGGAGCTTCTCCCGACACATAGATCTGGTTCAGTAGCATCAGTTGCCCTCTTTGTGAAGAACATGCAGACTGTTTTTTTTCTTCACATTGAGATGCAAACATGAGTCACTGAGTAACCTGGACCATTACAGTAGTAAGTTCTTGTGCAGCTTGTTGTTTGCAGGCACATATCACTATATCATCTGCATACATTTGAACTTCAGACCAAGTACAGACAGAAGGCAGATCATTAATGTACATCATAATGTGGGCGACAGCTCATTGACACACTTCGTTCTGTCTTCAAGGTATAATTTCATCCACCTCATTCTTGTCTATATTTACAAATTCCTGGGTCTGTCTTTGAGTGAAAGTGGACCTATTGGTGAATGTGATGAAAGTGATTATCTTGATATGAATATGGTGCTTGTTACCTATTGATGAGGAACAATGGCCCAGAATTATACATTCAGAGCTTGATGGTGTTTTTTATTTTTTTATTTTAATTTGACCTTTATTTTACTAGGCAAGTCAGTTAAGAACAAATTCTTATTTCAATGACGGCCTAGGAACAGTGGGTTAACTGCCTGTTCAGGGGCAGAATGACAGATTTTGTACCTTGTCAGCTCGGGGATTTGAACTTGCAACCTTTCGGTTACTAGTCCAATGCTCTAACCACTAGGCTACCCTGCCGCCCCGGAGTTGTATTGATGTTAAAAATGTATAATGTTGGCCTCTCTCCTCCCCTGATTATTGAGAGCCTGTTCTGTTCTGCTGGGAGATTTAACCCACCTGCTGTCTGTGTTTGGTAGACGTATTTGCAAAGCCCAGTGATGCCCAACAGAGCTGTGTGTGTTTTCAGCTGAGCTTCTGTATTGGCAATTTTCCAGCTGGCATTTGGTTACTTTTCAACAAACGAAAAAATAACTGCTTCCATTAAAGATGTTGAAAGAAATTGTATGACTGTCCTCTCCTCATCGTTTGTTTAAAACATTTTGACCTATTGAGAATTTCATTAAAATGCTTTTGAAAAGTGTATTTTTGTAATAAAATCTTTATTAAGCAGTTATTTGTTGGAATAAAATGCCATCTACCTTTGTTACTAAGACAAAAGCCAACAGACAGCAGGCTGTTTTGGCACAGTTTTCCGGAACTGAGATGGTACTCATATCAATATGTATACACCTATACTTATTGGTACTGTATATCTGTAATTTAGGAATAAATAGTATTATTCTACTACTCTAAGCTATATAACAACATTGTCTCAGCGGGCCTAATATGACAATTAAATCTGGTCTCCCATTATAACCTGGTCGTGTTGACTGTTAACTGTTTCCACCATCTGTGACTGAGCATCAGCTCGCACTGGTGGTCACGGTGTAGGGGAGATTCCAGGACGGGATTGGTCGGATTCCAGGATGGATGAGGTCATGGATAATGTCATCGTGGCCCTTGACAGACAGAGACGATTAAATGGGCCTTTTCGACAGACGTAGCTCCCCGACAGAGGAAGAGGAGATTGTTACATTTTTTATAGGGCTGTCAAACGATAAATGCAATCGGATTAATCGCAGGATTTGCTGTTATTAATCCCGATTTATTGCAAATTCAGAATTTGCTTAAAAGTAAGCTGTAATTTAAGATTGAAAATCATTGCAATCATTTGTCTTGATTTGGTCCAAAATCAGGTACATTGATAAAGCACACTTTATTTAACCTCAACGTCAACTGTTTTTAGCTCTAAATGATGTTTAGTGTATTTAAAATGCTTTCAGACAATACGATTATTCACGGCAAAAAAATATGTTGCACTAAAATGACATAAAAGGTTAACTCAAGTTGACTGGTTAACTCTGACAGCCCTATTTTTTTGTTAACCATAATTGCCTTAGTATTTACTGAAGATTACAAAGTAAATGGTTTTTATGTAGTAATTGCTGGGGAAAGGAATAGGACACTTCATTGAGGTATTGTACGAGTCATCTTTAATGTAATAAATGATTGTTTTCCATTACTATTCATGCTCTTTGGCAAGATTAAATGTTATTGCCAACAAAATGCACAATAAAGAACTCACCTCTTCTGTGGCTTCTGATATCCATTTCCTGTAAACACCTGTTGAGAGTGGAAGATAAGCAATATATAGGAATTCACACAACAGTAGGGAAATCACAATAACTCTCGCAGTAATGTCAAAACATTTATCTTATAGTGAAGTCAACTTTATAACTCTCCTTGAAACACACTCACTGTATCATGATAAACCCCCACTTCACAAAAAAAAAAACTGCCTTACCTGTGCAAGGATAGTCACAGTAACAGCTGAACTGCTGCTCTGAAGAAAGAGGGAAGCTTGTGCTCTCTCGGGATGAATCTTGATTGAGGGAGAAGCTCTCGCACACACACAGACATGCACGCCAAAGTAAAATCTTGGTCTTGTTTCCAGGTCAAGCTATCCCATCACTCGGAGTTGAATCAGCAGCGGTGTAAGTGAATGTGGTGTTATGTTGAACAGGTGCATCTTACAGCTCTATGCAGGTCAAATCTGATTCCCTGTCTAATTGTCGCTCCCTCCCACTCTCCCTCCGGCAGGAGAAACTGGTGTCACAGCTGCTCAGCTCAAGAGAGAGCGGGGGAGGGTGAGAGCAGATGGGGAAATATCCACCTGAGAACGCAGACAGCAGTTAACATCTATTTCAAGAGGGTTAACCAAATATGGATATTGAGATTCTTGGAGAAACCCTGGCCTACATAAGGTAATATTCCCGCGTTTGCGGAGACTGCATTCACGGTAAACGCTGCATATGTCAGCTCAATCGTAAATTACCTTTAAATTGCAAACGCACAATAACGCGCAATTTCGGCGATACGGATTGAATCAAGCCCTAGGTTTGTTTCGTTTGAGGAGTGTGAACATAATTCTGTAAAACAATCAGAAATAAACAAAGATCTTTCATTGGACCTTTTTTTGAAATCCCAGTCAATGGATCATCAACACCAGTTAACATAATAATTTCTAAAGTATACAAAACATAATGGTGAAAACAATGAAAAGGGATATTGTCAGTCTATTCTACCCTCATCCACAATTTAACCCACCATTATCATACAAGAGTGCTTTAAGGGTTGCTATCTCTCCAACAAAGGGCTCCCGAGTGACGCAGCGGTCTAAGGCACTGCATCCGAGTACTAGAGGCGTCACCCTAGTTTGAATCCAGGCTGTATCACAAACAGCCGTGATTGGGTGTCCCATAGGGCGGCGCACAATTGGCCCAGCGTCGTCCGGGTTTGGCCGGTGTAGACCGTCATTGTAAATAAGAATTGGTTCTTAACTGACTTGCTTAGTTAAATAAAGGTTTAAAAAAAAAATATATATATACACATGTCTACTACTTACTGTAGATTAAGACAACGCCACAATGTACATGTTATTGAGCTGTGGTCATGAGTTGCACACTTTCATTGACAGAGGTTCTCATTGCATCTTTCACTAAAATGTAACATACTGCACTGTTAATTTGTTTTAAGTCATTTTTTAAAATTTATTTTCCCCAAAGATGACGAGCGCTATTGTCACACAACATACAGCAGGCCAGTCACAAAGCACTGGTGCAGAAATCTGTCGTGGTTTTTCCAAACAGGGAAATCATACATAAATTACAGAGCAAAAAAAGGAAGAACAGAGGTTGAAAGAAAATAAGAGGTTAAGCTGGACACCAAGACATTTCTCCTATATTAGTTTTGTTTGTGAAAATTTGGCAAGGAACCAAGAGTTTACCTGAACATGTGACCTTATAGCTTTTAACTATGGCCCAGGGTTATTCCTGGTTGTTGAAAAATGATAGTGACAATAATCATGACAACGTACAACCACTTTAACGTTAAAAAATACCTTTGAATAAACAAAGAGATATTTAGACTTAACAACAATGCATGTGATGCTCTTCTCTAAGGTGCTCTACAGAAAACAGCTTTTTCAAATCTATTATACTGACTTTCCCCCCTAAATATATACAACCGAAGGCTGACTTTAAACAGGAATTAATATTTTCCACATTATTTTAGGCTATTCCTTTATACCAGTCCTTTCCCCAGAATAAACCGTTGAGAATGGTAATTAGATGATACTAAAAATAATAAAAAACCTATTTCTGCTAACAACAGTATTAAATAAAGATACTACTCAACACATGAGCGTGCTGAGTACATCAGCATGCTGACACTACTTAGCATGCTGACATCTCTATCAATGTGATCCCTAATCCATTCCAGGTGGACCACGTTTTTGTTTCAGCCCAGAGCTAACACACCCGATTCAACTAATCAATGGCTTGGTGACTGGTTGAGCAATTGAACAGTAGAATCAGATGTGTTAGTGTTGAGCTAGAACAAAGAATGTGCACCTCAAGAATAGAAACACTGTTCTATAAGATCTGTACAGGAAACTCAGGGTAAACTGGATGACAGTTGTGTCATGCAGGGATGGATGATGTCAGGTTCAGAAGAGTGCAGTGAGCTACAGGGATCTTATTTACCTAATGTGGGGCACTATTGGCTTATCCTTATCCTTTACAGGTCCTGGGTGAATAAATTGGGAGTGTTGGGCACACATTGTCCAAACAGTGTCCATGGGTGGCAAACCAGCACAGGCCAATCCAGCCCAGCCAAGCCTGGCCTTGTCCGGTCCACTCCAGTCCATCCTAGTCCAGTCTGGTCCAACCCAGCCTGACACTGTCACTTTAAGGAGACCAGGTACAATGCCATCGTCAGACAGGTTATCGCCACAGCATGGTGGAGTCTAGTCCCAATCACTGCAGCTGAGAGACGAAAGAGAGAGAGAGAGAAAGAGAGAGAGCGAGAGCAAAAGAGACAAAGGAAGACAGAAGGGAGACAGAGAATGGGGGTGCAAGACAGAGAGAGATGGAGGGATACAGAGAGGGGAGGGATGGACAGATAGGGGAGGAAATAGAATGGGGGAATGAGGGAGAGAAAAAACAGTACCTCTCTGCTTCAGACTATGATGAAACTGTAGCATAGCTTTTTGGCTGTAGTTAGAAACACAAACCCAGTATTTATATCCCATTCTTCTATTACATAGATGGAAATTACTACTTGCTTGATTGATGGCTTACCTTTATAGAACACTCCCCACACACCTTTCTTTTCTGAGAGTAGCCAGCTGTTGAGGCGAGGCACCTTCTTGAGGTATGCACATGTACAGATGAACAGAATCCCAAATACCACAATCCCATCCAACGAGTACACTGAGGAGAGGAGAAAAAAACATCATTTGGTCTGAAGATGACATCTGGAGATATGGATGGTGGTTCAATTTTCGATGATGAACTACCATTGCCTTGGATATTTGAATATTTTATTGACAACAATAGATTGACAGATTGTATCTTGTTGAAGCTAGCACACAATCACTTCTTGATGTCTACAGCAATGGTAAAATACCATTGCCAGTGAAACCAGTTTGACAGCTAGGCTACACTTGATACCTGTGTGATTAGCGTGCTAGATACCTAGCTATGTCAACATCAATTACAAAAGCAGGGTTGATGCCAGTAATTTATAAACGTCCCACCAAACATGTCACAACATAGATAGCTAGCTACTAGATGGACGTATTAGAATGCAAATTGACGATGCACTTTTCAGTTCAGAAATCAAAATGTTAGCAAATTGATGTTGGCTAGCTACAGTACGGTCTGTAGCCACGTCTACAGAACCATATGGTAGCTAGCTAGCAAAGTAGCTGGCACAATTATAATTAATCGAATCACAAAGGGAGAGCTAGCTAACTAAAGCTATAGTATATCGCTAACGTCTGCTTCTTTACTTTGAAAACAGTGCATCTCCTGTAAGATGACCTATAAAACGTCACATCAAACTTACCATTTGTCATGTTTGCAGTTTTCTGTTGTCCAAGACTGTGTTGAAATCTCAGTTATTTTCAAAGGTCCATGTTGTTGTCAAATGTTGTCCTCCTTCCCTGTGTTAGTCAGCAGCCAGCATGACCAATCGAGCGACAACTAATGGATGTAAAACAAATGACATATCCGGGTTCATCAGGACAGAGCAATGGAACTCAGATATTGTGAGTAACAAAGTCAAACCAAAGATGGTTTAGAAACTCTGTGGACAAACTGGGTTAGTAATGTATTTTTCTTAAATGTTTAAATGTTTGTATTTTTAATCTACGGTCTCCTCCACATGAAAGGGACAATTCACACCAAAATCAAAGTTGGTCAGGTGATCTTTGTCCCAGCCAATTGTGTATCAAGGAGAGATACAGTATATTGAAAAATCTTGGAGGGTTATGGAGCTTCACAGTGGAGTGTCTGTAAGAACACTAGGATCTCAGTTCTCAGTTGACTAACTATTGTTGCACCCATAAAAATCTGTCAATTTAAGCTAGAGATATCTGTTTTGTTGCATGGGCTGCGTCTCAATCCACTTAATCAGCCTATGTCGGCCTTCCACATATGTGGTGGATGTTTTGGCCTACTAACTAATATGACCCCTCTATGGAAAGATGAGACTCTCACAAAGCCCAGTAAGGACTGGCATGAAGGTAACCTGGTACCGGTTTAAAAAATGAATGGAAGTATGGAGGTTAAATATCTGTTAAAAAAACTAAAATATTTCCTCATCTTTCTTATATCTCCTAGATATAGGACAGACACTTCCAAACCTTATTCCTTATGATACATTTTTTTTCTCTGTTTTTCCATATCTTAGCTTAGTAGAACCCATAAAGATGGATGGATGATTTTTAAGCAATAATGCATCCAGGTGAAACAGGGGATGAACTTCAGAAGGTAAGGACTATGATCTATATTACACATTCAACATGTTCAAACACTACATGCTTCCAGTCTATGAGGTTGCCAGACTGATTGATTGGAAGTAGTGATGTGCAGTTCGCAAACGATTTGTTATTTTTGAACTACTCTTTTTACTCACTCGAGAGTCGTGATGCGTTTTTCTGAGTGACTTGTTATTTTTTGTCGTTAGTTTGACCTTGTGGTTGCAATGAATTCAACAGCAGCATTAATATGCTCTCCTCCGGCTCAGTGGCTCAGGATACAGCACTTGCTCTGACCCACTGTCTATCCGACCAACTATGCGCACAGAAAAATAAATCATGCTGCAGGCAACGTAGAGAAGAAAAAGACATGTTTAGAACTGATAATTGATCGCATTTTGCAATAATTAATGCAATGAATTGATTTATCGATGGACACAGCTTTGTAGAAAGCTATCTTATCAAGATAGTAAGGCCATCATACCACTGTGATATGTTAAATAGCCCAACGGGTCAACCACTATTGCATACATGATTCTTTTTCAAAATTTCGACACAGTTTCGAAACCTGTCTTTGATTTCAACATGTAGCCTACAATAAAAGGCAAAGGATATTAGGAATTACTACATATTTCAGTGGGATTTCCCTGTTGGCCAAACTCAAATCACGTGAGATGTGTGAATAAGGACGGGGTAGCACTTCAGGGGCTTATTAAAACCGATTCTGTTACAAAACGTTTCTTAAACGGAAGCAACCTGAAAAAAACGGGTAGGGCCCTACCTGAGTTTGTTCAATAGAAAAACATATATATTTTTTCAACTGTTTGGACTAAGGATTACACCCAGCTCACGGTCCCTCTCAACACAGTCAAGGGGCGCGTTTGAGTGGCTGAAGCAAACGACAGTAGACAAATGTCGAGGAGTAAAGTTGGGGAAGGTGCAGCGGTGACAGCCGCAGTCAGACACTAATGTGGTTTTTCAACATGGCAGTGTTGCAATTGTTTATAAAAGTGTTTTACATTGTACAGTCAATTAGTGAGAGAGAAACCCAAATATCACCGTTATTTGTATATATCCACTGTTCGACATGAATGGCAGCAACGTTGGTTAATTAATAATGCAGGGGTGGCTACAGGATGAAGTTGGTGAAGAGCATAGAGATAGAGGACTTATCTTTATATTTGTATATATTTACTTTTTGTATATATACTTTAAAATGGCAGAAGCATGGTGGAAGCCCTCAATGTAGGCCGTCATTGTAAATACGAATTTGTTCTGACTTGCCTCGTTAAATAAAGGTTCAATAAAACAAAATTGGGGCTGACAATGCCAAAGGGTCCCTTTGGCCACTAGAGGACTCTATTATTCTCTATGGTGAAGAGCAACTGCAAAAACATGCAGTTGACTGCAGTCAAAACGTCATGACCTTTGATCGCATAATTTTTGTGAAGTTCATGTTGTCCACATGTAGGCGCAAATCGGACAGTTTTTAACCACTTAATGCAATGCATTTTGAAAGTCGATTTGACAAAAGTGATCCGCTGAACGTACCCATGAACAGGATCGCAATCTGCAGAGAGGAGAAATCAATCATAGCTCACTGTGTTTCAGGCTCTGCTGTTCAGTCATAGCTCACTGTGTTCAGGCTCTGCTATTCTCATGTAGTGCACCGGATAAAGTTTGCACGGTCCGGAATGCGCGAGACCAAATTCGTCTATTGGTTGGGACAACAATAGTTATCGTTGTATTGAGTTTTAGGCACCACCAGCATCTCTAGTACCACGCAAACGAGGAAACCGAAGTTACGACGGGCTTGTTTGTCTGCATTCTGCAGGGAATGTTTCACAAGGAGAGACCCACTTTCTACCGACAGGAGCTCAACAAGACGATATGGGAGGTCCCGGAGCGGTACCAGACCCTGTCCCCGGTCGGCTCGGGAGCCTACGGGTCCGTCTGGTAGGTACCTTTCCAGTAAATCAACTATATCTACGAGAACTAGAGCCTGCTTAGTGAACTCTGCTCCGTCCTACGAAATATATTCCATCCATATTACAAGTATATAAACTAGAGCTACTATAGAGTTACCCCGTTCATAGACTCTAAATGCTTATGTCCCTATTGACGGTATAAATATTTTGACGAAGGTTTGCTTTCCCTTGCGGTACGGTTTTGGAGAGATAAGGAACATCATTTTCATATCAGTTAAAAAAAAAAGGTTAAATTACTACGCACTCGAGCCTTTTAGGGGCGTAAGTAAGATTGTGTTGGGGGCTCCCACCTTGTAGCAAAACATTTTTAGTGACCCCCCCTGTCAGTAGAGAGAAATTGAATTTTTAAAGTTAATTTCCTGCAATTCTACACATTTTACCATGACTTACAGTGCCTTGCAAAAGTATTCATCCATCTGGGCGTTTTTCCTATTTTGTTGCATGACAACCTCTAATTTAAATATATTTTTATTTGGATTTCATGTAATGGACATACACAAGAGTCCAAATTGGTGAAGTGAAATTTAAAAAATAACACGGTACACAGCGTTGTACGAGATCTTCAGTTTCTTGGCAATTTCTCACTTGGAATATCCTTCATTTCTCAGAACAAGAATAGACTGACAAGTTTCAGAAGAAAGGCCTTTGTTTCTGGCCATTTTGAGCCTGTAATCGAATCCACAAATGCTGATGATCCAGATACTCAACTAGTCTAAAGAAGGCCAGTTTTATTGCATCTTTAATCAGAACAACAGTTTTCAGCTGTGCTAACATAATTGCAAAAGGGTTTTCTAATGATCAATTAGCCTTTTGAAATGATAAACTTGGATTAGCTAACACAACGTGCGATTGGAACACAGGAGTGATGGTTGCTGATAATGGGCCTCTGTATGCCTAAATAGATATTCCATTAAAAAAAATCTTTCTTTCCAGATACAATAGTAATTCACAACATTTAGCAATATCTACACTGTATTTCTGATCTATTTGATGTTTTTTAATGGACAAAAAAATTGCTTTTCTTTCAAAAACAAGGACATATCTAAAGTGACCCCAAACTTTTGAACAGTAGTGTGTGTACATGCATACATACATAAACTCAGGGGAAAAAAGAAACGCCCCTTTTTCAGGACCCTGTCTTTCAAAGATAATTCGTAAAAAGTGTAAAGGGTTTAAACACTGTTCCCCATACTTGTTCAATGAACCATAAACAACGGTCATTAAGACACTAAAAGCTTACAGACGGTAGGCAATTAAGGTCACAGTTATGAAAACTTAGGACACTAAAGAGGCCTTTCTACAGATTCTGTAAAAACACCAAAAGAAAGATGCCCAGGTCACTGCTCATCTGCGTGAATGTGCCTTAGGCATGCTGAAGGAGGCATGAGGACTGCAGATGTGGCCAGGGAAATAAATTGCAATGTCCTTATTGTGAGACGCCTAAGACAGCGCTACATGGAGACAGCTGATCGACCTCGCAGTGGCAGACCACATGTAACACCACCTGCACAGGATCGGTACATCCGAACAGCACACCTGCGGGCGAGACAGGTACAGGATGGCAACAACAACTGCCCGAGTTACACCAGGAATGCACAATCCTTCCATCAGTGCTCAGACGTTCCGCAACAGGCTGAGAGAGGCTGGACTGAGGGCTTGTAGGCCTGTTGTAAGGCAGGTCCTCACCAGACATCACCGGCAACAACGTCACCTATGGGCACAAACCCACCGTCGCTGGACCAGACAGGACTGGCAAAAAGTGCTCTTTACTGACGTGCCGCGGTTTTGTTTCACCAGGGGTGATGGTCGGATTTGCGTTTATCGTCAAAGAAATGAGCGTTACACCGAGGCCTGTACTCTGGAGCGGGATCGATTTGGATGTGGAGGGTCCGTCATGGTCTGGGGCGGTGTGTCACAGCATCATCGGAATGAACTTGTTGTCATTGCAGGCAATCTCAATGCTATGCGTTGCAAGAAAGACGTCCTCCTCCCTCATGTGGTACCCTTCCTGCAGGCTCATCCTGACATGACCCTCCAGCATGACAACGCCGCCAGCCATACTGCTCGTTCTGCGTGTGATTTCCTGCAAGACCATGTTCTGCCATGGCCAGCGAAGAGCCCGGATCTCAATCCCATTGAGCACGTCTGGGACCTGTTGGATCGGAGGGTGAGGTCTTGGGCCATTCTCCCCCAGAAATGTCCGGGAACTTTCAGGTGCCTTGGTGGAAGAGCGGCAAAGGAAGAACTGGCAAATCTGGTGTCGTCCACGAGGAGGAGATGCACTGCACTATCTAATGCAGCTGGTGGCCACACCAGATACTGACTGTTACTTTTAATTTGCCCCCCCCCCCTTTGTTCAGGGACACATTATTCCATTTCTGTTAGTCACATGTCTGTGGAACTTGTTCAGTTTATGGCTGTTGTTGAATCTTGTTATGTAAATACAAATATTTACACATGTTCAGTTTGGTGAAAAATAAACTCAGTTGACATGGAGAGGACATTTCTCTTTTTGCTGAGTTTACATGCACAGTACCAGTCAAAAGTTTGGACACACCTACTCATTCAAGTGTTTTTCTTTATTTTTTTGACTATTTTCTGCATTGTAGAATGATAGTGAAGACATCAACTATTAAATAACACATGGAATCATGTAGTAACCAAAAAAGGTTAAACAAGTCAAAAAATATATTTTAAACTTGAGATTCTTCAAAGAAGCCACCCTTTGCCTTGATGACAGCATTGCACACTCTTGTTCGAGCTAGAAACACAAGCATTTCGCTACACCCGCGATACACATGTTTAGCAGATGTTATGTGACAAATAAAATTGTATTCAATTTTTTTATGACCTATTGCAGGGTGTAGCAATCTGCAATGTTTCAAATCACAAAATCAGGCCAGGGGATAATTTGCTTCTCAGCATTTTACGATAGCTGCCTACGAAGTGTCAGTCAGTGTAAAAATGAAGTTACTGTAACCAGATTGCTGTGCTACGTACTCTTCTGAGTGACTTGGGTCTGACTGTCTTTCAAACATCAGATTATCTTTGTTTTTGTGCAGATAGAAAAGAAAATGTGCCTACCTGGATGGTTTTCCTGGTGAACATCATCCTGTATACAAAAATAGATTAGCTAGCTTTTTCATTTACGAGAATTTAACAGTCTAGACGAAAGACTTCAGTCGCCTATTCACTACTGCCTCTCAACTAAACAGCACATATACAACAACGTTAATGCATCATCTGTCAGTTGTAGAAACCCGACTGTGTATGGTTCTTGTGCCTATCCCAAATGAAAATGTGACGTCTTTGGCATGCATGGTCATGATTAGGCTACTGAATGAAAAACATTTTATGCATGATGATAACAATGTAGGCTAGGCATACGGGGTGGGTATTCCAATGGCCCCACATGATGTTGCTTGAACTTGGCTGAATCATTATGCTTACATCTGAATGTAATCAGAAAGTGACTAAAACTGTACGGAAGTTTCTAGTTACATCACCTTGTGCCCAATAGCCCCTTGCTCCCTTTACATCCCTGCATGTTCTAGTAGCGCACTCTAACCCAGGCCAGCAGGCAGTGTGACGGATAGAAAGTCACGTGGTTGCCGGGCAGAAAGCAGCCCCACCTCCCCAGGCAGAGTAATGAGCGTTCTATTCTATAGGCATCTGCTGCCCTACCGGTGATGAGCCTGGAATGATGTCATCTTTTCCCATTGTGTGTGTACACTGATGAGTCATAACGGCGAGATTAGGTAGCCTAGTCTCTTCAGCTCTGTTTCGATTGAGTCATCCTGCTGTAGTCTCCTCAAGGTCCCTTTGACAAGAAGACTTCATTATAATGTAATTATAACACAGCCGCGCCTGTCCTGTGAGAATAGTTATTCTTCTGAACATGTTAAGTGTGTGTCTCACTGTTAAGTTGTTTTGTACAGTAGCAGCTGTTGATGCATCATTTTGCTTTCAGTTGGAAAGTGATGAATTGATCCTTTTGTCACTAGATGGCCATGCTAGAAAGGACAAAGGTGACAATGGCAATATCATCAGCAGTGGTGGGGAAAGTACCCAATTGTCTTACTTGGAAGTCACCCAGTAAAATACTACTTGAGTAAATGTCTACAAGTATAAATAATTTCAAATTCCTTATATTAAGCAAACCAGACAGCATCGTTGTTTTTGATTTTTTTTTTAACGGATAGCAAAGGGCAAACTCCAACACTTGACAAGATTTACAATTGAAGAATTTGTGTTTAGTGAGTCTGCCAGATCAGAGGAAATAGGGATGACCAAGGTTGTTCTCTTGATAAGTGCATGAATTTGACCATTTTCCTTTCCTGCTAGCCATACAAAATGTAATGAGTACTTTTGGGTGTCAGGGAAAATTGTGTAAAAAGTACCTTATTTTGTTTAGTAATGTAGTATTAGTAATGTAGTAAAGTAAAGGTTACCCCAAAAAAATACTTAAGTAAAAAATACTTTAAAGTATTACTTAAGTACTTTATACCACTGATCATCAGAAAGTGAGCAGAAAATATATGAGCTATTTGTACTTTAATTTGCGTTTAGGGTTAGTGGTAAGGGTAGCGGTAAGGGTTAATGTTAAGTTAGTGTCGGCGGTTGAAAGCTCTGAACTTCTGTCTCTGTATTATAGCCAAATATTGATGAGCTGCTGCGTCTCACTGGTCTCCTAGACAGTGCAGTTGCAGTAAATTGTGGGACACTGCACTAGGCTAAATTAGACTTATAGTGCTGGCAGGCGTGAGCTAAAACGTTGTCATAGGACTTCAGTGCTCTCAGAGCCTCAGAGTATACTCTATAGGCCTAAGTACTGTACCTTCTTGGGCGATGCAGTGAAACATACTTTGAGAGTGCGTTGACATTGTTGAGAGAAAAGCAACGTTGAGAGAGCGTGGCAGTGCAGTACTCTATAATGGGAGAGTAGGGTGGTATTCATAGACTAGATATGTGCCTAAATGGCACTATAGATGGTGCACTACTTTTGACCAGAGTCACATGGTCAAGTAGTGCGCTATGTAGGGAATAGGGTGCCATTTGGGACACAGTCCGTCCTTCCAGTTGTCTTGGCTATTCCATGAGTCAGTTCCTGTAGTCCTGTATGCAGTCAGTCAGTTGGTTGCCCGGGCCAGTCAGGCCAATCAGACCGTTGTTCAGGGAAGTCAGTCAATCAGTGGCTGCGTTTCTTGGTTTTATTTTTTGCAGTCCCGCTACTCAGATCTCACATCGCCCGGAGAAATGTCTAGCATATCATGTTAAAGTGGTTCCTGATACGGCGAATGGATCTTATCATATGCCCAGCAGGACTGCAAAGAAAGACAAGCTTGGATGCCAACCTTTTAGTCAGTCGGTTTCGAGTTAATGTATGTATTTGTTCCTGCCACCAGGCGGTCCCTCCCTCCCAGTCCTCAGTGTGAACTCTGCCTAATAAAGGATTGTAAGCACCATGTTTGGGATTCTAGATTCTACCCCATCTGTCATTCCAAGCCTTTTTGAGAAAACCACTCCCATCACAGACCTCACTCTATTCCTGCTCTGTTCCTAGAATTGGTTCTTAGAATGGAAGCCATCCAGGAGTTCCATGCTAAGAGTGTTTATGCAAAGAGTGTTCCGAGTTATTAATAATATATATTGGTAAGACTTTACTTTAAGACATTTTAAGAGGTGGGTTGTAAATGTTTTATTGAAGGTAGTTCATAGACAGTTAATAATTGGTTAAATATGAAGTTTATAAAAACAAATGTGTAAACAGATATGGCCTCAGCCTCATTAGAGTAGATTGCTGGTGTTGGTACAGTCGGGAGTGCTATGGTATCCAGTGCCCTCAGAGCCAGCCACTAAGCTAAGCTTACACAAACACAAATGCATTTAGAATACATAACAAAACAATGGTACTAAGATGACCACTGAAAAGTTTGCCTTCTTTGATAAGGCAATATGTAGTTGTGGTAACAAGTTTACTCTGAGGGGAAACCAGCTTCTATACTTATCTGACTTCGTAGGAACTTGCTTCCTTATTCCTTGGTGTTTAGAGGGCAAACTCTACACATAGTAGTTTAGTTTATCAGGATCCCATTTAGCTACTGCACATGCAGCAGCTACTCTTATGGTCCACATAAAATGTACAAATACATTACAGAACAGTAATAGACAAGAACAACGTAAGATAATAATACATTAAATAATTATACCATTTTTAAAAAGTGTATATATAGGGAAGACAAAATATTTACACACTTCATTTATACAGTACCAGTCAAGTTTGGACACACCTACTCATTCAAGGGTTTTGATTTGTTTAACACTTTTTGGTTACTACTTGATTCCATATGTGTTATTTCATAGTTTGATATATTCACTATTATTCTACAATGTAGAAAATAAAGAAAAACCCTTGAATGAGTAGGTGTGTAAACATTTGACTGGTACTGTACATATTCTTATATACAGTACAGTTAAATTAGGTCTTTAGAAAGAGGAGAGGCACTGTGATACAATATATTTTTGTTTTTTAAGCTAAACTAGCTGTTTTCCTGAGTAACCACTGGTGTCAGAGCATTCCACGATGACATGACTATATATAATGTGACGCATTAAATCTGTTTTTGGTTTGGGTACTGTGAAGAAACCGATAGTGGCGGGTCTAGTGGGGTATGTATGCCTGAAGTGTATGCAAATAGACTATACAACTGGTTAGGCATTTTCAACACACAAATGTTCCTTAAAAATACTAGAAGGGAAGCAGTCAATTTCTCCTCGACCATGAAAGACTATCATGCATGTTGTTGATGTTAGTTCTGTGTGTGTGGTTAAGGGCAAGGCGTGTTGCTTTGTTTTGAGCCCGCTGTGGCTTTCTTTGGTCTTACTTTGCTGCACCTGATCATATTACCGGACATTAATCACGTTGTGATCAAAGCCTGAACAACTAGTACAGGTGTGTTAAAAAAAAAACCCACATAACTAAATTTTATAACAGGCATGCCTCTCCCCATCTTCACAACAACTTTGTCAATATGACTTGACCATATTAACTGAACAGCCAGTGTTACTTCTAGGTGTTCAGATTCTTCAACTTGTTCCATGGTCACACCTTTTATACACAACTCCAGTTGAGGTTTAGGTCTAAGAGTTATGCTTTGAGCCAAATGTAATGCTTTTAGTTTTAAATGTATTTAAGGCCAGTTTATTGTTCATTGCTCATTCTAACACTGACTGTAACTCCTTGCTAAGAGTTTCAGTGAGCTCACTGGCTCTAAGTGCTGATGTGTAGTGTGCAATCATCAGCATATATAGTCATTTTAGCATGTAAGACAAGTGGCAAATAATTTGTAAATATAGAGAAGAGTAATGGCCCAAGGCAATTGCCCTGGGGAATACCGTACTGTACATTTCTGATGTTAGAGAAGCTTCCATTAAAGAATACTCTCTGAGTTCAATTGGATAAATAACTCTCCAACCATGTGATGACGGGTGACGTAATGCCATAAGTATTTTTTTCAATAATAAGTGCTGATCAATAGTCTCAAAAGCTGCACTAAAATCTAACAATACAGCTCCAACTATCATCTGATTATCCATTTATTTTAGCCAATCATCAGTCATCTAAGTCAGTGCAGTACAAGTTGAGTGCCCTTCCCTATATGCATGCTGAAAGTCAGTAACTAACTTGTTCTTTAAAAAATGCCCTTGTATTTGTTCAAACACAATTCTCTCCATCAGTTTACTAAGAAAAGTCAGCTTTACTGATTGAGCTGCTGTTAGAGCCAGCAGAGGGTGCTTTACTATTTTTAGGTAGTGGAATTACTTTCGCTTCCTTCCGCTCCTGTGGACACACACAATCCTTTAGGCTTTGGTTAAATATATGGCAAATGGGGTGGCAATACAGTCCGCTACCATTCTCAATAACTTCCCAACTAGGTTGTCTATACCAGGTGGCTTATCATTATTGATGGATAACAACTGTTTTTCCACCTCTTCCACCCAAATTCAATACGGCAATCCTTCCCTTTCATTATTAGATCTTAAATAATCAAATATAATGGTTCATTGGTCAATGTTGTCATTTCACTTCTGTTTGTCCACTTAACCAGTGAAATATTAATTCAAATGATTGGATATGTCAATAGGTTTTGTTATAAAAGACCCATCAACTTCAATGAACGATGGAGATTAAATGATTTTCTGCCCATAGTATAAGGTGCTCAAGTTTTCCCATTTATATTGTTTTGGTTATTATTATTATATGTATATTTTTTTTGTCACAATTTTTCAATTGACAAAATGTCAAACAATCAGCTGAGCAGCCTGAATTTTTTTGCCACTTTGCTCTTTTTTTCCTTCATCCTTTGAACCATGCAATTTTTAAATTCATCATCGATCCAGGGGGGCTCTAACAGTTCTCAGTGAGTTTTTTTTAGCAGCTGCATGTTTGTCAACATTTTGTCAAGAATAATTTTACAAATACTTAAAGTGCTGCATTGTTGGTCTGAATAATGTGGGAGGGGCACATCTCCACATGGCAACAGGGTGGACATAGTGATTTTGGTGTTAGGGATCTCCCTGCTGCTCTCTGGCTGCCACTTGCTGCATTGCAGGAGCTACACACCCTCTCATTGCCATCAAATCAGTAGTACCTGTGTGAATTATAATATGTTTAGTAGGTCTGTTTTAGGCTAGTGCTGTTTATTAATACTGGTATTTTAGTACCGTATTGTACTAAATACCTGTATTTATGCACGGACCAGTTTGGGTTTTTACTTGACCTTATATAACAGTATTTCAATGTTTGATTTGTTAAATATGTTAAACCACTCCGCCGCATGTAAATGTCAGTTTTTATGCTACTTGACTCGTCTCTCTTCTTCCACACACAAGGAGAGCAGTTTTTCTGCTCGACCAGGAGTCACAACCACTTGCAATCTGCATGGTCAATTCTGAAGATGCAACAAGGTGTTGGTAACACGGATGCTGCTTTCCATTTTGCTTCTTAATATAAATCCACAAGAGGTCTATAATTACAATATTAGTTTTTGTATCTTACTGTCTGCAAACAGCTAGTTTGTCTTTTCTCAGTTAAGTTGTGGCTAAAATAAATTGTGTTAGCCGTTAATGCTAACCGCTAGTTAGCTAGCTAAATGTACTTAGTCAGAGCAAACATACTCAGCAAAAAAAACAATATCGCTTTTTCAGGACCCTGTCTTTTAAAGATAATTTGTAAAAATCCAAATAACTTCACAGATCGTCAGTGTCAAGGGTTTAAACACTGTTCCCACGGTCATTAAGACACTTTATTTTACCTTTATTTAACTAGGCAAGTCAGTTAAGAACAAATTCTTATTTTCAATGACGGCCTAGGAACAGTGGGTTAACTGCCTGTTCAGGGGCAGAACGACAGATTTGTACCTTGTCAGCTCGGGGGTTTGAACTTGCAACCTTGCGGTTACTAGTCCAACGCTCTAACCACTAGGCTACCCTGCTGCCACACTAACAGCCTACAGACGGTAAGCAATTAAGGTCACAGTTATGAAAACTAAGGACACTAAAGAGGCCTTTCTACTGACTCTGAAAAACACCAAAAGAAAGATGCCCAGGGTCACTGCGCATCTGCGTGAACGTGCCTTAGGAGGCATGAGGACTGCAGATGTGGCCAGGGCAATAAATTGCAATGTCTGTACTGAGACGCCTAAGACAGCACTACAGGGAGACAGGACGGACAGCTGATCGCCCTCGCAGTGGCAGGCCATGTGTAACAACACCTGCACAGGATCGGTACATCCGAACAGCACACCTGCGGGACAGGTACAGGATGGCAACAACAACAACTGCCCGAGTTACACCAGGAACGAACAATCCCTCCATCAGTCATCAGACTGTCCACACTAGGCTAAGAGAGGCTGGACTGAGGGTTTGTAGGCCTGTTGTAAGGCAGGTCCTCACCAGACATCACTGGCAACAATGTCGCCTATGGGCACAAACCCACCGTCGCTGGACCAGACAGGACTGGCAAAAAGTGCTCTTTACTGACGAGTCACGTTTTTTTCTCACCAGGGGTGATCGTCAGCTTTGCGTTTATCGTCTAAGAAATTAGCGTTACACCGAGGCCTGTACTCTGGAGCGGGATCGATTTTGAGGTGGAGGGTCCGTCATGGTCTGGGGCAGTGTGTCAGAGCATCATCAGACTGAGCTTGCTGTCAGTGCAGGCAATCTCAACGCTGTGCATTACAGGGAAGACATCCTCCTCCATGTGGTACCCTTCCTGCAGGCTCATCCTGACATGACCCTCCAGCATGACAATGCCACCAGCCATACTGCTCGTTCTGTACGTGATTTCCTGCAAGACAGGGATGTCAGTGTTCTGCCATGGCCAGTGAAGAGCCCGGATCTCAATCCCATTGAGCACGTCTGGGACCTGTTGAATCGGAGGGTGAGGGCTAGGGCCATTTCCCCCCAGAAATGTCCAGAAACTTGCAGGTGCCTTGGTGGAAGAGTGGGGTAACATCTCACAGCAAGAACTGGCAAATCTGGTGCAGTCCATGAGGAGGAGACGCACTGCAGTACTTAATGCAGCTGGTGACAACACCAGATACTGACTGTTACTTTTGATTTTGATCCCCCCCCTTTTGTTCAGGGACACATTATTCCATTTCTGTTAGTCACATGTCTGTGGAACCTGTTCAGTTTATTTCTCAGTTGTTGAATCTTATGTTCATACAAATATTTACACATGTTAAGTTTGCTGAAGATAAACGCAACTGACAGTGAGAGGACATTTCTTTTTTTGCTGAGTTTAGCTAGCTAATACAGCCTGACACCAGTTCTGGTCTAGGCCTAGATCAGCATGTTGTTTGTGCAATGGTATATTCTAAATCAGAGAACAATTAGGTGAGCATTAATATTTTAGCTACATCCAAGCTAGCTAAATGAGAGGATAAAAAAATGAGAGAAATATTGTGATATGATATTTTGGTCACATTGCTCAGTCCTACTTTAAGCTACATGGTATATGTAATGTATAGGGAAATGTTTGTCGGGAAATGCCATAGCAGTCACTGCAGCAATAGGCTATGTCACTGATAAACATTGTGTGTGTGTGTGTGTGTGTGTGTGTGTGACTCAGATAGGGCTAGGCAGAGAAGGGCAGGGAATGTTCAACACCCACTGCTCTCCATGTTCTTTGTTCTGTATCAGGGTGTGGACATGGCATGTGCTGCTGAGGAATCACTGTAGTATGGATGTGTCACTGCGTGCGTGTGGATGTGTCACAGCCAAGCCATTTTACTGTTATACATGTGGACACAGCAGCTCAAGGACTACCACTTGATGAAGCTGACTCACTATCATACACATCATCCCCTTAGCTCCATACAGACAGACAGTAACATGAGGTGAGTCCTAAGTCATGCATTGCTGTCAATGGGAGACTAATTATATGACTTGAAGGACAACTCCACCACTTATAACATTTGGGTTGTTATTATGAAGGATTTAGTGTCCTACACAGTTTGTGTAATTTTATGATTTCATGTCTATTGACTGTTTAGTGATTTGTGAAACTGCAAATTGCTTCTCTGTTGCGTTTTCAAGTAGGATCCCTGTGATGACTAATACAAAAAAATACAGCGGTCTATATTTTTTTTATTTGACCTTTATTTAACTAGGCAAGTCAGTTAAGAACAAATTCTTATTTTCAATGATGGCCTAGGAACAGTGGGTTAACTGCCTGTTCAGGGGCAGAACAACAGATTTGTACCTTGTCAGCTCAGGGATTTGAACTTGCAACCTTCTGGTTGCTAGTCCAACACTCTAACCACTAGGCTACCCTGCCGCCTGTAGATGGTTTTTATCATATTGGAACTCCGTGCTAGATGCATAGCATTTGTTAAGTATTCAGTCCCCTTGACTTTTTCCTTATTGTGTTACGTTACCACAGTATTCTCAAACGGATTCCATAGTTTTTTTCCCTCCTCAATCTACACACAATTCCCCATAATGCCAAAGCAAAACCAGGTTTTAGAAATGTGTGCAAATGTATAAAAATAAAAAAAATAAAAAACTGATTTCACATTTGCATAAGTATTCAGACCCTTTACTCAGTACTTTGTTGAAGCACATTTGGCAGCGATTACTGCCTCACCCAAAAAGAGTTATGACACTAAAAGCTTGGCACACCTGTATTTGGGGAGTTTCTCACATTCTTCTCTGCAGATCCTCTCAAGCTCTGTCAGGTTGGATGGGGAGCATCGGTGCACAGCTATTTTCAGGTCTCTCCAGAAACGTTTGATTGGGTTCAAGTTGGGTTGGGCCACTCAGAGACTTGTCCCAAAGCCACTCCTGCATTGTCTTGGCTGTGTGCTATGGGTTGTTGTCCTGTTGGAAGTTGAACCTTCGCCCAGCCTGAGGTTCTGAGCGCTCTGGAGCAGGTTTTCATCAAGGATCTCCCTGTACTTTGCTCTGTTCATCTTTCCCTCAATCCTGACTAGTCTCCCAGTCCATACCGCTGCAAAACATCCCCACGGCGTGATGCTGCCACCATCGTGCTTCACCGTAGGGATGGTGCCAGGTTTTCTCCAGACGTGACGCTTCGCATTCAGGCCAAAAAGTTAAATCTTGGTTTCATCAGACCAGAGAATCTTGGTCTGAGAGTCTTCAGGTGCCTTTTGGCAAACTCCAAGCAGTCTTTTACTGATGAGCAGCTTCCGTCTGGCCACTCTACAATAAAGGCCTGATTGGTGGAGTGCTGCAGAGATGGTTGTCCTTCTGGAATGTTCTCCCATCTCCACAGAGGAACACTGGAGCTTTATCAGAGAGACCGTCAGGTTCTTGGTCAGCTCCCAAGGCCCTTCTCCCCCGATTGCTCAATGTTGGCCGGGCAGCCAGCTTGAGGAAGAGTCTAGGTGGTTCCAAACTTCTTCCATTTAAGAATGATCAAGGCCACTGTGGTCTTAGGGACCTTCAATGCTGCAGAAATATTTTGTTACCCTTCCCCAGATCTTTGCCTTAACACAATCCTGTCTCGGAGCTCTACGGACAATTCCTTTGCCCTCATAGCTTGTTTTTTGCTCTGACATGACCTGTCAACTGTGGGACCTTATATAGACCGGTGTGTGCCTTTCCAAATCATGTCCAATCAATAGAATTTACCACAGGTGGACTCCAATCAAGTTGTAGAAACATCTCAAGGATGATCAATGGAAACAGAGTCTCAAAGCAAAGGGTCTGAATTAGAGGTCGACCGATTATGATTTTTCAACGCCGATACCGATTATTGGAGGCCCAAAAAAAGCAGATACCGATTTAATCTGACAATTTTTTAAATGTAACATTTTTATATATACACTTTTGTAATAATGACAATTGCAACAATACTGAATTAACATTTATTTTAACTTAATATAATACATTATGGGCTTTTGGATGGGTGTTCTTAAGGTGATTCTACAGGTTGGTGGTATTTTATGATTTAGCCGTTGCTGACCCCATGCTTACATCTTTATCACAAATAAGACCTTGCTTTCCCTGGTGCCAATTCCATGTAACAGTCCCACACTGGTGCTCTGCTTTTCTCTGCCATCTGTAAAACACACACACAGCTCTGAAGTGACAATGATACTGAAGAGTCTGCTTTGGAGACAAATACTCTCAAGTTACCTGTTTTTAAGTTCCCTGTGATGAATGTTGAAAACAAAAACTGTACTTTCTATATGCAGGAAATCCTATTTTAATAATGGGCATGGTAAGAATTGACTACCAAAGTGCGAGTCATAATTCCCATGACACCTTCTAGCAAAATCTGAAAAGCGGTTTCTTCATTCATTTATTCCATAGGATGTTTTTAGATTCACTTAAATCAAGGTCTGTGTTTCATGTAGGCTTACACCACCTTGCCAATTTTATAACTGTGTAGATATCCATAGGACAAGGTAACTCTGATCAATATTGTCTAATTATAAGCGAAGATCGTTTTTTTTGTAGAGTGGATTTATGAAAATATGTTGACAAACGTTACCTTATCCTAGTGAGATTTACATGGGTATCAAAATGCCGAGACACAGACCTTATTGGAAGTTGATCAAGACATTCTCTATGGAAGACATGAACGGTAAAATAACGAAGGAACCCCTTTCAAGTTCAGCCGCAAGTTATTACAGGAATTATAACGCGTCGACTATTTCTCTCTAAACCACATACCTTTGACTATTACGAGCCTGCTGCTGCCTACCACCCCTCAGTCAGACTGCTCTATCAAATCATAGACTTAACTATAATAAACACACAGAAATACGAGCCTTAGTTTCCGGATTTGACCTATCACCCCTGAAAACAAAACGTTTATTCCGTTCTGTATTTTGGGTGGCATCCATGAACGGGTGGCATCCATGAATCTAAATATTCCTGTTACATTGCACAACTTTCAATGTTATGTCATAATTATGTAAAATTCTGGCAAATTAGTTCGCAATGAGCCAGGCTGCCCAAACTGTTGCATATACCCTGACTTTGCGTGCAATGAACGCAAGTGGCACAATTTCACCTGGTTAATATTGCCTGCTAACCTGGATTTCTTTTAGCTAAATATGCAGGTTTAAAAATACATACAGTGGGGCAAAAAAGTATTTAGTCAGCCACCAATTGTGCATGTTCTCCCACTTAAGATGAGAGGCCTGTAATTTTCATCATAGGTTGCATCCAAAGAACACCATACCTACTGTGAATACTTATTTTCCACCATAATTTGCAAATTAATTAATTAAAAATCCTACAATGTGATTTTTATGGATTTTTTTTTCTCATTTTGTCTGTCATAGTTGAAGTGTACCTATGATGAAAATTACAGGCCTCATCTTTTTAAATGGGAGAACTTGCACAATTTGGTGGCTGACTAAATACTTTTTTGCCCCACTGTGTAAGGCTTCAGTGATTTTTTTGCAATTCGTTCTTGTCATTGGCAGCAGAGAACTGGAAGGAAAGGCAGCCAAACGGGGTGTTTGCTTTGGGGATGACCAGTGAAATATACCTGCTGGAGCGCATGCTACAGGTGGGTGTTGCTGTGGTGACCAGTGAGCTGAGATAAGGCGGGGCTTTACCTAGCAAAGACTTGTAGATGACCTGGAGCCAGTGGGTTTGGCAACAAATATGTAGTGAGGGCCAGCCAACGAGAGCATACAGGTCGCAGTGGTGGGTGACAAAACCGATGGCACTGTGATGGACTACATCCAATTTGCTGAGTGTTGGAGGCTATTTTGTAAATTACATCGCTGATGTCAAGGATTGGTAGGATAGTCAGTTTTACGAGGGTATGTTCTGCAGCATGAGTGAAGGAGGCTTTGTTGTGAAATAGGAAGCTGATTCTAGATTTCATTTTGGATTGGAGATGCTTAATGTAAGTCTGGAAGGAGAGTTTACAGTCTAACCAGACACCTAGGTATTTGTAGTTGTCCACATATTCTAAATCGGAACCGTCCAGAGTAGTGATGCTAGTCGGGTGGACGGGTGCGGGCAGCGATTGGTTGAAGCAATGTTTTTTTACTAGCATTTATGAGCAGATGGAGGTCACGGAAGAAGTGGCCGCATGGTGCTGTCATTTATTTTACACTTTGGATGGTGTATCAATACACCCAGTCACTACAAAGATACAGGCACCCTTACTAACTCCGTTGCCGGAGAGGAAGGACACCACCGAAGGATTTCAGCCATGAGGCCAATGGTGTCTTTTAAAACAGTTAGAGTTTAATGGCTGTGATAGGTGATTGCAATAAGGCACTTATAAGTAGTTCTGCAAAACAATTGGAGTGTAAAAAAACAAAAAAAAATCCCCAAATACAAAGCAATTTGTTTGTGGCGAATCCAACACAACACATCACTGAGTACCACTCTTCATATTTTTAAGAATGGCGGTGGCTGCATCATGTTTTGTGTATGCTTGTCATCGGCAAGGACTAAGGAGTTTTTTAAGATGAATAGTAAAGGAGTAGAGCTAAGCAAAGGCAAAGTCCTAGAGGAAAACCTGGTTGTCTAATCGTTTTCAACAGACACTGGGAAACAAATTCACCTTTCAATAGGACAATAACCTAAAACACAACGCCAAATATACACTGCAATTGCTTACCAGATGACATTGAATGTTCCTGAGTGGCCTAGTTACAGTTTGGACTTAAATCTAGTTGAAAATCTATTGTGAGACTTGAAAATGGCTGTCTAGCAATGATAAAAAACCAACTTGACAGAGCTTGCCAAATGTTTTGAAGAATAATGGGCAAATATAGTAAAACCCAGGGGTGCAAAGTTCTTACCATTACCCAGAAAGACGCACAGCTCTAATCACTGCCAAAGGTGATTCTGGCATGTATTGACTCAGTGGTGTGAATACTTATGTGAATGAGATATTTTAGTGTTTTTGTTCCCATTCATAAAAAATATAGAAAAATGTTCTTCCACTTTAACGTTCAAGTATTTTGTGTAGATCGTTGACAAAAAAATTACTATATATACAGCCCCTCATGAGTAAAACGTTTCCCATAAGAAAACCAAATGAATAGTGTTGCACGGTATACTGAAACTTTTGTACTTTTTCAATACCAGAACTTGAAACGGTTCGGTAACAGAATTTGTTACTTTCAGTAATTCTGTCAAATGTGTCTGACGTCTTCTACTGATTTGAGAGGATCAAGTCTGTCTATCAGCGCAGCGGATGTCCCCTTTTATATAGCGAACGCACCGTGCCTGCTACTCTTACTCAATGCTAGCTCTAGCCTGTCCTGAGCAACTGCTGCACTCACTGGGGTGTGTGTGCTGCAACATGTTAGCTCCCTCCTCATGCTGCACAGAAGTTAACACACTTCGACACATGCGACACATCATGTAGAAATGTTGCAACTGTTTATTACTGTTCTCAAAACAATGTCCATTACAGGCTAGAACACTTTACAATGCAAAATACAGGTAGCTTCCAGCTTTGTAGGATAACTTTCCTGGCTAGCTCACAGCTGAAGCTAACATCAATTCACTACCCTAGTACTTTGTCATAAAATGCAAACAATAATACAAAATATCCTTATTTCAAAGCTGAGTCTCACCAAAAACCATAGTCATTGCCAAAACTTGAATAATTCACTTTGTCTCCCTCGCATCAGTCACATCTCTCTGTCCGTGTGTGTGAATGACATCATTAGGGCTGAGACAGCGTGCACTTTTCTAAAAGAGATTGCTTCTTCAATTCAAATGTTGCTGATCAGTACAATAAAATAAGTCTCAAATGGAAGGGAAACAGATTTGTTTTTCATCTGTAGCACCATGAAATCAGCCAAAACAAGCTCCATATACCTCAGTGCATGCACACATTCCTATTGTCACACCCTGGTCGAGGTATTTTGTGTTTATCTTCATTTATTAAGTCTATGGCTGTTTGAAGTGGTTCTCAGTCAGAGGCAGGTGTTTATCGTTATCTCTGATTGGGAACCATATTTAGGCAGCCATATTCTTTGAGTGTTTCGTGGGTGATTGTCCTTAGTGTCCTTGTTCCTGTCTCTGTGTTAGTTTACACAAGTATAGGCTGTTTCGGTTTTCGTTACGTTCATTACGTTCTTTGTTTTGTAGTGTTTATAATTGATTCGTGTTTTACGTTTGTTTATTAAACATGGATCGAAATCTACACGCTGCATTTTGGTCCTACTCTCCTTCACCACAAGAGAACCGTTACACCTATTGAATACGCATTCACCTCTATTGTGAATTGGCCTAGGCTACATCTTGATTTACCCAGTTTATCAATAGAGACTTAACAGTTATAATTTACTTTAAATGTTATGTTTTTATGTAGATTGGTTAGAACAAAGACAAATTGGTTGTATCTCAGAAAAAATTGACATCAAACATTTAAAATGTAATGATATATTGATCTCAAAGGATCTGTCTGGATCAAGTGCCATTTTGACTGTGACTTTGGCTAATACGCCTTTTTTTTGCTGTGGTAACCGAGTATCGTGATACTAAGACTGGTATCGAAGTCAAATGATGCGCTGCATCATTCGTGGGGGACGACGTGTACTGTTGCCTTGCTGTAGATTTGCCCTAACTATGCTGTGCTACATGCGGCAGGAAGGGAGGGCTACTGCATTGATACGGAGTACTGCAAAATTACCGAGGCTACAACAATCATGATGTTCGAAAATAAAACACCTTTGTGTACAGCGCCTCTCCAGGTCCCAAGGACCACTTCACACAATATTACATTTAATAATGGTTTATTTAAATGTCTGGTTGAAAGTAGCATGCAATCGAAATAAGAGGAATGTAGTGTTGAATTATTGATGTAACGTCATTACTGTGATAACAGGAATGTTATGTTATATCAGTAATATTATACATGTGACATGAATGTTATAATTACCAAGGTGTGTGTGTGTGTGTGTGTGTGTGTGTGTGTGTGGTCTTTGACACTGCGCAGCTCGTCGTATGACGTGAAGTCGGGGCTGAAGATAGCGGTGAAGAAGCTGTCGAGGCCGTTCCAGTCCGTCATTCACGCTAAGAGGACCTACAGAGAACTACGACTCCTCAAACACATGAAACACGAGAACGTGAGTTAACCCGTCCCCACACACACCTCCCGGAGCAGGTGAGTTAACCTTTCCTTGACCTTTTTACTGATTGATTCAGTCCAACTTTGCAGAAGTTACCGGATTTTTCACGAGTCCCAGTTTGAGCCTAGAGGATTCCCTCGCTGCTTATTCAAGTTCCAATAATCCTCCAACTCCGATTTCTGAAAAATCTTGTGTGTGTGTGTGCACGCGCCCATGCATGTGTGTGTTGCCGCCATCTGCCTCCACTCTGGGGAAAGCTGACCTGACCTCAAGAGTGAGAGTTACTGACTGTGGTGCTGTATCTGTGTGCTATGAAAGGCTATTGATTGCCATCTCTTAATGGATGGAGTAGACGTGTCTGTTTTTGTGTGCGCTCACGAGTGCGTGTGAAGGGAGTCAAGTGGACGAAGTATGTGTTTTTATATGATCCTCCGGCTCCTGTGGTAAGTGTACTGGAGCTTCTTTCTGAAGGGATCAACAGGTCAGTGTCACATCCATAGAACGACATTCACTTGAACAGGCAAAAGGCCTCTGGCCCTTTGGACCATGACATTCAATGTCAAGTCAAATTGTATTGGTCACATACACGTATTTAGCAGATGTTATTGCGGGTGTAGCGAAATGCTTGTGTTCCTAGCTCCAACAGTGCAGTAGTATCTAACAAGTCACAACAATACACACACATCTAAAAGTAAAAGAATGGAATTAAGAAATGTATAAATATTAGGACGAGCAATGTCGGCGTGGCATTGACTAAATAAGGTAGAATAGATTACAGTAGATACTGCTTTACTCATCTCATATGTATGTAAAAAGTATTAAAGTGCCTAGTGTTCCATTATTTAAAATGGCCAGTTTATGTATATAGTGCAACAGCCTCTAAGGTGCAGGGTTGTGTAGCCAGGTGGTAGCCGGCTAGTATGGCTATTTAACATTATGGCCCTGATATAGAAGCTGTTTTTAAGTCTCTCGGTCCCTGCTTTGATGCACCTTTACTGACCTTGCCTTCTGGATGATAGCGGGGTGAAGAGGCGGTGGTTTAGGACCTTGATGATCAGCCTTCCTGTGACATCGGGTGCTGGATGACCTGAAGGGCAGGCAGTGTGTCCCCGGTGATGCGTTGGGCAGACCGTACCCCCCTCTGGAGAGCCCTGCGGTTGCGGCCGGTGCAGTTGCCGTACAGGCGGTGATATTGCCTGGCAGGATGCTCTCAATTTGGCATTGGTGTAAGTTTCTGAGGGTCATAGGGGCCAAGCTGAATTTCTGCAGCCTTCTGAGGTTGAAGAGGTACTTTTGCACTGCCTTCGCCACATTGTCTATGTGGGTGGACCATTTCAGATTGTCAGTGATGTGTACGCCGAGGAACTTGAAGCTTTCCACCTTCTCTACTGCGGACCCGTCGATGTGGACAGGAGCGTTCTCCCTCTGCTGTTTCCTGAAGTCCATGATCAGCTCCTTAGTTTTGTTGACGTTGAGAGAGAGTTTATTTTCCTGGCCCCACTCTGCCAGGGCCCTCACTTCCTCCCTGTAGGCTGTCTCGTCATTATTGGTAATCAGGCCTACTACTGTTGTGTCGTCTGCAAACTTGATGATTGAGTTGGAGGCATGCGTGGCCACCCAGTCATGGGTGAACAGGGAGAACAGAAGGTGGCTGAGCACACACCCTTGTGGGGCCCCTGTGTTAAGGATCAGCGAAGTGGAAGGGTTGTTTCCTACCTTCACCACCTGGGGGAGGCCCGTCAGGAAGTCCAGGACCCAGTTGCACAGGGTGAGGTTCAGACCCAGGGCCCTGAGCTTAATGATGAGCTTGTAGGGTACTAGGGTGTTGAATGATGAGCTTTAGTCAATGAACAGCATTCTGACGTAGGTATTCCTCTTGTCCAGATGGTATAGGGCAATGTGCAGTGTGATGGCTATTGTATCGTCTGTGGATCTATTGGGGCGGAAAGCAAATTGAAGTGGGTGTCGGGTAAGGTAGAGGTGATATGATCTTTAACTAGCCTCTCAAAGCGCTTCATGATGACAGCAGTGAGTGCTACGGAGTACCTTGACTTAAGTGGAAATGTTAGAATTAGAACGACTAGAATATTCTATGGTCACATCCCCTCTCTAACATTGAGTCACCATAGGAGAGCTAAGTTGTAGGACGTGAAGAGGCCCCTCAGCGCTTATTCAAACATCAGTCCTGCTCACTGATTTCACTCTCACGGTGGTATGGTGCTGCAAACCCCAACACTTCACCTTTACAACCCCTGGTTACATCCAATATTATGCCTGTTATGCTTGTGGTGTGAAGGGAGGTTAACTCTGCATAAACCAGTGGTGTAAACAACACTGGAGCAAATTTCTTCCTTCAGGGGTGTGGGGTTTCACTGAATGATTCAGTGGTGGTGAAGCTGAACACACTAGGTCAACTGCTGTGTTTCATCGTCAAGTTGAAGATGATAGGGGGTTTGACCCAGAGCCCAACTTAAGAGTCGCCATGCTGCTGCACCGTAAGCAAATACCACCAAACTGTGGTTGTGTGTGGCAAATGGCAATAAATTCATATTTATCGGACAAGACTGACTGTGGTGATTGTGCACAAGGTCTTTTTTCGAAAACTAAATGTTATCCCTCTGTGACTTTAGGTAACGCTCAGGCAACAGCAGGATCCACCTGCCACAGGGAGTGTGTGGGTTTGAGTTGTTTAAACTTCTCTTTTGAGTTCAGGTAACAATTAGCGCTTAGCAGCAGGTAAGGGAACAGTTGAGTAGATACACGTGTCAGTTTGATCACAGCTCTTGAGTCTTGACCCACTTATTCTCTGAGTGAATTTCCCCACTGTTGCCTGGTTACACTGCAGGCTATGTTTTTTTGGAAAGCCTGAGTCAGCCAATCACTTTTTGTTTTGGCTCGAGTCCACCAATCGCAGAGGGCTCTGCCCTGCGTGGACGGTGTCGAGTCGTGTTGTTATGACACCCACCCACATCAGTCAGTTTCTCTAGAGGGGGGCACACTGGGTCTGGCACCGATGTCCGCTTCCTCCCTCTGTCCGCTCTCCTCAACTCCTCTCTAGCCACCCACACAGTGCCTGCATGCTAGCTCTTCTTTCTCTCTCCTTTTCCCTCTCATTCCCTTGTTCTCTCTCCCTCTGGCTCTCTCTTTCTGTTTATTGTATTCTGCATGATTTCCTGTAAGGAGTTAAGTCATCACTTTCTCCTGTGTTAACAGCAACACATACACACACACTATGAGTGCATTAGCCTGTGTCACAGAGCCCCGACTGTCACTGTGTACTCTCTGTCCTGTGTTGAGAGCAGAACAGTGGTTTGGGCTCTGTTCCAAAGCTTTAGAACTACCTGCCATGGCTGCATCCAAAAATCCCTAAACTTTGTTTGATGAAACGTGATGTTTGTTGTCAAAGCGACTTTTATCTGATGGTTATTAAAACAGTGAAAGACCATGTCAAGGACGACGGGCGGTAGCACAGTCTCACACTAAGAAGGCTCTACTTTTCTTTGCACAATGACAAATGCATAAACCATTCTCCTCTGTTTGTGCACTCTGCACATTGCCTCAATCCCCCTGAGGGATTTTAGCAGTTGGAAGAAGACCACATGTTGTGGTGTTTGTTATTGTTTTGTCTGTAGTGTGAGCTTTTTTTGTAGTATGAGTTATGTTTGCAATGTGAGTTGTGTCTGTTGTATTTAGAATGTTGTCTAACCTTTGACCTCCTCTTTCTGTCAGGTGATCGGCCTGTTGGATGTGTTTACGCCCGCTACCAGCCTAGAGGAGTTCAACGATGTGTGAGTAACATCTTTCTTGTTCTCTCTCTTGCTCGCCATTTCTAAACCCCTCGCTCTGGCATTTCAAATAGCTGTTGTATAGGAGTTTAAGTTGCTTAGCAGAACACATGCAAATGTATATGTTATAGGGATGGGGGGGGGGGTCGATACAGTAGGCTTGGGCGGTTCCAGATTTTAATATTGTTGTACTGTCCTTCTCTCATACCAGAATTTGTGGTATTACCAGCATAGTACACAAGTGGGCACTAAAAACACAGTAAAAGCCCATTGGGCCTCCGTTACCAGAATGTTAACAAACTTGGCACAAACTAATAACGAAATCACATAGACGCTGTTAGCTAAATGCTAACGAGCGAAAACTAACAAACAAATTGCAAAGATGGGCAAATCCAGCTCCATAAAGTTATACAAGCATAGCTACACGCGAAAGTGAATGAGATAAATTGTGCAAATGAACAAATGAAGTTGTGACGCATGCTTTTTCTGAAGGAAGTGCAGCATGTGTACATGGAGAAGAACTGAGGCGGGGGGGGGACGCTAGTAGGAAACACACAGGGGAAAAATAACTCATCCAGAACTCTTTGTCTTCTGGCAGGAAGCCGTTATAAGATATCTGATGGCAAACATTTAGTTGTGAATTCAGTACAAGTATAACTTTATCACCTCGTGTGCGCCACACAGAGAGACTCTCCAATAAATTTCGAACGCTATGGACTCAGCAGCTCACTTTCTCCCGTTGTGCTATTTACAAACAAGCACAGTGACTGGCTCAACTGTTTTGGGGATCCACAGTAAGCTTAATCATTTAAAATAATGTGACAGGTGAAATGAAGAACGCAATTATCTCCTTAAGGTATTGCACAAGTTGACTGCAAGGTAATAACTTAAGTAGCTACAAATATTCAAATATATTGGAAAACTTTGGACTGGATTGAAAAACCATTCCGTGGCTTTTCCCAAATACCCCGGTATACGGTTTATACAGTATACCACCCAAGCTAACAGTAGAGTATTGCGATATTATTTTTGATGATTTTATGTCGATACTCTGGGCTCCATTTGAACAAACTTAACGCAATGGTACATGTAAGCGCGGGTGGTAGTGCCATAGGTTCGGGGGTGTGTCAAATATTTTTGCTATTTTCACAACCGGAATTATGGGAACAGATGCTGGCGGTATGCTGTCAGTGTGCAAGTGCTGGGTTTTGATGAATATAAAGTTGTAGATGTTTCGAGGGTTGACCACCTCACTGGCCAATCAGAACGTGCTCCGTGGCTAAATATTTGGTTGCTTCAAGTTGTGTATTTACAGTATTTTATGAATTGCGTTGTCAACTCCAATTCGAATGTTAGTCCATTGTAGCCTAATTTGTTTAATAACCTACAGAAACAAAAATAACAAAATGTTTGTAAGCCTATCCCATCTTTGCTAAATCCACATTGTAAGATGTCTAATTGCATGACTTCAATATGGAAATATATTGTTAAACACAGCATTTGCTGTGATCTAGAGGCTAGGCCTACTGTAACAGTGCATTCGGAAAGTATTCAGACCCCTTGACTTTTTCCACATTTTGTTACAGCCTTATTCTAAAATGGATTAAATAAACAATCCTCAGCAATCTACACACAATACCCCATAATGACAAAGCAAAAACAGTTTTTTGGAAATTTCGCAAGTTATTTAAAATAAAAAGCTGAAATCGCACATTTACCTAAGTATTTAGTCCCTTTACTCAGTACTTTGTTGGAGCACCTTTGGCAGCAAATACAGCTTAGTCTTCTTGGTTATGACTCTACAAGCTTGGCACACCTGTATTTGGGGAGTTTCTCCCATTCTTCTCTGCAGATTCTCTCAATCTCTGTTAGGTTGGATGTGGAGCGTCACTGTACAGCTATTTTCAGGTCACTCCAGAGATGTTTGATTGGATTCAATTCCAGGCTCTGGCTGGGCCACTCAAGGACATTCAGAGACTTGTCCCAAAGCCATTCCTGCATGGTCTTGGCTGTGTGCTTAGGGTCCTTGTCCTCTTGGAAGGTAAACCTTCCCCAGTCTGAGCACTATGGAGCAGGTGTTCGTCAAGGATCTTTGCTCCATCCATTTCCCTCGATCTTGACTAGTCTCCCAATCCCTGCCGCTGAAAAACATCCCCACAGCACCATAGGGATGGTGCCAGGTTTCCTCCAGGTGTGACGCTTGGCATTCAGGCCAGAGAGTTCAATCTTTGTTTCATCAGACCAGACAATCTTGTTTCTCATGGTCTGAGAGTCTTTAGGGGCCTTTTGGCAAAGTCCAAGCTGGCTGTTATGTGCCTTTTACTGAGGAGTGTCTTCCGTCTGGCCATTCTACCATAAAGGCCTGATTTGTGGAGTTCTGCAGAGATGGTTGTCCTTCTGGAATGTTCTCCCATCTCCACGGAGGAACACTGGAGCTCTTTGAGAGAGACCATTGGGATCTTGGTCAGCTCCCGACGCCAAGGCCCTTCTCCCCCGATTGCTCAGTTTTGGCCGGGCAGCTAGCTACAGGAAGAGTCATTGTGGTTCCAAACGTCTTCTGTTTAAGAATGATGGAGTTTCTTGGGAACCTTCGATGCTGTTTTGATGTCCTTCCCCAGATCTATGCCTCGACACAATCATGTCCGTAGAGCTCCGAAAAACTTCCTTCCACCTCATGGCTTGGTTTTTGCTCTGACATGCACTGTCAACTGTGGGACCTTTATATAGACAGGCGTGTGCCTTTCCAAATCATGTCCAATCAATTAAATTTAGGTGGACTCCAATCAAGTTGTAGAAACATCTCAAGGATGATCAACTGGAACAGAAGCTCAAGTTTCATAGCAAAAGGTCTGAATACTAATGTAAATAAGGTATGTTTTTTTTTATTTTGAATACTTTTGCGAGAAAGTCTTAACCTGTTTTCGCTTTGTCGTTATGGGTTGTTGTGCGTAGATTGAGGAGGAAAAAAATTTATGTAATCCATTTTAGAATAAGGCTGTAACGTAACAAAATGTGGAATAAGTAAAAGGGTCTGAATACTTTCCGAATTCACTTGAAATTGCATTATGTCTTTAAAGTCTGAGCCATGGATATGCCAAACGTTGTGAATAAGCAAGATTAAATGCACTATAGATGAGGCTTAAAATGAGAGTTAATAATTTGAATGAAATTCTAATCAAAATAAAACAACTTCTTTTAAATGGTCTATGTTTAAATACAGTTACAGGCACAATAATTTCTCCCTGTGGGCATATAAAATTAAGACTATTGAGGCTTTTACGCACATCAAAAATAAATAATAATAGGAGCCGACTAAAATAATTATAAAAAGGGGAGGTCCACTCACTGTTTTGCTGCTCCCAAACTTGATCTTTCACTAAAGCTTTGGTGATTGATAGTTATTTCAAAGCACTCTCACGAGCCAAACCCTTTATTGAGCATGACAAAAAAAAACAGCCTTCATTGAGGGGAGGCTATGATTTCTTGTTTTTCGTTTCATTTGATAAAATGACAATATTTCAAAATCGGATGGAGTCAGAACCATGATATCTTAAATAACCTCTCTTGTTCCATGGCACTGTGTGCACACAGTCCTAAAATGTCTATACGTACAACATTTGCACGTCTATACAATTGACAGGAGAGTCGTAATTTGTGTCATTCCGAGGCACATTCTCAAAAAACTTTGGCTATTGATATGGCATTATAGGGAGACTGAATAGTTTGGAGGAGCGCATCTTTGGTAATCGGACGAGGGGTGCTCTTTGAAAATGGGGATGGGATTGCCTACTTGAACAAGCAAAATAAAGTATGCAGATATGTGAATTGTGAATCATGAAACCTCAAATATTTCAGGGCACTCTCACTAAGCCATTGAAAACCCTGTTAACTCGTAGGCTACTTGGCTAATGCATGGTCAGGATAAAATGACGCACCCATGCAAAGCTGCTGAACCTGCCTTGATTAAAAGGGGGGTAGGATATGCTTGGTTTTAATCAAATTAAACAAAACGGGGGGTCAGGCAATCGTTTTTTAAATGTTTTTAAATACGAGATTCCATGGGCACTGTATGTCACGGCTGGATAGGTTGCACTTCCGCTCTTAAAATCCATGCCATTACCAAATACGTTACCTGCTTTTGATGGGTCTTAAAACTTTCATTTTGCGCTGTATGAAATTGCCACTTTTGCACTTTTTTTTTTTAAGGACACACATCAAATCTTGCCACCCCTCCCACCTCTGTGCAAGTGAGCTGATATTGGACAGGTAAATTGCAGAACCTTAGTGTAAGGGGTGAAAATGCCAGTGTGCCAGATTTTACATCACAAATTTGCAAACTAAGGTGCATTCAACACTTGCACCTATTTATAGAGCCCTGTGACTCTTTAAGTGTCGATTTGCAAAACATTGTATTTTCTACTTTTTTTCGTTAGCTAGCGCGAGTCTGCTGTACCTGCTCCAACACTCTGTTATTTTTCATCCTATAGCTTGTTCTATAGGATGTTCCAATATGTTTGGAACATCAAATCACAATCAAATGCCGTATCGACTCACGATACATATAGAATCGTGATAATATAGAAACGCAATATCATATCTATGCATAAGTATCGTGATAATATCGTATTGTGAGGTCCCTGGCAAATCCCAGCCGTATTATATTTAAACAAACCTGTTTCTGCAGGTCTCGATTTAATGTGTTTGGTCGTGTGATTTATCTCATTGAGACACATGCAGGTTTACCACTGCACACATGCTGCACATTATTCCTTATTTCCATGGTAACAAGCATTCCACTGTCTATGTGGCTTCCAGTATAAATGTGTGTAGAATACTGAAGTACTAACCTTCATTTCTCATTGGGCTAGGATAGGATCTCTCTCACTCTCTCTCACTCTCTCTCTCACTCTCTCACTCTCTCACTCACTACCTACCATCGAAAAGTTTGGGGTCACTTAAAAAAATGCTCTTGTTTATAAAAGATAATAATTGATAATTGATCAAAAATACAGTGTAGACATAGTTAATGTTGTAAATGACTATTGTAGCTGGAAACGTCAGATTTTTAATGGAATATCTACAGAGGCCCATTATCAGCAACCATCACTATTGTGTTCCAATATGCCATGTTGTTAGCTATTCCAAGTTTATCATTTTAAAAGGCAGCTGAAAACTGTTATTCTGATTTAAAGAACCAACCTTCTTTAGACTTGCCTTCTCTATCCCTGGTTCACCCTAAATGAGCTGTAAAGCACTTAGCGGTGTTTACTGCTTGTAATTTGTAGTTTAATTTGAGACCTCTCTCTCTACACCTATTGTGTTTCCCCTAGGATTTTTTTCAGCAGCGGTGTGGGGTTGTGGGTGGCCAATGGTGCGGTCTCTGACCACACCACTGTTTTAAAGCACATTTCCTGCAATGATACAAATTTTCCCATTACCTTTTTTGGGTTGTGATTGGCAGGTACCTGGTGACCCACCTGATGGGGGCGGACCTCAACAATATCGTCAAGTGTCAGAAACTGACGGACGACCACGTTCAGTTCCTCATATACCAGATCCTCCGGGGTCTCAAGGTGTGTGTGTGTGTATGTGTGTGTGTGTGTGTGTGTGTGTTTTCATAGGTGCAGCTATAGGTTTTCATAGCTATGCAGTTGTAAATAGTTGTCTGTTTTTGTTTTGCAGTATATCCATTCAGCAGACATCATCCACAGAGTAAGTTACATCAAACTTACAGTACCAGTCAAAAGTTTGGACACACCTACTCATTCAAGTTAAAAAAACAAACATTTATTTAGTATTTTCTACATTGTAGAATAATAATGTCAATAGTGTGCAAAGATGTCATCAAGGCAAAGGGTGGCTACTTTGAAGAATCTCAAATCTCAAATATATTTTGATTTGTTTAACACTTTGTTGGTTACTACATGATTCCATCTGTGTTATGTTATAGTTTTGATGCGTTTCACTATTATTCTACATTGTAGAAAATATATATATTAAAAATTATATTTTTTAAACCCTTGAATGAGTAGGTGTGTCCAAACTTTTGACTGGTACTTTACATCATTCTTTACGTCAAGATGCTTGCATTTGGTGGAGGGTGGAAATTGGAATACCTGACAGTGTTAATGTATACTCAATACCTGCCTTATTCTCCCTTCTCTCCTTCCCCTCTGCAGGATCTGAAGCCCAGTAACTTGGCAGTGAATGAGGACTGTGAGCTCAAGGTGAGAAAGTTTTTCGATTTATTAAACCAGTCTGCCTAACTAAAAGGGATAGTTCAACTACCCTGAACTGCTTCTCCTCTCCAGCTAGTAAGAGTTTTGATTTTATACAGTATTTTCAACACGACGGTCACGAACATGAAACATACAGTAAAGCTCAGTCATTTACAGCTGTTAGATATTTCGTTCAGACTGGTGAAAAATGCACGCCTGAAGTGGTGGGCTGTTCATGAAGTTGCAACGTGCAGAATGCTACAGTCTGCCCACTGTATTTAGTTATTTTCTGCATTTGCATTGTTCTTTCGAAGGCCAAACCCACCATTTGTGTGCGTGGCCAAAGGGCTTTATTTTCATGTCATCTAAGCATAGCACCGCTTGGAGTTTGCTAAACGGCATTGGCACTTGGATTGGAACCAGTGTTATGGTCATATGACATGAAAATATACGTATTTGGCCACGTACACCGGTGGTGGGTTTGGCCTTCGAAGGAACAATGCATATGCAGAAAATACTCATCCATACTGTAAAATATGGTGGTGGATCTTTGCTGTTATGGGGTTATTTTGCGCCCACTGGTCCTGGGGCCCTTGTTAAGGGCAATTGCATCATGAACTTTACCAAGTATCAGTGTACATTTTAGCCAAAAACCTGGTTACCTATACCAGGAGAATTAAACTTGGGCGCATTGACTCAACACACCTGCAGGCTGTGTAAGGGCTTTTTGACCAAGAAAGAGAGTGATGGAGTGCTGCATCAGATGACCTCTGGCCTCCACAATCCCCCGACCTCAACCAAATTGAGATGGTTTGGGATGAGTCGGACTGCAGAGTTAAGGAAAAGCAACCAACAAGTGCTCAGCATATGTGGGAACTCCTTCAAGACTGTTGTAAAAGCATTCAAGGTGAAGCTGGTTTAGAGAATGCCAAGAGTGTGCAAAGCTGTCATCAAGGCAAAGGGTGACTACTTTGAAGATTCTCAAATATAAATATATTTTGATTCGTTGAACACTTTTTTGTGTTCCATAGTTTTGATATCTTCACTATTAGTCTACTATGTAGAAAATAGTAAAAAATTAAGAAAAACCCTTGAATGAGTTGGTGTCACGCCCTGGTCAAAGTATATGGTGTTTGTCTTTATTTATTTGGTCAGGCCAGGGTGTGGCATGGGTTTTTGTATGTGGTGTGTATGCATTGGGATTGTAGCTTAGTGGGGTGTTCTAGTTATGTCTATGGCTGTCTGAAGTGGTTCTCAATCAGAGGCAGGTGTTTATCGTTGTCTCTGATTGGGAACCATATTTAGGCAGCCATATTCTTTGAGTGTTTCGTGGGTGATTGTCCTTAGTGTCGTTGTTCCTGTCTTTGTTAGTTTTCACAAGTATAGGCTGTTTCGGTTTTCGTTACGTTCATTACGTTCTTTGTTTTTGTAGTGTTTGTATTGATTCGTTTTTTACGTTGGTTTATTAAACATGGATCGCAATCTACACGCCGCATTTTGGTCCGACTCTCCTTCACTACAAGAGAACCGTTACAGAATCACCAACCAAGGACCAAGCGGCGTGGTAAACAGAGGCAGCAGCAACAGCAGCAGCAGGAGAAGCGACAGGTGCAGCAGGAGCAGCAGCAGCAAAGGCAGCAGCAGGAGAAGCAACAGAGGCAGCAGCAGCAGCAGTGGGAGAGGCTGCACTATTTGGATAAATGGACTTGGGAGGAGATCCTTGACGGGAAAGGACCCTGGGCAGAGCCAGGGGAATATTGCCGCCACAAAGCCGAGCTGGAGGCAGCGAAAGCAGAGAGGCGGCATTATGAGGAGCTAGGGAGAGTGTGGCAGAGTCAGGAGTCAGACCTGAGCCAACTACCCCTGTTTACCGTAAGGAGCCATGGATGGAATTGGAGCTGTCGGCGAAGCTGAGTGCTGAGTCTGAGAGTGTTGAGGATGTATTGGACAGAGTAGAGAGAAAGCTGTTGGTTTGGCATAGTATGCACGGCATTCGCCCTGAGGAGCGTGTTAGCTGTCCGATGTCACCCGTGTCAGTTCCTCGTACTCAGCCTGAAACGTGTGTTGGAGTTCTGGGGGAATTGATGCCGGCTATACACACCAGGTCTCCAGTACACCTTCACAACCCGGTGTGTCCTGTTCCTTGCACTCACCCGGAGGTGCGTGGCCCGGTACCAATAGTGCCAGCTCTCCACACCAGGCTTCCTGTGCGTGTCCTCGGCCCAGTACCACCAGTGCCAGCACCACGCATCAGGCCTACAGTGCGCCCCGCCTGTTCAGCGCTGCCAGAGCCTTCCTCTCCAGCGTTACCGGAGCTTCCAGTCTTGGTCCTGCCCAGCGCCGCCAGTGCCGTCAGTCTGCCCAGCACCGCCAGTCTGCCCAGCGCCGCCAGTGCTGCCCAGCGCAGCCAGTCTGCCCAGCGCCTCCAGTGCCGCCAGTCTGCCCAGCACCGCAAATGCCGCCAGTCTGCCCAGCGCCGCAAGTGCCGCCAGTCTGCCCAGCGTAGCCAGTGCCGCCAGTCTGCCCAGTGCCGCCAGTCTGCCCAGTGCCGCCAGTCTGCCCAGCGCCGCCAGTCTGCCCAGCAGTCTGCCCAGCGCCGCCAGTCTGCCCAGTGCCGCCAGTCTGCCCAGCGCCGCAAATGCCGCCAGTCTGCCCAGCGCCGCAAGTGCTGCCAGTCTGCCCAGCGCCGCCAGTCTGCCCAGCGCAGCCAGTCTGCCCAGCGCCGCCAGTGCCGCCAGTCTGCCCAGTGCCGCCAGTCTGCCCAGCGCCGCAAATGCCGCCAGTCTGCCCAGCGCCACAAGTGCCGCCAGTCTGCCCAGCGCCGCCAGTCTGCCCAGCGCCGCCATTGCCGCCAGTCTGCCCAGCGCAGCCAGTCTGCCCAGCGCTGCCAGAGCCTTTCGCCTCTCCAGCGCTGCCGGAGTCTCCCGCCTATCTAGCACTGCCAGAGCCTTCCTCATCTCCAACGCTGTCGGAGTTTCCCGCTTGTTCAGCGCTGCAGGAGCCTTTCTCCTCTCCTGCGCTGCCGGAGTCTCCCGCCTGTTCATCGCTGCCAGAGCCTTCCTCCTCTACAGCGCTGCTGGAGTCTCCTGCCTGTTCAGCGCAGCCAGAGCTGCCAGCCTATATGAAGCAGCCAGATCTGCCAGTCTGCATGGAGCAGCCAGAGCTGTCAGTCTGCAAGGAGCTGTCAGTCTGCAAGGAGCTGCCAGTCTGCAAGGAGCTGCCAGTCTGCAAGGAGGTTTTTGTAGTGTTTGTATTGATTCGTGTTTTACGTTGGTTTATTAAACATGGATCGCAATCTACACGCCTCATTTTGGTCCGACTCTCCTTCACCACAAGAGAACCGTTACAGTAGGTGTGTCAACTTTTGACTGGTTATTTATATATATATATATATACAGTTGAAGTTGGAAGTTTACATGCACTTAGGTTGGAATCATTAAAACTCATTTTTCAACCACTCCACAAATTTCTTGTTAACAAACTATAGTTTTGGCAAGTTGGTTATGACATCTACTTTGTGCATGACACAAGTAATATTTCCAGCAATTGTTTACAGACAGATTATTTCAGTTATAATTCAATGTATCACAATTCCAGTGGGTCAGAAGTTTACATACACTAAGTTGACTGTGCCTTTAAACAGCTTGGAAAATTACAGAAAATGATGTCATGGCTTTAGACGCTTCTGTTAGTCTAATTGGCATAATTTAATTGGAGGTGTAATTGTGGATGTATTTCAAGGCCTACCTTCAAACTCAGTGCCTCTGCTTGACATCATGGGAAAATCAAAAGAAATCAGCCAATACCTCAGAAAATAAATTATAGACCCCCACAAGCCTGGTTCATCCTTGGGTGCAATATCCAAATGCCTGAAGGTACCACGTTCATTTGTACAAACAATAGTATGTAAGTATAAACACCATGGGACCACGCAGTCATCATACCACTGAGGAAGGAGATGCGTTCTGTCTCCTAGAGAGGAATGTACTTTGGTGTGAAAAGTGCAAATCAATCCCAGAACAACAGCAAAGGACCTTGTGAAGATGCTGGAGGAAACCGGTACAAAAGTATCTATATCCACAGTAAAACGAGTCCTATATAGACATAACCTGAAAGGCCGCTCTGCAAGTAAGAAACCACTGTTCCAAAACCGCCAGAAAAGCCAGACTACGGTTTGCAGCTGCCCATGGGGAAAAAGATCATACTTTTGGAGACACGTCTTCTGGTCTGATGAAACAAAAATAGAACTGTTTGGCCATAATGACCATCGTTATGTTTGGAGGAAAAAGGGGGAGGTTTGCAAGCTGAAGAACACCATCCCAACCGTAAAGCACGGGGGTTTCAGCATCATGTTGTGGGGGTGCTTTGCTGCAGGAGGGACTGGTGTACTTAACAAAATAGATGGCATCATGAGGTAGGAAAATTATGTGGATATATTGAAGGAACATCTCAAGACATTAGTCAGGAAGTTAAAGCTTGGTCGCAAATGGGTCTTCCAAATGGACAATGACCCCAAGCATACTTCCATAGTTGTGGCAAAATGGCATGAGGACAACAAAGTCAAGGTATTGGGGTGGCCATCACATAGCCCTGACCTCAATCATTTAGAAAATGTGTGGGTTTAACTGAAACTGAAAAAGCGTGTGTGAGCAAGGAGGCCTACAAACACGACTCAGTTACACCAGCTCTGTCAGGAGGAATGGGCCTTAATTCACCCAACTTATTGTGGGAAGCTTGTGGAAGGCTAACTGAAACATTTGACCCAAATTAAACAATTTAAAGGCAATGCTACCAAATAGTAATTGAGTGTATGTAAACTTCTGACCCACTGGGAATGTGATGAAAGAAAATAAAGCTGAAATAAATCATTCTCTCTACTATTATTCTGATATTTCACATTCTTAAAATAAAGTGGTGATATTAAATGACCTAACAAAGGGAATTTTTTACTAGGATTAATGTCAAGAATTGTGAAAAACTGAGTTTTAAATGTATTTGACTAAGGTGTATGTAAACTTCCGACTTCAACTGTATAGAACAGTGGGTTAACTGTCTTGCTCAGGGGCAGAACGACAGATGTTTACCTTGTCAGTTCGGGGATTCGATCCAGTAGCCTTTCAGTAACTGACCCAATGAAGCCACTCCTGCGTGTTCTTGGCTGTGTGCTTAGTGTTGTTGTCCTGTTGGAAGTTGAACCTTCGCCCCAGTCTGAGGTCCTGAGCGCTGTGGAGCAGGTTTTCATCAAAGATGCCTCTGTACTTTGCTCCCTTCATCTTTGCTTCAATCCTGACTAGTCTCCCAGTCCCTGCTTCTGAAAAACATCCCCACAGCATTTTAATGGCAAGCCTAAATAAGTTCAGGAGTAAAAATGTTCATATCTAGTCACATGCAATAATGGTGTTTAACATGATTTTTGAATGACTACCTCATCTCTGTACTAGAGGTCGACCGATTTATGATTTTTCAACTCCGATTATTATTGGAGGACCAGAAAAAGCTGATACTGATTAATCAGCCATTTTTATTTATATATATATTTGTAATAATGACAATCACAACAATACTGAATGAACAATGAAACTTATGTTTTAACTTAATATAATACATAAATAAAATCTATTTTGTCTCAAATAAATAATGAAACATGCTCAATTTGGTTTAAATAATGCAAAAACACAGTGTTGGAGAAGAAAGTAAAAGTGCAAATTTTGTGCCATGTATAAAAGCGTAACGTTTAAGTTGCTTGCTCAGAACATGAGAACATATGAAAGCTGGTGGTTCAATATTACCAGTTCTTCAATATTCCCAGTTAAGACATTTTAGGTTGTAGTTATTATAGGAATTATGACACGTTGACTATTTTTCTCGATACCATTTGTATTTCATATACCTTTTACTATTGGATGTTCTAATAGGCACTTTAGTATTGCCAGCCTAATCTCAGGAGTTGGCTTGAAGTCATAAACAGCACTGTGAAGCAAGCATTGCTAAGAGCTGCTGGCAAACGCAGTAAAATTTGAATGAATGCTTACGAGCCTGCAGCTGCCTACCACAGCTCAGTCAGACTGCTCTATCAAATCATAGACTTATTATAATATAATAAACAGAAATACGAGCCGTTGGTCATTAATATGGTCAAATCCAGAAACTTATCATTTTGAAAACAAAAGTTTATTCTTTCAGTGAAATATGGAAGCGTTCCGTATTTTATCGAACGGGTGACAACCCTAAGTCTAAATATTGCTGTTACATTGCACAACTTTCAATGTTATGTCATAATTATGTAAAATTCTGGCAAATGAGTTCGCAACGAGCCAGGCGACCCAAACTGTTGCATATACCCTGACTGCGTGCAATGAACGCAAGAGAAGTGACAAAATTTCCCTAGTTATTATTGCCTGCTAACAATTTATTTTTACTAAATATACAGGTTTAAAAATATATACTTCTGTGTATTGATTTTAAGAAAGGCATTGATGTTTATAGTTAGGTACATTCATGCAACGATTGTGCTTTTTTCACAAATGCGCTTTTGTCAATCATCCCCCGGCAATGTAGGCTGTGATTCGATGATAAATTGAATTGATTATATGCAACGCAGGACAAGCTAGTTAACCTAGTAATATCATCAGCCATGTGTAGTTTGTTTGTTTTTTTGATAAGATAAGTTTAATGCTAGCTAGCAACATACCTTGGCTCCTTTCTGCACTCGCGTAACAGTTTCCTCGTGGAATGCATTGTAATCGGCCTTAATCAGCGTCCAAAAATGCCGATTGCCATGCCGATTAATCGGTCGACCTCTACTCTATACCTCACATACCATTATCTGTAACGTCCCTCAGTCGAGCAGTGAATTTCCAACACAGATTCAACCACAAAGACCAGGGAGGTTTTCCAAGGTCTTTCAAAGAAGAGCACCTATTGGTTGATGGATAAAAATACATGCAAACATTGAGTACCCTTTTGAGCATGGTGAAGTCATTAATTACACTTTGGATGGTGTATACCCAGCCACTACAAAGTACAGTAGTCCTTCCTAACTCATATGCCAGAGAGGAAGGAAACCGCTCAGGGATTTCACCATGAGGCCAATGGTGACTTTAAAACAGTGAAGAGTTTAATGGCTATGATAGGAGAAAACTGAGGATAAATCAACAACATAGTTACTCCACAATATTAACCTAATTGGCCGAGTGAAAAGAAGGAACCCTGTACAGAATACAAATATTAAACAACATGCATCCTGTTTTGCAACAAGGTACTGAAGTAATAACAAAATAAATATGGTAAAGAAATTAAAATGTTGTCCTGAATGCAAACTGTTAGGGGCAAATCCAATACAACAAATTACTGAGTAACACAACATATTTTCAAGTGTGGTGGTGGCTGCATCATGTTATGCTTGTAATCATTAAGGACAGGGGAGTTTTCAGGATAGGAAAGAAACACAATTGAGCTAAGCAAATGCGAAATCCAGAGGAAACCTGGTTGTCTGCATTCGACCAGACACTGGGAGATGAATTCACCTTTCAGCAGGACAATAACCTAAAACCCAAGGCCAAATCTACACTGGAGTTTCTTACCAATAAGACATTGAATATTCCTGAGTGGCTGTTAGATTTTCAAGCTGATTTAAGTCAAAACTGTATGTCAAGACCTGAAAATGGTTGTCTAGCCATTATCACCAACCAATTTAACAGAGCTTGAAGCAAATGTTGCATAAGCCAGGTGTGGAAAGCTCATAGAGACTTACCCAGAAAGACTCACAGCTGTAATCTCTACCAAAAGTGCTTCTACAAAGTATTGACTCGGGTGTGAATACAAAACAAACAACAACAATAAATACATGTTTTCACTATGTCATTATGGGGTATTGTGTGAAGATTCAGCCTCTAACACAACAAAATGTGGAATAAGCCAACTGGTATGAACACTTTTTCTAAAGGCACTGTAAATACCAGAGGTGGGACGAAGTCACTATTATTCGAGTCACAAGCAAGGTCCGAGTCCCAAGTATACCTGGTTGAGTCTCAGGTCAAGGCCAAGCCATGCATTTATAAGAGCAAGTTGAGTCATAACTTTTATTACTTGACTTGAAAAAAAAACGTATCTATACATGCAATGTGTTGTTCCCTGTGTATTTATACCTGTGTTCTCTGTTTGTCTGTTGCCAATTCAAGTCGAGTCCCGAGTCTTTAGGCTCCAAGTTCAAGTCAAGTCATTTTATTTTCTATCAAGTTAAGTCTTGAAGTTATGAAATTTGTAACTCAAATTCCAGGTCCAGGTCACTCGAGTCTGACTTGAGTTACAAATTATGAATTACAAAAAGTCTGTGACTTGAGTCCACACCTTTTGATACACACAACCATCTCTCTTTCTCTCTCTTGCACACACATGCATACACACACACTCACTTTTGCCCTCTCTCTCTTTCTACCCGTCAGATCCTGGACTTTGGTTTGGCGAGACACACTGATGATGAGATGACGGGTTACGTAGCAACCAGGTGGTACCGCGCCCCAGAGATCATGCTTAACTGGATGCACTACAACATGACAGGTAATATTATACTGTAATAGAGTGCATTCAGAATGTATTCAGACCCCTTCATTTTTTCCCACATTTTGTTACATTACAGCCTTATTCTAAAATAGATCAAACAAAAAAATGTTCCTCATCAATCTACACACAATACCCCATAATGACAGTGAAAACTGGTTTTTAGAATTTTTTATATATATATATTTTTGAATGTACATAAGTATTCTGACCCTTTGCTATGAGGCTCAGGTGCATCCTGTTTCCACTGATCATCCTTGAGAGGTTTCTACAACTTGATTGTCAATTGATTGGACAGGATTTGGAAAGGCGCACACACCTGTCTATATAAGGTTCCACAGTTGGCAGTGCATGGCAGAGCAAAAACCAATCCATGAGGTCGAAGGAATTGTCCGTAGAGCTCCGAGACAGGATTGTGTCGAGGCACATGTGGTGAAGGTAGGAAACAACATCTCCACTTCGCTGACCCTCAACACTGGGGCCCACAAGGGTGCGTGCTCAGCCCCCTCCTGCACTCCCTGTTCACCCACGATTGCGTGGCCATGCACGCCTCCTACTCAATCATCAAGTTTGCAGATGACACAACAGTAGTGGGCTTGATTACCAAGAACGACGAGACAGCCTACAGGGAGGAGGTGAGGGCACTCAGAGTGTGGTGTCAGGAAAACAACCTCTCACTCAATGTCAACAAAACAAAGGAGATTATTGTGGACTTCAGGAAACCGCAGAGTGAGCACCCCCCTATCCACATCGAAGGGTCAGCAGTTGAGAAGGTGTAAAGTTAAGTTCCTCGGCGTACACATCACAGACAAACTGAAATGGTCCACCCATACAGACAGTGTGGCGAAGAAGGCATAACAGCGCCAACCTCAGGAATGCTGAAGAAATTTGGCTTGTTACCCAAAACCCTTACAAACACTTACAGATGCACAATCGAGAGCATCTTGTCTGACTGTATCACAGCCTGGTACGGCAACTGCACCGCCCTCAACCGCAAGGCTTTCCAGAGGGTGGTGCGGTCTGCACAACGCATCACCGGGGGAAAACTACCTGCCCTCCATGACTCCTACAGCACCCAATGTCACAGGAAGGCCAAAAAGATCATCAAGGACATCAACCACCCGAGCCACTGCCTGTTCACACCGCTACCATCCAGAAGGTGAGGTCAGGACGGGTGCACCGAAGCTGGGACTGAGAGAAAGAAGCTGTTTTTCAATCTCAAGACCATCAGACTGCTAAACAGCCATCACTAACTCAGAGAGGCTGCAGCCTACATTGAGACCCAGTCACTCGCCACTTTAATAAATGGATCACTAGTCACTTTAAACAATGCCACTTTAAATAATACCACTTTAATAATGTTTACATATCTTACATCACTCATATCATATGTATATACTGTATTTTATACCATCTATTGCAACTTGCCTATGCCGCTCAGCATAGCTCATCCAGTAATTTATCTGTACATATTCTCATTCACTCCTTTTTAGATCTGTGTATATTAGGTTGTTGTTGGGGAATTGTTAGATTACTTGTTAGATATTACTGCACTGTCGGAACTAGAAGCACAAGCATTTCACTACACTCGCATTAACATCTGCTAACCATTTGTATGTGACCAATAAAAGTTGATTTGATTTGGGAAGGGTACCAAAAAGTTTCTGCAGCATTGAACTTTCCCAAGAACACCGTCACCTCCATCATTCTTAAGTTTGGAACCACCAAGAATCTTTCTAGAGCCGGCCAAACTGAGCAATTGGGGGAGAAGGGCCAAGTTCAGGGAGGTGACCAAGAACCCAATGGTCACTCTGACCAGAGCTCCAGAGTTCCCCTGTGGAGACTGTTGTCCTTATGGAAGTTTTTATTTTATTTCACCTTTTATTTAACCAGGTAGGCAAGTTGAGAACAAGTTCTCATTTACAACTGTGACCTGGCCAAGATAAAGCAAAGCAGTGCGGCACAAACAACAGGGAATAAACAAATGTACAGTCAATAACACAATAGAAAAAGTCTATATACAGTGTGTGCAAATGGCGTAAGGAGGTAAGGCAATAAATAGACCATAGTAGCGAAGTAATTACAATTTAGCAAATTATCACTGGAGTGATAGATGTGCAGATGATGATGTGAAAGTAGAAATACTGGGGTGCAAAAGAGCAAAAAAAGTACAATATGGGGATGAGGTAGTTGGATGGGCTATTTACAGATGGGCTGTGTACAGCAGCAGCGATCGGTTCGCTGCTCAGATAGCTGATGCTTAAAGTTAGTGAGGGAGATATGTCTCCAACTTCAGCGATTTTTGCAATTTGTTCCAGTCATTGGCAGCAGAGAACTGGAAGGAAAGGCGGCCAAAGGAGGTGTTGGCTTTGGGGATGACCAGTGAGATATACCTGCTGGAGCGTGTGCTACGGTTGGGTGTTGTTATGGTGACCAGTGAGCTGAGATGAGGCAGAGCTTTACCTAGAAAAGTCTTATAGATGACCTGGAGCCAGGGGGTCTGGCGACGAATATGCAGCGAGCGCCAGCCGACTAGAGCATACAGGTCGCAGTCGTGGGTGGCATATGGGGCTTTGGTGACAAAACGGATGGCACTGTGATCGACTGCATCCAATTTGCCTGAGTATAGTGTTGGAGGCTATTTTGTAAATGAAATCGCCAAAGTCGAGGATGGGTAGGGTAGTAGGTTTTATGAGGGTATGTTTGGCAGGGTGAGTGAAGGAGTCTTTGTTGCAAAATAGGAAGCCGATTCTAGATTTAATTTTGGATTGAAGATGTTCAATATGAGTCTGGAAGGAGAGTTTACAGTCTAGCCAGACACCTAGGTATTTGTAGTTGTCCACATGTTCTAAGCCAGAACCGTCCAGAGTAGTGATGCGGGTGCGGGCAGCGATCGGTTGAAGAGCCTGCATTTAGTTTTACTAGCGTTTAAGAGCAGTTGGAGGCCACAGAAGGAGTGTTGTATGGCATTGAAGCTCGATTGGAGGTTTGTTAACACAGTGTCCAAAGAAGGGCCAGGTGTATACAACAGAATGGTGTCGTCTGCATAGAGGTGGATCAAGGAATCACCCGCATCAAGAGTGACGTTGTTGATATATACAGAGAAAAGAGTTGGCCCAAGAATTGAACCCTGTGGTACCCCCCCATAGAGACGGCCAGAGGTCCAGACAACAGGCTCTCCGATTTGACACACTGAACTCTGTCTGAGAAGTAGTTGGTGAACCAGGCGAGGCAGTCATTTGAGAAACCAAGGCTATTGAGTCTGCCGATAAGAATACAGTGATTGACAGAGTCGAAAGCCTTGGCCAGGTCGATGAAGACGGCCACACAGTACTGTCTTTTATCAATGGTGGTTATGATACCGTTTAGTACCTTGAGCGTGGTTGAGGTGCACCCGTGACCAGCTCGGAAACCAGATTGCACAGTGGAGAAAGTACGGTGGGATTCGAAATGGTCGGAGATCTGTTTGGCTTTCGAAGACTTTAGAAAGGCAGGGCAGGATGGATATAGGTCTAACAGTTTGGGTCTGGAGTGTCACCCCCTTTTGAAGAGGGGGATGACCGCCGTAGCTTTCCAATCTTTAGGGATCTCGGACGATACGAAAGAGAGGTTGAACAGACTGCTAATAGGGTTAGCAAACATGGCAGCGGATCATTTTAGAAAGAGAGGGTCCAGATTGTCTAGCCCAGCTGACTTGTACGGGTCCAGCTTTTGCAGTTCTTTCAGAACATCTGCTATCTGGATTTGGGTGAAGGAGAAGCTGAGGAGGCTTGGGCAAGTAGCTGCGGGGCTGTTTGTTGGGACAGCCAGGAGGAAAGCATGGCCAGCCGTAGAGAAATGCTTATTGAAATTCTCGATTATCGTGGATTTATCAGTGGTGAGTGTTTCCTAGCCTCAGTGCAGTGGTCAGCTGGGAGGAGGTGCTCTTATTCTCCATGGACTTTAGTGTCCCAAAACTTTTTACTACAGGATGCAAATTTATGTTTGAAAAAGCTAGTTGAAGTTTCTCCCATCACTGCAGCACTCCACTAATCAGGCCTTTATGGTAGAGTGGCCAGACAAATACCAAGATTGAACTCTTTGGCCCTAATGCCAAGCGTCACGTCTAGAGGAAACCTAGCACCATCCCTACGGTGAAGCATGGTGGTGGCAGCATCATGCTTTGGGGATGTTTTTCAATGGTAGGGACTGGGAGACTAGTGAGGATCAGGGGAAAGATGAACAGAGCAAAGTACAGAGAGATCCTTGATTAAAACCTGCTCCAGAGTGCTCTGGATCTCTGACTGGGGCGAAGGATCACCTTCCACAACGACAACAACCCTAAGCACACAACCAAGACAATGCAGAAGTGGATTTTGAGAGGATCTGCAGAGAAGAATGGGAGAAACTCCTCAAATACAGGTGTGCCAAGCTTGTAGCGTCATACCCAAGAAGACTCAAGGCTGTAATCGCTGCCAAAGGTGCTTCAACTCAGTAGAGTAAAGTGTCTGAAAACTTATGTAAATGTGATATCTCAGTTTTTTATTTTTAATAAATTTGCCAACATTTCTAAAAAACTGTTATTGCTTTGTCATTATGGGGTAGTGTTTGAGAAATGAACTTTTTTAATCCATTTTAGAATAAGACTGTAATGTAACAAAATGTTGAAAAAGTGAAGCGGTCTGAATACTTTCTGAATCCACTGTATATTACACTATCTCTGCAATATGACAGGTATGACCTATAAGTAATATACGGTATATTCTATAGGCCAGGTTTAATTGTATTTTTTACACCCCAAAAAATAATTTTGCAGGTGTAAATGGTTATACCAAATTATTTTACGGATATGTGTTTCTAGCTGAACACTAACAGTGTTGTTTTTGTTGTTGTAGTTGACATCTGGTCGGTGGGCTGCATAATGGCGGAGCTGCTAACCGGAAGGACGTTATTCCCCGGCACCGACCGTATCCTTTCACTGTTGTTACGGTGACATAGAAAAGTGTAGCACTTGTTGTCATGGCCCAATTCCATATTGACCCCTATCCCCTACACCCAGTTGAAGTGTGCACTTAGCTAAATAACTAACTACATGCATGGGCAAACTAGGTAGTATATGTCTGAGGTTCTCATAGAAGTATCCCTCCTCCTACTTCTCCCTCCATCTTTCCCTCCTACTTTTCCCTACCCTCCCATCCCTTCTTTCTCACCCTCCTTCCATCCCATTCCTCAGTTTTCCCTTGATGTTGGTATGGTATAGACATTGGTCAGTTGAAGCTTATAATGCTCCTCATGGGAACCCTGGAACCTGAGCTCTTGATGAAAAATCTCCTGAGTCTGTGAGTGTTCCGTCGTGTTCCACCATGTTCTGTTCCAATCCGTCCTCGCCCGTCTGCCTGCCTGCGTTTGGGTTGTGCTTCTGCGTTTCTATAACAGCCTCCTTAGTGAGATGCTACTACTACTATACTCTCTTCCTGTCCTTCCATTTATATAGCCACTGTAACTCAACACCACTTCCTGTGTACTTACAGCTACATGGGCTGCTGTTTCAGAAGCCAAGAGAACCTTGACCTAGTTGTCATTGAGTAGAGCTGCCCCCTTGAGCCCTCTCGTCTTGAGATGCTCTGTTCTTCTGTCACTCGTTCCTCTGCTGGCTTTGTTCTAAAAGCATGTTGTTGTGTGTCTATGCAATAATACCTCATACAGCATGTCAACTTTTACCCTTCCCTCTCATCCACCTTATCTTCTCCCCATGAAACAAAATTATTCAATATTTAGTTTAGGGACACTTTGACATCCCTGTGACCCTCTCACGTGTGACAGTATGACCTATGACCCTTGACCCTGGGCTGCTGTAGATATTAACCAGCTGCAGCAGATCATGAGGCTGACAGGTACACCCCCGGCCTCTGTCATTAGCCGGATGCCCAGCCACGAGGTGAGACGCTATGAAATGTCCTTCCCAGGGTCGCCCAAATTATAAATGCAACAAGTACTGATATTGTATTATATAATAGCACTCACAGTTTTCCAGGAAAACAAATGTAGACATTTATGGTCATTGACTCATATTTTAGATACTATTTATACAGAAAATGCATATAAAACCGTATGAACTGTATTTATGATTGTATGACAATATTTTCGTTCAAGTTCTATTACACAGTTTCTGATATCACATGTCTTACTTTATTTTCCTGCATAAGTAAAATCAGGATAATGTCTATACTGCCATCCTTTCCGATTAGATTGGTTTGGATTTCTCCCTGACCATTATGGCTACCCCATCCTGGAATTTTGAGGGTTTATGACATAGCCCCTCTAGTAATTTAATAGGATCTCTATGATGCCCCCAGTCTTTTGTTAGGCCCTACAGAGCTCTTCCAACCCTCCCCTACTCTCTGCACCCGATTGTTTTTTGTCTGACATGCATCTCTGACGTAATCTAACCACTTCCCAGAGTGCCTTGCAATCCCTAATTCCTGACTGCTTTTTATGGCCTTGCCCCTCTGATCTGGAGTGTTCTGATGGTATATGATGTGTTTTGTCGTTGTGTACAGTGGTTCTCTTCCAAACTACAGACTGCTGCATTCTTCATAACCCTTTAGATGTGCTCTATGGGATTCCTATCTTGAGATCTGGGGCCATTTCTCAAGCGTCTCAGAGTAGGCGTGCTGATCTAGGATCAGGTTCCCCCTGACCATGTAATCCTATTCAATGTGATGTAAAAGGCTAAACTGATCATAAATTGGCACTCCTACACTGAGCCGCTTGATACATAAGTCCACAGAGCACGTAACTGAGTCTCCTATTGGCATCAATGCGGGATTTACACATTCTGATCTCAAGTTAGGATTCGAGCCCTAAGTGTACAGAAATAATCTGTCTTCACTGCCGAAATGGGGTATCGCTTGATTTCAGAAGCAGTTCAAGTGTTGTAGTCACCTGTGTGTTCCCCGTCCAATGTGTGTTGAACCGTTCTGTGTATCTCTCGAACAGGCCAGAAACTACATTAATTCCCTTCCCCAGATGCCCAAGAGGAACTTTGCTGATGTGTTCATTGGCGCTAACCCACTAGGTAATAATGGCTAGTCTACTAGGTAATAATGGGGTAGTCTGTCTAGTGTCTCACAAACACACACATTCACACTGTCTTAACAGACACTCTGTTTACAATCTCTCTCTCTCCCCCTTCCAGCGGTGGATCTGTTAGAGAAGATGTTGGTTCTGGACACTGATCAGCGGATCACAGCGTCAGAGGCCCTGGCCCACTCCTACTTCTCCCAGTACCACGACCCAGGCGATGAACCAGAGTCTGAGCCATACGACCAGAGCTTTGAGAGCCGTGAGCTGGAGATAGAGGAGTGGAAAAGTATGTGATGGGGGAGAGAGGGAAATGGCTCCGTGTGTGGAGGGAGGATGATAAAATCATTTAGGTTTAACATAACATGGTACTCACACTAAACTAGGTAGATGTCTACTCCGGCCACTTCTGATCTCTCTCTTTCTCTCAGGGTTGACCTATGAGGAGGTTTGCAGCTTCGAGCCCCTGCCATTCGACGGAGACGAGATGGAGTCCTGAGGGAACTAGGGTGATGTCATTGATAATCTTGCTGCCTTCTCCTTCTCTTATGGAATTGTGTTGAGGAGGAAGTGGCATGTAGACATTGAACTCGGACCAGTTATGCGTTTCCTCCCCTAATGGTTTAGGTTAGGATCTGGGAGTAGGTTGAGCTTATCTTAGATAAGAATTTAGAGGCAACTTCCTCCCAGAGTACACAACCTTGTGTGAGGACTATCAACTCTCCGGACTATTTAACAAACAGACAAATGGGAAACCACGACATTCAAGTGTCTGTCGTCGTTCATTTCTGGGGTCATTCTCGGGTTAGAGATCAAGGGTTAAAGGTGACCGACCCCACCCTCCCGCTTGCTGTATTATATTATATTGTCTATGTTTTGGTCTCTGGGCCGAACTGGGGAAATGACTTTGTAATATTGTATCTACTGTTTGTGTGTTTAGAATATCTGTTAAGTTAGCTTCAGATTTTCACATGATTTGCTAAAAAGTATCTTATTTAATAAATTCCTGGAAATGGTGCTCAGTTCAATATGGCAAAAACAATCAACCACATTATTTAATTTAACAAACCACTGGTACCTTCAAACAGTTATTTATGATTTTAGGTTGGTAGTGTATAGCCAGATGTTATTTTACCTCCTTTTGGATCGAATTCAGTAGGAAACCCAACAGTGTAAATCACCTCTGCCCTTCTCTGACAAAAGTTCTGTCTCCACAGTCAAACTGTACTCTGTTGTTATGCCTGCCAGTGTTTTACATATGTAAATAAGGCTGCACTCTTGTAAATAAATGGTACTATGCATACAGTAATACTGCCGAGAAGTCGCTATTATAATCGAGCACATAGCCCCACCCACCCTTCTCTCACTGATTAGAACACTGGCCCTAGTAACAGGAACCGTTTAGGAATGACTGGCAGGTTCATGCCCAATCAGGTGGATTTTTCTTAGAATGGTGTGTCCCTTATGAGAATGACGATACAACCGTTTGATGTCCATATTTTCTCTCTAATTCAATCACACAGAAGGGCTGGGGAGTTTTGTATTTGCTTATCCTACCCCTTTTAACTTATTTAATCTCTTTTTTTTCTACCCATCTCTGTGTTTCTTTTTCATTCCATCATTGTATCATTGCCTCCTCGAACACTTGTTACGCTGTCCTGTCCTCTGTTCTGTGTGTAGTCTATTAGAAGCGAGGGGAGGGATCTTATGTCACTGTCACAAAAGGATATTTGTTAAATCAAATCAAATTTTATTTGTCACATACACATGGTTAGCAGATGTTAATGCGAGTGTAGCGAAATGCTTGTGCTTCTAGTTCCGACAATGCAGTAATAACCAACGAGTAATCTAACCTAACAATTCCACAACTACTACTTTATACACACAAGTGTAAGGGGATAAAGAATATGTACATAAAGATATATGAATGAGTGATGGTACAGAACGACATAGGCAAGATGCAGTGGATGGTATCGAGTACAGTATATACATATGAGATGAGTAATGTAGGGTATGTAAACAAGGTGGCATAGTTTAAAGTGGCTAGTGATGCATGAATTACATAAAGATGCAGTAGATGATATAGAGTACAGTATATACATATGAGATGAGTAATGTAGGGTATGTAAACATATTATATTAAGTGGCATTGTTTAAAGGGCTATTGTTACATTTTTACAGTAATTTCCATCAATTTCCATTATTAAAGTGGCTGGAGTTGAGTCAGTATGTTGGCAGCAGCCACTTAATGTTAGTGGTGGCTGTTTAACAGTCTGATGGCCTTGAGATAGAAGCTGTTTTTCAGTCTCGGTCCCTGCTTTGATGCACCTGTACTGACCTCGCCTTCTGGATGGTAAGCAGGGTGAACAGGCAGTGGCTCGGGTGGTTGTTGTCCTTGATGATCTTTTTGACCTTCCTGTGACATCGGGTGATGTAGGTATCCTGGAGGACAGGCAGTTTTCCCCCAGTGATGCGTTGTGCAGACCTCACTTCCCTCTGGAGAGCCCTGCAGTTGTGGGCGGTGCCGTAACGGTACCAGGCGGTGATACAGCCTGAAAGGATGCTCTCAATTGTGCATCTGTAAAAGTATGTGAGGGTTTTAGGTGACAAGCCAAATGTCCTTGTAGACCCATAACTCCATCCTGTACATTTAATATGGACTGAAGCTGTCTGGTGAGGCTTGCTATGAGCACCAGCTGCCTGATAATGTTTTGCAGCTTTTTGGCACATCAGCTGCTTACTCATTTAAGTCAGCTCCCTCAGTTGCTGAACCTGCTCTAGAGAGCCTTGACCAAAATGACAATGACCCACTCTTTCTGTGAGCCAGCACAGCCTGTGTGTGTGTGTGGAGGGCGGTCTGGGAAATGAACCTGAACATTCTGTAATGTTCACAACCACATATACTTTGAACTTGCGAGAAGTGGGAGATGCGGTGAAGAAACACTGGCATATTTTATCATCGGACCCAGCTTTGCCGGCTGAATTTAAAAATCCACCCCTTATTTGTGTATAGGAGAGGTCACAATTTACGCGATAAATTGGTTCATGCCAACTGCATGCCAACTGCCAGTCACAAAAGAAAATCAGCCAGGCTCTTTTACGCCCTCTTCCAAATGGTAGCTATAGATGCAGAGGATGTGCACAGTGTAACAATATGATGAAGTGTGAATATTTCTGACACCCACATACTTGAAAATGGTTCCAAATAAATTACATTATTATGGGTTCCACCACCCATGTTATTTACATTATTAAATGTCCATGTGGGCTGTGCTATGTCGGGAAAACCTCTCGTTCAATCAAACAGAGAATCAGTGAACATAAAAGTTCAATCAGGAGAAACGACAAGGATTATCCAGTCGCAGTACATTTTAAAGCATGACATTTCTACCTTTTTTTAGATTTTGTGGCATAGAGAAAGTTAAGATATCAGACAGGGGAGGTGACATTAATAATACTCTGAGAAAAAGAGAATGTTTTGGGATTTTCACCCTCCAGACATTATTTCCTCAAGGTCTTAATGATGAAATGCCTATGTTGTGAATTTGAACATGAATTATGCCCCTATTTAAGATTACTTTGATGTTTATCATACGATGTACCCAATGATTTTTTTAAAAACTTGCTCGGTAGGTCTATGTCCTCATTGTGGTTTTACAGACGTGTTTAAAACGTCTTATTTACACACTTTATTTGAATATTTATGAAATGCATATTGTTATATTTGGTAGCACTTACTTATTTTCCTTTGCCTCCAACCCCCTGCGATGCATGTGGGGCTAGGTCTAACCCCCTGCGGATGTGGGTGGGGCTAGGTCTAAATAAAGGTGCTAATTTGAAAAAAAAACTCACAAAAGCTCTGACGAAGGCCGTGAGGCTGATACGTACGCTTATTAAAGATCAGTGATACTATCAAGAGCAGTGTGTGGTTTCCTTGTTCCTTCATCTTGTGTCAGTAATTGGACGTTGTTCTTAGGGGGGGTTAGTTACCCCACGTTACCCTGCTTGTTGCATTTACTTATCCTATCATGAAGTGATTTCAACCAGTGTATGGCTGTGGATTGACTGCATTGTTTGAATGGAATGTTGATGTATTGGCAGTTAATAAAGAATAATATGGAATATAAAACTGTCTGAATGGTTGCTAAAAAACATACAGTGCAGATGAATTTTTAAAATTCATTATTTTACACAATATCTTATCACAGCACTGGCAAACTATGGTTGACTCCCTGACCAAAATGGCTGACCATTATAGTATTACATTTTTTAATTCTATGGTGCCGAAGAGGTGGATTTGGTGCATGCACGCTTGGTCAAAAACAATATATACAGGTGAAGTCGGAAGTTTACATATACTTTAGCCAAATACTGTACATTTAAACGTTTTTCACAATTCCTGACATTTAATCCTAGCAAAGAAATTCCCTGTCTTAGGTCAATTAGGATCACCACTTTATGCTAAGAATGTGAAATGTCAGAATAATAGTAGAGAGTGATTTATTTCAGCTTTAATTTCTTTCATCACATGCCCAGTGGGTCAGAAGTTTACATACACTCAATTAGTATTTGGTAGCATTGCCTTTAAATTGTTTAACTTGGGCAAACATTTCGGGTAGCTTTCCACAAACTTCCCACAATAAGTTGGGTGAATATTGGCCCATTCCTCCTAACAGAGCTGGTGTAACTGAGTCGGGTTTGTTGGCCTCCTTGCTCGCACACGCAATTTCAGTTCTGCCCATTGTCTAAGGGATTGAGGTCAGGGCTTTGTGATGGCCACTCCAATACCTTGATATTGTTGTCCTTAAGCCATTTTGCCACAACTTTGGAGTATGCTTTGGGTCATTGTCCATTTGGAAGACGCATTTGCGACCAAGCTTTAACTTCCTGACTGATGTCTTAAGATGTTGCTTCAATATATCCACATAATTGTCCTCCCTCATGATGCCATCTATTTTGTGAAGTGGCTTCTTCCTTGCTGAGTGGCCTTTCAGGTTATGTCAATGTAGGACTCGTTTTACTGTGGATATAGATACTTTTGTGCCCGTTTCCTCCTCTTTGCACACTCTTGGCATTCTCTTAACCAGCTTCATGAGGTAGCCACCTGGAATGCATTTCAATTAACAGGTGTACCTTGTTAAAAGTTAATTTGTGGAATTTCTTTCCTTCTTAATGCGTTTCAGCCAATCAGTTGTGTTGTGACAAGGTAAGGGTGGTATACAGAAGATAGCCATATTATGGCAAGAACAGTTCAAATAAGAAAAGCGAAATGACAGTCCATCATTACTTTAAAAACTTCTTCAGGATTGGTGGGTCCCCTGCGGGACGGTTGAGCTAATGTAAGCTAATACAATTAGGTTGTAAGAAACAAGAACATTTCCCAGGACATAGACATATCTGATATTGGCGGAAAACTTAAATTATTGTTAATCTAACAGCACTGTCCAATTTACAGTAGCTATTACAGCGAAAGAATACCATGCTATTGTTTGAGGAGAGTGCATAGTTTTGAACCTGAAAAAGTTATTAATAAACAAATTAGGCACATTTGGTCAGTCTTGATACAACATTTTGGATCAGTCTGAAACTTTGCACACACACTTCTGCCATCTAGCCGACAACATCTAAATTGCAACTGGGCTGGAATAATATATTACGGCCTTTCTCATGCATTTCAAAGATGATGGTACAAAAACAATACAAAAAAAAGGTTGTTTTTGTCTTTTTATTATCTTTCACTAGATCTAATATGTTATATTCTCCTACATTCCTTTCACATTTCCACAAACTTCAAAATGTTTCCTTTCAAATGGTACCAAGGAAATGTGTATCCTTGCTTCAGGGCCTGAACTACAGGCAGTTAGATTTGGGTATGACATTTTAGGCGAAAATTGAAAAAAAGGGCCCAATCCTTAAACCCATTTAGGTATAAAAGAAGGTGAAGCATGCGTTGGGGAAAGAGTGACCAGGAGTGGGCTTGTTCTAGTTAATTGTGTTTCTGAAGAGCAGAAGAAAGCATTGGGAATCACAATAATTGCAAATTCCAAAGTGTCATGCTTTGAACTGCAGAATAGCAGTCATCGACTGGGTGTCGATGGATGTTGAGATTGAATACTTCAAGAGAATCCAAGGTGTGGTTGGTGGCCTTCGCCTAAACTGAATAGTGAATAGAAAAAAGGAAGAAAGTCTGTCAGTTCTTTTGTTTTTTGATTAAGAGCACATCCCTAGAGTGCATCCCTATGCATGTAAAGCTAGCTT